>NC_134379.1:7750961-8365384 GCF_035582795.1 Mycteria americana | reverse complement strand
ATTTCTTGGTATTTGTTTAAACATAAAAGTAAGAGTTTATATGGCTGGCAGTAGCAGGGCAGCGCTCCCTCCGTCAGCAGAATGGCATTGTTTCTTCCGTCTTTGTTTGGTTAGCCATATAATGTTTGTTCTCAGCACTGTACAACGGTCCCTATATGATATGGAGAAGCAATATCACTGTATGAAACTCACACGATGTATTATTATTATTATTATTCACTAGCACCCTAGGTGTGATAATTGAAGTAAATATCTTTTATACAAACACAATTACGCGTGGGCTGTCTTTATTAAGGTGAGACCTGAGTCCAAGCAGCAAACATTTACATTGGTGGTTCTGTTTCAGTGATGTCCAGGGACATGAAGGGGCTGGGTTCGGTGGCACTTTGCGTTTGTCCAGAGGAGGAAAATTTCCTTTTTGTCTATCAATTTCTAGGGGGGGCGGGGGGAGTGTTTTCAATACCTTAAGTATCGAAGTGTTACTTAAATTTCCAAACTGCATCCTTTCTTCAGTGAAATTTGAGTGTGACGATTCCTGCTGCAGTCAGTGGGAGGTGGACAGAAAAGATGTATTTTGGGTCTGAGACTGCAAGGGGGTTGTTCTGAGCACTGTAACGATGTATTAGCTAATTTTAAAAAATTAGATTAATGACGTCTGAGGTCAGAAGTGCTTTACATTCAAAAAAGAAAATGTAAAAGAATTTTGCCAGATACTTGACTCACTGTTTATTTTTACAGATACTTTCTATAAAGATAAATTCCTCTTCTAGTGCCTTACGAGATGTTGTTCCTATAAATATACTCAGTATTTGCAGAGTCTAGAATTTTAAGTTTGGTAAGGAACAGATGTTTTAATCCATCAGTGGAATTACATATTAAAAACTAGTAGAATAAAGCTCTAGCTCGAATACTCTGGGTTTCAGGTAGAGTGTGTGTGTGTGTGCTTGCCTGTGCGCTGCTGTTTTACCTGGCATGCTCGTGTCTGGGTTTTGAATTGGGAATTGGAGGTTATTTTGAGGGACCTACTTTTATTTACATCATCTCCTGCGGTACGTATCTTATCTCTTTTTCCTACCAGGCTGTGAGCTCGTGTGTTGTGCGTCTCCTTGTAGGCCGAGTTTCCCGTCGATTAGGGTATGTTCAGCGTGGCATGAGGAGGGCCGGGCTGGAAATTTGCTGTAGTTCTGTCCCAGAAAGCGCTGGCTGTCCTGGAGAGCAGGGAGTTGGGCTGGGCTTTCCCAGCACGCTCACTCCCTTCCAGGCAGTGCCGGGATCCATCCAGCCGGTGTCACGCTCGGGCACCCTGGTGCAGCGTAGCACTTCACCCAAGTCAACGTTTGCGTTCGATGTGTGTCTTTGCCAACTTTAGCTTTGATTAGTTCTGCAGGAGGGGGTGGGATACTCTTCAAAATGTATCGAAAATGCTATTTAATGCCTTCATTTCTTTATAAATGTGTGTTTTCTGCTTTTGAAGCGTCTGTGACAAGTTGTTCCGCGTGATGTAAAGGTTCTAGTTTTAACATTTTTTTTTCCCCTACTATTTAATGACTGGTCAAACTGTTGATTGCTATAAATGGCATTATCTTGTATAATTTGACCCTAATCATTTTAAGCTTGATACTAAACATCTACACTTTTGAAGTGTTATGACTCAAGTTGGTTAATTTGTATATTTATAACCTGCACTTTTCTTTAGGTGTGGTGGTATCAGCACTGAACTACTAAAATCACACACACGGTCGTAAGCAAAAGATGCATTATACTTGTGAAAGCACAGACCTGGCACAGAAGAAGCTGGAGAGGGTTCATTGTAGCTCCGAAGCATGCATTGAGGATAAAACTAGACTGTCCTCTCAAGCCTAAATCTCCAAAAGTTTATTTTTGGGAAGCTAGGAAGGCAACCAAAACCACAAGGATGCATCTCAGAAGTCAGGAGCAGGTAGTTATGGTCTTCCATGGAGATAGTTGGATCTTCCATGATGGCTCTATTGGTAGCCCTTCAAAAGGATGTCGAAAATCTCCTTTTTAGAAGGAGAAGTGTATGCTGTGTGTTCCCATAGACCCTTACTGGTCAGCACTGGGGCATACCTGTATGTCACCCCTGTTTCTGCTGGTAAGTAGCTGCCTCTGGAGTTAGATGCTGTAGCCAGGGTGAGCTTTTCCATAGGAAATATTACAGGCATTTGCTGAGTTAAATGGGAGAAATCCTTGTTTGTTGTATCCTTAGGTGAAGGAATAAGTTAGCACCAGGTGAGCACCTCCGTGCCACAGGTACTGGCCATGGGCCCGCTCCTGCCCCACAGTCAGTGAGAGATAGTTTGTTTTTTCAGTGGGAAGGGGGGTATTTTTTTCACATGGCATCATGTTCCCACCTGGTAGGAACATACTGTGAGCAGCTGACGTGGTGCTTTTGGGCCCCACTTCTTTCCATTTTGAAATGCTATCATTTTCTTGTAAGTATTTCTGTTTTAATGGAAGTGGTGAAGAAATTGTGTGCTTGCCAACAGAGGGCTTCAGAAAACATGATTTGATTACAGTAGAGCATTTTATTTTATTTTTGCTCCAAGCTATGGGAAACTGATAAGAAAATTCAAACTGTTTTCTTTAACTCTTCCTAGTTACCCATGTAATTATCTTAGTACCGTTGGAAATAATCCGCTCTTCTATGAAATCTCTGTCCTTACAGGGAGAATTTAGTAAGCAGTACTGTGTTTCTTTGCTGGGGCTGTTTATTTTGGAGTGGCTGGGCCAGGAGGAAAGGGAAGGAGAAATCCTTCAAACCTGCCCTTCCCGGCAGGCCCTCAAAATTCCAGATTCATCGTGAAAAGAAAGGGGGAAAAGGAGGGGGGGGACCAGAAACCTTGCCTGCACCTCCTCTGCCGGCAGCTGGCAGAGGAACCTGGGGAGCTCGGTAGTGAGCTGCAGTAGGGCGGGCGCTCGTCTCACTGTGGTTTGGTAGCTCGTTTTGCTCTTCCCCATGGCCGCTTTCACAGATATATCTAAGGGCACTGGTGAAAAGGGCTGCTGGGGACTCAAAGAAGGATGCTCATGTATTGTAATGAGCATGGCAGCTAGGGTGAAGAGGCCTTTTCCCTGTGCTCCCAACCCTTTGTCACTTGGGCAGGTGAAGTCTCAAATTTTGTCCTCGGGGTGTTGGATGTGATCTGCTTTCTACTGTCCCGATCTTTTCTTGTCTTTTTGACAGCACACAAAAGTAAAAATGAGAGGGGTTGTTCTTGCTGCCTTCACTGGTGCCAGTCCCAGCCCTTGACATCTAGGACTGCACATCTCCTGCATACATCCCTGAAGGATGTCACTGAAGGTTCTTGGTAGCTTCTCCTACAGCCTCTATGTCTCTAGAGCAGCCTCATCACTTCATTCTTGGAGCTTTTCCAGGGCTGGTAACTGTGGCTAAAGACGAGGTAGATTGTGCTAGGAGTTGCAGATGGCTTTTAGAGATGTTGTCATTCCTTTCTTTTCATCATCTGCTTTCTTTTTTTGCCCTTTTAGAAAGCTTGCAGAAGGTCTGATCAGATAATTATCTTGTGGCAGGTACAGAGGTGATAAACGAGGACAGCCTGATTGCTACCCATAAGCAAAGTTGCAGGCTAAGATGATTCCCAGACAAACGCGATCCAGGCATTTTGGCTACTCAGGTGTTCTTGGAGCTGACTGACCTTTCCTCCTTCTCTGGAGATTTCTAGAGAGGTTGCTTTAAAATGTCCCAAAAGCCCAGTTCTTGTGTGACTTCTGTAGTGTTGGTGGGATGTCTGGAGCACTTGATCTCCAATATCTTTATTCACTCTCGGGAGATTCTTGGAAGAATATATGCCCTTCGGGTGATGGTGATGTTTCTTCATTGCTTTATGTGAGGTGAGGTGGACCTCAGGAGGTGGCTCAGCTAGGCTTTTGCACTACAACCTGCTCTTCAGCCTTTACCTCTGGACAGATTTGCACCACAGAGGACTCCGCTAGATTTGAGAGACAGGGCTCTGATGCCTTGTAGAAAAGAAATGTTAAATCATTCCTTTCTGCCTGGTCCTGTTTCTCAGCTTACTGACAACTCACAGCAACGGTGGCCCCAAGGAAAAGGCTTTGCATAAAGTTAAGATAGATTGAATGACTCCCACGCAACTCTGGACCATGCAGAAATGCTGTCCCGCTCTATGAAAAGGTCAAGACAGAACTAGAACCATCGAGGTGTACAACACTGAAAGGCCTTTGACAACCTTCCTGTTGCAGGAAGGATTTTGGCTCAGATCTTTCTTCCTTGGCATCTTCATAGCCCAAAAAGAGGACAGAGAAAATCACCTCGTTCATCCAAGACAAAATCTGCAGCATATGGACAGTGTCCCACTCATCCTTTCAGCTACAAAGCACAGGCTCAAGTCCTCTCCCTTTGATTCTCCTGGAAGGGGAGCAGGACTTTGGGCAATAACAGTATTGTCTTTTTCAGACTTCCTTAAAAGCTAAATGCCAAGTATTTCAAGAGCCTGAAATTGCACCTTAGTTTATGTATAAACCTGGGAGCTCTGGCATCAGGTAGAACTGGAGGTGAGACTTTGTTGGCTTGAAAAGGCCCATGGCAGAGAGATGCCAAAAAGCCTTAGTGTTTATTTCTGCATGGCGAAGAGCGACCATTTCAACTTCTAAGTAACTGTCCACAGCAACACAGTCATTAACCGGAGTGGCCCAACCTGGGGAAAGGTGAATGAGGTGGAAAAATCAAAGGACCCGTGGCAGACCCAGTTTCCTGCTTCTTCCTTTGGCTCCCGCTCCTCGTCCTGGCGCGCTCAAACACCAGTGTTTGTGTTGAGTGAGTCTCCAGCTTCGTGCCTGGTTTCTCAGCCTTCATGTCAAGGTACTCCAACATTTAGTTATCTTACAATCATCTTCCTTCCAGTCAATAAAATAGTCTTAAAACCTTTGAAGTAGTGGGTTTCAATGCACTTCGGTTGACTTCTGAGAGGATAGTTTTTCAAAGAAAGCTCCTAGCATGCCACATCACTTCTCTGCTTGTTTTCGTATTTTTTTACAGTTATGTAAATCCAAGGAGGCCAGGCAGAAGTGGAGGGAGATTAAAGAGTTACCATGAGGCAAATCAGGGTGTGAACTTGCAGAGCATCAGCTAATTTGCAGTAACTGTCCATGTGTGTGCTCCTACCCTGCAGATCCCTTCAGCAATACCACTTACCTCTCATTTCCTTCGGGCTCAGAGGATACACATGAGCAGTTACTCCAGTCTCGTGGATGTGTAGCAAGTTGCAGCCTATCTCACCCCAAGGTGATTTATTCATCTGTCTGTATCCTCAGTAATCAAGCCACCATCTTATGGAAAGATTGCCTCTCATTTATTTATGTCTGGCCTTATAACTTCAAACTAAGTTGCTAGTATGTCTTAATTTTCTCCATCTGTGAAAACAGATGCTGTTTATTTTGGATGATTTGCCAAGGGAGTCCAATTGCTGGGGCTTGTTACAGGAGTCAAAGTTGCTGTTGCTCCGTGGCAGTGCTGGGCTCGCTGTCTCGCAGGCGCTCCCGATGAGCCCCTACATCTGCTGGGCTCGGAGCTACCCACAAACGTGCCCGTGGAGCCTTGGGCTCCAGGACTTTTTTCCTCAATATTCACTACAAGGATTTTAACTTGCAGCTTTGGAGGAGTGCGAGACTGATGGTGCTATCCACAGTGAAAGAAGCATGAGATTCATCTAAATCTTTTATTCTTGATTTAGGACCGGTTTGTTTCCTCTCTGCGTGAGACACCTTTGTGTCTCACCGCATGGCCTGGCCGCACAGACAATTTACATTTTTTCAGAAACACGCGTCTCTTGGCAGTGTCACCTCAGGCAGCAGGTTGGAGGTACGTTTAGACTTCCCAGGACAGACATCTTCTTTACCGCATCGTCCCTGAGCAGAGGCTCCTTCTAACCACTCGTTCAGTTTTGGGCAGGATATGATGCTTTTCAAGAGCCTTACCAGTATTATTCTTCCTGACGGATGACCAGTCTTTTGCAAAGTGGTTGGTTCCTTGCCGAGGGCCTGAGCCCCACTCCACTCACGCTGGGCATTTCATCAGGCCAGATATTCAGTGATACAGAAAGGATGTGGAGACTGGTCAGTCATATAGGGTGTGTGGGAAGAGGCTTGTCCGGAAAGGTGCTTCTCTTCAAGCCCAGGAGGGTCCGGCTGTGGTGTTAAGCTGCTAGCCCAAGTTCAGCTGTTGGCAGCCAAAGTTCAGTGGTTGCACTGGGGACTTGCTTGTCGCCCCGTGTTTGTTGCAGGTGGTTTCTGCCAAACTCCTGGGAGCCTGTCCACAGAAACTTTTCATAGGGACCAACGGGTCATTGGCCAACCAGGCCAGATGAAAGCTCAGGGAATTAGGATCAGTGTCATAGGGAATCTGAATTAAGAAAACCCTGATCGAGGAGAGTTCACCCGGCCAACTGCTCTCTAGGAACTTCACAAGTGCCCCATGCAAAACTCCTGGTCCAGCTCCCATCTGCTCTGCCACCTTCCCAAGGACTCCCAGAGAAGCAGAAGATATTTTTCAGTAACGATCCAGTCTCAGCTGCTTGTTTTCTGTGTGTCAGGTGGAGCTGGCAAGGAAAAACCAGGCCTGCCTGTGCCAAGCAGCACTGCAGCGTGGCACCAGGCAGGGCGGGGGAGTTCTGCCAGCGTGCGGGTGCCCAGTTGCTGCATTTCATCGCTTTTCTCCATAAGGTGATGGCAATGTCAGGCCCATTTCTCCATTGCCTCAAAAGTCAGGAACGACAGAGTTTGAGGCTAAAGATAAGTGGTTTAAAATCCTAGTTTCCCCAGGGCTTCACCTTTGTCGCATTATCTTCTGCAGTACCTCTCTGTCTTCCGCAGCTTTTGAGGTATTTGCACATCTGAAGGGTCAGAGCGAGGGCTTTCCAGCACAGCAGCTTAGAGAAGACAAAGGCAGATTTTTCTTTTGCTCGATCTCAATGCTTGAACTGACCTGCCGGCCTGGGAGAGCCGTCCACCCGCTGCTGGAGGTGAAGGGTTGCTGGCAGAGAGGTGATGAGCTCGTGGGTGGCCACTGCACCTTTGAAAAAAGAAAGTTATGATTAAAAAAAAAAAAAAAAAACCAAAACACCAGAAAACAACCGTGAAAAGAGATACTGAAGGGGAGATGAGAGAGACGCTCCATGCATTTTGGTTGCTTTCAGTGTTCGGCATGGTTCCAGTCTTTTCTGTTTTCATGGATGGTTTGTAGAAGAGTGGCCAATGCGAGGCAGTGAAACCCAAGGGATGAAGGACATGGCTTTCTTTAAAACTGGGAGATGTGTTTCTTTGGTGACCCTTTTTTCTCCTAAGCCAACTGAAAAACTCAGTCCGTGTAACTGGAAAGCAGAAAAAAAGATCATTTACGAGAGAAACTCGGGAGCTGGGATGCAGGGCTCAGGTCTCCTTCAGCAGGATGCCAAAGCGCGGTTCTGCAGAGGTTTTTTGGGCAGGGTGGGATGCAGGGAAGGCGTCCTGCCGCAGTCAGCCCTCCGCTCCGCTCCCGGCCGTGGTGCGGCCTGGGCACGCCGGCAGCAGCACCGGGCCCTTTGCACGGTGATCAGAGCTGCCTCGTGCAGAACTGGGCCCCACAGCCCATGCTTGGCTAGTAACAGCTTCCCAATTACATTTTAATGCAATTTAAAGAGACAGCCAATTAAATAATTAACCGTAGGGAAGAGGTTTTCTTCTTTCCAAATCTTGTTAATGCAAATATTTTGCATCAGGCCACCCATGTTTTGGGAGCAGGCAGCGATTCCCCATTTCTTGAGAAACACTGACCTCCAGTGGGACTGCGCCTTTATCGCAACTGCTCCTGGCTCTTTCCTGAGCCTTTTATTTGGGGCCTAGAAAATGCAAATAAGCAAGGGAAAAAAAATAAATCCATGCGTTGTGTCTGAAGCATGTGTCACCTCCCTTTCCCTGCAGGCAGGCTTGGTCCCTCACGAATAACACGGGAATTGTATTTCGATCAAAAAGGGGGAAAATTTGCACCGGCGAAGTCCCTTCGTGGGAAAGCAGCGTTGGCTTCGGGCACGACTTTATTTGAGTCCCCGTCGTTGCCGCTCGGTTGAGTCCAACCCTCCCGGCCAGGCTCTGCAGAGCCCCGTGCAAGGACCCCCCTCCGCAGCCAGTTTTGGGGTGCGCGGGGCGGCTCCCAGCCCAGCAGGACTGGGTGAGCTGGAATTGAGCTGCACACACTTTGCACCTCTCGTCTGAAGTCTTCAGAGAGGGTAGGAGGCCCCGCAGGCACAACAGTCTGCCCTTGCTTCCCCCCCAGCACGGCTGCTTCCCAGGCAGCCTGTGCGTTTCTTGCTCCCTGGCTGTTGATAAATGAGGATTTTTGCCTTCCAGCCGTCTGGAATTCAGGGGAATAATTACAACGGGAATTATCAGGGAGGGACTGGAACAGCTGGGACCTGAGCTTTCACCCACCTGGAAATCCAGGCGCAGCGGGACGTATCCTGCATCCCTGCAGCGGGGAGGCCGGCGGTGCAAAACGCAGGGTCTGAACCTTGATCTGAGCTTTTTTTCAGCCAGGCAAAGGCCCAGACGTTGCTGGCAACAAGGGAGAAAGGTGAAACAAGTAGACCTCTGCTGCAGGACAGGGCTCCTGCTTGCTGATGCTCTGTGTTTCGGGATGGATTTGCAAACGGAGCGAGGAGCTCGCCCTGCGGTGCTGGTCCTGCGCCTCTCGCTGTAGCTGCGTTTTGGCCCCGTTTCTCCCTTGCTTCACATCTGGGCTGGGGTTAAATGAGGGGAACGAGAGGCTTTTGTTTTGCTCCTGGAGCATTCCAGCGAGCGCCTGTTGTGGTTTAGGGCGTGGGTTTTACTCGGGGGGGGGCAACTGGAAAGAGGGCTCATTTGTCGAAAATTGGCCGAGTGGGGATGCGGGGGGCTGCACAGCCTCGCCCCGCTCCTCGGGGCAGGATTGCTCTCACCTGAGCCCCTCCTGGGAGACGTCCCCCACCCCACTCCAACCCCCCGTGGCAGCGTCCACGCCGTGCGTGCCTGTCCAGCACCCGTGGGCGGGAATGTGCTGCCCGGAGCCCCCCTCCGTCGCACCTTTTTTGCGTGGACCGGACCCGGGGATGGGTTCGTGGGCTCAGCTCCCCGTATCCCTCTCCAGGTCCCCCCAGTCTGCCCAGCCAGGATGCTACCAGGTACCCCTGGGGCACCAAAAATATTTTACTGATGCATTTGAAGCAGCCGTGCCAGTGCAAGCTGCTGCCTGCTCGCATTGCCTCCAGCGCTGGAGTGGCACTGGTCCTGCCTGGGGACGGTTGCCCACCCTGGGGCATCACTGAGGTGGGCTGGACGCCTGGTCGCTTCTGCCTGGAGCAGAGCAGGGATCGCTGGCGTGGTTCCTCCTGCTGCCCCCAGAAACAAGGAGACAGCAGGGTTGCTGCCTGTGAGTTGGCTTCGGCGCTCCAAATGGGGGTTTCTCAGCTTTTCGGTGTCCCCTTGGCAAAATTTGGGGTTTTGAGCCACCCCTGGGTGATGGCCCTGGCTCTGTTTTCCAGTGCGCTGTGCGGAGCTGCAGATCCAGCTGACGGAGGCCGTGTCCACGCTGGCTGGCCAGAAGGAGCTCATCGCCAAGCTGGAGCACGACCTCAGCACCATCCAGGCTCTGTCCGCCGTGCATCGCCCGGACGCAGAGGTAACCCCGACCCACGGTGCTCGGCTCCCGGCAGTGGGCAGGGACCACTCAAAATGTCCCCGGGGGTTGACTGTCACTGGTGGAGGGGCCAACAGCAGGCGCGAGGGTTGTTTTATTACCTCTTCTTTTTTTTCTTCTTTTTTTCCCCTCCCTTTTCTTTCTTTCTCACGACTTAGCAGAGGGTTGCATCGTGCCTGTGCAATGCGATGGTGCTGGCGTGGGAGGGGGTAGTGGGGCTGGCATCCAGGGACTGTCCAGCTCTTCTCCTTCCCGGGGAAAGGATGGGATTTGAGGGTTGAATACCAGCCTCTCCGTGTTGTCTCGGGCTTGATCCTTGCAGAGTGCCTCTTTGGCAGCAATGCTTCCCACGAGGCTGCGGGTGCCAGGACAGTAGCAGGAGCCAGAAGGGGTTTGCTTTGACCAGGCAACGTTGGGTGGGTAGGAAACGCTGAATCCCTTCTGCCTCTGCTGCCCAGGGTGCGGCCATCCCCAGCCTGGAGAAGATACCTGAGCCCATCAAGGAGGCCACGGCGCTGTTTTACGGTGAGAGGCGGGCGCAAAGCCGGGGCCGTGCTGCGCACCGAGGTGCTGATGGGTGCCATCCTGGTGCCACGGACGGGGTGGTCACCTCTGGGGATGCAGCGTGAGGATGCTGCTAAGCAGGCGTGGACATCACCTGCTCAGCGTGTCCTTCACTGGGGCCAGCGATGGGTTTTCCATGCTTGGCATGGTTTGTCGGTCCTCCGGCTGCTCCCGAGACGGGGCAGCGGGCACATGCCGGGCCTGCCTCTGTGCTGAGCCGGTGAACGCAGGCTGAACCAAACACCCTGCGCTTTAACTCCTGCTCTTTCCGCACCAAACCCCCTCCAGAGCCAGGGAGCTAAACATTTCCTTTACGTTGGCTCCTACGCCGAGCTCTGCAAGAGAAAATGAATCAAACAAATAATGACGCTTGGCTCCTCTGGAAGACAACCCACTTCCTTTCCTTTTTCTCTTTTTTTTTTTTGTTGTTTTTTGTTTTGAAAGGTTTTGAAAACACACAATAAACAATATCACAGCAACAGTCCCACCAAGCCAAACAACCTGCAGCCACCCATCCTGCGCTATGAATAGCTCCTCTGTGCAGCCGGTTGAGTCACGGCCTCAGGGACATATTTCTCCTTGGCCGCGGATGCCTCCCGCTGCTGGGAAGGCAGAGCGGGGAGGGATGGCCACAGCCCCCCGGGCACCTGCAGAGCCCCATCGTGGGGGGCAGCCATGTGGGACACCCACAAAATGGGGCTCTGGGGCACGGCAAGCTGGTGACGGCTGCGTGCGAGTAGCCCCTGCTTTGCTGGGATAGCTGAAAGAAGAGAAAGTACAAAATGGGGGTGACTTTTGCGAGGAGGGGAAGGGGAGAGAAGAGTAGGGGTCTGGAGGGGCTGGTTGTGGCTCTGGGTCTTTTGTTAGGGCTACGGCTGCTGCAGAAGCTATGGGGGAGAGTCTGGGAGGGACTGGGAGGGTTGGGGTCATGGGAAGGCAGCCATGGGTTGCACCAAATAATGCAATTGGTCTTCCCTGGGGAGTGAACCTGTCCATTCCCAGGATAAGTCCCAAAAAAATGAAAAAAAAAGGCATAAAAACTGGTCTATGTTGTAATAGCTGCGCACCAGAGTTTGTCTGCCTGGGTGCCCTTGAGGTCCCACGGTGTCAGAGGGGGGACCTCGAGCAAGCAAGTGGATGGTGGGCATCTGCTGGGTTGTCTCTCATGCCAACCGTTGTCCGCAGGTCACCCGCCGTCCCCTGGCGCCTCGTTCCCCGAGGGGCAGGTGGACTCGCTCCTCTCCATCATCTCCAGCCAGAGGGAACGCTTCCGGGCCAGGAACCAGGAGCTGGAGGGGGTACGTCGCGTGGGGAGGGCGGCCGTGCAGGGGCTGCAGGACCGGCAGTCTGGAGCTGGCTGCTTTAGTGACCCGCAGGGCATTTATTATCAGCACAACGCAGGCAGCGCCGTGGCAAGCAAGAGAAAAATACATTCTGCTGTTAGCAGGACCAAAGCCTCCCCCAGCCCATCGGTGCAGCTCCGATTCAAGGACAGGTCCAAATCCCTGTCGCCTTGCAGGTGTGCTTGGCCGTCTGGCACAGCGTTCGGGGGTGCCGTGTAAAAAGCACATAGGCAATGCGGTTTGGGGTAAAACCCCAATAGCTCTACAAACCGAAGTACAGCTCAAAATGACCTCTTCAAAGCCGGCGGGTTGGCTTTGCACCTCCCGTGGGGGCCAGGTCTCAGCCCAAAGCCACCTGCAGCCACCTTGGCTGCCCTGGCCCGTATTCAGCCACGGAGGGATCGGGTTCGTTAGTGGTTCAGGACTGGGGGCCCCGTTCAGCGGCAGCTGGGACAATTGTAATTTGGGAGCAATTTTAATTCAAAGCCGGGGGATTTTAATTACTGAGAGGGGACTGAACCCCGGCTGGGTGCACCAATCACCCCCCTTCCGCCTCCCACCCGGTTAGATCCTGTCCTGCCCCGGCCTCGCTGCTCACGGCCCCCGTGCTCCCCCCATGCAGGAGAACCGCATGATGCAGCACACGGTGCACGCCCTGCAGAGCGAGCTGGACAACCTGAGAGCCGACAACATCAAGCTCTACGAGAAGATCAAGTTTCTCCAGAGCTACCCTGGCCGGGTGAGTGGCTGGCTGGCTGGCTGTCCTCCAGCTGGGTTCACACGGACAGACAGACCCCAAACATAGACCGTTGCCCTCCGCGTACAAGAGCAATGGGGAAATCGCACGCTACCCGCAGGCACCTTGCATGAAAGTTGGAAAATGGGAGCTACGTGGGGTGACGAAGGGTGCAGTGCTCTGCCTAGAAGAGCAGGTACCCAGCCCCTCTGCCGGGAAGGTAGTTTTTAACTGTGCTGAAGGGTGTCTGACATCTTTGATGCCAGAAGCTCAGATTTCCTCCCTGAAAAAGCTGCTACAAACCCCTTTGATGCTGACTGCTGGCAGCATGATGCTCCAGAAGGCAAGTCATCGATGCTCCTGCCCGACCAGGCAGCAAGTGGTTAAATCGGGACCTCCTGCAATAAATCCCTGCAGTCAGAGCCTGAAAAATAATTCATCCTGTCATACCTACGCTCGTTCCCCACTGCCCTGAATTTCTTGTGGCCAGCAGAGAGAGCTGCTTGGCTTCCCGCTCTCCTGGGCAGCCAGGGCCCCTTCCCAAAAGAGCAGAAACCAGCCCAAAGCCGTCCCAGTAATCCCAGTAATGCCCGGAGGCGGCTGGGGAGCAGCGTCAGACCTTGCTGGAAGCCGCTCTGCTCGTGCCGCGTCCCTTGGGGGTTTCATCCCTGGAAATCCCTGGGGCTTTTGCAAGCAGGTGGGGCTGCCACCTGGGGAGCTTTCGGTTGCAGCCGCTTCCTCGGTCACAGCTGGGCTATCGCGACCTCAGGCTTTCCTAATAACTGCAGAAGTGACAATAACCGGGGAAGGGACATTGGGCTGAATGCCGGCTCCTCGCCCTGCCTGCTGCCTGCCCTGCCATCCTCCCCCGAAGCTGCTGCCTTTCCACGCCAGCTGGACCGAGTCTGTTTTATTGATGGATATTTTAATAGCATTTGGGGATGGGAAACTCCTACAGCCGTGAAGGACCTTATTTGGTTCTTTTATTTATGTCTCAGTGATGACGCTGGGTCAGCCCCTCTGACATTTTTGCCCGTTTCTCCCGCGGAAGATCATATCCATGTTTATCTGCTGCCACAAGGCAACCCCTGAATGCCATTCATATGATCTAAAGAGCAAAAGCCTTCGACGCAGCAGCACGGGGGATTGCATAATTCACCACCTAATCGGGCATGTGACACGTTAAAAATAATCATCAAAGATCATTCAATAAGGCCAGGCTATAGTGAATTCATCGCCCCTAAATTGGGAGCTGGTCTCATCGCTGGCTTCTGACTGCGCGGCGACCCGTGGATCGTATTGCGGCGCGTAAGGGCATATTTGCTAAAGGTCTGTGCGCAGCGGGGTTTACCTGCGGTGAAACGGAGCCGCCGGCCAGCGTGCTGGGGTGGCCAGGCAGGACAACCAGCAGCACATAGTGACGGGTCCAGAAAGACCGCGGTAAATGTCAGCGTCGCTGTGCTGGCGGGGCAGAGCTGGAGAAGGCACGGTGCTGGGGGGAGAGAGGTGAATTAGCCCTGGGGCCCTCGAGCAGGGCTGCGCACCCCCCGTAGCCGGGAGCCAGGGCTCACACCAGACTGTGACCGTGCCTGGTGGCAGCACATGCTGTTTCCAGGCTGGTTTAGGGTAGGAACGATGCGGAATCCGCAGTTCTCGTGTCGTGCAGCGGTAGCATTGGAGAAAGGAGGAGCAGGGATGTGCAGGCTGCACGAGCATCCTCGGGGCTCGCTGCTGCCGTTCGTCCGGTGCCGCCTGCGAGGCTGCGCAAGGGGAACCTCTGTCTCGGGTGTCTGAACCCATCTACATCTTTCCCTTCTTTCAAGGAGTTTCCTTCATTTTCCTTGCCCTTTGCCCAGCTCACAATAGCTGTATGTTCAAACAATTATTTCCTCCTCCTAAACTGCTGTCTGCCTCCTACCTGGCCCAGCAGCAAAGGAATTCAGGGTGGGATTTGCGCTAGCCCAGGCGTTTCCAGGTGAGCTCTCTGGGGTGACACAGATGACTGTTAATTCAAGGAAAGGGCAAAAAATAGGGGGGCATGGGTGGAGTCCCCGCGGAAGAAAGGACTTTGTTAAATAGCCCTGGTTGTGCTTCTCCTTTTTGAAGGTGACGGATCCTGTCGGCCCCGCCGGTCAGCTCTGGGCCGGGCTGCTCCACCCTTTGGGGGTCAGGTCTTCCAAATGAGCAGCTCAGGGGGGCTGGGGGGGCTGGCCCTGTGCTGGGTGTCCATGCACCGCTTGCACCGGGAGGGATGGGTTACGGGTACAGGCAGCTACGCCAGCACCGGCACCCACCGGTTCTCACCCTGCCTTTGCTCCCGCAGGGCGGCAGCAGGGACGACACCGAGCAGCGCTACTCCTCCCAGTATGAAGAGCGCCTGGACCCCTTCTCCTCCTTCAGCAGGAAGGTATGAAAAGCCCCCAGCACCTTCCCTCTCACCAGCCCCTCCTTCTGCCACGGGATCACTGCCTCCCGCGGGGTAGGACTCAGCCAGCCGCGTTTCGGCATCGCGGAGCACGGCTTTACCCGGCGTAGGGTGGGAAGAGGCTTTGCAGCGTGCTGCAGTCGATGAGAGGTTGCTTTGCTCGGTTCTGGGTTTGCTCACAGCAAGGTGGTCCGGGTGTGATGAAGGAGAAGGAAGGGAAGGAGCGGCCAGAGAATGAAACCTCTCAGGGAAATTATTTCATCGCTCGCATGAAATTCAGGGACAGCGCTCTGAAAGCATAAAACACGCTCAAATGCCATTCACTTTTAAAAAATAAAAAATAAAAAACCATTGTTCGCGCATGACTACGGCTGTGTGTATGGGGGGTGGGAGCATCCCGGGGCACAGAGCTCCTTTCCTGATTTGCAAACCCTAAATCAGCGCCTTAAGCCTCAAAATCAGCTTCTTGTACCGTTTATTGCAGGAACGCCAGCGGAAGTACCTGAGCCTCAGTCCCTGGGATAAAGCCACGCTGAGCATGGTGAGTGGGCTGCACCCGCCATGCCACAGTGGGTGGCAAGAGGTTTTTAGCCCGGTGCCTGCGCGGGGAACGCTGCTGCTGGGCTTGGCGCCGGGGGGGCAGACCCCATCCCTGCTCCCCCAGGCAGGGGTGCAGACCATGCCGGGGCCACGCTGGGGCTCGGTTTAGGAGAAATCACTTTCCTCCCTTGCCCTTTCCTTCCCCTTTCCCCCACTCCATCCCACGGCCTCCCAGGTGGTCCTGGCCGGAGCGGGTGACCCAGCCCCAACCTGGCCAGCGATGCCGCAGCCCAGGCCGCTGCAGGGTCAGGGCACGGCCCGGGAGCTCGGGGACAGCTTGTGTCTCAGAGGATCACCGTGAACCACTGCGTCCCCCGGCCGTGCCCACAGGTCCCCCAGGCAGCGCTGGGAGGGGGATGCAATGGGCTGCGGGAAATGCCTCTCCTCTGGTTTGTAACGTGGATGGGGGGCTCAGGGCTGCACCCCCAGCCGAGGGCTGGCCGAGGGGCGAAGTCTGTCTGCCCGCAGCATGCAGTCGGGGTTAGCTGAGCCCGACTGCCCCCAGGAGACTCACCCAGAGAGCCCCAGCACCCCGTGCAGCTGGGGAGCAGGCGTGCGACGGGCTGCCGAGGGTCCGCTCCCGGGGAGATGCTCTGCCCCGCAGCATCCTCGGGCACACAATGGTTTCTTATCGCATTCTCCAGAAAAACCTCTTCCCAAGCCCTGACCCTTCCTGCTCTGGTTTTCTTCCTTCCAAAAAAGCATCAGGGAAAATACTGGGGAGCTGCCGGTGTCTGCAGCAGTAGAAGGTCCTCGCCTGAGCCGTGGCGGGCAGGAGGGCTACTGCAGCCACCATGGGGTTTGGCTACCATCTCTTAGGGATGAATGCTGCTTTCTGAGCTAAAAATGGTGTTACCGAGCTCTGACTTATATTTGTGACACTAGTAGCAGGCTCAGGATCAGGTTTTGGCTGTTAACCCCCGGCTATCTGGCACAACAGAGGTTAATGTGGGACCGCTGGTCTGCAACGGCCACAGAATGCAGAAATATCTTGTAATAAAGGCAAAGTTGTAATTTGCATAAAAACCAAGCAAATGCCAACATGAATATGGATTGGGTGGCGTGCCAGCACCACGGAGAATTAATGAAAGGCATTTACAAAAAAAACTGACTTAGGGGAGTTATTCCTTGGGAATATTTAAGAACATAATCTTGTTTGTTACAGCAGCCTCTGCCGTGGCCGTGAATAGCAAAGAAGATTTCAGCCCAGAATTGGTTTGGTGGGAGATCTGTGGGTTTTAATGCCAGCTTTGGAAAGCCCGCGTGGTGGTTTGGGGAATGTGCTTATGTCCATCGTGAATCCCTAGCTTTTACAGCAGGAATAAAAAGTTGCTATGTAGGAAGGTAGGATCTGTCATTCGTAAGCTGCTTTTCTAGGCTGCGGTTACTCCTGACTTTGGCTCTTTTGAAGGGATGGACACGAAGGTTTTCCCGTTGGGACCCCAGTGTCATGGGCCAGAAGGGCTGGGACATCATCAGGGTCTGGGTGCTGTTCAGTGGCCTCTCCAAAATGGGGGGCTGGAGCACAACACGGCCCGGCCCCGCAGGGCTTCTGGGACCCAGTGAGCTCGGACGTCTCTGTGGGCTGACACAGGCCTGGCAAAGGTGGAGGGCAAATCTTTCAAGATAGACCAGAGAAACGGATAACCCTGCAGACCAGGTTACTAGTGAGGCTTTGAAGATGCCCAAGGAATTTCCATGTTTGCGGTTGCTCTCCAAAATCCCCCAGGGCAACGTCCACCTGGCAGTCCCTGCTTTGGGGGTGCATTGCTTTAGCCCGAGCAGCGCCGGGTGCCTTCGCAAGGGCTCTCGACGCTCCTCCACCTCGTGGCCTCTCCCACGGTGGTACCCAGCCGTGCTGGGGACGGGCAGCAGGAGGAGGCAGCACGTGCCTGAGAGCTCATGCTCGTGGGTGAGCAAGGCGGGGGTGAAGACCTTCCCTTAAATACAGTTATCTGTGACAAGTAGGAAGGGCAGCAGGGCAAGCTGTGGGACCCCAGGGACCTGCCCGGACCACCAGGCCCAGCCATGAGCCTCCCCCGTGCAGCAGGAGGGCCGTACTGGGGAGAGCAGCCGGGGCCCTGGCGCACAGCTCCCCTAAAATCAATAGCCCAGCAGTGACCGGCACCCTTGAGAGCTTCCATTTTCCATCGCTGCAGCCTGGCAGAGGGTGGACGCGGCTCTCAGCAAGCACATAGCCTCGCCGCTGCCAAAGCTGGGGGCTCCACACCGTACCGAGCCCTTAATCCCACTGCACCAGCTCTTTGCTGGCAGCGGGTCCAGAGCCACGGCACGGCACCACGGTTGCTTTAGGCTGAGCTGGCTGGAGGTTCCCAGGGAGGGATGCCAGGAGCTGGAGGAGCATACAAACCCCAGGGCGCGGAGCGGCCACCCCTCAAACGTGCCGGGGCTCCTGGGAGGCTGCACCATCGCTGCAGGGCTGTGAAATCGTCCCCCGAGCCATTCCCGGGGTCCCGCACTGGAGCTGGGGTGCAGGCAGGGCTGCGCAGCAAGGCCAGCCTTCGGGAGCGCTGGCACAGCGTTTGCTCAGCCGTCCTGCCGAGGAGGCGGCGAGGGGACGCTGCGAATCACAAGTTCTTTGAGCTCATGAATTAAAAATGTGCGAGACTTAATTACTGCTGGGGTTTCTCTCCGGAGCGGCGCTGAGCCGCGGGCAGGCACTGAGTCAGGGCTGGCACGGGGGGAGCGGGTAGAGCCGGTGGAGAAAGCTGGGGTACAGGTGGCTCAAAACAAACCCCTGAGGGAGTTTTCCGTGTGGGAAACCCCACGGTTCACAGCCCTGAATTCACCTCAATTTGGGCAATTTTGGGCTGAGAGCACAGGCACCTGTGGTAGCCGCCTCGAAGGAGAGCAGCTGCTCGGAGATGGGCACAGATGGGTGGCAAAGCATCCCGCCTCGCCTGCGTGTTTACGTAGGGTCTAGCAGAAACAGGGCCCCAGTCTTGGCCAGGGTCTTGCTGAGCCTGTGCGCAGGGAGGGCCGGTTTCCACTGACCCGCATTAAAATGGGATTTTCCATTCTGCTCTTGCTGCAGGGGCGGCTCATCCTGTCCAACAAGACAGCTCGCACCATTGCCTTCTTCTACACCCTGTTCCTGCACTGCCTCGTCTTCCTGGTAAGCGCAGGGGCCGCGGGGGGGTGGGCACCCCGTTAAAATGGCAGCAAGCATCCCATCCGGGGGGGATTTTTGCATTTTTAAGATATTACGCCCAGCGAGTGTGTTGCAGCTGGTGTATCGCCAGCTCCGGAGGCACGGGGTGGCTGGGAGCGTGGGCAGCACAGCTCAGCAGAGACACGTACATGCCAATAAATATCCCCCTCGGCTTCACGGGGCGGGAATGGCCACCCTCGGGTGGGCACAGGCTTGGCGAGGGCAGGAGCTGGAAGCCGTCCGCGTCTTCACGTCGTGCCCGGAAGCAGCCGTGGGGCCGTGGCACCGTGCCGGGAGCTCACACGGGGTTTAGCGTATTTGCGTGCAGGTCTGGTTCGCCATCCCTGCATGCAGGCAAGCAAGCCCTCCACTTGTCAGGCAGCAAAATTTGTGTTCCTTACTGTGCAGCTAACAGCGTAAGAAATTTTAGGAATAAAATACAGCCCCATGTCACCTGTTTCCAGACCGTGTGCAATTCCACCTTCCTATTTCTGGGTGCATCCCTTAACCTCCGGCGCGGTGGAGCCCGGTTACATTCCCTGCCCCTCCGGGTGATGAGCTCTGCGTCACGCTGCGCCAGCTCTGTCCTCCCCGCGTTTCCTACTTGCCCTGTGGCTCCATTTTCCTCTAGTTTTCAAATTTCCCCGACTGTACATTAGGGTTTGAAGTAGAGGTTTCGTTAGGAATAGAGGCTTGAGGCAGCCCGAATCCCCTGGAAGTCGGTTGTGGTGCAAAGTCCTCCTACATTCTTTGACAGTTTCTGGGAGTTTATTTATCATTTCGGGGGGGGGGAAACCCGAAATAATAAATAATTAAACAATGAAACAAGATGAAAGACACATCAGAACAATATTTCTATCCCGATCTTCTCAAAGTAAAACTGACTTTGTGTTATTTTGGTGAGGAAAGGAGCAAAGAAAATAAAAAGTTAAACATCATTAAACTTTAAAGCTCTAACCTAAAAAAAAAAAAAGCTAAATTCATAAATATTACATGGCTGGAATGATCTTACTTCATCTAGACACAAAAGGGCCTGAAATCCAGCAGCCAGCGCTGCCTGGGCTGGCCCGCTCCGTGTGTCCGACGGGGGCTGGACAAACCCGGGGCTCCTCCGTCCGGCGGTGGGAGCAACGGCTTTGCCGCTACCCCGGGAGCCAGCGCAGCCTTCACCCCTTCCTGCCCGCTGCCTCCTGCCTGGGGTGATTTCAGTCAACCCTAATTTGGAGGCCCGCTGAAGGGCGTTTGTGGAATGAGAGTATTTCCCTGGCGACAAGATAACGACAGCTTACAAATCCCCAAGGCTTTAATGCATCGGCCTGGGACGGGAGGCTCCCTCTTTCCAAAACCCACCGCTGCCTCCCCGCCTCCTCGGGCCACAGCTTTGAAATGGAAACCCAGCGGCACGAAGAGAAGAGGAGCCAAACTGAGCAGCGACCTTCCTTAAGCCCGTTCCAAAAACACATCTCCATCCGTGCGCAGCCTCGAGCGCGCCCGCCTTACCCCAAACCACCGCAGCAGCAGCAGCGTTGCCCCGGCAAAAAGAACCCACTGGAAAAGGTCATCCTGACCGTCCTGAGGGCAACCCCCTTAAACACACGCTGGGTTTCTCCACGCTGGTAACGCAAGGCTGCAAAACCAGTTTTACCCAGAGCATCGCTTTAGGTCTCTGCTTGATGCACAAAAGCCACGGGCGCCTGCAAAATGCTCCAGCAGAGATTTTGCTGGTGGCGGCGGGGAGGGGATGGCAGGGACGGGATGGCACAGCGGTGGCACAGGCTGCTGCGAGGGCGGGCAGAGGTGGGCAGGTGAAAGCAGAGCTAATTGCATCTCTTATTTTGCAGGTGCTCTACAAAACGGCCTGGAGCGAGAGCGTGGGAAGGGACTGTGCCGCATACTGCGCTAAGAAGTGGGTGTGAGGATAGGCTGGGCCAGCCCGGCCCCGGGCTCGGCAGCATTGTCCGCCCGGGCTCGGTGGATGGAGCGTGGTGGTTTGCAGCAGATGTTTTGGGCACCACTTGGTGCACCTCTGTCCTGCAAACGAGGGCAGTTAATTGGGTTTTAAACCCTTAATCCCTTATTGGATTAAGGGTTTGGATGGGGGGGAGAAAAGGTGCATGGAGCAGGGCAACTGCCTGTCTTCAGTCGGGTGTTTTCCAAATCCCTTCCCGTGTGGTTCTTGCCTGGCGAGGAAGCCTGCTAGAGCCAAATGTGAGCCCCGAGATGAGGATCGGGCCCATGCCTCGACTCCAGTTGCCCTGAGCAGCTCCCGGGACCTGCTGCCGCGGCTGGAGGAAAGCGCGGTGCTAATTATCGCAGCTAGCGCTCGGAAACGAAGCGGCTCCTGCTCGGCCGCCAAAGTGTTTTGGACCTTGCTGTGAGTTAACGTGGCTGTGCCCTCTCCCCAGGTACGCCGACCATGTCCACAAGTTTCACGAGAACGGGGACGCGGGCGACATGTGGCAGTGATGGACGGATGCGACCCCGCTGGCACCGGCTCCCCTTTCATCCCACGGCAGGATCGGGCCCTTCACGCCCTGCCAGCCGCTTCGCTATAGCTTTGCTTTCTGCTTCGTAGGATGGAGGCAATGATCCCCCCGCTCCCACTTCTGGAAATCAAAAGCCTCAGCTAACGGAGAGTCGTTTTGCAGGACGCAGCATTTCCAGCCCTCCCTCCCTCCCTGGAGGAGGCCCGTGTCCTGATGTCCAGAGAGCTCGGTCTGTACCAAAATACATGGAAAATACAAGATAAGAGGTACTCCTCTCAGATGCAGTACCTCTTTCCATCCTGTTTAAAATCCAGCGCAACACTGGGTGGACTAAATTTAGCCAGAAATGGGGGGGAAAAAACCAACCTCCTGAACTTGCATTTTCAAGCGTCACGATATTTGAGAATTCCCGTTTTGCTCTGGTTTATTGAATTATCAGAAGGCAAGCGGTCCTGCTGGGCTCTGGCCGAGCAAGCGAGACGGCGGCAGATAAAAATCAGCCATCCCCGAAGACGGGGTTGCTCAGCGCGTTGCCTTCTCGCTGCCTCTCAAGTCAAATGAAGCTGTTGCTCAGCCCTGTGCTCCACCTGAAGGGCTTCTCGGGACCTTCTGCAGAGCCTCTTAGGACGCTGCTGAGCACCAGCAGATGCTCTTCTTGAACCAGAGCCGCCGGCTTGAAAACAGCCTGGCTAGCTAGGACTTAGTGGGCATGGAGGGAGGTGTTGCCGGTCAGAACTGATCTCGCTGGGATGCTCCGGACCCTCTCCTTGCTGAGATGTTTCTGCCAAGCGTTGGTTGCCCTTCTGGGTGCAACAACTTCACCTAATCCAAGGCAGTACCTGCCTCGTACGGGGCTTTACTTGCCTTGTAGTTGATCTGCTCAACATCTGACCCTTTTAGGAAACTACAAGTCAAATCAAGCGATTGCTGGTGGTGGGTTTGCTGGGTGATGAGCACTGGGCTGCTAATTTGGGTTGATTTGGGGGAGAAAGAGGTGACAGGAGAAGCTCTGATTAAAAAGAGCAGGTCCTGGCACCCCCTGCTCCTGCCTCGGCTCGCTGCGACCGCATGGTGCGGGAAGATAGTAGCTCGTTAGCTAATGGTGGTCCTCAATTAAAATTCCCCTCCGAAGATAGGAGAATAGTGTTGCTTCCAATTAGTATTTCACTGCAGATTCAAATCAATTCACATTCACGCTGCTGGGAAGCTGAGGCCTCTAACGGAGCGTGCAGGCGGCGATAGGCTTCGCATCTGCCACGGGCAGCCCAGGTTTATTTATAGGAGATGTGGCCCACGGCAAAATGTAAAATACTCATAAATCGAAGGGAGAGACGAGCCCCGAGGGACCAACCTGCACCTGTCCCGCTCGGCGTGGGGTAAACCGAGCCCATCCGGAAGGGAGGCACCCGCGGGGCGAGATGCCGGCGAGGGGCGAGGGGGTGACGTTGCCATATGCCGGGGACCTCTTCATAAACTAATCGACTTCAGATGTGGAGGAGATGCGCTTTTGCTGTCTGAAATCAGTAGCTCAGAAACGTGATCCGGGGAAGGGTGGGATGCTTGCTGGGGCTTTGTTGTGAAGGTTAAATTTGCTTTTTTTAGAAGCTGTATGTGGTGTCTTGGAATTGCAAAACTTCTACAGCTATTCACACTTGTACTCTTCATAAATGACTTAAAATAGATGTTGAGTTCTGCGGGACAAGTGATAAAATAAACTTAGACATGCATTGACTGGGCTGCTTTTGTGCTTTGCTGCCTTTTTTTTTTTTTTTTTTTGGACTTTTGATATTAAACAACTGAGAAATGCCCTGCTCGAGTCCAAGGGCGGAGCGTGCAGCTAATTTTAGAAACCCATTACAGCAACTAAAGGCAGTGATGTTTCGCAGCGCCGGGAGGGCAGGACCTCCGTCCCCGCGTGCTGGAGCCGTCGGCCCAGCTGCCGGCGAGCGCCGGTGCCCGTGGGCCAGGCGAAAGGCTCCCAGCAAAGGAGGCACCACGGGAGCAGAGGGGCTTGAGCCCAGGCAGCCTCCAAAGCCAGCGATACTCTGTATATCCCCACGCGGCTGTTGGTAAAGGCCCTCAGGTCGAATGGTGTAAATTTGCCTGGCTAGTTTTGGGGGAGCTGGTCATGATCCCCCCCTTCCTCATCCTCCTTTTTTCCTTGCTTTTCCAGCCCCAGGGGACCCCGGCAGCCCCAGCCTGGGGCTCTGGCCTTGGGTTTTAGCCACAGCTTCCTTCTGCCAAGCCCAGCGAGCGCGAGGGGGTCTGGGGAGAGCCGAGAGCCGTGCCCCCCACCACGAGGGGCTGAAGGGCAGAGGGCTGTGCCGGAGGTTTTGCATCTCCCTGGGACTCCCAGGTTTCACTGGACCCCTGGCCCTGGAGCTGCTGGGTTTCATCCCTCAGGCAGAGCCGTCACCTCCTTCCACGCAAAATAAAAATGACAAATTCACCAATTTGTCCCAAAATCCCTGCCGGGGAGGGCGGGGGTTAGATGCAGGGTGTTGTTTTCTCTTCTAATCACACCGTTCCGCAGCTTCCAGCAATTCCTACTGCCGCTGCATGGCACAAGGACCCACAACTCCTGCCTTCCCATGGCACCGGCCGCTGGAGAGGGACGGTGCACGCCCGGGGCATCGCAGCGAGCACCGGCAGTGCTTGGGGTAACGCACCGCTTGCTCATCTCGGCCTCGGTGATCTTATGGCAGCTAAGGGACGTCTGGGCGTCCCGGACAGCAAACAACTGCCGCTCCCGAGAGTCCGGCTTTGGCTGCCAAAAACCTCTGACCGGAGGCAGGGAAAGCCCGAACTGGGGAGGGCTCTCGGGTCACTGCCTGCCTGCGGCTGGCCGGCGCCTCGGCCAACTTTTCGGAGCTGCTTTCTAGAGACGTGCTGGAGGCGAAGGGCTCGGGCAGAGCTGGGGGGTTGCAGGGCTCCGGGGGGAGCCTCGTCGCTCTGGGCAGAGCAGCACGCGCTGGAGCAGCTGGGGAGACGCTCGTGTGTAGCACGGAAAAAAATCTGCAATTTTGGTGCCTGGGAAGATGCCCCGCACGCGGCGGGGTGTCCTCGGGTGGCCGGGGACCAGGCGGTGTCTCCTCCAGCCCCCTGACACCACCTGGCAACCCCGGCCAAGCTCGGCGAGGCTGGGGAAGGGCAGGACGCAGCACAGCATCGGTGGCAACGCTCTGCCCGAACGCCCTTCCCCTCGGAAAAACGAAGCAGCGGGTCAATTAAAGGAAGCAGAAGCCCCAGCCTCGGGCAAGAGCTATAACGCAGCTCACCCTGTGCGGGGTTTGCCATAGGCAGGGTAAATGCTGCCGTGCCCGGCGGGGAGCGGGCGCGGGGCTGCCCTCGCTGTCCGGGCGTGCGCAGGGTTTGGGGTACACCCGACTCCTCACGCCCTGCCCGGCCCATCACCGGTTTCTCGGGTGTCACCGGCTGCACTGGGTGACCTTGCGGGGACGTGCTCACTCAGAGCCCGGTTCACTTCTCCTTACAGGAGGGTGAGGAGAGAAACAGCGACGGGGTGGGCACCCTCTGCACCGCGCAGCGGCCGCAGCTCCGAAATGCCGTTCCCCAAATGCAGAAGTCCCCGGAGGTGGCCGGGGCCCACGGCCGCACGTGCGCAGGCTGGGGCTGACTCGGCCGTGTGAAGGGACACGGCGTCTGCCCGCGGCACCGGCACGACCGCGGCACCGGCCGCAGTGAGCGGTGAATGCACCGGCATCTCTGCGCAGGCCTCCGTGCTCCTCCGTACGCGGCGTGAGGGCAGGTATTGCATTGCGTCTCCCCGCTGCTGCCGGCCGAGCAGCTTCCCTGCAATGCCCTGGGCACCCCATAGTCACCCCTACACACCCCTATAGACGCACACCCCTATAGCCTGACGCCCCTATAGATGCACGCCCCTATAGACCCACAGCCCTGCACCCACCCGGAGCCCCAGCACCGCGTGAGCCCCATTTTTGGCCAGGTTCAGAGGGCAGCCCCAAAGCACCCCGCAGCGGGGACCGTGCTGCCCGGGGAGCCCCACAGCCCTGCCCGTGCTGGGTCCCTGCCTTTTTTAAGGATGGAAGTGGATTTTTTGCTAATTCGATTTGAAAGCCCCTTTTATCCCTGAGTGACTCGAAAGAAAAGGATTTCAGCGACCCCTTGCTCTCCCTTGCTGTTTTAAATTTGATTATGGGAAACAATTTTAATTAGTATTGACAGATATTCAGGAAAATAATTATGGGAAAACCTGTGCTTTTTTTATCCATTTAACCTGTGAATCTTCTGTCCCAGCCTAGAGACCCAGGCTGAATTTCAGGGGGCGGTGGAGGTTTGTACGGTAATAAAAGGCTCCTGGGGAAGCCCGGCTGGCTAACGAGATAACAGGCTGCTCACATCTGGGTCACAAGTTCAGTTTTTGCCGCGGGCAGAGGAGACAGGAGAGAAATCACTGCCAGGGTGCGGCCGATCGGTCTTGATTTTCGGCTGCAGCGCACTGCAGGGGAGAGCGGCGAGGGGCCCGATCCAGCTGCAGCCCCGCACCGTCCCCACCGCGCAGGGGACGCCGAGTGCCCTGGCAGCCCGGTCGGCGCGTGTCCACGCTCAGGAGGAGCCGGGCGATGCGGCAGCGTTTGCAGAGCAAGCTGCAGCAGCAATTATTGCAGTGCTATAAAAAAATAATATGATTTTTCTAAAGGTCTCCGGCCGGGCGCCTCAGCCCTCCGGTCCAGTTCCTGCTGGAAACAGGTCTCCGGAGCCGCTAATGCGCAGGCAGCAAACGCGTTTGCCCCCCCCCTCTGCAAATGGAAAAGCGAGATCGATAGGGTTTGAGCAGAGCTGAATGAAGCGGAGGCAGCGCCTGGCGTGCAGGATGCTAGCGAGACTCCCCCGCCAGCAGGAAAGGAGCTTCACAACACAAACACACGCAGAGCCAGCGCCGGGAGCAGCGCGCCCGGTGCCGCAGGTTATTTTAAGTTCAGGGTGTACCCAGTAAATGCAGCAGACAAACAAGAGCGCGGGGCCGGGAGCTCGCAGGGTCCGTCACGCTGGGTCAGCGCACGGACACGGCGCACACGGAAAAAAAGGGGGAGAAGATATAAGGGGGTTGGATGTCTGGAGGCAGGAGCCTGCCCAGCCCGGCCATAGGGATCGATTGGTATTTATTTTTGGAAGAGCGGCTCTAATTATCTGCTGTGAGCAGGCAGGGAAATGGTGGTGGATCTCCACCGCTTGATGCCTTTAAATCAAGGCTGAACATCTGTTTCGAAGACACGCTCTGGTTCAGCCGGGAGTTACGGCCGCGTGGCAGGAATTATCGGCCGAGGGTGCGCGGCGAGCATCATGGCTTTACGATCCATGAACCATCATCCCTCTCGTTTCTTTCCTAATAGATGGAGCAGCCCGGACTGCTGGTTTTAGATGGGTTGTTTTTAAAACGACAGCAGGGTTTCAATGCTGGGAACTCCCTTGGCCAGGGTGCATTTGCCACGGTGCTCTCCCCATGTGGCCGTCCCCGGCTGGGACACCCAGTCCCGCGCAAGAGGTGACAGCAGCCGGCGGAGGGACGTGGGGGCACGCGGCAATCGCAGCGGGGTTATCTCGACGCCGAAATCGCAGCGGTGGGGTGGCACCGTGCCCTGCTGCAGCAGAGCTGGGCATCTCTGCTGCGAGCTCTAACGATATGGGAGCCCTGATAACCCTGTTGTCCTGTTAATAGGAGACCCCTGTAATTAAGCCAGGTTTCAGGTAAGGAGGGCGAAAGCAAAGGCAAGCTCCTCCACGCGGCCGCGCTGGAAGGTGCCGGCTGGTAATAACTGTTTTATTGCTTCCTGTTGTGTTAGACATCTGATGGCAAGCCGGGGCCGAAAGCTGGTGCAGCATATGGAGTGCCCCCCCCGTCCTCCCCCTCCGCCTTATTTACAGAGTCTCCCTGGAGATGGGCCTCGCAGGCTTTTCCAGCTCGGAGAGGAAGCGGAAAAATATTTACCTCGCTCCCCCCCCTGCAAAA
This sequence comes from Mycteria americana, assembly GCF_035582795.1. Lineage (NCBI taxonomy): Eukaryota > Metazoa > Chordata > Aves > Ciconiiformes > Ciconiidae > Mycteria > Mycteria americana. Next base: position 8,338,360 of record NC_134379.1, on the reverse strand, counting down.
GTCTGTTCTCATTAAGTCAGGAAAACGTAAACGAGGCGCATAAGGTGGAAACACCGGGCCACCGTGGCGAGCACCCGGAGAGCCCCGGGCCGGGGATGCCGAAGGGGCCGTGGGCAGGGACCCTCCCCAGGGAGTCCCTGCTCCCCGCGGGGACGTTAGCCGGTGCCAGGGGCTCAGCCAAACCCAAGCCCTTCATTTCCCAGCCCTGCCTTCAGGGGGGGACGCTGGGGGTGGCATGAGGATGCTTAGGCGTCCCGCTGCCCCCCGTTACGCCTGCACCCCGCGGGGGCTTGCGAAGCCCTTCCCTGCATCCCCGCGTCCCCAGGGATGGCCCAGGCTGGGGGGCCGGGGCAGTGCCCACCTCCAGGCTTCGCTTTGGCAGCGCGACAGTTTGCAAAGCCGGGGTGGGCACGGAAAGGCTGCACCTTCAAAATGCCCTGGTTATTCTTTTATTCCTTAATTATTTTTTTTTTTTAACGTTGACCAGTGCAGGACAGACACCCACGAGCTGCTGCCCCTGCACCATGCTGGTGTGAGGGTCTCCCCCGGCGCCGACACTGCGATGGGAAAAAAAAAAAAAAAAAAGGAAGGAAATTGGCTGTGTTTCCCTGAATGATGCCCCAGCCATCGATCACCCAGTCACGCTGGGAACGGCTCCCGGCCAGCGCAGCCGGCAGCTCCTTGCTCCACGAGCGGTCTCCTGCCAGCCCGGCCCAGCCGGGTGGGAAAGCTCAGCCCTTACTGCGTGCGGCCTTTCCATTGGAAACCCTGGCTCGTGGCCCCGTGGCGTCTCAGGGCGGCCGGTTTCTTTTCCCCGTCCCCAGTGGCTGTTTCCCCTGGAAGACAAAGAGCCCGGGCAGCCAGCGAGCCCCGCTCAGCCCCGGCAGCTCCGCTGGGAACGGCCCTTGCCGAGGGTGAGCTGCCGGCCAGTGGTGAGCCGCCGGGCTAGTTGGAGCTTGTGCCGGCTTTTGGCACAGCCCGGTGACCTGAAGGGGCGAGGGATCACGCTGCGACTAAGACAAGGGGAGGGAGGGGCGCGGACACGCGCGCTGCTGATGCTGCCCCACCGGTGGCGAAAGGCCCGTCTCCCTTTGGCTTCGCAGGGGGGATGTGCCTGGCCGTGGGGGCAGTTCCCAGCCCAGGGCAGGTGCCGGTGCCAGGCAGAGCCGTGGGTGCCCGAGGGGTGCACCCACTCGTGCCCGGGTGGCTCGGGCACGGCACAATCGTGGCCCAACTGTGGGCACGGTGTGGGTGTCAGATGGGAGGCAGGTCCCGCCCAAGGTGGCAGAAATAACACCCTTTTCCTTTCTTCTGTTTTGCCCCCCTTCATCTGTCCACGGCTGCAGGGGGATGGGCAGTGCCACTGGCCAAGGGCATCTGCGCTGAGCCACTCTCCGGTGCCTTGTTCCCACCAACGGAGCTTTGCCCCTATTGTAGGGGGCTTTGTCCCCATTGCGTGCAGCTTTGTCCCCGTTGCATGGTGCTTTGTCCTCATTGCATGGAGCTTTGTCCCCATTGCATTAGTGCTTTGTCCCCATTGCATTGGTGCTTTGTCCCCATTGCATGACGCTTTGTCCCCACTGCATTAGTGCTTTGTCCCCATTGCATGACGCTTTGTTCCCATTGAATGGTGCTTTGTCCCCATTGCATGGTGCTTTGTCCCCTGCACTGGTGCTTTGTCCCCATTGCATGGTGCTTTGTCCCCATTGCATTGGTGCTTTGTCCCCATTGCATGACGCTTTGTCCCCATTGCATGGTGCTTTGTCCCCATTGCATTGGTGCTTTGTCCCCATTGCATGACGCTTTGTCCCCATTGCATGGTGCTTTGTCCCCATTGCATTGGTGCTTTGTCCCCACTGCATTAGTGCTTTGTCCCCATTGCATGGAGCTTTGTCCCCATTGCATTAGTGCTTTGTCCCCACTGCATTGGTGCTTTGTCCCCATTGCATGACGCTTTGTTCCCATTGAATGGTGCTTTGTCCCCATTGCATTGGTGCTTTGTCCCCATTGCATGGTGCTTTGTCCCCATTGCATGGAGCTTGGTCCCCATTGCATTGGTGCTTTGTCCCCATTGCATGACGCTTTGTCCCCATTGCATGGTGCTTTGTCCCCTGCACTGGTGCTTTGTCCCCACTGCATGGTGCTTTGTCCCCACTGCACTGGTGCTTTGTCCCCATTGCATGACGCTTTGTTCCCATTGAATGGTGCTTTGTCCCCATTGCATGGTGCTTTGTCCCCACTGCATGGTGCTTTGTCCCCTGCACTGGTGCTTTGTCCCCATTGCATGGTGCTTTGTCCCCTGCACCGGTGCTTTGTCCCCACTGCACAGACGCTGGCCCTGTGAGCTCAGCACTGTAACACAAAACTGGTGAAAAACCCCCAACGCCCCCCGCTGCAGCAAAGCCTGGCTTTCCCACCCGCAGAGGAGCGGTGCTGGGGCCGAAGGCAGCACCGCAGCCCTGGCACGACCTCCTCTGACGTCTCCTCTTGCCCAGAATAACTGTCCCCACCGGCAGCGGAGGGGGGGACCAGCACGTGGACGTGGCCTGCCGGGTACACGGCCAAAAATAGCCAGGGAGGGAGCGGGGGCAGAGGGGAACCCGCACACCCTGCTGGGGCCTGGCCACGCTCCCCGGCTCCCCAGGGGAGGCAGGGCCGGGCTGGCGGCACCGGGGTCCCTGTGGGGGCTGAGCACCCCGCTGCGACCCCCCCGGGAGGACAGGGCCTCCCCAGGCGTCCTGCAAAACGCACGGCGGGTCATCAAGGGAGGCGATTTTATGAGATGTGGAGCTGTCCCAGGGACGACCGGGCGGGCAGGAAGGATGGACCCCAGCAGCAAAACGGCTGCAGCGCAGGGGTCCCGGGTACCCCCTCGGCACACTGACCCCCTCCCCAAACCCTCGCCCTGAACACCCAGGATCTGGGGCCTTGCGGGTGCCCGTCGCTATGGAAACCCCTTCTCCCAGTGCCGGTCCACGCTGAGCCTGTCTATCCCTGCCGCTGCCTTCCCGGAGGGGTGATGCTGCGAGGCGATGCTCGGGGCGGTGGTCCTGCAGGTCCCAGCCCCAGCGGGATCAGTGGAATCCCCCCGTGAGGGTCTCTTGGGGAAAGAAAGGGTTCTGTAGGGAATAGGGTTTTTTTTAATAGTCTCTTGGTGGTTTTAGTGACTTGGGGAAGTTGCTTAGCACAGAGGGGGGCTCTGGGCTGGACCCACATGAATGGTTCCGCTGATGTCCCCAAAAGGCTTTGCCCTTCCCCAGGTGCAGGGAGCCAGCGCTGCACCCCTCAGCAACCAGGAACGGGCTCCTGGCATTAAAATAACTCGCTCTGCTCTACAAACGCTGTCCCCTCTGCAGCCCGTTTCCGTTGAGCATCCCACCGCCCGGGGAGCTGCGCGGGCTGGGGGTGGCAGCTGGCGCGGGAGCGGGCAAGGCGGCGCGTTCCCCGGCAGAGGAGAAGCAGCAGCTCGGGCTGTGCCAACCCCCCGGGGTCCCCATTGATGGAGGGGACCCTAACATCATCCCCGCGAGCAGATGCTGCTGGGGCTGCACGGCAATAGGTGCATCTCCCAGGTGCGTGGGGACAGGATGGGGCCCGTCCTGTCCCAGCGTGGTGTCACCCTCCTCTGGGGCGACGCAGCCTGCCCTGGGGTGGGGAGGGGGCTGCCCTCGCTGGCCGCCTTCCAGCGCCCTGGCGTAGAACTGGGATTTTCCAGGGCTTTTTCCCAGTTCCCCTCTGCACGCCACTCTCTGCAGGCTCGCGGGGTTTAGGAATTTCCCGGCCGCTGCCGTGAGCCGCGTGGCTTCGCTTCGGGAGCTCCTTCGGAGGCACTTTGCACACCAGCCTTGCTGCTCGCACGCTCCTCGCGCTGGCTCCCCACGGGCCGGTAAAAAGATGGAAGAAGCTTTCAAAGCTAAAGGAGGGTTGGGATTTTGGAGCTGCTAACATTTTTAAGAGCTGCTCTGAGTCCAGGAAAAGATGATTTTGCCTTTAATATTTAATGTGCTTTTTTTTTTTTTTTTTTTTTAGCACACATGCAAGCGTGCATTCAGAGCTGCTGCAGGGAGAGCTTTGCACTGCGGAAACTCTGGGGCCAGCCTGACCCGGCAGCGTAGGACTGCTTCAGAGCCAAGGTTGCCAGAAGGGCATTCTCCAGCCTGTAGGAAAGGCAAAACCCTGGGAAACCGCAATGAAAGAGCCGCTTGGACCAGCACAGTGGGAAATGCTGGGGAGAGGATCCCGCACAGCAAAGATCAGCCCTTCGCCGGCAGGAGCAGCGCGGTTTCCCCTCCATCGCCAGGCGCAAGGAGCTGTCGTTGCAGGAGCGTTTGCAAGCGAGAAAGGCGAAAGCCCTTTCTGCATGCCTGAAATCTCCAGGGGTTTGGCTCCCGACAGCTGAAGGCTGCGGGCACGGAGCAGAGGGACCATCGGGATAAATGGGAGCCTGGAGCAGCGGCATCGAGGGAGCCCGTGACTGTGTGATGCCCGGGGAAAGCAAGGGGGGAAGGATCCGACCGGGGACAGACCCTGTGGGAGACCATGGTCCCATGGTCCTGGGGGTGAACAGCTCCATCAGCCCGGCTGCGGGTCAGGACCAGCAAAGTGGGGGTCCCAAGTCCGTCCCCAAGCAGAAGCCACCAAACAGATGCAGCTGCAGGAGGTGACTGAAGTGTGCTGCAGTGAGGAGGGCTTCACTTCTGGAAAAACCCCTGGCCAGGGACAGCACGGCCACGGAGGATGTGTGGGAAGGCTTTTTTGAAGCCTTTTCCTCCCATGGCTGGTTCCTACACGGTGCTCTGCTCAGGCAAAACAAAGCCCCTGACACCATCTTTCAAGCACGGCCCCAGCAGAGCAGAACAGCACAAAGAAAAGGGATGTTTAAGAGACAACCCGAGAGTAATTAACAGCCTCTGACCTTGCTCCAGCAGAAATGGGAGGCAGTTGGGAAGAGAAGGTGCAGAAGGCGCCTGTCCCCCCGGGAGGGACATGGACCCGGGCACCCCGGCGGGGCAGGCACGGCCACGGGGAGCAGCGAAGGAGCAGAGCCCTTGGGCAAGAGGAGGCAGGAGCAACCACGCTGGGATTTGGGGTTTTTTTTTGCTAGAGTTTCAGCTCTGCAGCCCCAGGTGTGGACACACTCATGTCCCCCCGACGCAAAGACAGGCGTCTGGGTGCTCGTCCCGACGCAGGGCTCTGCATCTGCTTGCAAACGCTTGCACGCTTGGCGAGCTCTCCACCTGCCGCCCTGCCGGCGGGCGCGGAGGGGAAGTTTTAGCACAGAAAAAGCATTGCTTTTCATTTGCATCGGCAGGAGGAAGAAGAGCAGCAGCAGCACTGGTACTGGGCTCCTGTGGCTTCCCCCGCAGAGGCCCGACTCCCTCGCGAGCGAGATGTCCTCAGAGGAGATGTTGTGTTTCTGAATGCACCCATCTCTCTTCAAAACACGCTCCCTGGAGACGCTGAGTGAGCACAAATACCCGCCTGCTGGTGCGGGGCCGGGGCGTTTGGAGGGGCCCGGTGAGCTCCGTCCCAGCAGGATGCAGTGGAAGCATCAAGATCAGGCAGAATGAAACACTTTAGGATGGTAAATCTTGAAGCCATGGATCATGTCCACTGACACTGAGCTGGACACCCTCTTTTTGCTCCTAATACCGCTCCCGGCACTGCCAGGGATGCAGAATGGTTGAGCCCCGAACCCGCTCTCCGCCTGACAGCGTTTTCGAGAGATTGTACTCCTTCCCCACTCATCAACCCTAAATATTACTCCCTTCCCAGCTGGGTCCAACACTGAGAGGCTGCTGGACGTGATCCTGAACAGATGTTTGAAGTGCAGAAGAGCTGGGACACGGCGGGGGACAGGCTGTGCACACACAAGAAGGATGCGGGATGAATTGTTGATGCTGCAAGCTGGCCAACCGCTCTCCTGCACAGCTCCTCCGCTCGGCCGATGCTCTCTGTCTCCATCCAAACTCCATCGGTCATCCCTGGGGAAGATGAGGACGGGGTTGGGTCCTGTTCGTATATCCTCTCCCCGGGGATTTCAGCTGCTCTGGCTTTGCGCTGGTCTGCGGTTGGGCTTGTCCGTCTTTGAGGGTCATCTCGGGAGAGCATCGCTCAACCAGGGCTGCGCAGGCACCCTGGCCAGCGGGGGAAGGAAAAGCTCAGGTTGCAGAGGAAATTTTAGCCACGGTCTTTGTGCCGAAAGGGAAGGGTTTTTCTCCCTCTCGCAGGTAAGTCCTGAGTCGGGGGTTGAGGAGGAGAAGGGAAGTTGCAGGTCAAGGTCTTCACGTCAGCACGATCCACGAGGGAAGGCTCCTCCAGCCCCGCAGCTGGGCTGTTACTGGCTGTTTGCCTTCTCTAATGTGCCAAAGGACATTTTAAAGCAATTTCCCCTGCACAAATAAATACAAAACCAAACTGCTATTTCTCCCGGTTTCTTCTCCCTTCCCCTTTCATCCCTGTGACATCTTTCTCCAGTAAATCCTTCCCTTACGTCTCATTAGAGACTGTTCCTGGACAATTTGCAGCTGTGACAACCCGGGAGAAGCCCGAGGCCCATCTGCCTGGCTGACAGCTCGCATACGCACCCGGCTTTTTGCCATGCCTGCGCCATGAAATGGGTTCGAAAGCAGGTTCGTGGCTGGGCTGCCCCGTGCCACGGCCACGAGGGTCTCCTGCCTCCCCTTCCAGGGTTTTCCTGGGATGCTGGACAAAACGCTTCACCTCCCGCCCCTGCTTTCCTCCCTCTAACATGCCCCTCTCTCCCCACCGTGCTTTTGTGGCTTTGCAAACACACAGCACTGGGATTTTGCAATAAAATCTGCAAGAGCATTACGGTCCCCGTTCCCCCGATAAACCCCCGCCTGCCCCGGGACGCGGCGAGGATGGAGGCGGTGATATTAAAAATAACTGGCTTTGCCGGGAGGCGCGGGTGGCGGAGGGCGCGCTGCCGGAGCTGGCACGGCTCGGCCGCCGGATGCCTCCGGGCACTGGATTTCAAGGGCACGTCACGCTCCAGCCGGGCGGCTGCCAGCAGCCCTCCCCAGCGCTGGCTGCACCGCTCTCTCGACTCCTTCCAGCGATTTTTTAAGGCAGCTAATAGCTCCGAGGGAGTCCCGGCGTAATGAGAATTGGCAGAAGCGAGCAGATATTAGGTTTATTCACCACCAGTTTTAAATCATTTAGCATAGCAGAAAGGCCGTGTTTCTACAAGCAATACGTTCTGCTTTGCTCGCACCGCGGTTCCTATTAAAAGGGTTTAGTGATGAATGGAGACAGTGGTGTCCGCCCGGGGAGCGGTGCCACGTCCGTGGTGATGGGAGAGGGATGAGCGGGGCCAGAAACCGGGGCCAAGGATTTGAGCCAAAGCCCATCCCCGTCCACGGGAGCTCCCACCAGCTGCGAAGTGGGACTCATGAAGAATTTACAGCCTGTTGAATGCGGTCTGTGGCTTCAGTTTAAAAATAAACCCTTAAAAAGACAATTTGGGGACCTGGACCGGGGATGCTCTTTGCACAGCGGAACATGGATCCTTGGGGATTGCTGAGAAAAGTCACAGGAGAAGTTAAACTTTCACCCCGGCAATTATTGTAAATCTCTTTGGTCAAGGCACAGACCTAAAATTAGCCCTCAAATCCTTTTGAAGGTTGGGATTTTTCACTTGATTTTTCAAGTGACTGACCAGCAGCGTTGCAAACTGTGCATTTCCAAGCCTGGAGCCCTGCTTTTCTTTTTAATTGCAGCCCTGCAAGGTTACCCGCCGTTTCATCGCAAGCAAGGCCAGGCTTTCCAACCTTGTTTCACACATCCTGAAACAAGCAGCAACCCACAGAGGGACGGCAGAAGAGTGCCCGGTGCGTATCCTCGTTCACGGAAGAAATCCCAGCATCCCAGCCCTTCCCTGGGCTCCCGGCGTGTTTTACTCTCGAGTGATGTTTAGTAAAATCAGTAAAAGCTGGGATGCTGGGCTTTCTGCTGCTCGTATGGTAACTGAAATGTAGGAGGGGCGGAGAGCAGGGTCTGAAGTGAGTGGTTCCCATGCCGGCTGGCATGCTGGCTTTGCAGTGCTGTTCATACGGGCAATATCTGTGGGGTTTGCAGGCGACGGGGCCACGAGCCGGGGGAGCACAGGGTGCCGTGGGTCGCGGCACGCCCTGCCAGGCTCTCTGCACCACCGCGCTGCCTCTGCCCCAGCACTCCCCAGCCCCTTTGCCGACCCAGCCGGATCCTCTGCCCGGCCGGCCGTGCCAGCACGAAAGCCAGGGCTGTCCTTGCCATCGCCGCCCTTTTTCCCACGGAGGACGGTCCGGACGGTCCCACGGTGCAAGCAGGGCATCGTCTGCATCCGTCGGGGCTGCCGGACCCACAGCGTGTGGCTCCCAGCCCTGCTGGCAATCGATAGCAAGTGCAATGAAACCCTTAATGAAATTCCAGCCTAAGAGACTATTGATTGTGTATTTTCTTTAAAAATGTATATGAATGGGAGAGAGGCTTTTTGGAGGAGAGGCTGGGGAAGGGGGGGAGTGGAAACACCATCAGCCGCCGCGGGAGATACGTGAATGTGGCCTGTCCGGGGTAACCCGCGCTGAGCAGTGGGCCCCAGCCTCTTGGTGAGCATTAATTCATCCTCAAAATACCCCTGGGAAGGGGAAACATGACCAGCCAGAAGCGGGAGGGTGGGCATTCACCCAAAATCATCACAAAATCAGGGATGATGAAACCAAGGAGAGAAGTCAAGAGTCCATGCCCCAGCCATGCCTCCTAGACAGTGCTTTTGCAAATCCCCCTTGCCCTACGTTTCACATTGCTGCCTAAAACACAAAAAAAGAGGTTTAGGAAAGCGCTGCGCTCTTCTGCTTTGGGGGGGCTTGGGGGAAGAAAAAGCAAACGTTGCATCACTGCGCAACAGCCCTACAACCAACCTCCCTCCTTGTTTCTGCACTCTCTCAGTGCCCCCAAACCAGCCTCTCCCAAAACCTCGCCGGATTATTCCTTTGCGGCATAAGAGGGTGGCAAGGAAGCATAATAGATAAATAATAACGGTAATAAAACCCCACTCCCCTCTCCGCCCCTTACATAACCAGCATTGTCTTAATCCTACAGGTGCTTCGCAGAAGTAAAAAGGATTTGTTCCTCCTGCAAATCCTTTTTTTTTTTTTTTTTTTTTTTTTGGTGAGTCATCCTTATCCGCCCTGTGGACACGCCGCGGGGAGGCCCGGGGGGGCCCTGCGGGGTCTGGGAGGCAGCCCGCCGTAATGTGACCCCTGACTAAATCACTTAAACCTCTCTGGGCTTCAGCTCCCCTGCGGTAAGATGCGGATTATAAATCTGTCCTGACCCCCTTGGCAGAGGAAGGTGCTCGGAGATGGGCCCTATAAATATGTCAGCAGGACAGCAAAGGTGAGGGCCGGGGCCGGCCTGCAAACCCCCACCCGCAGCCCCCTCCGGCCACGCAGCGCTGCCTTCCGAGCCCCGGGGATGGGGGGGTGCCGGGGGATCACCCCAAAAGCCCTCGCACACGCAGCGCAAAAATGAGCTTTGGGGCCGGTAGCTGGGGCGAGAAAATGCTGCTCTCCCTTCTTAGGGCACGGGGGTGCCCTCCCAGGACTCGGGGGGGCTTGGGGGGGGGCTTGGGGTGCCCTCTGAGGATTCGGGGTGCCCTCCGGGGATTTGGGGAGCCCTCGCAGACACGCTGCCCCAGCACAGGCAATGGGGTCGGAGCGGGGGGGTGAGCCCCCCACGCGGGGTGCGGCCCCCCGGGGGACCCCGGCCCGCCGCCTCGCCCCCCGCTCGGGCCGGGCTGGCCGCGGGGAGGAGGGAGGAGCGGCGGGGAGGGGAGCGGGACCCCCGCCGGGGCCGGGCGGGGCCCTTTAAAGCGGCGGGCGGTGGGAGGGGCGGGAGGCGGCGTTGCCGGGCGGTGCGGGGGGCGGCCGGGCAGCGCTGGCCCGCCGGGAGCCGCGCCGGGAGCCGCGCCGGGAGCGCCGAGCGCCGGGCCGGGTGAGCGCATCCCTCCGGTACCGGATGGCGGCCGCCTTTGGCGGCGGGGGAGGGGGGAGGTGCCTTGTTTTCCCGGTTATCCCCCCCCATCTCCCGTTTGGGAGCGGACCCCCCCCCCAGGCCCGGGGGAGGGTCCCCGCTTGCAGCGGCAGCGCGGAGCCGCCGCCCCGGGGAGGGTGGCCCATGCGGCGGGGGCAGCCGGGAGGGAGGAAGGGGGGGGAGGCTGTCCCGGGCCGCCCCCTCCCCTCGCCGCCGGGCCGGGGCTCCGCTCGGCCGGGCCGGGGGCTGCCGCCGCCTTCCCCCGCCTCGGCCGGTTCCTTCCCCCTCCCGGTGAGCATCGCCGCTCCTCCGGCCGGCCCCGAGCCCCGGCGGGGGAAGGAGAGAGGACGAGGGCGGTGCTGGGGCCGCCGCGGGGCCGGCGCCGCTGCGGGGGCAGCTGCCGGCTCGGGGAGGCGAAAGTCGCCGGTCCCGGCGCTGCCCGGCTCGGTCCGGAGCACGGGGGGGGGCTGGGGGGGGGATGCCGCGGCGGGGGCACGGGCACGGGCAGCACGCGTGAGCCCGCGTGGGTGCTCTCTCCTCTAACCGTTATTGTTTGTTCGGGCTTTGCGTGAGGGTCGCAGGCTGCTTTGGCAGGCTTGCCTCCCCCTCCCGCCAGCCGGGTCCCGCCTGGGCAGCCAGTGCCGCCGCTTCCCACGGGGCGCCGGGGACACCCGTGGGGCTCCTGAACTTCCTCCGGCCCCAGCTCTGGTGTGGCCGGGTTGCGTTACGTGAAGGCCCTTGGAAGGCAGAGGGACTTTCTCCGTGGCCCTTCTGCTTATTTCTAGTTTCTGCTGAAGCGGCCGGTCGGACGCAAGTACAACAGAACTGCGGTGATTGCGCGCGCTCCAGGACTTGACCGCATAAAACTTTGCCTTCCAGGCCCCTCTGAGTCGGTCTGGTCCCTCGTTCCAGTGTAGAAATTCATCAGTTGAAGTTATGCACTTGACCTGGAGGAACCGTGCCGCTGGCACCTCGGGAACCCTGTGAACTGGAACAGGAGAGGAGGTAAAACTGCTCTGTCCACCCAGCATGCTGCCCAAAATCCCTGGGAGGCCCTGCCACTGTTTCTTTGAGTGGATTACTCAAACCTCCCCTCCATGGGGATTTTTGGTTTGGTTTGTTGGGAGAGGAGTGGAGAAGGACCGTGGTTGCAATGCTGGGCATCTGGGGTTGTGCTTCTAAATAGGGATCGTGCTCCTAAACCACCCAGGCTCCTCTGAAAAGCTCAGCCCTCCTACCCTGGGGCCCTCGGCCGTCGCGTTTGCACAGACAGGTGGTTGTGCGCTGCCAGGAGATGTGCTTAGATGGGATCGTGGGTGCTCTTGGACCTCCCCTCTTGCATTCCTCGGTGTTGCTTCCTAGTGCCTCTCCATTGCTGTAACGCTGCAGCGCACCCCAGGGTGGCCGTTGAACAACTTATTTCTAAAAAAGTTGCATAATTCTTGCAGAGATACTCCGGCCTGTTGACATGCGTTTGAGAAGGGTGTGGGTTTGCCTGCCGGTATCTGGTGTCTCACCCAACGCGAGGTGACCGTTATCCCTGTGCCATCAAGTGGGACAAGTCAATTTTGGGGGCTGCAGGATGGACCCTCCCCTGTCCTGCTCTGGGCAAGGCTTTGGGGTTAAAATTGCCGCCTTTCTCGAGCGTGAGCCCCTCGGTTGGCTCAGCGGTGCTGGGGTTGCTTGACTGCAGGGTCACCTCTTCCAGCTGCTCCTCTTGACCATCAGGTCTGTCCCCTCCTCTCCTGGGCTGGTGGGAGCATGTCTTGTGCACACTTATGGCAGGATGGTCTTGTCCAACCTCCTCTCGTCCTTCCTCCTTGGAGGTAAATCACCCATCTCTTCAAGATGAGGACGTTGCTAGCTAATGCCCTTCCTCCTCCTCCTCCTCTTCCTCTTCCCGGGGCAGGCGGAGAAACCCGATGACGGTTGCACATCTGCTGCTCTTGCTGAATCAGGCTGCCTGGGATGCCCCAGGGCAGTGCTGCCTTCCCTGCTCTTCTCCAGCCCAAAGGCCAGCAGAGCCGCTCCTGGCAGCACTCCCCTCCCGGCACACCCCCGTGTTGGTGTCCTTGCTTGCCCTCGGCCGGTTTCCCTGCCCGTGGATGCCAGGGAGGTGGCAGGGTAAGGGTTGGAGACTTGTGTCTGGCTCAGTGCTCCGCTTTCTCGTGCGAGCGGAGAGTGGAGGCTGGCAGAGGGAAATTGGGGACCCTGTCACTGCGGGGAGTGCCTGGTGTGCTCCCTGACTCCCAGGAATTACAGGTTTGGATCCCAGCTGGCTCCATTGCAGCAGAGAGGGGGAGAGGTTATCCCTAAAGGGAAAACTGCACCCCTGACCTCATTTTTGTTAAAGGGAAAAGTAGAAGGGCTTGGAGAATCTGCTTGCTGAGGGAGTGCCCGCACTGCTGGGTGCAGGGTCCGGGCTTGAGGCGAGACTCGACCGGAGCCCTGCGTCCGTCAACGCCCGCAGATGCTTGCCATGCTTCGGACTGGGGGGATCAGGAGAGGGACGGGCGCGCATCCGCTCCAGGGTCCCATTGGGAAGACGGGAGCAGGTTTGTGCCCTGCCGCACCGGGTCCTGGCAGCATTTGGCACGCAAGACCCTGGGGCTGGAGAGGGGCTGCGATGGCACTGCAGCGGGGCAGTGCCCCGGCCCCGAGCCCCGGGGAGGAGGGCTGGCGGAGAAGTCGGGCACAGCCTGTAAATCCCTCCTGCGTGGTCGTGGCCGCCTCGCTGGGTACGAAGTGCTGCCTGCCCGGGAGCTCCTCTGCACGGCGAAGGGAAGAGGGATATTTGAGGTTGAATCTCCAGCCAGGGATGGCAGCCATAACAGGGCGTTTTGGCATGGTCTGGTTGAGGGGGGGTTTCAAAGCCCACTGGAATTTTTATGAGGTGTTTTGCTTAATACACCACTTAAGCAATTAGCAGCGATTGTAGCAGTCCTGGGTAAGGCGCTGGGTAGAATTGAATTTCCCAAGCTCAGATACCATTAGGCAGCAGTTTAATGCTGTTTGCAGGCGGGTATGAGATAGTGATGTGTGTGGGGAATTAGATCTGCAAAGTAAAAAAAACATAATAGGAAAATTTTGTACAGACCTATGTAACTTTATCCCATGTTTATTATGTGCCATAATTGAAAAACAATCTTGGGGGCTTCCCTGCCCTAACGAAGCGGGGATCCCCAGCGGTGAGCCGGGACGGAGGCACAGGGCCATGGCTGTGCCGTACCGCATCGGGATGCGCTTTGCTGGGCATCCTGCACCACTGACCCGTGCAGCTCACTCCCCAAAAGCACCCGAGGAGCCCCTTAATGGCGTAACAATCTAGAGGGCAAGAGTCTCCTTTTTAAAGGAGTTCGCACATGTTTTGGGAACTGCAGTTGGTTTTATGTTGTGGGGCTTTTTCTTTAAATCCCCTGAGTTTCAGGTACATCCAGGGGTGGTGAGCGAGCAGATTTAGTCCCGTTATTTGGCATGTCTGAGTCCGGGAAGGGTCTGCCCCGAGGTACCAGGTCAGCGGTTAATATCTAACGCGTGTGCTTGACGCCGTGTACCCCGCTGCCGTGTGGCACCAGCAGCGGTCCAGCCCGGAGGTGGATGTGCAAATAGTTTTACAAGGACGGGAAGCCGAGAGGAGGAGGAGGAGGAGGAGGGTTTTGTTGTGGGCTGAGGGGGCGGAAGGAAATCTAGGCTTAGCGAGGGAAATGTGAGATTGCTTGGTTGGGGACAGGGCTTCGGCCGCTCCTCTTGGGAGGCTCTGCTATTGTGGTGGTTAAAAATAGACTTTGGACTGGTTACTTTTCTGCGGGAAGCTCCCCAGCCAGAGACAGGCAGGTGAGGTCGCACCCGAGCGAGAGGGAAGGGACAACAGCCTCTGACCTCCTTTAACAAAAGCTCTATTTTTTTAATTATTTTTTATTTTTATTTTTTCAAAAAAATAGCCCCCTTTTCTTCTGGGGCATTGAGGGGGTGTCTGTGCTTTGTTCCAGACACAGCGCACTGCTTCCAAGCCCCAGGCTGCATTCGTGATGCCCAGCTGTAGCGACGCTTTGCACAGCATCGCATCGCTGCACCCTGGGAACCCCTTCCCCATGGGTGAGGTGGGTCCCCCTGGGGTCCCACGCCGATGTACCCAGAGCAGCGGCGTGCTAAGCGGCTTGGGTGATGCTCCAGCCCCGCGCGTGGGCTGGCAGCGTGGCTCCCTGCAAGCTGGATGGAATTACTCGGGGAAGAGATTATCTAAGATCCAGTGGATCTTGTCTATTGACTTGTCTTTATTTTCCAGCAGCTGTCAGCACGGGAGGTAAAATGTACGCTGGAGGGGGGTTTTGGAGGGGAGAGAGAGAAACAACCCTGTGATATGAAGTTGGTCAGAAGAGTGGGAAATGGAGAAAATCTCAGGTTTTGCGGGGGGACTGTCATGGGCCCGAGCTCTGCCTGGCTGGTGTTAGCAGACTGGCCGCATGTGGGAAAGAAGAGTGTCTGTGCGTCCCCTCCAGCACCCGGGGGTCCCGGCCGGGAGCGGGTCCCTCGGTGCAGGGCGAATGGTGCCACGGGCTGGGGACTCGCTCAGTGAGTTGGCGGCAGGGCTGGAGCTGCGTTCGGGCTGCGCTGCTGCGGGCGGGATGCGGCCCCCAAAGCCTGGTATATTTGCGGGTGCATCGGTTCCTGTGGGGTTGGCATTGGGACACAGAATGGGGGGATTGCATGCAGAGCTGTGGGGAGACCATCATATGTGCAAGAGGGGGAAAAAGGGTCATTTCTTGCCCATTTTCTCTCTTGAAGACATCTCCCTTCGGCGCCTATGCCCCGCAACCCTGCCCTGGAAGGTGGCCGTGCAACGCTGCTGGGTGCTTTGGGGGCATCTGTTTTGAGAGCCGCTCCAGCTACCGCTGCGGCTGGAGGGATCCCTCATCGGGCAGCAGAAAAAGACCCCAGAAGCCTTTTCACTCCAGACAAATGTTTTCTAGGCTCCAGATGACAGGAGGACCCTGTAGTGCATGTGGGCAGGGAGTCAAAGCATGCATTTAATGGGGGATTGGTTCAAGGAAGGTGGCTTGACCATTACATTTGCGGCCAAAATGCTGTTCAATTAATATTTTAGTGGGATGGACAGTAAACGAGAGGAACAAAGATTGTTTCCGTTTCTATCCAATTCGTAGAATCATAGAATGGTTTGGGTTGGAAGGGACCTTTAAAGGCAATCTAGTTCAATGCCCTGCAAGAGCAGGGACATCTTTAACTGGACCAGGTTTCTCAGAGCCCCATCCAACCTGACCTTGAATGTTCCCAGGGACAGGGCATCTACCACCTCTCTGGGCAACCTGTTCCAGTGCTTCACCACCCTCATTGTAAAAAATTTCTTCCTTATATCTAGTCTGAATCTACCCTCTCTTAGTTTAAAACCATTGCTCCTTGTCCTGTCACAACAGACCCTGCTAAAAAGTCTGTCCCCGTCTTTCCTATAGGCCTCCTTTAAGTACTGCAAGGCTGCTATAAGGTCTCCCCACAGCCTTCTCTTCTCCAGGCTGAACAACCCCACCTCTCTCAGCCTGTCCTCGTAGGAGAGGTGCTCCAGCCCCCTGACCATTTTTGTGGCCTCCTCTGGACCCGCTCCAACAGCTCCATGTCCTTCTGGTGCTGAGGGCTCCAGAGCTGGAGGCAGCACTGCAGGGGGGGGTCTCACCAGAGCAGAGCAGAGGGGCAGAATCGCCTCCCTCAACCTGCTGCCCACGCTGCTTTTGATGCAGCCCAGGATACGGTTGGCCTTCTGGGCTGCGAGCGCACGTTGTCGGCTCATGTCCGGCTTTTCGTCCACCAGTACCCCCAAGTCCTTTTCCGCAGGGCTGCTCTCGATCACATCATCCGCCAGCCTGTATTGATACCGGGGCTTGCCCCGACCCAGGTGTAGGACCCTGCACTTGGCCTTGTTGAACCTCATGAGGTTCACACGGCCCCACTTCTCCAGCTTGTCCAGGTCTGATGGACAAGCCGGTCTGGTTTGAGATCTATAGGGTATAAATAGTACATGGAGCAAAGAAGAGTGCAGAGAGCAATCAGCTTGTGGGGGGCTGCGGTGGGGATGGTAAGTGGGTCTGGAGGGATGTGGAATGCGCACGGGCAGATAACTTGCTTTTTTTGCCCGATGGCTTTCTCTTCCTAAGCTCAGCCTCTGTGTCTGGTTAAAGCTCTGATGGGTCGTGAGGGCTGGGACCCTTCCCAGCTCCTTGAGGTGGCAAAGGAAGCCCCTGGGAGGAGGTCGCTTGGCCTCTGCATGCTTCAGGTGTCTGCTGTGGAAGGGGGGACGTCAGATCTACGGCTGATGTGTCCCCCATCCCTTTGGGCTTGCACAGAAAGAGGAAAAAAAATGACGTGCTTGCTTCCCTTCTGCCGTCAGCTCCGAGCCCCGCACGCGGCTCGCTCTGCCCCACGTCCCCGAGGGCAGTCCCCCCCGAGGGCAGTCCCCGTGCCGCTTTTAGCTGGTTTCCCCCTCTGCCCGGGGCAGGCAGTGCCTGGGGGCTGCGCAGGCAGGCACCGGGCTCCCTTGCGAGCTGCCAGAGGGGCTGCCTGCCTGCCTGCCTGCCTGCCAGGACCTGCCTGCCAGCAGCATCGCCTCGCAGCCCGCTGCCGGGGGGCCGGGGAGGTGTCGCCTTGCTCCCGGACTTGCTCGTGACTCGGGGATCTCCCCTGGCCCAGCGCGCTGAGGTCAGGCGCTTTTCTGGGGGAGCAGGTGCCTGGGTTTCCTCGCGCCGTGCCTGTGGGATCAGCAGCCGGGCCTTTGAGTGGCATCGATCTTGCTGGAAACCAAGCAGCTTGCCGGACCCGGGCAGCTGGGACCGAGCCGGGGACCTCCTTCCCCATGAGCCGGGGCTTTGCTGCACACCCTTCCGTCCAGGCTCTCCTCTCCTGCCCTTCCCTGCTCCCGGCCAGGCGCACGCGTGACCCCGGGAGCAGGCGCAGATGGAGGGGTGCCGGCTTGCCTCTCCCAACCTCCGTCCGACGGTATTTTTTTCCCCGTTGAATTTTGGATCACTTTGGCCCAGCCTGGCTGCGCTGCGCCAAGCAGAAGGGAACCATCTCTTTATTAGGGTTGTTTCCTTAAATAAAGCCCTCGGGGTGAGTGCTGGGCTGGCTGTTCTGGCTATCCCATGACCGGTGTTGCGCATTCGGGTTATTAACACCTCATTAGATGTTGGTTCCTCCCCATATCTCTGGTTCAGCAAATCCTGGTTGCTTTGTCACTACTCCCTGACTCCTGCTTCACCGGAGACACTTTTTTTTTTTTTTTCATGGTCTCTTGCACTTCTGCTGACAGTTTAAATTTCATTTCTTCTTGAGGTCAGTAGCTTACTTCGACTTTCAGATCTTTCCACTTGTGTGTGCCGACACGCGTCCCCGGTGCAGGGGATGCATCAGCGCAGCTTCTTGGGAGAGCCTGTCATAACATCGCTGCCAGCGGCTGGCTCTCGCCTGCGATTGCAACCTGGGTTTCCACTTGGCTGATCCCCAGAAATCCCAGGTTTTATTGGGTTTTTTTTTTTTTCCTTCCTTCTTAAACCTTGAGCCACTCTCCCGAGTGACAGCAGCAGCAGCAGCAGGGCACAGCTCTGCCCTGGGAGGTGTCTGGGGACTCGTGAAGGTGGGTTAGGAGCCCATCACCAGCCTGATGTCTTGGTTGCCACTCTGTGGCTTCCCTTTGACAACAAACCCCCTCATTTTATAGATTCATGTGTCTCTCCTCTCGTGTAACCCAGGCCAGGGACTCGAGGCTGTGGTCCCTTAGCCAGTTCTGGAGTTGTCTGATGGCACCTCCAAAGGGATCTGGCTCCTTCAAAAGGTGCCCGGGAGCACGTTGCAGCCCTCGGTAAGCTGGCCTGGAAGCGGATGGCCCTTGCTTTCCAAAAAAGCAATTGCAGATTTGCTGCTTATTTTCATCTTGAGCTTATTTTCGTCTTTGCTTCCATCGCTCTGCCCGGGGATGCTGTCTGTGGCATGATAAGTTATTTCGAGAAGTGGGGCAGTGCTGTTGGTATGGAGGGGATCGGAGGCACCGAGATTAAAGGTAAATCTACACAGATAATTGGGAGCCTGCTTCCTGCTGAAATCGGGTGAATGCGTACGTGCCAGGGTGGGTGCCGGCGTGGCGATGGCTCTGCGGTCCTGGGGGGCTGCCCCCAGCCTTTGCCGTGGGGTCCCAGCCAGGGGCTCACAGACCTGTTCCGGGCAGGGGTGGCTGGAGACGCAGCGCAGGGTTAGTAACCCCCCCCGCCACCTCCTCAGACCTGCCAGATGTCTCTCCTCTAGGCTTCATTTTTATAAATTGGCCTTTTAAAGTCTGTCATCCCCGTGCAGATGAAAGGAAGATGCCGTGATGCCTCTGTGCGCGCATCTCCGAGCCTGAGCCTGAGCCTGGCTGCGGTGCCTGGGTGGCGAGGCTTTTTGTTTGGGGCTTTATCTTTTTTGAAGTGCCTTTGTTTGTTTGTTTTCTTTTTTTTTTTTTTTTTTTTTTTTTTTTTTCCCTTAATCTCTCTGAGTCTGTTGCATCTTGGCTTGCCATCCCTTGGCTTCAGGCCGGCAGGCCCCACTCCATACCACCGGTCCCTCCTGGAGAGATGGATGGGGAGAAGCTTTCCCCCCCCATCCATGGCGGGGGACACCAGCAAAGCCGCAGGGCTCGACACCCGGGGCAAAGCCAAGCTGGGCCCTTCTGGCAGCTGCAATTCAACCCGTCGCCGTGGGGTCTCTTCCCCCACAAGCCCCTTTCTGCTCTTTTCCCTTTGCACCCTTTCCCCCTCCCTTGCTCTCACCATGCCCGCTTGGGTCGGCAGGGAATCGTCTCCCCTATCTTCCCCCAGCCCAAATACTCCTGGCCCGTTGCTTGGTGCCGGGGCAACTCCCGGGGCAGTGGTGGGGAGCTGGGGCTGTGAATTTTAAAGCCGAAGGGCAGTAGCTGCTGCCGTGAGCTGAGCCTTTAAATTCTCTGCTCAGTGATGGGTGGATAAGTAGGAATTGCATTTGCTGGGCGGGTAACAAACAGCTTTGCATTTTCTGCTGCTTTCCTGCTGTCTCTTGGGGAAATTCAGACACTGCTCCTAAACTGCAGGGATGGGTTTTTTCCCAGCTGGCATGGATCCCTGCGAGCAGGACCCGCTCAGCTCTCGGGGAAAGCCCTGCGACACCGGGGAGAGCCTCACTGGGGATTTCTGCAGGGGCTGGAGCTCTGCCAGGGACCGGTGATGACGCTGCGGGACATGAGGGGCCAGCGCGGGTCCCCAACGGCCACGTGCGTGCCCTGTCCTCGCTGCCTCCCTGGCACAGCCAGGGTGCCGAGCAGCATCCCCATCTCCAAAGTGGGAAGATGCCGCGTGTGTGGGGCAGAGATGCTGCTGAGGGGAAAGCTGCGTGGTCCTTACGAGACAGCGGAGAAGCCAAGCTCCCCTGGTTCTGGCTGTCGAGCAACTCGGGGTTTCTCTTTCCATCAAGCGCTTTTGTTGCCTGTGTGAGTTTCTCCCTGTTTGAGGGGGTTTGAGAGCTGCCTCGAGGGACAGAGGTGCTCCCGCAGAGCTCCGATGTTCCATGCTGGCAGGTCAGGCAGCGTCTCGTCTCCATAGGGATGCGTTGGGGAAATGGCAAACGGCTCCTGGTTGCTGCTCCAGATCATAGCCTTCGGGGCTCGGTGCTGCCTGGGGTCTGGTGACCGACATGGATAGGGTCTGGAGGACGAGGAGCGGGTTAGCCCGGTCTCCGGTGCCCGTGCCAATCCCATGGCTTGTGCAGTTCATCCGAGTGGTAATTAATTATTGGCCATGTAAGCTGCTGGCAGGTTACTGGGAGTGATTTATTAGCAGGAGTAATCCCTCACCAGCAAAAGAGCTGCTCTGTGAATGGAGAAAGCAAAATCCAGGGGAAATGTCCCATCCTTCCCGAAGTCTGGCTCCCCAGGCATGGTCACTGGCTGTCCCCAGGCGCAGTCCCCGTCCGGAGCACGGCAGCCGCAGGCACCCCAGGCTCTGTGTTTGAGCCAGTTGAGGTGGCTTAGCCGAACCGCTGCCCTTGGGGGGGAAAGAGGATTGACTGGACACACGGACCGTGAGTGTGGGGACACGGGCTGAGCGGTGCCCCAGTTGCTCCCTGGGGAAGGCTCACCGTCACCAGCAGGCACAAGCAGTCTCAGTACCGGGAGATGATTTTTGGGATGTGATCACTGCCGGGGTCTCCCTGGGGAGGTGGTTCAAGCTGCCCAAAGCTAGGGAGCGTTTTGGGAAGTGCAGCGTAAGCACAAAGCCAGGGATGCACACGTGCCTCGAGTCCCATGGCTGCTGGGAGAGGGACCGGCGTGGAGGTCAGGCAAAGTGGTGCTTCTCCCGTGGGCGTGCGGGTCTGGTCTTCAGCTCCCTTCAACTTCTGGTGGGCTCGTGGGTCTGGCTTTTTGTTCCCTTGTGCCCTACCTACTCGTTGGTCTCTGCCGAGGACCTGTCCCGGGGTTATCCATTACGCCACGGTGCCTGATGCTCAGCGGGAAGGGTGAGGGGCAGGAGCTGAGCTCCCATGCAGCTCCGGCAGCTCAGCTTGATCTGACGGAGATGTGACCAGACAGGGAGGGCTCGGCCGTGGCAGGGGGACACGAGAGCAGCGCCTGCCCCAGGTGAGATGTCACCTGGCCAAGGACAGGCTGGTCTATAAAGCCTGGGAATGAGTGGCTCTGGCAGCGTGTTGGGCTCGGTCCTTGCCAACCAGAGAAGCAAGATTCATGTCTCTTCTAATATGTCTCTTCAAAAAAAAAAACCAAAACTGATGTGGCAAAGGATCAGGACAGAAATGCGGATGGAGAAGGAGAGGACCAGCTGCTGGGTGCTGCCCTGTGCGGGCCCCTCCGGGACGCCCCGTGGGAGAGCTGCTGCCGTGCCCAGGCAGAACGCACAGGCGAGAGAAATCCTGAAGGCAAATCCCCCGGGCTCCTCCAGTCGGGGACTCCTTAGTGGTTTTATGAGAAATCAATAATGCTTTTGCATGGTCATAATCGTAAAATAAGTACAATTTATGGCTGCTGCTGGGGCCAAGATTTTTTCCGGCGTATGAGATGAAGAGGGAATGGAGCAAAACCACTTTCTCACGGTGTTTCCCTTTGCGCCGGGGCTGCAAACCTGCTCCTACATCACGGTGGGGGGCAGACCCCCATCTGCAGGGGGGCACGGCCACACAGGGTGGGTTGCCTGCGTCCTTGCCCGTGTCTGTGCCCGCACTCACGCTGTCCCCTTGCCCCCGCAGCCCGCCGGCAGGTGGAATGGGGCAGCCATGAACGGCGATGCCCTGTGCCAGGAGCCCTCCTCCCCGCTCCCCGACTGGAGGGAGTTCTGCGAGCTGCACGCCCAGGCGGCCGCCGTTGACTTTGCCCAGAAGTTCTGCCAGTTCCTGAAGGAGAACCCCCACTACGACACCCCCGGGGCAGAGACCTCCTTCTCCCACCATTTCGCTGCCAACTTCTTGGACATCTTCAGCCTGGAGGTCAGCCGGGTGTTCGTGTCCGACTCCCCCACCAAGTACAACATCGTGCCCTTCGTGGGGCTGCAGAACTGCCACGTCCCCTACGGGCGTGAGGTCACCCCGAGGAAGGAGGAGACGTCCACCGAGTCCCTGGACAGCATGGACACCCCGTTGGGTGCCGGGCGGTACCTGAGCCCGGCGCAGCAGGCGCAGGCACGCAAGGTGTCCTCCTACGGCCAGTCCCGCAGCTCGGAGGACGTCTCCCTCCACGCCGCCGCCAAGCCCAAGTTCAAGAAAGGTTTCTCCTTGAGGAACATGAGCTTGTGCGTGGTGGACGGTATGAAGGAGATGTGGCATCGCAAGTCCTCTCCGGAGCCGGGTGCCGAGGCTGCCCCGGGTGGCCGGAGAGCCGAGAGGGAGCCGTGGCCGGCCGGGGGCAAGGAGCCTGGCGACCTGCGGGAGAAATGGACCCACAAGCTGCGCCTGTCCAAGGTGCCCTCCTCCAAGGTGGAGCTGGTGGACATCCAGAGGGAGGGGACGCTGCGCTACATGGTGGCCGACGACACGAACTGTGTGGGGAGCTCGCAGTGGCAGAAATGCCGTCTCCTGCTCCGGAAAGCGGTGAAGGTGGAAGGAGAGAGGTTCCTCCTCGAGTTTTACGTCCCTCCGAAGGTAAGTCCTGGCTTTTCTCCACTGTTATTTTTCTGAGCAATTCAAGCAGCAGTTGCGCTTTGCTTGAGGTTTTTCTTATTTCCGCTGCTGAGCTGGGATGAAATCCAGCTCTGGTCCGGAGCGGGGTTTGGTGCTGGGTGGCAGAGATGCGAACAGAGGGGACAGCGTGGTTGAAACCCATCCAACCTGCAAGCCCCAGTTGCTGCCGTTCACCGGGGCATAGCCCCCTCCTTCCCCACAGCCCTTGGGAGAGATGCTGAAGCCTCTGCCTGGCCCTTTGTCCCCCAGGTATTACCAGTCTTGGTGGAAAAGCTCATTCCCCATCAAGATGTGGGGTGTCCAGGCTATCCAGAGGGCTTTTTCTCTTTCCAACGTGTTGCAGAGAGGTGTCAGACCGGTGGCTCACACAGCAGCAGCATGGCTGGGGTCGCTGCTTGGGCTTTGTGCTTTAGATCTCGGAGGGTTGCTAGACCACTTTCTGAAAGCAGGGGTTTTTTTTTCTTTTAAAAATAATCATTCATTTGGAATAATGTTGCATCTGCAAGGCCACCTCCAATGCAGCTTTTTGATGTTGGGGACAGAAGATGCCGGTGTTGCCCTCCGGGGCTTGAGCACCACTACCGTGGGTGGGTTTTGCAGCTCTCCTCCCAGACAGCCTCAGCTAATTCCCCTCCTGGGCAGAGGAACACTGATTATTATTATTATTATTATTATTATTACCCGCAGTATCACTTTTCCTTGCCTGCATCTTTTCTTCTTCTGTAATTTCAATGAAAGCTTCAAAATCAGGAGCTGATTTTCATCGCAGCGCGTCCTTGGCGCGTCCTCCCTCCCCTCCTCGCACGCATCCCCCCTGCACGCGATGCAGGGAAACGTTGTCCCTGTTTTCCTGGGGGAAAGGCTGAGCGGTGGAGCCATTTGCTCAAGAAACGTGGATGAGGAGACCTTCAGCCTCCTCCTCGCTGTGAGACCGCCTTCGCTCCCGGGCTGAGCGAAGGGATGCCTTGCGCTGCCAAACCCTCACCTGCGCTAACGCCGCGATCGTGCCTTGTCTGTGCTGCGCGTTCTCGTCTCTGAAGAGCACAGGGCAAATAATAAGCCGCTCCCTGGGGCTTCGCGAGCTGTACGTGCTGGTAATGAAATCTCGGGTTATTTAAATACCTAGGGAAGAAAAATCTCATTTACTACTTCTTCTCCAGGACTTTCCTGCTTGCGTTTCAGTCCCTGGTAGCGAAGCCGGGCCAACGTGAGCCACCGTGCTGGGCACGCACCCAGGGCTGCCGCTCCAGGGGTCTCGGCGTGCTCCGAACCCCTGGGAACCCTCGGTTTGGTAGAGGGACGGATGCGTACACTATACGTGGGGACAGCAGAATAGTTCATATTTTTAAACGACATTTTCTATTCTTCTGAGGCCAAAATGAACCTTGGCACTGTTGGTGTTAGTTCATGCCTCTCGCCTAACTGTCACATCTCTCCTGATAAAATGAGAGTTTAAACTCTCATTTTAGTCTCTGTAGAGCGGCTCAGCACTGGTACGGATGGCGTGTGTTGCTGGTAGCTGGCTCGGGGGGGGGGGGTTTCTCAGGCCAGGGACCACACAAGACCTGGCTGGAAGGAAACCACCGCATCCATGGCACGATGTACGGAGGATCCGGTGAACCCGGTGGGTGCGGATTGCAAAGGGCAGCAGTGGCGAGTTGGCTGCACCGAAGGGGCAATAAACTCAGGTTAAAATGGAACAACTGCTGCTCTTAAAACATTTAAGAGAGTGCTCATAGAGGGATTTTTTTTTAGTGTATCTTGATTTGCCTCTAAAAATCAATTTTGAAATGATTTAATGGTAACTTTTATGAACATTGCCTGCTCTCCTGTTATAATCACACCCTGCTTTGGTTTACATCTTTCTCCCCTCATCCCATCTTGCTTTCCATCTGGCAAATGATTCAGCTGTAAAAGTGGCACCAGCCTGACACAGCTGGAGGAAAACAGCTTTTTGCTTCAGCAGCCCACAGGTTTGTTTTTGTGTAGGCCCTACAAAAACTATGGTCATGTCTTTATATCTTTAAAGGGAAGAGCCCTCCTGGAGAAGACCCTTCTCTGGCTCACTGGTGAATTAACACCGTATTTGCTTTCCTTTCGAAGCAGCTGCCTCCTCCTTTCTGACCTTCTCCCGTGCGAAGACCAAGAGGGAAGAATTCCCCCAGGGCAGGGCCGAGCCCCGCACCGCCCGAGATGTGCATGGAGGCAGCGCTGGGGCCCCGGGGCTGGCGGAAACGAAATGTCCCGGAGGGGAAAAAGCAGTTCCTGTTCTGCCTTGGATTTGTGGGTTTTGGTTTTTTTTCCCCCCAAAAAAATGGGAACTGAAGCTATCGTTGGTAACCTGCAGCCCAGCGCTCATCGCCAGCCTCGTCTCGCCCCATGCACCCAAGGCACCAGGCGCAGGTTTCGGTGACTAAACCGCATCTCTGCTTCCCACAGCCACGATGCTCCGAATCCCAGAGCCCCGGAGGGGACCGGCCCCAGGGAGCAGCTCCGCGGGCTCCTTTGAGGGGATTTGTTATAATTAAAACAAATATCTGGGGAATTTGTTGCTCAGCAGAGACTTCAAGCGGGAGGCACCGGGTCCTGCCCCCCGCTCCCCCATCGAGGCTCCGGTGGGTGCCGGGGGAAATTCATTTTTCTTTATTTTAATGTAATTAAAATTCCCTGCGTGGCTAAGGCTGCTGCGTCGTAGCCTCTCTGTTGAAAAGCTGCTCCTGCGCTGGATAAATGGGGCGTCTTCCTGGGCCGCTTTCTGCATAGGAACTGTCCCCTGTCAGATAGTACATCTCCATCAGGAGAGGGCTTATAAAGGAGAGAAATAAGTGGTCTTGGCAGAGCTGGCATGTCCGCCTGTGCTGGAGCAAGGAAGAGGTTTGGCAGTTAAATGCACTAACCTCCCTATCTTCCACCGGGCCTCCTCTCGGTTTAATTAAAAGAGCTTGGAGTTATCAGGCACATGAGGGAAATCAATGCTTCCCCCCCCGTAATAACCGTGCAGGCTGAGACACGATCCTGCCTCTCTGAGAGCCCTGCTGTGTCATCCCCTGGGAGAGTTTGATTCAATTGAGCGACTTTTTTTTTATTTATCGATTTCTTTTAATCTTTTTTTTTTTTTTTTCCTTTTCCCAGGCTTCCAAACCCAAGGTGAGCATCCCGCTGTCGGCCATCATCGAGGTCCGCACCACCATGCCATTGGAGATGCCCGACAAAGACAACACCTTCGTCCTAAAGGTGAGAGCGGGGCGGCGGTGGTGTGTATCCCGACGGGGACCCCCTCTGCGCCCGCATCCAGCGCCCGCATCCAGCCCCCGCTGCGGGGATGCTGGGTCCCCAAGGGGACCGTTGCCTTGGTTTTCGGAGCTGAGATGCCGACAGCACTAATGGTCCCCATGGGATCCCTGCCTCCCCTCCCCAGGTTGTGCCCCCCCCAATGATGCAATCTCCACCTGATGCCTGGGTATTTTGGGATCGAGCTGTTTGCCTGGCTTTCACCATGGGGTTTTGCTTCTCCGTATCACCAGGAGACGGGTTAAATTAGTGTCCAGAGACAATCTGCAAAGGGAAACGCTGTTTGGTGCGGCTGCCTGTGGTTTTGTGACTGCCGCTGCCCCGGATCGGTGGCACGTGGTGGCCGTTTCATTGACACGGGGTGATGGGAACGGCTGTGCAGGGCCACCGAGACCCCGGGGATCAACCACCCCACGCGAGTCTGGGGGCACAAGCAAAGTCTTTCTCTCCTGAAAGTTTTCCATAGCATGCAATTAATTAGCTTAATGCTCCTTCCTGCTCTGCCAAAAGGCAGCAGCCTGTCAGGGCAGATCGGGGCTGAATTTTGCAGGGTCCCGGCTCAGGGCGCAATGTGTCGCCGTGATGATGGACGTGTTGTTGGCGATGGCGTTTCTCTCCAGCTAATGAGGCTGTACCTCCCTGCTCGTGCTAATGGACTCGTGCTCTCTGTCACAGCTGTTGGACCTCCCTGGCTGGGAGGTAGCACACGTACATGGGGGAAGAGTAGTGTTTTGAGAACTCTGTGTCCTACCTCTGCTAAAAAAACACCTCTCTCCCTGATGCTTCTCCCTAAAAGCATGTGGCAAAGGCAGAGCAGAGAAGCCAAGCTTCCCGGTTGAATGAACCTGCTTAAAAGCTTAGAAGACTGTGAAAGCAGAGGAGGGAAAAAATTGAGCCTGGCTTCGTGAAAGCCCCTGTGCCTGGTAGCCCATCTGGCCCCAGCACACGTTCCTGCGGGAAATCATTCTCCACCAAACCCGGCTCCTTGTAAAGGTCCCACGCTTTCTACTGGCAGCCTCCTCCAGGGCATCCTCCCTGCCCCAAGGGCTTCTTGCTGTTCAGCCTCAACCTCTGCTGCGGCCAGTGGCCACCATGGACGTGGAGGCTAATTTGGCTGTTGTCTTCTGTGCCTCAAAGACCAACCTCATGTGTCATCTTCTCTCCAGACTGACCAGCCCAAGGTCCTCCCCCACTTTCCTTGCGGGCTGAGAAGTGGAGAGAGTGTGCCCCAAAGCGTATGTGGTGCCATGGGCAGGAGCGGATGGGAAGGATTGCTTCTCCTTTGATTGCTTCTCCTTTCTTCTTCCTCTTTACCCAGCCCAAGTTGATCCAGTTGCTTTCTTTGTACCCTGATGATGATGTTGACTCATACACAGCTTGTGGGCTGGTGTAGCCCCTCGATGCTTTTGCAGAACCGCTCCAGAGTCACGGTTCTCCAGCCCAGACACCCACGGCAATCGGTGCGAGCCCAGAGCTCACCCATGTCCTTGAGCTGGCGGCTGGCTTGGGCTTTTTCTTCCACGGAGCATTTCTCAGCTTCAACAAGTTCATTTGAATTCTCGTCTCATCCTCCAACACACTTGCAACGTGGTGTCATCCGTGAATTGATTAGGCGTCTTCTCTTTGCTTTTGTCCTAATCATTACTGAAGAGCAGCACGCATGGAGAGAGTCCTTGATGTGAAGGAGCTCTGAGCATACCCCTCAGCTTTGATCATTAGCCATCGATAACCCATTAACCATCGATAACTGCTCTTGGAATATGGCTCATTAGCTACTTGTGATCGTGTTTTCTAGATCCCCTTACAAGTCTCATCTCAACAGAGTCTTGCTACCTGCCTTGCTGGAGTGTCACATCAGCGTCCAAAGCGTGGCCAGCGCCAAGGCTGTGACACTGCTGCTCCCCGTCCCTGGGGCCGTCACGAGCAAGTGCGGATGGGTTTGGCAGGGTTTGGTCGTGGCAGATCCCTGATGGGGGCATTCAGCTCCGGGGCGCTTCCTGGGTGCCTGCGGAGGGTTGGTTTCTCCGGCTGCTGGAGGAGGGCTCTGGGCTTGCCCTCTTCCCATCCTCTGCAGCCAGACATGCTCCCTCCACTCCCACCGCTAACAGCTCGGTGACTGCTTCAGCCATTTCTTTAATTACCCCGGGGAACACTCCGAACCCCGCTGGTCTGAAAATGCCCGATTGACCAGGTACCCTCCTGCTCCCGCCCCGTTGTGGCCAGGGCGCTTACCCTGCCGCGGGGTTAATTGACTGCAATTGATCCTTTGAGTGAGCCGAGGCAGCGAAGGAGGCATGGAGCCCATCGGCTTGCTCCCCTTGCTCCCCGTCTCCTGCTGCCCCTCTCCTGCCGCTCCAGCCAGCCTTTGCCCTCCCCTCCCGGCTGTCGGCACAGGATGCTTTTCCCCTATTCCTGACAGCCCGGCCCTTCTCGCTGGCACATCTTCTTGCTGCTCTTTTGTGTTCCCCCGTTGCCGGCTGGACTCACAGAGGGGGTGAAGCACCCCTCGACGTCGGGATGCAGATTAGAGGGGTAAGAAAGGGAGCTGGGTGCTGTGGTTTCCCCGCTGCCTTCCCATGTACGGGGTTGATGTCGAGCCCGATCTCGACTTTCGCACGCAACGCACCGCGCTCTGGCAGGTTATGACGGGTGGAAAAGCCCCTGCCTTGTTAGGGGAGGCCACGCTGGAATAGTTCCTGCCAAATTGCCTAAAAATTAGCAGGCAGCATGTCCTCACCGCCCATCAGACACCAAGCACATGCTTTTTTTTTTTTTTTTTTTTTTTTTTTCCATTGCATAATCAGGCACTTGCAAAATACCCAAGCCCTGCACGTGCTTCACTTGCTGTCATGCTCTGCATGAGAGAGCAGCCCCGTCTCCCACGCTGGCTTCACGCGTTGCCCTCAGAAAGCCGGAGAAGCTCCTTTTGCTCCGGTTAAACAAAACAGGGGAGGGGCGGCGGGGAAACTTCGCTGCTCCCCTCCACCTCTGCTCCGGGCAGCGTGGCCCGTGCATGGCCCTGGGCTGCAGCAGGGGAGCAGATTGCTGCCCGGCCCCGGCGCTGGGCACTGCTCCCTGCATGCCCTGCTTATTTTCAGGACAGTGATTCAGTTGTTTGTGATTAATTTAATTTGCTAGGAGGTTGTCTCAGTTGGCAATGCGATACCCTCCCGGACTCAGGGCTGCCTCGCCAGCTCAGGAACACGATGTATAAGGGGTCTGGGAGGGATGTGGGGAAACCTGCCGGAGGCACGCAGCATCGCATGGCGTGGCTTCTGCGACCCGCCGCTGTCTCGCTGGTGTGGGGCTTCTGGGTCCTCCCTGGCCCCAGAAAGGCCCAGCTCCTTTGGGCTTGCAATTTTGGAGGCTCTTTTGCATCCTGATTTTTATTTTAATTTTTTTTTCCCTGTTAAAGTATGTTTCTCTTCCACCCTATTGCAATCAGAAATCAGAAGCCTCATGGACCGGCAGGCAAAAAAGATAACAGAGGAGAGGTTTTAAACTCCTGGGTTTGAGGGTCTGGTAGGATTTTGGGGCAGTGAGAGGGCAGCATGGCTTCTGCTCTAGCAGCGCAGAGCTGTTTTTTGGGGGACACTGAGGCACCCCAGAGGTGTGGGACGCTGTCTGTGCTGGTGCATGGTGCCGTGCATCCCCGATGCCGCTGGCCAGGTGTGGTTTTGCCGCGGAGGCTGTAAGAACCTTGCGATACATTTGCTGATAACGGCGGGGTGGGGGGTTTCCTCTGAGTCCCGGCTTTGGTCAGGGGTCACGCCTGGGCACACCAAAGCACCTCTGAGGGTCACCCCTCGGCATCCCTGTGCTGGGATGGGAGAGGGCACTTACCCTGCCCTGTTCAACCGAGGTGCTGTTTAATAGCAGCAGGTGAATGCAGGGGTCCGGCTGGGTTACGGGGTGTGCTTTGCCCCGGGGGTGTGGTGGGACCCCGGCCGCAGCCTGATGCTGTCCCGCGTTGCCCGCAGGTGGAGAACGGGGCCGAGTACATCCTGGAGACCATCGACTCCCTGCAGAAGCACTCCTGGGTGGCGGATATCCAGGACTGCATCGACCCCGGGTAAGCCTCGCCGGGGGAAGGCGCTGTGCGGGGGCCGGGCTCGCCGCTGCTGTGGTGCCCTCGCCACCGAGCACGGGTTATTACCCCGATGCAATTTTTGCTCCTCGGGTTATTACCGAAAGTCCCTGCCTCGCACCAGCAGAAGTCTGGAGGCAAAGTTAGCAGCCTGTGTGTGCCCGAGGCGCAGCCTCGCCGAGCGCCGGCTGCTCGCTCGCCCTTTCCGGCTCCGTGTCACCTCGGCCAGGCAGAGGCAGGTGACCCAGGAATGCAGCCCTCAACACGGGATGCTCCTAACACCCACCCTCTGAAGCTTTTATACTATATTTGAGCTATATTTCTATGCTTTTTTCCAGTCCAGCATCCATGGTATATTTAAGATTCTGCCGGCTAAATCGATGTATTCATGTTTCTATCATCGTGGTATTAATGCTGTCGTTGGAGTCGCAACTCCTCTGCCAAAACTCATCTGCTTTTTCATCGGCCCATGCGTTGGGTTACGCTGTAGGGACGTTCGCGTGCCCGGTGCTGCTGCCCTTCAGCTGGCTCAGACAGGCCCAGTCCCGGGAAGGCAGGATCAGCCCAGGCGCTCCCTGGGCTCCGGGGAAACCTTGGCACTGCTTTTCTTGGCACAATTTTGGGAAAACAAGGTGCCCAAGCTTGTAGAGGTGAAAGCCTGGAGCAAACCTGGAACAGGGGCTTGGAGAGGCTCCAGCTGCCTCCGGGCTGCCTTTGCCCCTTCTGCCAAAGAGATGCAGTTCGGGTGCTGCAGGGATGGTCACGGCGGAGGCTGCGTCTCACAGGGAGGACGCGCTAACGGACTCCAGATCTGTGCTCCTTCAGCTCCTTTTGCTGCTTTTTAAAATATATAATTCAAGAAGCGATGCGGAGGCGAGGCTGGGAAACACGGCCCTTTTTCTCCCAGTGCATGTTTCGGTGCCGGTTTTCCAGCCAGAGCCGAGCATCGTGGCCGTGCTTGCCTCGAGCCGCTGCAGAAGCCGCCAGCAGCCCCGTGCCAGCCCCTTGCTCTGCCACTGGCAGCCTCCCAGCCTTTTATGTTTGCTTAGCACCCAGCGCAGTCCCGCTTTGGCCTCCGGACGTGACTGTAAAGCAAATAATAATGAACTCCAGAGCAAATAATAATGAGCTGTTTAATACACCGACACACACGCTTGGTGCCAAGAACGAATTTTCAATCAGCTCCTGACGCTTTTGCCAAGGGCTGCGCGCTGGAGCCACCGCATGAGCGCCTGTCGACGGCTTTTCTGCAAAGCGCTGTTGGTTTTGGTTTCCTTCCTCCCTTCTTGTTTTTAACCGGCTGCAGCTGAATGACTCCCAATGGCTGATTCACTTACTGGCCACTAAATAATTCAGCAGCTCCCTCGTGAGCCGTTACGGCTAACGCAGCCGCTTCCTCGCTGCCTGTGCCCACGTGGCTGCTGTTAAGCAAGAGTAGCCGAGTGCTGCGGGCAGCTCCGGCAGCGCCGGGCTCTTGCCGGCGGCCAGGATAAAAATAGGCTGTGGAGCAAGTCGGGGGGCTTGCGCAAGAAGGGTGATGAAGCGCAGGGGTCAGGCAGCAGGGATGCTCTCCATGGGGGCTGCACCGCTGCAGCCCCCCCATTGCTCTGCTCCCGCTCGCCGTCTCGCTCTGGGCCTCCCAGCTTGGTTTTTTCACGTCTTTTGGAGACGTAATTCCTGCGGGTTGGTAATTCCCTTTGCAGAGGGTGAAAGCGAAAGCACCCTTGGGTGGAAGGCGGTGGTGGGAGCGTGCGTGCGTGCATCTACGTATGTCTGGCAAAGCGAAGAGCTGAAAGTCGAGGTAACAGACTTCCATCCAAACCAACAAGGTTGCAGCAAAACGCCGCAGCTAGGACCAGCTGGCGTGACCCGCGTAGCGAGGGCTTTCAAGGGTTTAATCCCCTCAAACCGGTATCTCACCCCCGAAAGGCCACGTTGTTTTGCCGGCCGCTCTGCCTCTCGATGCTGCAGGCACTTCTTTCCGTGGTAGCCCCTCCAGGAGGAAGCGAGGAGCATCGGGATGCGCGCTCCTGGATCACAGCTGGAATTTTGTTTGGTGGAGAGTCCCCGTCGCGTGCCTGCGAGCAGAGGGGCTACGCGTGCATCCCTGCGGCGTTGGCGGCTGGCGTGTGACTGTCTGCTCTGTGCTCTCCCCCCAGGGACAGCGGGGACGACATCGAGCTGGCGTCCTGCGCGCAGGGAGCCTGTCTGCCGGGCAGGGTGTCCTCCTGCAGCTGCGAGTTCCTGGCTGACGGTAAGGACCTACGTCTGGGAAAAACACCCGCCGGGGAGGGTGGGCCTCTCCGGGTGCCAGCTCTGGTTTGGGGGGGCCAGATCCTGCCAGTGATAAAGTGAAGGAGCCTGAAGGTGCTGTGGGGATGGATCTTCTTCTGTCTGTCGCCTTCCTCTTCTTCATGCTAGCCCCCACCCTGGCGAGGTGGCCCACCCCATTTAAGACATCGACGTCGCCCCTGTACATCCTGGTACATGTTGAAAATCTAGTCCCCGTCTGCAGGCGCTGGGGTCTCCGGGTCCCAGCGAGCAGCCTCCCCCTGCACAGCCCCACCTTGTCTCCGTGCCCGACTGTCATGGTTTAACCCCAGCCGGCAGCTCAGCCCCCCCCAGCCGCTCGCTCACTTCCCCCGGTGGGATGGGGGAGAGAATGGGAAGGGTAAAAGTGAGAAAACTCGGGGGCTGAGATAAAGACAGTTTAATAGGTAAAGCAAAAGCCGCGCACGCAAGCAAAGCAAAGCAAGGAATTAATTCACTCCTTCCCGTGGGCAGGCAGGTGTTCAGCCATCCCCAGGAAAGCAGGGCTCCATCACACATAACGGTGACTTGGGAAGACAAACGCCATCACTCCAAATGTCCCCCCCTTCCTCCTTCTTCCCCAGCTTTATATACTGAGCATGACGCCATATGGTATGGAATAGCCCTTTGGCCAGTTTGGATCAGCTGTCCCGGCTGTGTCCCCTCCCAGCTTCTTCGGCACCCGGCAGAGCACGGGAAGCTGAAAAGTCCTTGACTGGTGCAGCAACAACTAAACCATCAGTGTGTTATCAACCCTGCTTTCAGCACAAATCCAAACCATCGCCCCATACCAGCCACTATAAAGAAAATCAACTCTATCCCAGCCAAAACCAGTACGCCAACCAAGACACATCTGTGTCCCCCATCCTGGTCGCACTGGGGGAAGGAAACCCAGTGCAGGCTGAAAGGGAGTCCCCTGAGCTGCAGCCAGAGCCATAACCTAGTCCTGAGATGTCTCCGAGAGCCCAGGGTGCTCCAGTGCAGTGGCCTTCAGAGCAGGACAGCCCCCAGCCTTGTCCGGTGGTGCCGAGCCATGAGCCCGTCCCTCTACAAATTCCCTTCCAGATGTGCCCAGGCTGCCGGACAGATGTGCCCTGCCCGGCACTCACAACACTGCCACCGCCACCGCCGTCCCCGCGCCCCACGGCCGGGGCAGGGACTCCCTGGGGGAGCTCCTCGCCCACGTCCCGCTGGAGAGCTTCCTGCAGACGCTGGAGTCCTCCCCGGCTGCCGGCAGGCATCTCGCAGGTACCGGCATGCAGGATGCAGCCCCGGCACCTCAGTCCTGAGGGTGCACGGAGGGAGAGGAGGAAGGGGTGGGAGAGGGCGATGTCCGGGTGCTCCCTAAAAGCCTGCTGTCTCTGTGGCCAGGGGAGGACAGCGAGGCGGAGGCGGAGATCAACCTCTCCGACTTCCCCTGGTTCCACGGGACTCTCTCACGGATCAAGGCGGCTCAGCTGGTGCTCTTCGGGGGTGCCCGGAGCCACGGCTTGTTCGTCATCCGGCAGAGCGAAACGCGGCCGGGGGAGTACGTGCTGACCTTCAACTTCCAGGGGAAAGCAAAGGTGGGTGTCCTCTGCTTCTCCCTGAATATTAGTGCCAGCCCTGCCCAGCACCCCGGGCTCCTTCCCACCCTTGCTGGGGCTCTGCAAGCAAGTGGGTGCCATGGGGTGACCCCAAACGCGGCAGCTCTGCAGGGAGCTGCGCCCCGGCAGGGCACCCCTCGGGACCACCTGCCCTTGTCCCCCAGGAGCCCTCTGCACCCTGCCCAGCCTCATCAGCGCTTTCCCAGCTGGATCAGCGCCTGTCACACGGGGATAAGGTTAAACACCCCACGGGAGCCCAGCGTAGCCTGGCACATCATCCCCTGCCCTCTCCGTGTCCGCTCCATGTCCTGAAGTACACAGATGCACTATAAAAAAAAACAACCCACATGTAGTTTTCCGCTGGGTGCCTTTTCTACCAGAGGGCACATGCTGCGAGGGGTTGAGATATAACTGCCTGCTCTTGTCACCTGTCCCGCAAGAAGTATTTCAGGCGGGCTGTGGGCTCCCCTAGGCTGTCCGTGTCACCAGGATTGGAGCTGCAGCTCCCCTGGCTGCACCCAGCCACCTTTCTCTGGCTGCTTCTGTACGGTGGTCATCACCAGGAGGGGACAAACTTCTCCTGGGGCTGCAGCGAGTGGGGTTTTGCAGGAAACGCCCTGCAGCAGGAGACCTTCCCGGCCAGGCAGGGAAAAAATAAGCGTCCTATGTTATGAGCAAACCTCCCTTGGCTGATGGAGGTGGCTCCTTCTGCTGATTGCAAGGGTGAATCTCTCACCCTTGGGCATTGCAGGGGTGAATCTCTCACCCTTGGGCATTGCAGGGTGAATCTCTCACCCTTGCAATTCCCAGCTCACTTGCTCGCCCCCTGCACTTGCAGCACCTCCGCCTGTCGCTGAACGAGAGCGGGCAGTGCCACGTGCAGCACCTCTGGTTCCAGACCATCTTCGACATGCTGCGCCACTTCCACACGCACCCCATCCCCCTCGAGTCGGGCGGCGCGGCCGACATCACCCTCCGCAGCTACGTCGTGGCCCAGAGCCCGTTGCCCGGTAGGTGCCGGGGCCGTGCCGCTGCTGGGTGGGGGCACGGCTGCACGTGGAGGGCTGGGTTCGTGTTAGGGCTGGGATCTCACGTGGACCCAAAAGGGACTGACCCCTGGGATTCTTCCACCCACCCCCTCCCTAAAGCTGTGCCCGTGTCAGTGCGTGTGGCTCTGGAAATGCCCCAAGGTGGGCGTTATCCCACTGAGGGTGGGCAGGGAGGACCACGCAGCAGCAGGGCTGCGCGGGGGTGATGCGTGTGTCCCCGGCTGCGGGTGTCAGTCCCCTGGCTTGAGCAGGAGAGGAGCAGAGGGGTCTGCGGGGCTCAGTGGGGCTTGGAGCATCCCGCTATGCCGGGAGTGGGTGGGCAAGGAGGGCTGGGGAAGAACAGGGTCAAGGATGGAGAGAGCGAGCAAGGGAGAGGGTGGGTGTGGAAAGGTGCCAGTGACGGAGAGGAGGGGTTGAGCTCCCAGGCAGAATTGGAGGGGTCAAGCTCCTGTCTCCCTTGCAGACGCCGGCCCCCCACCAGCCCTCGTGTCGCAGCCGCCGGGCTGCCGGGTCGACCTGCCACCCCCGCACTACTTCTGCAGCACAGCACCCGCCGGCCCACCAGCCCCGCCACCGGCCGAGGGGGTGGCCACGGCCCCCCCGGTCACCATCCCTGTACCCTACCACCGCCTGGAGGGTGCCCTGGGCCCCCGGAGCCGCAG
Source organism: Mycteria americana (assembly GCF_035582795.1). Taxonomy (NCBI): domain Eukaryota; kingdom Metazoa; phylum Chordata; class Aves; order Ciconiiformes; family Ciconiidae; genus Mycteria; species Mycteria americana. The sequence goes on along the minus strand of NC_134379.1, from coordinate 8,303,145 downwards.
CGACAGCGCTGAGCGCCGGCCGGAGCCCCCTGCCACCAGTGCCGAGGACTACCACGAGGCTGATGGTGCCCGGAGCCGGACCCGGGCGGTGGAAAACCAATACTCCTTCTACTGAGTCCCCCGTTCCTGGGGGCTGGATGGCGGGGGGATGCGGGGCACCCGTGCCCCTCATCACTGCACCAGCCTCACCACCTCCTCCTGCCACCACCAGCAACGCGGCCGGGATGTCCTTCTTGCTCCCTGCTGCTTTCGGGAGCTGTGTCAGCAGCGGGCAATGTCCCAGCTGGACCCGGCGCCAGCCCCGAGGTTGGGGCAGTGCTGGGGGTTTGGGAGGCTGAAAGCATCAGTGCCATTTCGGAGCTTGCAGCCTCTTCCCTCTGGACCAAGAGCTCTCCCGGGGCCGAGCTGGGCTCCCTGCGTCTCCTCCCTGGGGACGCCCCTCCTGGGATGGCAGCACGAAGCTGCGATGGGCTCCTTCCTCCAGCCAAAGCACCTCGGCACATCCCCTCTGGGGCGAGAGCCCAGCGTGGCCGACATCCCTTCTGGCAGCATCGCCCAGCAAACCAGATGCCGAGGGCCTCTGGCGTTTCGGGATGACTGTGGAAGTGGCAGATCCCCATGCAGAGGCTTTTCTCGCGCACGCGGTTCCGTGCGCCCGAGAGGGCACTGCTGCAGAGGCATGAGGGTTTATCCAGGCTGGTTTTCAGGCCCCCTCTGGGGCACGTGTTTCCCACCCTCTGCCAGGAGAAGGTTTTTTTTTCCAAAGCTTAATGCATCGCATTCGAGGAAGGTTTTTCTTGCTGTCCTGCCACTTCTGTTCCTTTGTCCTTTCTCTCCTTGCTGTACCTATGGAGAGTCCCTGGATAACCCCTTTCTTCCTCCCTCTCTTCCTTGCTTTTTCAAAACCTAAGCTCTCCACAAGGGCATCAGCTCAGCCTTCTGCCTTCTCTCTACTGCAGCTAGGCACTATTTTCCATTGCTCAAGGCAAACCTTGAAAAATACGACAGCACCCCGGCTTTGCATCAGTTGTTAGTCATTCGGGCTGTCTCGGGGCGGGGGGGTCAGGCAGCGGCCAGGGGCTGTGTCTGGAGGTGAGGGGCAGCCTCACCCTGCAGGTGCTCGGCTGGGCTCCCGGGAATGAAAACACTGCACATCTTCAGTAGATGCTATTGAAGGTTATTTTTTGTTTTGTTTTTCTTAGAGAAATAGAAATGCCCAGGAAGAGCAAAAGGAATGGGGCTGCTGCCAGGTGGGTGAACAGCCAGCCGACACAGAGGGGCCAGGCCAGGCTGACTGCCGCAACAGGCAGGATTGCCCTCGCCGATGGCTGAAGTCCCTCCGCGGCAGATGTAAAACCCTGCCAGCGACGGTTGTAGCAGCATTGCTGCTGGGAAGGACCAGGCACTTGCAGCGGTCACCGCTGCTTGGTGGCTTTCTGATAGACCAGTGCAGCCCCATGCATCTATAGCAGAAAAAGGAGGTCCCTCGATAGAGGTGAGCCCTGGAAGAGAGCACAGAGCAGAAACCCGCTGTGGCCAGGTATGCACTATGTTGTCGATGCTTTTCCTACAGGTCACTGAAGCCCTTAGGGTGGTTTTACAGGCCAGGCTGCTTACCGGGACTGTGTGCCTCGTGGGGTGGGAGACCCTCCGAAAGGGCAGCTTTGCTTGCAGACAAAGTGCTTGCATGTTCCTCTTGGTTTGCCTCACACAGCTTGTCTTCCCCATCACCAGGACTCCTGGCTCCTCATGCGGCTACCAGGCCTGGGTGACAGTGCTAGGAGGACCTGAGCAAGGTGGCTTTGAAGTGTCTGGGTGGGTCTCCAGGTAGAGCAGGCCTCGCCGTACCCAGCTAGAAGTTACCACTTAGTGCAAAGAGAGGTACAAGCCAAGCCACAACCTAGCTCAAAACCCCTTGAATTTGCCTGGAGTTTTGGTTGGGTCAAATTATTTTTTTTTTTTTTAGGTGCCTTCTTTCCTGAGCTAGCAAAGCATGTCCCCAGTACTGGAGTTGCTTGTCTCTCCCACTTCAAGGGGGCAGAGAAGGTGTCTCCAAGGCTCCTTGCCTCCTCCTGCGATGTGAGAGCTGCCTGTCTGGCCCATGGGTGCATGAGACAAGGGTTGGTGGATCTCACGCCTACAGCAAATGCCACCTTCTCCCCAGACGCGTGGCCCTTCAGAGGGCAGCAGGAGCAGTTTGCTCTGGTGGGGTTATTTCTCCTTCCTCAGCCCAGCTAAAACCCAGCTTGGAGGAGCCCATGCAGCAGGGAGAGGCCAGGTGCTCTTGGTTGATGGGTTTAACATAGACCTGCTTCCTTCACACACACGGTGAAAGAGGGGGGACCTCTGGATGCGGCACAGACATTGTCACTCTTGTTCTTCACTGAGGTCCCAACGGGTTGGGTGGTTGTGGATGGGAGCACTGCCTTACAGACCTTCAAATGTTGGCTGAATTTTCACCTTCTGCATCACAGGATAGGAAAAGGAGGGGAAGCAATGATCTGCAAGCAAAAATGTTAATTTGTAAATAGGGAAGAGTCTGGAAGAGTTTACTGTTCTGTAGAATAAATTAATTTTATTTAAAAAAAAAAAAAGGACTTGTTAAACAAATGGAGAACTTGAGTTCCAGTTTTAAAATAAAATCGCAAAAAGGACAGCACATGAGCATGAGCTTGGGGCTTTGCTGGATCTGCTACATAGAAAAAAGAGAGGGAGGATGCTGTCGTGTCGCATGTGTGTAGACCTCATTGCTACCTTGAGGCAGCTGAGGCTGGGCTCAGACCACCTCTGCCCGACGGAGCCGGTCTAGTGCACCGAGGATGGAGGAGAGGGGTATTTTTTCACGCTGTTGAGCGGAGGGAGGTGGAGGATGGATCCAGGCTGTGCAGGGCAGGGTTTCCTCTCCTCCCAGTCTGTTATTTTCTTTGTCGGGGTTGTCACTGGTGCAAGTCGGAACGCCTCCATCCCTGAAGCGGCGCCGATAATAGTGCATTAGCAGCCCAGGGGAGTGAGGATGCACCTCCCTTGCCAAAGGCCTGTGCTAGCATCTCCTAGCAGCCGAGTTCCCTGTAGCGTGTGATCCCCCCTCCTGTGCCTTCGTCTCTCCTGGGAGGCAGTGCCTCGCTCGCCGCCATTGTATGTCTTTCTAGCGTGCTCTCTTCTGCTGAGGATCCCTCGGGAAAACTGGTACGTTGTCCCAGACTGTACTGTCACAGCTAAGCAGCGTGACAGACACGGCTTCCAGACGCAGCTAACACATGGCTTTTGGGGGGGTGGAGGGAGCTGCTCAGCTCTGTAATCAGGCCACGGTTGTGTCATGAGCCATTCACAAAAACATTCCCTCCCCAAAAGGCTCCAGAGCCTGCTCGCCGGTCCTGGAGAGCTCATCCAGCAGGAGCTGGGGAGGCGATAGCCCCTCCGTATGGATGACTCCTTCGTTGCCCGCAAGGCGGGCAATGAGGGCTGTGCCTGCAGGACAGCTGCTCCTCCTGCCTCACCATAAGCCATTCACACCTCAGCATATTAGCAAATTGACTAATTAAGGCATTAGTCTTGCTGGAAAACTGCCTTCCTTTCCCTTCACAAGGTTCCTGGGAGGGCGGCGGCAGGATGCAGCAGCCCTTTGCATCAAATGCAGAGATCTGGTAGTGAAACGAGGGGAAAGCAGCCTCAGTGTGTGGGCTGGGCTGGATCGTGTGCCAGCGATGCCCTCTGCCCGAGGACGGAGCAGGACTAGTCTGCGGGGATGCTGGTGCTGAGCCGCACCCTGGCAGATACTATGAACAGGGCAAAAACGTGAAGGGATTTCAGCAGCACAGCCTTCCACATTTCACGCGGTGTCTGAGCTGTTCATGGCTGCTCCTGCCTGCCTGACACGCAGGGTCTTTCACAGCAAAGGCTCGCGTGCTTCCAGAAGGATCCCTTTGAAGACAACTCTTCAGAATGCCGTTGCTCTGAAACACAAATGAGCTGCTTTGATACAGCTCAGGGAGCTGAATTCTGTGTTTGGTTTGCACTGAAACAGGAAAACACTTCCCTGTTCTAATGCAAATCCCCTGCCCCCATAAGCCCGGTTCTGCCCTGATCCCAGCCCAGCACTCTGATTTCATGGGCTTTGTATTTTTTTAATGGCATGACGAAATACTTCCTATTTTTGTTTGACCCAAGTAATAGTCTTGTCCCCTCTGCCCAGATAGATATATGTTAAAAATAATACATGCATAATATATCAAGAGTCTACACCAATTCCCTAGACATGTAGTCTGAGAGTGAGATGCTCCCAGGTCTCTTTCCCCACGCTCTTTGCCTGGGCTCCGTTGGATGACGGGCAACTGCCTGTTGTTTCCCAGGGCTGTGAGTTGTCGTTGGCACAAGCCACGCTTCGGGCAAGGGAATCGAGCTGCCCAGCTGCTCCCCGCAGCCCTCAGGCTGTCGCAATGTCTGCGGGCACGGCTGCCATTCTGCCTTCCTCTCGTAGGGACTGGCATGAGAGGGCTGAGACCTGACAGCTCATCACTCACACCCCCGCTTTTGGAAGCTGTGTTTTGGAGAGGTGGCCATGGCAGCAGGGAGGAAGAAACGGGGTAGCACCTTACAGGCTAGTGGGCTAAACTGGCCTGGGTTCTGCTCAGGACTCAGCAGAGCAGAGGGAAGAGGAAACTCAATTGATTTGCAGCAACACAGCTCCTAAAACCCATTCTGCAGTGACCTGAGAGGGGACAGGCACATGTACCTGCCCCGGCCTCTGCAAATGGAGCTGGCGTCTCCCTGGTAGGGGCTGAGTACAGGCTGGCACTGTCAGGTTTCTGTCCTGGTGGGCTGAAGAGGACCCAAGGGTGGGAGAGCTGTGGACACAGGAGCTCGTAAGCTGGGAGACAGCATGGGGGAAGCTGTTTGCATTGCTTCAGCCAGGGCTGCGGCTGCGAGGATGCCTTCCCGGGCCAGCACGGCCAGCTGGGAACTCAGCCAACCCTAAATTCACACCATTCTTTTACAAATCAGGTTGGTAAGACAAACAGGAGGCATAAACTAGCGCGATTTCCATAGCAACCTCAGTAGAGGTTGAAAAGTCTTTTGTAAACATAGGGCTGAACCTGAGGCTCAGCTCTGATTTTCTTCACGGAAGCGGGAAGAGCATGGAGGCTTATTAAATTGAGGTCATACAAATGACCCATAAATCTCAGAAGGAGCCATTCCCAACCTCTTTGTTCCCCTTTCTGTCACCCTCTCCACACGCACAGCACGAAGCTGTCTGAAACCCGGAGCCAAACTTCACCGCTCCAGCTTATCTCCATAAACTACACAAAGGCTTATGCCCCTCTTCCATTGCAGCTGACCTTTACTAGCTAGTTCTCTGACGCACGCACAGCCCGAGCACATGCCATGCCATTTCTGTAGGGCCACGGCGGCTTGACAGGAAATTTGGCTTGCAGAGGACGCCTGTATCGCAGCCAGCTCCAGCTCCTCTTCCCCGCTCACGGCTTCCTCCGGCCTCATCAGACAAGTGTGGATCTGGGCATACAAGCCTTCAGCTGGTCCAGGCACCGTTCCTGCAAAGCCCAGGAGAGAATATGAATGCAGACGGCACAGAGTCGTCCCCCCACCGCTACCTGCCGGCCTCTCCCAGCGCCCAGCAAGGCCGTGCTGTGGGATATCGCGCTGCTGTTCATCACTGTCAGCGGACAAAGCCGGTGGGCAATGCAGGCAGCGCTGGTTAATTACCAAAGTGACACGAACAGATGGTGCAGGCAGCCTGCCGGGGAGGCCCTAGGAAGTCCCATATCACTTACACCATCACAGGGGAGGGATTTGGCTGGGCTGAGGGTGCCAGTGCGAAATGCACCGAGTTTTCACCCTCCTCGGGGCTCTGCTGTCGGGGCTGAGCGTGGACCCCGGCCAGAGCGTGGCAGATGCCGGAGCCGCCTTGCTAACGGGTCCCGTGGGGGACAGGCTGCACTCGCTGCAGCCTGGAGAACGTGCCTGGGGGGACGGGGGAAATCAGAGCTCCGGCAAACGCAGCCTTCAGGCGACGCGGGCCCCACGGTACAGCTGGGACCTGGGAGAAGCGACGCAGGGGCCGCCTGCAGCCCCCAGCAAGGCCGCGCCAGGGCCCGCAGCCATCCTCGGCCGCTGCCCGCTTCCTCCTGACGGCCCTCAGCCGTGCCCCGGGGGCCCGGCGGGCCCGCCAGCCGCCCGTTTCCCCGCGGGGGTCCCTACGCACTGCGTGCCCCCTCCCGGCGCGGCCTGCCCTCCGCAGGCCGGCACCCGCCGCCATGACAGGCCGCGGCGGCCCCGCGGGCCGGGCGCGTCGCGCGCGTGACGCCAGCGGCGGGGCGGGGCGCGGAGGCGGCTGGAGCATGGCGGCGCCCTCGGCCCCGCGGCCGCCCCGGCCCCGCAAGGAGCCGCAGCCGCTCGTCATCCCGCGGAGCGCGGCCGAGGAGCAGCGCCTGCGCCTCGAGCGGCTCATGAGGAACCCGGTGAGGGCACCCGCCGGGCCTCTGCCCCTGCCCGGGGCGGCGGGTCCGTGGGGGGAGAGGGAGACCGATACCCCCACCCCCGCGGGGTCCGTGAGGGGAGAGGGACCAGCACCCCCCCACCTCCGGGGCCGTGAGGGAAGACGGACGGACCCCGCGCTTCCTCCTCCCCGGGGTCCGGGAGGGGAGAGGGACCGACCGCCCCTTCCTCCTCCCCGGGTCCGTGAGGGGAGAGGGACCGACACCCCCTCAGCAGCACCCCCCCCCCGGGGTCTGTGAGGAGAGAGGGACCGACCCCGCCTACCTCCTCCCCGGGTCCTTGAGGGGAGACGGACTGACACACCACACCCCCCTCTTCCTCCTCCCCGGGCCCCTGAGGGGAGAGGGGCCGAACCCCACCACCCCTGGGCTCTGTGAGGGGAGAGGGACCGACCTCCATGCTCCTCCTTCCTGGGTCCGTGAGGGGAGAGGGACCGACACCACCACCCCCTCCCCTCCCCGGGTCTGCGAGGGGAGAGAGGCCGACATCCCCCCACACACACCGGGTTGCCCTGAGGGGAGAGGGATTTGTCTTCCCCGGAGTGCCGTGAGGGGAGAGACCCATCTCTGGGGACCCGGGGGGAGGGCTGGCCCCTCAGTGCTCTGCCAGCTGGTCTTTCCTCTGCCCGCTGATTTTAATTGGGGGTGGGGGGGAGCATGACCCTGGTTCCTCTAACTGGCTGGTTTGATCCTTGTCCTGAGGAGGAGGAGGTGTTTGCCGGATGGAGAGTCTCACCCTCCCTCTGCGTGTGTGCTGGAGGAGACTGAGACTTCCCACGCCGTGTTCTTCCTCTGACCTTGCACCATGTGTTCTCCCTTCCCTGCTCTTCCCTGTCCTCCGTAGATCTGGCATGGAAGGTGCACAAATGCCTTTTATCTCTTCCCAGAGTACTGGTAGTGGGAGTATACTCGGTTTCTGCGAGTGCTTGGAGGTGCTGACTTGCTTCGTTCTAGTTTCCGTACTGAAAAGAAGCACAGACACTCCTAATCCTCCTGGGGTTTGTTGACCTGCAGGCCTGAATGTGAGGGAAAGAGAGGATACCTCCTGGTCCTCGTGTTCTGCCTGCTCCTGATCCCTATGCATGAAGAAATTACTACAGCTGTGCTCCTTCTGAGATCTGTCAGCTGATGGAAGAGGCTGTTGTCAGACATATACTACCTTTCAACAATGTGTTAAAATTGCAGACTTTGCTCCTAGAAGATACTGATGACTGGTTGGTTTGTTCTTGCAGGAAAAGACTGTACCAATTCCTGAAAAACTGAATGAATGGGCACCACGACCTCCCCCGGAGTTTGTTAGAGATGTCATGGGTAAAGATACTATTCTTCAGATAACTGTAGGGTCAGCTACATTAAACTTAGAAAAGTGTTTAACAGAAAAGGCTAGAGATGGTTGCTCATTTTGCTGGAGAAAAGAGGTATGAAATGTGCTTCAGGAGTTGCTTTTCCAAGTTCTGTTTGCTTCTTGGGTTCCACTTTTCTGCTTCTTGTCAGAATGCAAAGTGAACAAGGCTGGTGGCACTCCTGGCCTGCGTGCAGTGAAATAAGGTATTGCTCTGGTGATGACAAGTAAATAATGATAAGTAAATCTGTCCTTTCCACGTATCGGAGAGTGCTCTGGAAACTTAATGAAGTCCCTCTTTTGACTGCTTTGAGTCTGAATCTCAGGCAGTGAGAAGCAGATGCATGTAGCGGATACGATTGTATGTGGTCAGGTAGGGAGCTGGCAGCTGTGCAAGGAACCTGATCCAAGTATTCTGCTTACACTTTACTTTTACCTGCATGGATTAAATGTAGTAGTTGTGGTATAGATTTCACCTGCATGTAGAAGTTCTGTCGTTCTTTGGGACCCTCATCCTTATTAATGATCCTTTCTAGAGGCTGACTTGTTCTTATTTCAGAGTAACTGATCTTGGACTAAAGCTTTTATACACTTCTGAATAAACTGTTCTGCTTATTGTAATTCCCTCATGGCTTTTTCAAATAGCTTTGCTCTGTGCTTGAGTTGAACTGTCTTGTTTTTCTGGGAGCCCCTGACGTGCTGGGATTCTGTTGATATCAAGAGCACCCCTATTGCAGTCCCAGCTGTCATGTTTTGATTACTAGGTGTCTTCGAGGCATGTATTTGTGTGCTTTGCATTGAGAAATGGCTCAGGAGACAGAGGAAGAGAATGGAGCGCGATGTTGAAAACTCCTGTGAGACTTCAACATGCAGGCCGATGCCAGGAAGAGCGAGCTATAGGGATTTCGTTTATGAAGAAACGGTCAAAAACTGTCAGTGGTATCTGTCTTGCATAGGAAAGTACAATATGATGGGTTTTATCACCTTACTGTTGACCTTTATTTTTTGTATGAGATGCTGAAAACTAGCGAGAAGCAGCCTCAGTAGGATGTTTTATCTCACCTCTGCCTAGAATAGAATGGGGTTTGCATTTGATCTCCAGTTCTTTTACTGCTTCAATGTCCAGCTAAGACTGGATTCTCTCTAGGGGAGTAACTGACCAGTAGAAACTGCAGTGACCCATAAGCGTATGGTTTCGCAGCTCGCTTTGGCTTTTGATTGTGAGTGATTTGAGCTTATATAAAATGGTGACACACTCTGTGTGTTGTTAATAGATTTTCATCTTACAGTGCCCTCTCATGTGTCCTGTCTCTCAGCATCTAGCTGTAGTCATTTGTGAGCATCTAGTATACGTTATTTTCTAGTAGACTAACTCTTCTTTATTGTAGGTTCCAGTGCTGGAGCTGGGAGTGGGGAGTTTCATGTGTACCGACACCTTCGTCGGCGAGAGTACCAGAGGCAAGATTTCATGGATGCCATGGCTGAGAAGGTCAGCCTGACTTTTTATAATTTTTTTCCCCCTGACTATTTGATGTTTGTTGCAAATCTTTTTTTCTTTTAAAGTCATGTACAAATAATTCAGTTCCGAACCACCCCTTATCAGAGGAAAACTGTAGGAGTATGTGATATGTGGCGTCTTTGTCAGTATGGAAACATTTGGTGCTTTGTGTCAGACATGCTCCATCTTCTTTGTTCACTGGGGTCCTAGCACACAGTAAGACTGCACGTGAATGTGTGTGTTCTCAGGTTGGTTTGAAAATGCTTTAAAAACTAGAAATCCCTAATATCACTGTCTTGCACAGACAGAATCAAAGCAAGCACCTGTGCACAGAGTCTGGATCTCTTTCTTTTGAGTCTTGGTCAAGTAGAATAGCACCTCTTTCAGAGAGCATTATTGTTATACTCTCTCTTGGCCAAGATGAGTCCTTTGATCCGTATGTTAATGTTTGTGTCTCAAATTATTCTCTTGTTTTTGCTGAAACATTCTTTAGGGCAGAAGCCCAACCTCCCTCATCTGTTTTGGTGAGGATTCCTCCCTCTAAAGGCTTCAATGTTTGGCTCAGGCTGCAGGTTAAAAACGCTGTCGGTACAGAAGTCATCCCTAGGAATATGGCTTTTGTACAAAGAAGCAGCCAGACAAAATCTGGCAAAGCTCCCTTCTGTATTTTGCTAAAAGACTTCTCCCTAAAAGGACATGACTTTTAAAAGAAGTATTTTAACTTAGATTGTGACCAAAGTATGACATGTGATCAATTACAGCAAAGACTAGATGAGGAATTCCAGAAGAAACTGGAGAGGAATAAGATGATTGCAGAAGAACAAACAGCAAAACGCAGAAGGAAGCGGTAAGGGCAGATTGTCCCCAGGAGGCTTGACATGGAAACCCTCATGCCCCGTGCCTCATCTGTAGCTGCATGCTTTGGATAAATGCTATCATTCTGTGTCTACATCTATCAGCTGAGAAGTCTGGCTGTGGAAATTAATTTTGTTAATGTCATTGTTTGGTTTCTAAAGGTAGCTGTAAACTTGACAGGCTTTGCTGGCATGGTTTATGTTCTGTGCCATCGCTAGCAGGATAACTTTTGACTGGTTGAGCAGCTTTTGCTGACACGGTGGTGGTGAGTGCAACACGCCTTACTGCGTATTTGTTAGAGCAATGTCAGGAAAGGTTTGTATGTACATCTGGCTTAAATAAATATCTGAAACAGCTGACACCAAGCAGCTTAAGTGCAAAAAGGGGTGCTACTTAATGGGTACGCGTATGGATTCGGACTAGCAGAGCGTGGTGGGCCTGATGCTGTCCTCCATACACTGTCAGCGTGACTAGTCCAGTTGAGTCTGTGAATACTGAAAAGGCCACTGATGGGTGCAGCATTGTTAAAATCAGTAGCTGCTTCTACCTACCTCATTGAAATGTCTGGCAGGTCAAGTCTAGTCAATTATATGGAAAAATTAAAAAATATTAAATCCATCCTTCTCTTAAGTTTTAGACAAAGAGAAACAGTTACAGGATTGATGCTCTCAAGAAATAGCCTGAGCATTGTAATGCACGGATACAAGAATTTAAATTCCACAGTCTGTGTCTGCCATACCTTTCAGAAATAGCAGGGTATGACGGCTCAGCTCTTTCAGAGGGTCTGACCCTGAGCAGCCTCTCTCTTGCTTCTTTGAGAATGAGGGGTTTACATCTTGTAGCTGAGAGCTGCTGCTGAAAGGCCTGTGCAAAGTGACTCACTGGCATATTAGCACAAAAGTGCACAACACAAACACTGTTGCCATCTTACTTTAATTTAGTGTGGTCCAACAGATGGCCACCAAGTCAGATCTGGCCTGCTGCCTTTTTCCTGGCTGAGATGGAGAACAACTGTTCAAACAGCAAATGCTGCCTAAACACTCCAACACCTCCTTGTCCCCCTTCCTCTATAGTCTAATGGTGTAGGTCCCAAGCGGCTTTGCCCTGTAGGAGCCCCTCTGACTTCCCTCACCACCCTTTCTCTTCTGTCCTGAGTTAACAGGTACAGTACTTTGTGCTCTGTTTCAACAGAATTCATTTATGGTGTTGAGAGAGGAACGTGAAACCCTGATTGTTCTGCCCTGTCTCTGCCATTACACTGCCTGGTTACTTTTGCTAGGCAAACCGAACTAGGTCGTATGAACTGAAATTGCCTCTTACCCCTAATGTTACTCCTAGGGCCCAACATATTGATGAAGTACAGCCAAAGATGAAGGTCAAAGCATTCTGCATTTTTTTTTTCCATTAAAGTATATATTACTGGTGATGACTTAATTTTTTTTTTCCCAATGTTCAGTTCCAGCAGTCTGGGTTTTGACACCATTTTCTCTTTTTATTTCTTAGGCTAGGTAGCTAAAACGTAGGCACAGTTTCATTTTTATTCCTTCTGTGTTCTTGGAGATGCTTGCGTCTCATATAGTTTTGGTTGCAGTGGCGTCATGGAAGACTTTTAAAAAAAAAAATTCCATTAGACTAAAAATAACATAGAAAAGTTTCTGTTGATCATGTGTCTAAGTTTGCTCGTGCTGAATTTTCAGTTGAGGCCAAATTTAAATTGAACTTCTCTTCTGAAGTCTGCTTTTCCAAGATGTCTGCAATATGTCCTTTATCAATGTATGAGCGTGCAGAAGCTTTACAATGTTGGATTTGCAAAAGAGTCTTTTTTCTTTGCTTTATAGCCAGAAGTTAAAAGAGAAGAAACTGCAAGCTAAGAAAAATAAACTTGAACAAAAGAAGCAGGGAAAAGGTCAGTGAAATTTAGTTTTCTTTTCTCAAGACTTCGTTCTGTTCCTTAATTGAAGCCTAGAAGGGTTTGTTCCACCCCCCGCCCCAAGCATTCTCGATAACATGGATAGGAAGACTGAGCCTTAAGCGTGTTATTTTAGCTAATGTTTCAAAAGTCGTCTTTGAAAGCCATCTATGTTGAGATTTAATCTTCCAAATAATTTGGCTGTTTGTGAATATTTTCCCTTTATTAGGGGAAATTTTGGACAGCAAACATTGGAATCCTAGTTTGTTGATTGTGGATGTTTTGCCCCAGCTATTCTGACAAACTGCAGATTTAGAACATCTTCTGCTAAAAAAGGCAGTATTGTTAAAGGCTGTTCTTTTTTTAAGTATATTCTCAATGTGTATGGGAAAACAGGTGGAAAAAATGCACAGCTTGGACAGCAAGAAACTGAGTTATGATTTTGTGTGTAAGAAATTGTGCCACCTTGGTGCCATCTGTTCCACACGACTATTTTATTTCACATAGAAATAAATGTGAAAGACCTGACTGCCTCTGTTCTCCTGCAGTCTTGAAAATCAATGTTCAGCAATGTCAGTGTAACTGTTTGCTCAAACTTTTGAATACTCGTTGCTTCCTTTCAGTGAGTATATTTTAGCTTACTCTTTCAAATAGTTGTCCTTTCTGGATTAGCACTCTGACTCTGCAGTAATTCTTAGTCTTAAAGTTACAACAGTTCCTGCTAATTCTGCTAGAACAGTGACTTGTCTGACAGTGCTACCTTATTTCTGCTTTGCTTTTCAAAATTGGATCTGTTTCAAGTGAACCATTGCCAGCCTCCCGTATAAACATGGGCGGACAAATTCATCATTAGGTTAATTTCACTTGTGACAGCAAGTGAATGTAGCAGAGTGAGGTTTTTTGTGTTTTGTTTCGGTTCTGTTTTTTTTAAAGCTACTCATTTATGAATTGTGACTGGGAGGAGAATTTAAGTATGAGTCAACATACTTTTTGTTCACTTTGAGTGAGCAAAACAAAATACCCATCCCTTTAGGGAGCGGCTGGGAGAGAGGGGGGCTGGATCAGGGACTGGCACTGTGGTATGGGACTGCCATGTACCACTTGTTGGGCTGGAATGTTTTTATTCGGCACGAATAAATCATCTTCTGGAAGCCAGAATCCAAACTGCCCTGTCTTTAGAATAGTTCTTAGCTCTTTACAGGTTGTGGTTCTCTAAAATAAATAAATAAATGAATGAAGTCAGTGGAGATAGAAGCCACTGATAGCTGTCTTTAGTCTACTGAGAATAGGCTTGTCTTTGCCTAGTTTTGTGTGCCCTGGGTTGAGATCTGAGAGTTTTTCCAAATTAATTGAAGTGTATCTGTTGGATGTGGCAGGCAAGCATTTATCTTCCTTTTTGAATGAATAAAAAAACCCTCTGCGTTGCCATCTTTCACCTTTGTTGTAGTAAAAACATTAAGAATAAAGCTTGGTGCTAAATAAGGTCAGCTGTTAAAGTTGCATTGTTGTACAGACCCCTAATAAAAAATGAAAGTGCGGAACCTTACCACGCGGTGGCATCAGACCACTAATCCTCAGTCCTCCGTGTAACTGATCCGAGCTGAGTGTGGCTTGGCCTGAGAAACAGGAAAGGTACAAGAGCTACTGGGAGCAGAAGGATGGCTATTAGATTCAGGTCCCACTTTATGCTGTACCTAATTTTCATTATCCGTTATTTAATTTCTAGTAGGTGTTTTCTGGTCTTTTAGCAGGCTTCATGAGTTTTCTGTGACCCTCGTTAATCTTACACATATCTTAACGAGTTCCTGTACTTGCAGTATACCAAACAGTCTGTAAAAGTTCATGGCACCTTGTGGAGTTTCTGTAAACTTGGGTAGGTGTAGAAATATACTGAGTCTCGCCCGTGGCTTCCCAGTGCCTGCGTTCTTTAACAGTACTCTGTGATATTTGAAAGTTCATGCTGACGTGCAGAGGTGAGAGTGGGAATGAGATAATCTATAGCTTCAGCGTTTGACTACCTCTGTTTGAAATAATGTTGTGTAGGAGGTGGAGTTGCTGCACAGTGGTAACATTGGAGGTAAGAGAATATTTCTCCAAGGGAGAATTTGATATTCTGAGCCCTACATCGCTGGGTAGGATTAATATAACCTGATACATGTTTCCTTAGTATCTGGGACTACTTTGTTGTGAGATATTTAACAAGGAAGACGCATGGGAATATGTTATCCATCCGTACTAATTAGCGTGACCTAATACACGTTTGCTTAGCACCTGAGACTATTGTGTTGTGAAATACTTAACAAGGAGGACACATGGGAATATGTTATCAATTCATACTGTTTGTGTTTTTAGAACCTGATCAATCTCAAGAGCGAGTCAGCAGCGAGGATGATGAAGAGGATAGCAAGGAGGAAGAAGAGAAGGAAGATGATGCTGAAGAGCCAAGTTTTGTGATGGGAAGAGGATGAGGCCTTTCAGGGACAGCTGGAAACGCTTTTCATTGCTTTATATTCAGGAGCATGAAAGTCTGTCATCTCAGCCAAGCAGAACCCATTGGCGTACGTTATATCTGCTTAACGGTGAATGACCTTCACGTCACAGGCCCAAGAGATGTTGATAGAGAAATGCCAAATAAGAGGTTTTTTCTTAATTGCTTGTATAACTGCTGTGCAGTCTGCTCTAAGTTTGCTCCAAAGAGTCAGCCATAAGTCTCTGTGACCCTAGAGTTCTTTCTAACATGGCCCAGAGTGTTTTTCTGTCTGAAAGCTAAAACATATCCATTACCATTTAAGGAAAATATTACTGTGAGGGCTACGTATTCTACTTATGTCGAAGCTGGTAGCAGTGGGATACATGAATCTAAGGGAAGAGTTTAACCTAAAGTAGAAAAGTGGTCTGTAGCCAGACTCTCCTGCACTGTGAGCGTTCTGAATTTGGGGTTTTGTATGGGGTCATCTCTAACCCAAAGAAATCAGTTTATGTTGCTAGACAAGTTCTATAGATTTTTAAGCAGGATCCCTTTTTTATTGCTAAAACTTTCCCTATTACTTTTCTTCCATGTTTTTTAAATGAATAAAGGGGATGTGTTGGATTGTTCTGTCTTCTTTTTTTTTTTTTTTTTTTTTTTTGAAGAGGATTTCAGTAAAATAAAGAGATGCTTGCAGTGCTGCAGGAAGGGACAAAAAGACCAAGTGATGTGGCGCACGTGAAAATACGGAAAAGGTGTTAGCTGCATTTCATTTACTTTTTGCTTTTGGAACAATATCTTTTCCAAAAGATGATGTCTGTAAATCCTGTGGCAGAAAGGCTTGGAATGGAATGGTTTTGCTTGTGTTCAGCTTCATGTAATGACACTTGCCTTTCTCTCTGCTTGAGCTCTCTGCTTTGAACTTCGGGTTCCCTGGTAGGAGTCATAACATCCGTATATATATTTACTTATTGGTGCTTTAATGACAAGCATATGCAGTGGTGGTTTTGTTTGTAACTGAGGTTGTTGTCTTTTCAGTGTATCTTTAATTAGAAGTGCCTGCTACCTTTCAGACACGCTCATCCCAGGACCTCGGCATCCAGAATGTGGTGCTACTTCTTCTCAAGCCTTTGTTAATGCCAAATTATTTAAAGCAAAAACAATAAAAAGGGAGAATCTCTTTTTAGATTTAGCCTTTGTTGAACAGTGCTGCCAGAAATCCTGCATTTTGCCTGAGCTGGCTTTATGTAATGGCTTCTCAGTGGTATTACTGTGGCGGCGGGGAAGCAGGTGTGATCAAATGCAAGTGACGTTTGTGTGTAGTTCCCCTGTACATACCCAAAGACTTCAGAGCTGGATAACTTCTGAGCTGCAAGGTCTGTATCCCCACCACCCCCCCGGGTTAGAGATCTGCATGGAATTGTTTTCTGCTTAATCTCCATAGAGGCAGGTGCTTCAGAGTAAGTTGTGGCAGTGTTTCATTCTCTAGCGCTTAAGATGCAGATGTTCTGCAGTTGTTGGCATCTTCCCTGTGGAGAGGTGAGAATTGCTTCACTTGAATCCCCCTTAGGGCAGGTAAACCCTGGTGATACGTCTGTGTCATAGGATGAGCCATAAAAACGTTGTGATGTTTCTTAGCTTTCGTGGATGGAGAAGAAGTGAGAGTCTCACAAATAAACACTGACTGTTCTGCCTCTGAGCTTGTCAGGCGTTTGACCTGAATAAATAAGTGCTGTTTTGCATTAAGTAGAGCAGATATTGCTGCATGAGGACACACTTCTCTGTCGTGAGGAAGATGGTCTTGAGCTTGTCTTGGTGAACTAAACGAATTGAGGTTACGTGGCCTCATCCTGCCTCCCTAGGACGCCGTCGTTACCCGTGCTGAATTATTCATACGCTACGTTTTCTAGGAATGCTAAGTTTGTAGGTGAAATCCATAAAAAGCAAAGAGAATGTGTTGCTGAAGGTGGTGTCTGCCTCACGGTCTTTCTTGCTGGGGTGGCTGAAAGTAGCAGTAGGAGCTGTATTTGGTAGGTGTTGCTATGAGTTCTGAAAAATACTATGCCACGTTGTGGTTGTTCGTGTCAGTACTATGTCTTCCAGAATACAAAGGCACTTCAAAGTGAGCGGCTTGAAGGGATGTTTCTTCGCTAAGACAAAATGCAAGTATTCTGTGACCTCACAATGGGGAAAACATTGTCGGTGGAGTAGAAAAAGGGACGTGCTCCCATGTGTAGTGAAACGAGGAACAATTCTACAATTGCTTCCTGTTCCAAATGTGTCACCGAAAAAGTAGTAATAACTTAAAGGCTTGAAACTGCCAAGGAGTTTGACCTGCTTACGTGAAATTCTTGCTGTGGATTCTTTTCTAGAGGAGTCCCTCTCCCGTCTCTGATGGAGACTAATCTTCAGGGGCTAAAGTTTGCTGCTGTTCCATTTCTACACGTGTTCGTGCAAGCGTGGGACCCCGAGAGACGGCAGTGGTAGTGCTGTAACCGAGCGGAGGTATTCATAATCTCAGAGGTGGAAAGCACACTCAGGATAACAAATGTATTTGTCTCTTTAGTAAGTTTTTAGGAATTGCTTTCCTTTTGTCTTTTCCCTCCCCCCGGCAGAAGTGAATTCAGGAAGACGGGATTACCGTGCGATAAAGCTGACCCATTGTGCCGCCTTTCAGCATTTTCTTTATGTCATTTTTGGGGAAGGAACTCCCTCCTCTTTCCCATGAATCTGTCCCTACCCTCGCTCTTTTGATGGGTTTATACAGGATTTCCTGCTGAGGCAGTAGAGGAGGAGTGCAGGGAGACGGCAGCCTGGCTCGGCTAGCCCTCCGGTGCGCAGGGAGCCTTGTCTGCTTCAGCCAGAGGATGTTGCAGCTCGGCGGAAGCAGGAGTCAGCGCTGCCTTTTGACCTGTGTAAGTGGCGCCTTTTTGCTGTATAATTAATAATTGTAATAAAAGCACGTTTACATCCCGTTGCACCAATACCTTCTCTGTGGAAAGATTTAGAGACGCGAGGCCCAGGCCGAGTAACGTTTTTATCAGTGGGCTGGTTTTTACCCCGACCGTAATTTAGGGAGCCGAAGCAGACCTGATTTTTTTTTTCCCGACAGATGCATGTTCACACAGGGAGCCCCGAGGGCTGCGGCCCCCAGGATCCCGGCCCGCTGCTGGAGCGGCTGCACGGCCCCGCAGGCGCCGAGGCAGCCCGGGCTGTCCGTCCTTCCTCTGGAACCGCCAAGTGCGTTATGGCCCCTTTCGGTGAAGCCCCCACACCACCCACCCCGGGGGGCGAGCGGAGGCCCCGGTGGCTCCCCAGCGGGGCCAGCCCGGGGGTGGGCAGGGCGGCCCGGCCCGGCCCCGCACGCCGCGGTGCTCGGCGCTGGTGCGCGGGACTGGGGGGGGGGGGGGAACTCGGGGGGGGGGGGGGTCGGCACCGGCGGGGGTCCCCCTCGCCCCGCCCCGCCGCCAAGGGGCGGTGCCTGGCGTGGCCACGGCCCAATGAGGCGGCGGTCACGTGCGGCGGGCGGGGCGGCTGCCCGCCCCCCCATTTCCTGCGGGTCACGTGGCGGGTGCCCGGCGTTGCCTTGGCAGCGGCGGAGGCGGCTCCGGCTCTCGGCAGCCGGCGGCGGGCGCTCCCGGGGCGCCGCGCCCGACCCGGCCCGGCCCGGCCCCCGGCCAGCCAGCGCGGTGAGCCGGGGCCCGCCCCCGCGGCCCCGGGGGGGGCCTGCATCCTGCCCGGGAGGGGGGCCCTGCCCCGGGGGCTTGGGGGGGTGATGCCTCATCCTGCCCGGGGTGGCGGGTCCCGTGCTCTGGGGTAGCGGGCTTCGTCCCCACCGGGCTGTTTGCCCGGCGTCCTCCGGGAGGAGGGGGTCTCATCCTGTCTGGGTGGAGGCATCTCCTGCCCGGGGTGCTGGGGGGAGAGTCGGTCTTATCCTGCCTGCATGGGGCTTCCCCTGCCCGGGTGCTGCTGGGGGGGTACGCGCCTCATCCTGCCCAGGCGGGGGGAATCCCCTGCCGGGGTGGTGGGGCTGTGTGGGAGGGGTCCGCTGTGGGCAGAGCAGGGGCTCCCATCCTGCCCGGCAGTGTTCTGGAGCTCCTTTGGCATGCAGAGGGCCGGCCAGCTCTCCGGGGTCGTATCCTGACACAGGGATCCTCTCGCTGCCGGTGCTGTAGGGGAGACCCCTCCTGCCCGGCGTGTAGAGAAGCCCCTGGCCCAGGGAGCCGTTGGAGGGGGGATCCCAGCTGTGGGGAGGGAGCGGGTCCCATCCTGCTTGAGGAGAAGCGGGGGGTCCTTGGGATGCCGGGTGCCTTCGGAGGGCAGGTTCCTAGCTGCGAGGGGATCGCCTCCCGGCCTGGGGGGTCCCCCTGTCTGAGGGTGCTGTTGGAGGGAAGATCCTCGCTGTGTGGGGTCGCATCCTGCCTGGCGTGTGCTGAGAGTGGCTGGCAAGGAGGAGGAGAAACCCCCCGCTCAGGCGGTGCCCTGCGGTGGATCCCAGCTGCGGTGGTGGGGCGAGGGGGTCGCATCCTGCTCAGGAGGGGAGGGATCCCCTTCTTGAGGCGCGCTGCCGTAAGGGGGGTCACAGCTGTGGGGCGTTCACACCCTGCCTGGGCGGTGTGACATCCCAGGGGTGCTGCTGGGGGGGTCCCAAGCCAGAAGAGGACGTGGGAAGGGGTTCCCCATAGCAAAGAGGGCCTGAGCTTGGGGGGCCCAAAGGAGGGGAAGAATGGGCAGTAGCGGGGCCCGGGGTTAGGCTTAGTCACAGCGCGCGGAGTCTTGAACGATGATACTATGCAGAGGAGAAAGGCGCTGGTACAAATCCGCTGATCAGTCTCAGGCTGGAGGCCAGGCTGTGGGACAGAAATCTGGGTCCGAGGGGGGGGCTGGTGTCCTGAAGCCAGGCAGAGAAGCTGACGGTGCTGCTGAGACAGCACTCTGCGGGCGATTGTTCAGGGCACGCCGGCAGTGGGAGGGGGATCCGCATATCTCAGCCCCAGCAGTGTCTGCTTCAGTCCCTGCTGTGAAGAAATCCCCGCTCGTGCGCTTGCAACTGCACAGGGGCAGCTGAGATGTAAGGCACGGCGAAGGCTTTCCCCGCTACGCTCGCTGCTCTGAAGGACAATGCTGGACAGATTAACAAAATCGATACGAGGCAGCAATCGCAGAGAGCTTTCTGTCTTCAGCGGTGTGAAATGAAGCAGGGTCAAAAGCATCAGTGGTGCAACGGAAGTGAGTAAAGGCACAGCTGGGATGGACTTGGCCAGAGCTGGCTGTTAGGCTGGGGAAGTCCTGATTCTCCATCCAAAACTCAACAGCCCTGTGCGGTAAAACCCTGTAGGATAGTTACTTCTGTAAGAGCAAGTGTCCTGAACCTTTAATGTTGCGAGGCAGGAACATGAAATCTCCAGAATAACTCTCCCCTGATGCAGATAACTGGCTGAAAAGTATTTCCAGAGTAAAACTGCTTAAGATACTGTGCATGTAAAATTCTTCTTTGGTCTTGTGTTTCAGCCCTTGGAGACCTCCGCTCAGTCCCTCCATGTCCGTAGCCAGCAAGGTGAGTTTGCCATCCTGTTACTGCTTGTTTGGGCTACGTTTGTGTTTATGGATTTTATTCTGAAGCTGTTTACTTATTTGGGAACATCTCTTGAGCTGCTCCAGAGTGAAAATTCATCCTTGTGGTATTTTTAGCTTATTTTTCTAAGGAAAGAAGCAGATGTGATTGGGTACTCTTGTTCTCCCTCTGTAACCTCTGAATTCATTTGTTTTTTCAACGGAATTTGTCCCAGGGGTTCAAGTTTCCTACATACAAAGTTCCTACGCATTTTGTGAAAATAAATGGCAGGGTAGAGGCCATCAGGGTCCCAACTACGGACAAAGCTAGTAAATTCACCCCACACTTTGCATTGCAGAATTCACACAGGATGTTGTCACAGGAAACAGCTTCGTAATTTTGCTGCTTACAGAATATTTCTGCTCCGATCCTCCCAGGAGGCTTGGGGAGAGATTTTTTTTTTTCCTTCTTCTGTAAAATAGGTGATTCTTGCCTTTTTCTGGAAACGCAGAGCAAGTAGGGAGGTTTGTCCCTGTTATTCTGTTCTTGTTTTTATTGTTGTGTGAAAGTTCTTTTATGGTTTGTTTGGTTTTTTTCTTTTTAATAATTTGAAAACTGCTGAGCAGTTCAGGAGCCATCCTGCAGTCCTCCAGGGGCTGTAATAGCGGCCTTGTCAAAAACTGCCCAGAAGATCAAGTCTTGGGCTCTTGCTGCCAAATCCTTATTATGTCCGAGGGGGCTGAAATCTGAAAGCCCACTGTGCTCAGGAGGGACAGACAATTTTACAACCTGCAACGCTTTATTTGCTGCTGCAGTCTAATCTTTCTTACGGTGCCTGGAACAGCTTTGTTCCTTTTTAGTAATAGCATTCAGAGTTGTGGGCAGTTGGTGTCCTTTTTATCTTTGCCACTTCCTCAAATCTCACAGCTAACGTTGGTTTATTAGCTATCACCATGTGGCCCACGTACGTGGAGAGCTGGGTGGAGCGGGGGGGATGCAGGCAGGGCTGGGGCTCCTCTCAAGCGAACAGGAAGGTGCCTGTGACCTTGAGGTATGGTGCTGAGACTAATTAGTACCACACCATGTGTGATTCTGGGCATGCATCTCCTCCTTCTAGGAGCTGGTAAGTATTTATAGCCAGAAAGGTCTCGTGCGGTGCAGCTCTGGTGTTGCTACCTGCCACCGCCGTGGTGGTCAGTGGCAGAGCTATGAGCGTGAGAATTAATGAGAGAATGGTGGTTTCCATTCTTTGGAAGGCTGAGTTAAACATCGAGTTTCAGATGTTTGTGAGAGTTGAGACATTCTTGCTCAAAAAGTTTAGCGAATCCTGTTCTGTGCCTGTGGATGGCACGGAGATCACCAGAGCTGTTTTGGCAGCAGCCTGGCTAAGTTGTGGAGTGAAGAGGGGGTGGTTTGGACCTCGTGCTTGTCTCTGCTGGCTGCTGTGGCATCCACCACCTGAAATAGTCTTGCTGCTTTCTTACATCTTTCGGTGTAATCTCCTGAATCTGAAGATGCTGAAACTACCTGGAAGGCAACTAGCTTTTCCCCATGGAATTGTCTTTCCCTTTCCCCATGCTAAGGGGAAGTAAGGCAACAGTGGAAGTAAGGGAACAGGATTCTTGGTCAGATGTGGCTGATTAAGTGGAGTGTGAGCAGTTCAGGAAATTTAACTTCCCACTGCAGGAGCTTGGGAAGTTCATTTGTTAACCCTACACAGCATTTAGCTCTGTGACTATGGGGGAAGTCTTGGGGAAGAAGTGTGCCTGTCTAAACTGAGCTATGATGAGCGATGGTTTAACTGAAAACCTGGTTCCTAAAGAAAGAGCAAAAAGTGACTCCCTGAACACGCTAGCTGGAGTTACTTTGGTACTCTAAAGGAGATGCGTTTGGAGCCAATCTGTGATGCACTGTGAAATTAACTGTCAGCTTAAAACAAAATTATAAGATGGGGGCCCTATTTCCAAAGTGTCTTTATGTAAAACATTTTTTTTTTTTTATTAGCAAGGAGGAATTAAAGGGGAAAGTTGAGATGCCAGCTTTGAAATGAAAAGCCAGATGCTGTGGAACCTTCCTGAATTCTCACTGGAGTAGTTCCCGGGTTTACTTGTGTGATCTTTCCTAGTTCTAATGGTCATTTTTAGCAATTATGGACGGTCCTTCCTCTGTTCTGTGCCTTGCAAGTGTGATGGTATTTGGTCCATCATTTTTCTACTGACTGAGGGGAACTTTGTTTAAACGTAGCTTTTCCAGTAGTCGATGCTTGTCCTGTCTGCTGCCTCCTTTTGAACATGACTGTTTTGTTTCCTCAGCATTTCTCTCATCATGAGTTCCGAATTAAACGTTCCGGTGGATCCCTCCACTCCTGCTTGCTGCTCTGAACCTGGCACAAAAGGCATGGATTATCGGGACTGGGTCCGGCGCAGCTATCTGGAATTGGTCACATCAAACCACCACTCTGTTCAAGCCCTTTCATGGAGAAAATTGTACCTGAGCCGAGCCAAACTGAAAGCTTCCAGCAGAACCTCTGCTCTGCTCTCTGGATTTGCGATGGTATGTGTACTTTGTAGCAACGCTTTCTGGATCGTGAAGGTTTTGGATCTGTAAAATCATCTATTAATCAGTGTTTTCCTCCTGTGAAGAAGCAGGACATGCTGTTGTTTTCTGAAGAGGCAGGAGGCGTCTGCCTGGGGGCTTCTGCTTGGCTGCTGCTGAAAAGTTTGAGGCTGGCTCTCAAGGCAGCACGGGTACATGAGCTGCCTAGCAGTCAACCCACGCGCTCCCAAGTCAGCCCTTTAAAAATACTAATCCCCTACCTGCAAATGATCCTAAGTGCTCCACCAGTGCTGCTGAACAATACAGGACCTGGGCTCCCCTTTGGCCCCGAGGCCAGTCATCTGGCTGCCTTCACGCGAGGTTGCACTTGGGCGAGGAGCTCCTCTGGGCCCCTGCGTTTGCTCTGGTCCTGAACACTATCTTAATTTCTTTATGTGTTTTTTCAGGTCACAGTGTCTAAAATAAGGTGGACGTTGGGTCACAGTCTGCCAGAGCGAAGTTTGCATAGTGTGATCGGGGAGATTGTGTTATACGCTGAGGTGTGAGAAGAGGCCCTGCGGCCTCAGACTTGGCGTCGGAGGACACTGTAGCCTCAAGGGAGCCAAACCTGGGATATTTTTGTCAGTGCTGCCTATTGGGAATAATCCCTGGTACTTGTTTTCCTCTGTGCAGCACTTGAGTGTTATCTGAAAGCTATCTGCATAGGTCAAAACCATGTCAGCAAGCGAGCAAATAAACAAGACTGAGACAGTCAATGGGTTCAGTGATCAGACCTGTCCGAGCCATGGTGTTAGCAAAACACAGCTGTGCTGTGTCGGTGTGAGCCTCTTTATCTCCCCTCCTGTTCTTGCTTACTGGAAGTGAGAATTGAAACCTGTTTGGGGGAGGTTTTCTGCTCAGGAAATGGGCAGGTCTCGTTGTTCCTGAGGTCTGCCAGCTGAATGCAGAGGCAGAGGGCAGCGCCTGGGTGGGTGGGTGGGAGGTGACGTGAAGATGTTGCATCCTGCAGCTGTTGCATCCTTGCACCTGGGGGCAAGACAGATCTTGGGAATTTTCCAGATAGCTTTCCTTGTTTTATTTTAGCTTCTTCTGCTGTTTTTTCCTCCCCCAATCCCCCAGAATGTGAATCATCCGTAACATTACAACAGTCTGCTTGGGATGATGAAGTTGGTCACCCAAAGTGAAGTTGGAGGAATGCAAGCAGGGAGTTAAGTGGGAGCAGGCTGCAGGGGAGAGAGGGTGCTTGGTTGCTTTGCAGTTGCTTTCCGCTTGCTGACTGCACGCATGCAATGCTTATAAAAACTTTTCACACAGCGTGCATTGGTTTGTAACCAAGCTTGTGTGCTGAAATGGCAGAAGGTACCTCCTCGTTTTGAGAAAGTTGAATGCTCTCCTGTAGATTTCTTTCACTCAGAAGCTGTCTTACTTTAAAAAGCAGCTCACGTGCTCGCCCTTCGTGCCTCTGGGTTATTTGATTTCTAGTGTTAGTCGTTTGTGGCTGTACTCCTTAACGTGATTGTTAAATTAACGTTTTGTAGTGTTGTGAACTGATCTGTCTAGGCAGCGTGGTTGCACAAGCAGGTGCCCGTGCTGGGGTGTGCTGTCGCTGGCACCGCTGGGACTGGGGGGGGCTTGCAGCCCACCCACGCTGCAAGGCTGAACCACGTATCTGAAAACAAAGCGTGCCTTCTCAACTCGCACAACAGAAAGTTGCTGAAAGCCTCGGCAAACACACAAAATTAACCGTTTGACTTCTGTTCTCTTAAACTGTTTAAAACACAAGTCAAATAAACACACAGGTATAAGTAGTGTTAATTATAGATCACCAGTTTAACATAAGAACGCCACCTAAAATCAATAATTGTCGTAAATCAAAATTTTTGCAATAAGGAATTCTCTTTGTTGGCAAGCGTTTTCCCAGCTGATCGTACTGGGCCTTCCAGTGAAAGCTGAGGTATCTATTCCTACCAGGCTATTTCTCCGCTGGTAATTTGGCACGCAGGTATTTGGTACACAGATGTTTACTCTCTAATAAGAGCATCTATTTGGCTATTGATGAAAGTAGAGGAGTTATTTAGAGTTAAATAGTTTCCCTGAAGCCTTGTGTGTATTTAACTAGGTAAACAAATGTCATACAGGGCTTGGCTATTGCTTTATTTACTTCCCTGTCAGCGTGTTTGATTCAAGCCAGTTCCATATTGGCTGAAAATTATTACGAGCTGATGGATATTTAATCAACAGGTGGTGGCTATGATCCAGCTCCTTCTGGACAGGCTGCAGAATAATGCGAAGGAACCTTCCTCATTACTCGATGCTATCTCTGGTATTTCTGGCAGAGCTGGGCGGATCAGGAGGATGTGGGTCCTTTCCAGTGCCAGATCTGTTTGGAGGTGGGCTCTTGGGCTACTGCATTTGACCCAGGGAGACTGCAGACAAAGGAGATTTAGAGGGAGCTTAGAAAGCCTCCGTAATCATTTTCCTGATGGAAATAAGAGCTATTACTGCTAGTCAGTCCTCTCGATACTTATGCAATTGCTACAGGATATGTATGTGATTAAAAAAAAAAAAATCCAACAGATCTACTGGAGTGATTGGTTTTAGCAACTGCCAAACCATCTGTGTGAATGTAACATGGTTTATGTTAAGCCATTTGTCATCCTTTTGCCTGATACTATCGATCCTGCTCTAAATTTCTCAAGATGATCATCATCTTTGTTGTGGACAACCTGGGCTGTGCTGGTCTAAAAAAACCATAACTGCATGTAATTTAATTGCAGTTTAATTCTAAAATGTTCTGAGTGCTCGGTCCTTTAGCAAACCTGTGAGCGTGGAGCTCAACAGGGCAATTCTCCAAATTAAGCCTGTGCTGAGATGTTCTGTGGCTCGGCAGAGTGCTCAGTGCCTTGCAAAGTCAAGCCCTTGACGCCTTGGCTTCTGGAAAGAGGTTACAATAAAGGGGGCTGTTATCACAGAAGAGTATAATTGTATCAAACATGACATATTAATAGTTTTACAGACTAAGCAGCATATTTAATGATTTTTAAATGGGTTATGTCAGCTTGTCCTCTTTCTCTTATCCCCGTCAGAGAGTGACATGGCAGTCTGTACAGGGTAAAGCGATAAGAGCTCGCTCACCTTTCCAGTACTTGTTCAGAATAAATGAACTGTTTTTCTGCCTTGCTGCCCTATCTGGATTGTTGATTTTTTTTCCCCTGAAATACCTCTTACTGAGCCATCAGTCAGTGTTAAAAATTCATCACATTGCACAGCTGAAGCTAGCCCTAGGGAATAGGTTAGTCTGGGAGGAAACATCCAATTAGCTGAAAAGTGCTGCTCATGCGAAGGATAACAAGTAGAAATTGATATGTTGACATCAGCCAGGCTTTCAGCTCTAATATAAAGCTATAAATTGAACATGAAGCTACAATTCCTATTCAGCTTGCTGAATACTATGTTTCTGGGTATTACAGCATCCAATAATGAACAATATACCTGCAGCTTTCCCTGGCTTATGGGGCGTGACTGACAATCACAGCACTGTACAAATACATCGTACAGAACAGTTGCAGCAGAGAATAAGTCTGATCTCCTCCTTCTCAAATCAGTACAGGGGGATCTGCAAAGAGAACGTATGCAAGGCAACGTGGCACGTGTTTTAATTAAATGGACCTTGCAATAGATTAAGCCAATCCTGTGTTGTTATTTTCTCTGCTATACGACAAGAACTACTGTAAACTGCAAACAGGAACCTTTAAAAAAACGACAAAAAAGTGAAAACCGCACATGTTCATAATCAGAACAAAAGTCTGGGAATGCCTAAGAACTGCCACAATATTTTCGGTGTCTCTAGTATACTAAATAGTTGATGTAGGTATAGAATCTGGACTTGCAGAGAATGACCATTTGCTGCCCCAAACGCACACGTTATGTCTAAATGTGTTCAGACTTGACTGTGATCCCCTCATTCAGACTGCTGATGGTTTCAGAGTAAATGCAGGTAAG
The DNA here is from genome assembly GCF_035582795.1 of Mycteria americana. Taxonomy (NCBI): domain Eukaryota; kingdom Metazoa; phylum Chordata; class Aves; order Ciconiiformes; family Ciconiidae; genus Mycteria; species Mycteria americana. The sequence goes on along the minus strand of NC_134379.1, from coordinate 8,276,450 downwards.
GCAGCAGTCGTGCCAACATAGGCACTTGTTTCCATCCCCTTGCATCCTTTTCAGGGTTACCCACAGGGAGAACATGAGTGTACCCCTAATCTTCCAGTGCCTAAATTATATTACTAACAACTAATGCCAGAGTGAATGGTGCAGATTTTTATACAGAGCCTGAAATGGCTGCTCAGCAGTGATCTCATGCGAAGTCTGGATAAAGTAATGGTGAGTCCGTTCTGCAAATACCATCTACCCCCCAGAATTGAGCTGCTTGTTTGGACTTTGCCTTCTCGTGATGGTCTTGAGAGGCACTGCCCTGAGGCAGGCATCCAAGCATCGGCTTCTCCTTTCCTTAACGCATCCGGCAAGCTGTGCCACGCCAGAGCAGCAGGTCGCCTGGGATCACCAGAGGTTTTGCCTGCTGCCAGGCAGGTTAGTATCTGTGCAAATCATGAAGTGCAGCTGCATAGCCAAGCAAGGCACTAGAGAGGAATGTTTGGTAGCCTTGTCCGCTGTTTTTGTAGCTTCTCTTAGCACAAGTTTTCTGCAGTCCTTTCAGGGATGCTGCCACACAGAAGTACTATTTTACTTCACAGGTAGGTTAAGTAATTTTACAAATTCTTACCCTAAACCAGTTAACAGGCCTGTACTAGGACTCCAGTTCTGCTGTCAGAAGAGCCCCTTGCTCTCTTGTGCTTATTCTGCTTGTTAAGCTTTATTTGAGTAAAGAAAAAATAGACAACTTGAGAGACTTGCTATATGATAGCTCTTGTTTTGAGAAAACAGACTCCTGTCTGAGTTGTTGAACACACCCATAAGCCAGTAGCTGTCCACTTCTGTTGAGTATATCAGTAAGTTATTAGCTCTCAAGGGAGAAATCTGAGGATATAAATAACTTGTATCTGGGCATATTTGTAATAAAAACGAACGTACAATGTTCTGAGAATAGAAGGCAGCTATTTTAACTATGGACTAACTTAAACTGTAAAGTCGCTTGCATGCTTCCCATGGGGGGTAGTGAAACCTCGCTGGCCGCTGGCCAGAAGAGCTGCTCGCTTGTGCTTTTCTTTACATGCCTGAAGTCAAAACTTCCTGCACCGCAGCCGCGAGTGGTGAGCGGAAGGAGAACGTGTGATGGGCGGGCAGGCTAGCAGGCTGTCAGCTGCCTCCGAGCTCCACTTGTTGTCTAATGAGTTCCTTCTGTTGTGTGTTTGGTTTGATGCAGTTCGTATGGCTCACGGTTGCAAGGAGAGATATGTTATTTCAGAAAACTAGAGCGCAGAAACGTGCATGCGAGCCTTCAGAGAGGCCAAGCTGCAGACTGTGTCTACGTCTTCACGGGAAACAGAAATGATCCATCTAGGCTGCCATTCTAAAAAGCACTTGAGTGTGTACTTGACCTTAGGTGTTCTTCCTGAATAAAGATGCTTTTACTGGATGAAAGCCTTGAAAAGAGGAAAACTAGCAGCTGTTGACAAGCTTTTTGTTCCTTTCCCCCCAGGTTGCCATGGTGGAGGTGCAGCTGGAGGTGCAGTACAAGTACCCCCAGATGCTGCTGATCGCTTTCAGTGCCTGCACAACAGTGCTCGTGGCAGTTCATCTCTTTGCCCTTCTCATCAGCACCTGCATTCTGCCTAACGTGGAAGCAGTGAGCAACATCCACAACCTGAACTCCATCAGTGAGTCCCCACATGAGCGCATGCATCCCTACATCGAGCTGGCGTGGGGCTTCTCCACCGTCTTGGGGATCCTCCTCTTCCTTGCGGAAGTCGTGCTCCTGTGCTGGATAAAATTTCTGCCTGTGGGCTCCATCCTGAAAAATGAGACCACCAACGTCGAGAAGCCCAGTGGCCATGCAGGTTGGCAGTCAGCACTGGTCTCCACCATCATCATGGTCCCAGTGGGTCTGATTTTTGTCGTCTTCACCATTCACTTCTACCGCTCTTTGGTGCGGCACAAAACGGAGCGCCACAACCGAGAGATCGAAGAGCTTCACAAACTGAAAGTGCAGTTAGACGGGCATGACAGAGGCATGCAGGTAGTGTGACAGAGAGGCAGAGCCTGCTTCCAGCAAATCCGCTCAGCTAAGGCTAAGAGCAAAATACCTGTTTTGCTAGTTGGTGAGACGTGCCAGTGATGGATTGTCTTGAGGCTTAAATATGTAAACGCTAATTGCCTGCCATATATAGCTGTGGGTTCTAGTGCTGTTTCAGATGCTGGGGTCTCTGGCCTGTTTCTGGTCCTACACACTTGCGTACTTAAGTCGACACTGCCATGGAGTTCAAGGTCAAAACTTTATCTACCTTAACATTGGTGCAGGTAGGCAAAAATCTGTATATTTCACAAGTGCAGTATTCTGTTGCCAAAAGTAAAACTGCATCAGCTGTCCAAAAAGCCAGTGTGTGTGTAGGACCTGTCTTATGTGTCAGAACTCCCTGGCTGTCAGTGGAGCAGCAATTAATTGGCAGCTCGTTTCTAGAGCTGAGCTGTTAATGAGGGTATCTGCAGCTGACTGGAGGACATGCAGGAAAGCACAATAGAAACTGTGAGTGTTGATCACCTTTGTTCCAAAGCAAGTGTTCCGTAAATACATAACCAGAAAGAAATCATCCTTAGCTTTCATGTTCTTTTCTTGCTATTCCTCACTGTATTTTTACAGCTGGGGAGGTGGAATTTCGAGTCGGAGGAGGCTGGGAAGCTCTGTCATACTTTCTTCAGCAGCATCTGTCACTTCAGATTGAACGAATGCCAAGATCATGTGTTTTTTCCCAATAAGAGACAAGAGTGCCCAGGGAAGGCTTACAGGTGTTTTACTTTTAACAAGGACATTCTTAAAACAGAACAGTGACAGGGAATTTAATGAGCAAAACTTTGAAGGACTAGAAAAGCAAGTTTCAAGGAGGTAAGGAGTGACAGCATATAGCATATTGTAGAAATCTGTCACTATGTCGTCTTCATTTATGTATTGTTGCAATGTCTTTGCCTGGTTTGCTGGAGAGAACGAGCCCCGGTCCTGCGTATTTCATCAGTTGTTTGGGGTTTTTTTGTCAGCTGTAGCATTTGTCTGTCAAAAACGAACGCTTCCTTCTCCCTCCACCAAAGCAGGCAACTCCTTTGGTGGAACCTGGAGCTGTACGGGCGAGTCTGACGGAGCTGGATCCGGCGAGAGAGCTGTGTGCCATTAAAGAGCTATCGCGTTTCATTTGAGCTGACTTTTTTTTGAGCAGCAGAGAAAATGACACTTGCATGTCTGTATTGCTTAGCAAGGGAAGCTTGTAAATTCTGTAGCATCCTTTTGGGTGAAAACTTCTGTAAAAATGATCTTATGATTTATGGTAACTTTGCGGAGGGAAAAGAGTGTTTTGCAATCATCAGCTCTTTTAAGGGAAAGTAAGGCTTTCTGCCACACGGGGCTGAAAGAAGCGTAAGCACATTTTTTTGGCCCTGATCCTGTGCTGATTTCCTGCTCTGCACTCAAACATTGCAGTTTCAGAGTCTCCCAGGCCTTACAGGTTTCTGAAATCCTTAAGGATGTTTGTAATGTTCTATTTAACCCTGGTCCCTTATTCCACTGGGATTTGAGAAATCTAATGGCAGTGTATTACATGTCAGCTTCCCAGAATGGAGAGTACATGCAAATCCCAGTGCAGCAGGGTGAGACTATCCCTATATTCTTCTCTGGCGAGGGCCTTGGGAACCCAACTCTAATCTCTCTTGTTTACATGCGAGTTTGAGCGTTGCTGAACAAGTTGCTTAGCACTGTGTCTGTGGCTTTCATCTGTTGTTCTTGCCGCAGTTGGCATGTACCATATTGGCTGATGTGCAGCAAAGAAAATAGTCTTTGTGTGCTAAATGACTAGTCTGTACTTAGGCGCATATGCAAAAAATAAGGAGTGTCCTCCAGGAAGTAGGTGGTCATGAAATTCATACCATCTCCCCAGGAGTCTGCCCTCCCTCCCTCCTCTTTTACCATAAAAAAATTTAAAGGTTTATACAACAAAATCAGAGTTGAGTTTTCTGCCAAGTATTACATACGTAGGCTCTTCTACCAACAAAATTTCTGTTGTGAGGCCAGAGCCAGACCAGATAAGATGAATCTCTCATCTGTACTTTGCAGTCTCCTTTAACATCAGTAATAGTAAGACTCTGTGCTGTGGAGCTCAGGAGGGTGATGAAAGTATTGAGCCATTTTTGTAATTTAAAAGAAAAAAAAAAATCAAGTTTCACAGTGTGCATACAGTGCTGTGAAAGCAATGCAGCTCACTCAGAAACAGCCAAATCGTTCATTTAATTCTTTGCAAATATAATAAACTTCAGCAAATGGAGAAATGCAGCAGAAACTGTGCTTTGATTTGTAGAATAACTTGGTGAAGCTTTGGTGGGATTGGATTCAAGATAAGTCTCAAGGCAGCGGATCGGTGACTGGAGTGGGATCGCCTTACTCCAGCCAGACCAGCAGGGAGTCTGAGGTACGGTTTGAGATGGTGTCCCAAGGGCGAATGCACTTGAAACAGAATAATAATGTGCTTTCCCATCTTTGCTCACAGCTTTGTTTCTTGTGTCTCTCTGGGCGCCGAGTTCTCCCTTCCATGAGAAGCCCATGGGAGTATTTTTGCTCTTTGACTCTGGCATCTCATGGGATCTCTCTAGGTTACCCATCACCTTCGTGCTGTAACTCCTCTCCTTCTTCCTTCCCAACAACAGCATTTGCTTTTCTTGCTCCTGCCTCTCTTCCTCCAACTTGCTTACATTTTCACCGCTGTTAGGTCCAGACTTGTGCTGCGGAAAGATTGCCTGTGGTATCAGCCATGGTAGTTCACCTGTAAAGGAGTAGGGACGTTGTGCTCGTCCAGATGGGTGCTTCTGTGCAACAGCACCAGAAAATCCTCCTTCCTTCTGCTGCTGCTCCCAAGGCTGTCGGCAGGATTCCCATCAGTCAAGCGTGGGGATGCCTGCCTTTCCACACCGTCGCTGGTGTCCCAGCAGGGCTGGCAGCGTGCTGTGTCACGTCCAGGTTTGCCTGCCGGTGCCCGGCCACGTCTGTCCTGTGCTGTCACCTGTCTGTCATTCCTGGGGTGTCTGTTGTTCCTGGGATCTCCCGAGCTTTGTGTGGCTCTGTTCCTGCGGTGCCTGCACAGGGAGGCTTCTCCCAAGGATCCTACCCTGGGCTGGGACGTGTGTCGAGGATCTCCCGTGACATGTGTGTTACCGTTCTGTAGCCGCCTTGGGCCCTTGGGTGCTGTAGTTTGGGACGGCTGTTGCCCTAATTCTCAGCTCCCTTGGGCTGTGGCTCTCTGGACCAGTTCTTGCCTTATTTGGGCCATTTTCTCCAGTTTCTGCAGTGGGGCTCACCTTGGCTTGCTGCAGGGGACAGCCACGATCTCACTCCAGAGTCCCGAGTCCTCTTTCAGATTTTTTTGGACAGTTTTTGCCCAGCAGAAAAATACCTCTGCAGGCTTCAGCACTGCAAAGACCCTTCCTAAAGCAGGGAAGGAGCTGTCGAGGACAGGGGTACAGCCCTGCTCATCGTATCGTTCCTGGGCACCCGCCTTGGTTTAGGAGGTGACTCCTCTCTCTCCTTCCCTCGTTAGCAGGAGGCAAGACCGGGCACGAATGTGAGCCGGAGGGAGCTGTCAGAGCCGGAGCAGTATCGGGTTTTCCCTTTGCTGTGGTTAGTGGCAGCTCTTACTCTGCAAGCTCCCTATTTTTAACGTTGCCCTGGGGCAGCCCTGGCTCTGGTAGCTGCTGCCCCGTTGTTTCGGTGGATATGTGACTCCCGGGGAGGCTTAATGACCAGGAGAGATGGAGTAGATGTTGGATTTGACCGTCTGGGCCTGACCCACGTGATGGATGAAAGCGATACTGTGCGAGAGCCCCGGGTGGAGCGCGCCCTGCGGTAAGCGCTCAAATATGTGGAAGTGTTTATAGAGAGCTGGTGGGGTGGGTGCAGCCGCAGAGCGAACATCCTTCAGTTCCCTGACGCTGGGACTCGGGGACGGGCAATCCCAGCTTGCCACGGGGATGGCCGCACTGGGCGCGGGGCTGGAGGTGCAGCGTGCCCGGCCAGCTGCAGGACTGGTTCCTTGCACTTCACAGTCTCCTCTTGCCTTTACGTGGGATTTCATAATGTCCTTTCTCTTCTTCCCCTGCCTTAAACGAACAAAAGGCCGTCGAGTTGCCCTGCTTCTGTAGCTTCGTTATCTTCTAAATCTTGTTGCATCTACTTTTAAGACAGCTTCCTCAATGCCCGTCCCCCGAGTCGCAACCTCAAATCAGATCCCGGCACAACTGGGCCAGCGTGGTTATTTTCTGATTAACTTCTCGCAGGCTGTCTCTGTACCCATTTCAAACAAAGCGGTTTCAGTAATTACTTACTGGCTGAATTTGGAAAGCATTCCCGTGAATACCTCTGTGTAAAACTGGGAGCTTGCCTTCTGCCCAGGGTTGTAACAGCGATGAGTGCTAAGTGCTAGGAGAAAAAAAAATATCTTTGTGTTTTAACTTTGCCTCTTCTAGTTTTATCTCTGCATGAACAATAGTTAATGTAGAATGACGTATGTATCTCAGTTACTGTCCAGCTGTGTGAGAGAAACTGGATAAACTTGCTAAGTTTTATGCTTCTTGCTGATTTCAGACTGATTTTTTGAAAGGCAGCTCAAGTCCTCCAGCATCCTCTATGGGTTAGCTTGGGGTTTGCCTTTTTTTTTTTTTTTTTTTTTTTTAAAAAAAGCTTGATCAGATATTATCCTTCTCCTTTTAAAATACACAAGCAGATAACAATTAGATGTGCTTCCTTTTAATGAGGGCCTGGTTCTTGGTATGTGTTTTATAAGTGCTAATCTTGGTTAAGAAGATAAACAGCTGTGATAGGAATTCCTATAACATGAAGACCATTGAAGTTTGTCTTACACTAATAATACTAGCATAGTGGCCAAAATTACTTTTAAGAGCTAACTAATTAAAACCTCCATATACTTTTCTCAGATTTCTGTGATATTTGACAATCCAAATCAATTGTAAATGTTCTGCAGTGCTGCCATTCTGGCTCTTTAGGAGAGAAGGTACATACAGTTTTATAACGTGATACAGAACCGATGGGTGTGTAATTGCATTTTGATCTAAGAGGATGCCCAAGAGGCTGTTTAACAGGTGAAAAATGTCAAAAAATAGACATAGCAATGACTGTGTAGTGACTAGATTAAGTTTTGGACTTCAAGAACATCTAGACAAAGCCCTCAATTTTTGGTTCAGAATATAATTGTTTGCATTTTTTTAAGATATCAGCTAGGAAGAGCTGGAATTTTCTGGCAAGAACAGCAGCTTCCCGTACAGTTTGATCGAGGCAGAAAATTTCAGCTAACAAATGCAGAGTACAAAATGAACTAATATTGTTTATCTTGTTATTGTGGCACTGTGATTCATCAGAAGCCATCATCTGCTTTCACTGCAAAGAGAATGAAACAGCAGGTACGCGCACAAAGTATTTTAACAGGCTGAGAGCACAATATACATCTAAAAGGGAGCATTAGAAATAAGGGCCAAACATTAATGGAAATACTTGACTGCTGCAGTTTGCTGAGCAAAGGGCAGATTGCCGGAGAGGCTCCGTACGGAAAGGGTGATGAGGATATGGGCTCAACGCTTGCTTTATCTATGAGAGCCTGCCCTGGGTTTCCTTCCGTAGTGTGGCTTTGCGCTGAGCTGCAGCAGGCTGCCAGCCGCGTCCTCCTGCTTGCCCCAATGTCCCCCGCTCCGACGGCAGCTCCGGCTGCTCTCTACGGCTGCTGAGCCCTGCGGACACCAGCGGCACGGTGCTGCTCACACCAGTCTGCCGGAAAAAGGTTAGGAACCGCTATTTTGAGAGCAGAAGGCCTTGCTTTTGGGAGTGAGCTGGAGAAGCTGCAGCCTATGAGAAATTTCCTGAGAGAAAGCTCGCTGTGAGCGAGCGTGGCCTGCCTGTTGCATGTTGGCTGGCTGCGTTTGCAGTGACGGGTTTCTGTCAGAGAGGGCATGCTGTGACTGCCGAAACCGCTGCTGGAGCATGCCGGTGATGCTCGCCAGCCCGCCCGGATGGAGGTTTGGGGTTTAGGACTGCCCGTGGGAGCCCTGCTCGCGGGTCCCTGTTGGAACGATCACGTAGATGTCCACAACTGTTTAATACTGGGCTAAACTGAAACTGGTTCATTGCAACCACAGAGGACTGTAGCTTATCTGTTAGCTTAAACGGATAAAAAACGTCCTGATTCACCCAACTGATTTCTAGTAACACTTGTTGGGTGAAGATCTCCCTCCCCTGCAGTGCCTGAAGCGGAGGGCAGTGTCTGTGGCACGAGTGCCTTGCTATACAGTAAAACCTGTGCATTGTGCCAAGGAAGCGCTTCTAGCGCAGAGTACAGCTGTGCCGGGACGCTGAGATCCCATGTATCAATGTGTCCCCTTTCCTCAGCGACTAAAACCAGGCAGCATTGTAAAGCGTTGTTTTACTGCTGTAGGTGTGACTGTGCTGAATGGTTTTGATGACACAACTGTGTTTATTAAAGGATCACACTTCTTCCACGGCACAACTTCATTTTCAAGAGCACAGAAGTTCGTTCAGAGCAGACAGATGGCCTCAAATCAGCTTCTGCTACAAATGACTACTTGAATCTTAGGTACAAGGCATGATTCAAACCTGCCTGCTGGAGGTGCCAAGAAAAAAAATGATAGCCGCCAGTGTTGCAGTCTGTTGCCCAGCTTATTCCCAAAAATCAGACTCTTGCTAGTGAGAGTTGACAGCGGGGTTCAGAGATGACAAATGATCAGAAAATAACACAGTCTGTGCAAGTCTTTGCTCTGAACTCTGCCCAAGCTGTCTCTGCAGAAGAGTGGGCATCGGCCCTCTGCAAATGCTGCTCTTTGGTCCCAGAAGATATAGGTCACACACGGTATTGATGATTAATCCTCACTGTTAGAGCATGAATCTTCAGCAAAGGATAATTATTTTAATTAGTTCGCAGTGTGTTGTACTATCTGTGGAGAGACGCTTGCTTACCCTCCTCCCCTGGAGAGCTCATCTCTAAAGGACCTATCTGAAGCAGGTGAGAAGATAGTTGTGTCCCTAGGGCACAGCGCAACGCTAAAAGCAGTACGACGGAACCAAGCATGGGCCAGGAAAGGTTAAAATCTGCTGCAGGGCTTGGGCTGAATCTGTGCCAAGGGCTGTTTGATACTCAGCTCAGTTTAATGATTCTAAGTTTCTTTCTTGGTTTAATTCAAGGTATTTAAGAACTGGCTATTTGCTTTTTGCATTTTGTTACAATACAGCTAATGAATACAACAGCTCATTTCTGACTTTCGCCTAAAAGTTCCCATTGCCCAGGAGAATCTTCGAAGAAACAAGCAGCCCACCCCTTCCTTGCACTCTCTTATTTCTGTTTGTTAAATTTCCATTTGATTGAGCTTATCTCTGTACACACCTGGTTCCTTACGCACACTTCAGAAATAAACCGAGTTGTACAAATTCCGTACTTTATTTTTCAAATTTCCTAACAAAATGCAATTCTGGCTTCCTCTTGCTGATCACACTGGTCTTCCTTGAAATGAAAGAGCTATTTCTAGCAGTTCTTTACCCAGTTCTTCATGCCTTCCTCCGGCACTGAACTCTGCAGACAGCTCCCTGAACGTGACACAGATTCGGCGATGCTCTATATGCTTGCGGTAAATGGCGTGTTTCCACTTGTACCGTGCGTCACCGTACAGCACCACCAGAGACCTTTGGGGTAAGTGAATGGCAACAGTCACCTCTTTACTTGGAACAAGCCTTGGGGATAAAATGCAGTTGATTCCCTCTTTGCCCGAATTTTTGCACGCTGACGTCTGTGTAAAAGATCCAGGGGGACTTAATTGCCCATTTTCTTTACTGAAAGTGGGAAATAATTGGATACTGTCCTCTGAATCACAAGACATGGATAGCACGGTTTTTGAGAGCAAGTTTAAGCTAACCAGACGCTCTCCCCAAAGCCACCAGTCATCAAAATGTGGGTCGATGGCAGAACCTCTTTCTGGCATGTAGTCCAGATTACATTGTTCAACAGGTAAGAAACCGCCTAGTACAGAGCAGGCCTTCATTTGTGCCACAATCTTTTTACTAAAACTTGGCAAACCAGTAAAGCTGCCAGCTTTCAGCCTTTGTTTCTTGAAGTTCACTTTGGGTCCATAGTCCTGTTGGAAAAGAAGAGGGTGAAAAAGCTAGTGTTAAGGAACAATCTAGAACAAGTCTTTTTGGAGAGGCTGTGATCCCTACAGGGCTCACGGTCAAGACTTTTGAGTTCTCGTCCAGTGACCTGGTCACCAGGTTGCAAAAGGACTTGGTGAAGCTCACCCATTTCTCACCTGTAAAGTAAAAACAAAACACCCACTTCTTTCACTTGGAGATTGTGTGAACTTCAGTGCCTGAACACGCACCATCAAGTACGATGCGTTAACAACTACCATGTATTTTTGCAAGAAGTTGACTTTAATTACAAGTAATTCTTGCAATTGATTTCAGGAAAAGCTTCCAAAGGAAAACATTTAATGAAACGTGTACGTGTTCTGTGTTTCAGCTGAAAGCAGCTTTCCTTTCTCCTAGAAGAAAACGTGCTTCTAAAGTCAAACCTGTTTCTTTCGGCCAGACTGTGATGGTTTCCAGTCGTCTCGATCCATCAGTTCAACTATCTCCGATTCTTCATCCTCGCTAATGAACTCCTCTGTCAGAAACACCCCTGGAAATGGAAATGCCCAGCCAGCAAATTCCGAGTGCTCATTTCCTTTAGCTAGGCCTGTTGCTGGACAGTAAGTGAAATTATCTTCTCCCTGTGGAAATAACAATGGAGAAGAGAAAAGCAGTGGGGGGGGAAACTTATCAAGATAAGGTGTTTCCACGGTTTACCCCTGCAGCCTTGATGCTGCAGCATGAAAACTGTCCGTACAGGATTCTTGTAGACATGAGAAATTTTACAGCTGCTTTTGGGGAACAACTCTTCCCTGCTTTTTTTTTTACAGCTCCAGCATTACTGTGCTGCTTGCTTGAAGCCGCTTTTCTTTCCTAGTAATGTCTTTATCCTGCAAAGACAGGGAAGAAGAGATGATCCTCAGTGCCAAATGTATAAGGAGATTAATGGTCGGTATTCCTCGGGCCGGCTGTAGAGATATGGGTTGTCATATCAATAAATGTTGAATGAGGAAAGTTGATAAAAATCACCAAGGCCAGAAGGCTAAGCTGTAGCGAACCGCTCTTTTCTTAACGTATGAAACTCGGGTTCGGCGCTCTCGGCTGCTGAGGGTGCTGTGTGCACCCCTCACGTTATGCAGGCGAAGCCCCATGGGCTCTTTTCACGAATGCCCCCCGGCAGCGCGCTGGGGAGGGGAGCCCGGCCCGGGGGGCTCTGCGCTGTGCCCGGCCCGGGGGGGGGGCTCTGCGCTGTGCCCGGCCCGGGCTCCCGCTCGGGGCCCAGCAGCCCCCCGGGGGGCCGGGGCCCTCTCCCGCCACGGGGGGGGGGGTCCCCGCACCCCCTCCCAAACCCCCTGGGCTCTGAGCCAGCCCTGCCCTTCCCCACCTCGCCCGCGGCCCCCTCCCGCCAGGCCCGCCCTGAGGGGCCACGGCAGGCGCCCCCCCACCCCCCCCCCCGCCTCCTCCCGCCGGCCCCGCCCCGCCGCCGGCCCCGCCCCGCCGCCCCCTCCCCGGTACCTGCGGGGGCGGAGCGGCCTGCGCGGGCCCCTCGCAGAGCAAGCAGGAGCGGATCCCCTTGCAGCCGCAGCCCGGCCCATCGCCGCCGCCCGCCGCCTCCATCCCCGCCGGCTGCGCTGAGGCTGCGGCCCCCCCTCCTTCCTCCCCGTCTCCTCTTCCTCCTCCCCTCTCCCGCCGCCGCGGCCCGGCCCGCTTCCAGGTGAGCGGAGCGGGGGGGAGGCGCGGGGAGGGGGGCCGAGGCCGAGGCGGCGGCGGCGGCGGGGCACACGGCTCGGCGCGGGCCGGTCGGTCGGGTGAGCGGGGGTGGGGGGGGGGGGGGGAACACGGACTTGCTCTCCCAGCAGCCCCCGCGGCGCCGAGCAGCGGTGCGGGGCCCGGCCGCGCCGCGGGGTCTGCTGGGAGTTGTAGTCCCGCCGCCCAGCGCACACCCCGTGGGGGCGCCTCAGGCCGCGGCCGGCGCCGGCCCTCACCGCGGCCTCCGGGCTCGGGGCAGCCGGCGCCGCGCGGGGGCGGCGTGAGGCCGCGGCCCAGAGCCGCACCTGGCCGCCTCGGCGCGAAGCCAGCGCCGCCCTCCCTGCCCGCGGGCGGTGCCGCGGCCTGCGCCCAACAGCCGGTGCCCCGCGGCCCGGGCACGGCCCTGGGGCTGCCGCGGTCTGAGGGGCCGCCGGGGCCGCCTCGCACCCGAGAGGTCATCGCTGGGTGGGCTGACAGGCCCGGGCCGTCGTTGTCGTCCCCAGCATGGCGGCGATAGCGCCGCGGGCAGCGCCAGGCGCGCCCGGGTCTCCTCGGCTTAGGTGAGGCGCTGGTCCAGCTGGTACGGGGTAGTTAAAGCTAAACTCATTTTGATCTCCGCTGGGTTGGTCTGGCCTGACCCGACACCCCGCTGTAGGACTGCCGACCCCCAGAGGTGCTGCTGTGGGGCTGGAGGAGGGTGGGTGGCTGCTTCTGGCGGCGGATCCCAGGTAGGCTGGGTTACGGGGTTCGTCAGGCCCCGGGTACTTGAGCGTGCCTTCTGCAGCGTCACCCATGGTGGCGTGGTGATGGGGCCGTGTTACGTCCTGGTCTCCCCTGCAGCTCCTGTGGTGTCACGGGTGACACAGCTGTGTCTGAGGTGTCGGTGTGGTCAAAAAGAGGGCGATGGGAACATCCACAGTCGTTGGTGTCAAATTTTTCTTGTAGATACCGGAGCTTAGGGAGGCTTATTAGGTTCAGCAGGTAAGGGCCTGATCCTGTGGTTTGGCTTTCAGTGACAGCTCTGTCGCTCAAAGGATCAAATCCTGAACAGCTGCTGTTCAAACTGTTTCTCAGGCTCAGTGCTGGTATAAAATCTTCCATACATGAAGGGTTGTCCTTACTTACAGGTGTTAACAAAGCAATGCCCCGTTGCTCATCAAACCCGATGGTCCGGGTGCTGTAGGCATGTTATGGTGCTGAAGTCAAGCCTAAGGACAGCTTAGTGCCTCGCGTGTTCCTTGCGATTTACTGGAGTGGCGTTCAGGCAGTGGTGAGACTAACACAAAAAGACAGTAGCGAGCCTGGCCTTGGAGCTCTTTTCTCTTTTATTTCCCTCTGTTGGAATGGAATCTGTGTCAGAAAGAGTGGTAAGCCACGAACCAGTAATTTCACAAAGTTACTTTGGCCCTGTCAGTGTTATTATTCTAAATATCAGTGTATGTGTGTGTGTGCATGTACTATCCTATCCACAACGATGCATGAAAATATCTGTTAATTACCAATAACATACAGAATGCTGCTGATCTTTTTTTCCTTGGTGAGGAAATGATGTTATTGATTGGTGTGTGTTTACGTTTCTGGTAATTAATTCGGTTTTCCAAAATCTTAGGGAATTTAGAAGTTGTCAGCTAAGAGTCTATCCATCTGGTCAGGCCAGTGATCGCAGTGTGTCATTTCCTAGGGAGGAAGACATTCACGACAGGTGTATTTATTCTTACTGTTGCCGGTTATTTGAAAGCGTGTCGGAGTTCTTGGGGTAGAGCCCTGTTGCTCAGGAGAGGTACAAACAGGTAACTGCGAGACTGTCCTAGTCCCGAGTGCCGTCACCCTGTGGACAGCTTTCATCTACAGCAAGTCTGTCGTTTTAATAGCCAAGGGAGGTATCGCTGTTGTTTTGGAGATGAGTTGGGTCAGCGTGTTGGGAGTGTGTGCCCAGCTTAATAACAATCTCTGGTATTTTCATTTCAACCATGTAAAAAAGGCGACTTCAAACACAGCAGCAAAATCAGTAGCTAACCTCGTAACTTTTTTTTCCCCTTTTGGAGTCAGTTGAAAGGACTTCCTCTTATTCCTGTTTGTTTTACCAGGAGAGTTACGAGAAGAGATCCTACAGCTCACTGATTAGTGATTCCAGCAGAGGGGTGGAGATTAAAAATGTCAAAAATTACTACAGAACTTCTTTTGGAAAGAGCGGTCCCAAGATCTACGAGGCTCCGAAAGATCGAGACGCTGAAGTAAGTGCAGGCAGGCCCATGGAAAATTCCAGCTGAATTCAGCCTGGGCAATCCTTTTTTTGTCTTTCTTCCCCTAAGCATTTTTACTGAAAAAAGAGAGACGGTTACAAAGCACAGAACAGGAGATGGTATTCTCAATGCAGGATCAGTGAGCGCTAGTGGAACATTCACTAGATAGGTTATCAGCGGTTGCCACCTCTTTTCACTACTTATATTTTATATATGCTGCCACCTTCTTTCTGTAAAACTGCTTAAGGCTGGATCCTGATTTCCTAACCCTAGGATATAACCCTACCCCCAAAACACTTCTGTCTTTGCTAGCAATTGTTTAATGTGAATAAGAGAATCTCTTCTGGCCTGGATTTTAGAGGGTTTTAAAAATATTTTTGGCATTATTTCCTCTCCCTTTTCCTTTCCCTCCATCACTTTCCATCTCCTCTAAATCCAATTATCTTAGTACCTCAGACATTGCAGAGAGGGAGAATAAACTCTGACACACTTAGAAACCACTAAAAGCAGTTTTGTTGCTCAAGTCCTTAACAGAGGTCATTGAAAATACATGTCTTTCCAAATGTTTAATACAGTGGAACTTGGCTATTCCAGAGCTGGTCAACCCAAGTGACTCAGCTAGCCAATTTCTGGCTGGTGCCTTTGTTGTTTTTGTTGCTGATGTAAGAGTTTTGGGTTTCATATGTACTCTTTAAAGTTATTTCTTTTAGTTTGTCTTGTGCTAGAGTAATTGTTTTTAGAGAGAAACTCGAGTTTATCTGAAGAGTATAGGCTGCAGTAATCTGGGTAACAAAGTGATGCTGAGATGTTTGAAGTAATGAATTTCTAGAGTGTGGCTTTTTCTATGCAGCTTCGTACCGTGATTTTGAAGGGTTATATTTCAGAAAGTCCATTTGGGGAACACCATGTTGAGTTTCTCCCCAAAATGACACAGTAGTCACACTCAGCTTTGCAGCCAGCTGAATTCTGTTCAACCTTTCTTACATGCTTTGACTGGCTGGTTAGGCTTCTGAGATGACAAGTGGAGGAGAAGTGGTCTTGCTTCCTAATTTTATTTACCTCATTTATATTTAGAAGGCCTTTTTCTACTAATCGTTAGAGATGGAGATTCTGTTTGTTAAAAGAACTCAGGCTTGTGTCCTCAAGAGATATTGGCTGTCAGGACTAGGAGCTCCCTTTGGAGCTCAACTAAATGATCTAATCAAATCTAAATGACCCTTCTTATAATATGCAGTTTTCACTTTCTTACAGAGAAGGGGTATTTTTTTCCCCTCACAAATATTGTACCACTTCCTCTTTCAGGACAGAATGCTTCTGTTTTGGTGACAGCCTTGGGATTTTGTTAGGTAGATTTCCATATTTGCCATTGGAAGTTTTTGCAGCAAAATTCACTGTAAAAGAAATGGGAAAAATCGCTTTTTTGTGAAGTTCGTTCTTTGAAAACAGCCAAATGATTTGGGGACCTACTCTGCACTTGGCCTGAACTTAACTTCTAACGCAGAGAAGACAAGTTTTGAGCCAGATCAGCAAACTGATCCAATTTGCCACATTGTTGTGTCAGCATGAAGTGAGGGGGAGGACAGGACTAGCCTTTTGGAATCGCCAAAGTCTTGTATTGCTTACAGCAGTTGTGAGATGGTGATTTCTAAAAAATGAGGGAAGTAATGAATCTAGTGCATTCTATGGACAGGGTGGACCGATGGTGTAGTGAACAAGTGTCTTGTATTGCCACAGCTTGTTTT
The DNA here is from genome assembly GCF_035582795.1 of Mycteria americana. Taxonomy (NCBI): domain Eukaryota; kingdom Metazoa; phylum Chordata; class Aves; order Ciconiiformes; family Ciconiidae; genus Mycteria; species Mycteria americana. The sequence continues at coordinate 8,260,539 of NC_134379.1, read as the reverse complement.
GGTGAATTTATGTTGCAAAGGAATAAAGTACCAAAATTCTTAGAGATGTAGTAATTTTTTCTACAAACAAGAACTTTTCCTGTGATTCACTGCTCACAGCCAGTGCTGTTGCCCATAGGAGGTTTATCTGGATTGCAGGTTAATTGTACTGCAAACGCTTTGGTAGACTTGGGTCTCTGATGGTGTCTGCTAGCTCAGGCACAGCGTCCTTTCCATGTATGCGTGCTTGCAGTCCAGAATGCTGCAGACAAGAAAAAGCAGGTTTGGTCAGATTTACCCAGTGAGTTGTGCTAGACTGAGAGGTGCCACCAGGTGGGACCTTGTATCCTGTGAAAGTCAGCACTTGTTTTTCCAATGAACTGCGGATAGTTTATGTTCTCTTTTGTTTTCAGCCTGTCCAAGCTGCAGCTGAAGACTGGAGACTTAGACCCGCGTTTGTTTTCCCGTTTGAGGCATCTGCAGAAACTAGATCTCTCTGATAATTTACTGGACAAATTTCCCAACAGTCTAACCCTCCCTGATCTGCGTGTCCTAAACTGCAACAACAATAAACTGGAAGATGTAACTGCTCTGAAACAGTTCCCTCTGCTCGAGGAGCTAACCTACGAGAACAATGTGTACTTGACAGTGAGTTACCTCCCATCCTTACAAGCTAAGCATTAAATAGAGGGGGAAACAAACAGCAGTTATGCCTAGTTCTTACATACAGTTCTTAGGCAGCAAGTGTTAGGGCATCTGAGAAAGCAGCCAGTCTTCTTGCGCCCCTTCACCAGTTTGTGCCACTATTTCCCAATCTGCAGAAGTGACTTGCCCAAAACCACTCAGATACTAAAATCTGGGTATCTTGAACTCCTGATTCTCCAGGCCAGAGTCCCATCTTAGGTAGCTTATCAGGCAGGATATCTTATGCTCATGCTTGTGTAAAATGCAGTAATGACTGTAGAAATGTCCTTCTTATATGTTATTTTAGTGCCCCTTGTGCTCTGGAAGAGCAGACTTGGCCCTCTGACGAGGGGTTAAACTTGGTGATTAGTCTAGTTCAGGTTTTCTGACTTCTCCCAAGACGCTCTGCTGACTGTACAGTTTAAGCATCCGAAACTGTAATTTTACTTGTGCTTTAAACCGGCATCAGCCACCATCGCTGTCCCCAGATGCTTATTTGCTGTTGCATGCTGGCAGAAGTGTATGCGTGGCTGTATGGTAAACTGGATTGGGGAACTGGTCTGACCTAAAACGCACCCGACCCAAAGAAGCCCTGCTGGTGCTCGTTTACTGTAGGCAGGGCAGGCCTTCCTCTGTATTAGATGCTCACTCAGAGTTAAAGGATGTGTCCTGCATTGCACTCAGGCCGGAGCAGATGAGCCTGGTTACACCGCCACCACCTTGTGTTGGATGTTAGTACTGCGTAAGTGTGAGGCAGGTCTTTTGTCTGCAGTTTAAGATCCCAACTCATAGGAGACCGTTAATTTACAACTAAAGGGTGATATTCAAGTCGGAAATCCTGAGAAGATTTTATGAAATGGCTTTTCCTGATTAAATATGTTCTTCTCATCCTTGGCTGTATTTTAATAAAGGACTAAAGCAAGTACCACATGTACAATTTTTGTAACTCTGATGTCTTCTCTTTCTAGCTCAACGATGACTATAAAGTAATGTTTCTTTTGCAAAACCTTCGGCTACTCAATGGCAAGGATATAACCAAACTGGCTAATCATGTGAGGCGTGTCAATAGTCGTAAGCTCACCAGCAAGGTAAGATGTGGGATATTTTCTTAATCTCTAAACACCTGAGAAGTAACTAAACACTGTGCTCAGTTTAATGACAGAGTTGCAAACAAGCATCAAATGGTTAACAATAATTCTGGTATGATCTGAGCACTGCCCGCAGTATGGACCACGTAGTAAATGTCTTACTGCTGCTGTCTCTGGTCACTGCTTGCATTTGCTCTACCTGTTCTGTGTAGCCAACTTCTGCCTTCAGTTTAAATCACAGGAGCAGGGCCAACAAGGTCTGTGTCTGACCCTCTGGTTTTTCAGGTCACTCCGGTCATCATTTAAAAATGGGAAAAGACTGGTGCTGACCTAACAGCTGCATACACCTTCCCATCTAATTTACGTTACTGTCCTGGTCCCAGGAATGGGGAGCACAAAACCAGGCTCAGGATAATCTTGCTTTTTCCAGCATACACCAGGAACAAGGATTTGTTCTTTCTTCTTTAGCTGTGCATATTTGGAACTGTCTTTTCACTCATTTACATACACAGTTTGGCTCCTGACAGATTGTCCCCACAAAGCATATTCATATTGTGATCTTGAGCAAAATTATTGTTCTATTATGAAAAAGGTTTTTTTGTGCAGTACTGCTCTTACCATTTGTATTCTAGTTAGATGATCTTGTTAATTCCTTCTGTGTAGCAGTGGTGGAGAGATCAGATACTGAAGGCTGGGATGGCTGATTGTGCTGAGTGTTATCTGTGTAATACCTTGTACCTCAAAGGCTCTTGGTGAGGGCTGCTCAGCCTCTTATCCTCCAGGCAACTGGGCATGGTCGACTGTTTAATGAGACACCAAATGCTCCCCCGTGCTGTTCATTTTGTGCTGGTATCCGTGCCCCAGATACCTTTCCCTGATGGTATTGCTTTGTACCTGGCTGCCCAGTTCTTACTGCTTTACATTTAGACATAAATGTAAAACGTCTGTTGGGTTCAAACGCTTATGGATGTGTTACTACCCACCAGAAACTCTCAGATGGGAAACTGTGCTGATAGGTGAGCATCTGCATGATTGTGCCCATAGTTCAGAAGCCTTTTGGAGTCAAGGTATCTATAAATTGGGATGACATGTGCACCAGTCCTGCTCACGCACACACTTGAACTACAAGAAAACCCAGACATCCCCATTATCCCGTGCCTGTTATAATAAATTAGGGACCTGTCAGGTACTCCCTGTTAGTAGGGCACAGTGTAAGACTCCTTAAGACCATTTGCTATGGATCCAAAGGCATGAAATCAGGCATTGCTCTGGGTCCATGTTGACGGTGTCTGCTTAAGCTTGGTTCAGAGGAATTGGGTTTCTTGATAGCTGAAGTCGTGGTTTGAACACGGATAAAATAAATGGAAGCAGTACCATCATGTAGCTAGCAGACCATCAGGGTTGGCAACGTCTTAAATGGTTTCACAAGTATTCTTGTGCTTTTCTGCTCTGGTTTTCTGTAGTATTCTGTTGAATAAACTCAGTCTTTCTGCCTAGGTTACTGCTCACTGGGAAAAATTCTTCCGTGACCAACTTCCTGAGAAATATACAGCTGAGCAAGTGCAGTCCATCAAGAAAAAGTTCCTGAAGTCAGTACAAACCAATGTAGTATACGGACCCAGCTCACTGAGTGAATTCACCCGCTGGCGGGTAGGTTACATGTCACTTCCCCTTCTGTCCTTCAGGCAAGGACTCTGCAGCCTGATTCTGAACGGATTTGATTAAAATGCTCTATGGATTTGGGTTCAGGGTATCAGGGCTCTTGCAGACAGGTGGTATCACTGTTTCTGGTTTTCTTCACTGCTTTGTTAAGCAGTTACAGAAGCACTAGGATTAAATGTGCACCAAGTTGCAATGACTGTCATTAAACATTGTTTTTTAATTCATAAGCAATAATGATACTTGTACTAATTAACAAGACTGCAGTAGCCTTAGTACTTAATTATTTGCAAATAACTCTAATGGCAACCTTTAGTCTTGGTGGAAGCTGTATGAAAGGAGAAAAGATAATGGCACAAATGTAGTTTACTCCCAGTGGGGAAAGATACCATTTAGTTTGTAACATATGTTTTAATTGCATGTGCATACATTCCATCTCTCCTTTGTCTTGTTTCATTGCTGTGCTGTTGTTTCTGCAAATGTGTACGCTGGATGCCCATGACAAAGTGAAGTTCTTGGGTCATGTAATGTCAGCAAGAGGACTCGGCCTGCCAGGCTGTCAGCTGGGGACTCCTCCATTACTTGTGAAATTCACATAGAATAGTGGAAGCAGATATTAAAAACTCAGCAAAGCAGTTCTTGTCATTACACATCAGTTTGACTGCTGTTGCTTTTTGGGTTTGGGGTTTTTTTTGTTTTGTTTTGTTTTTGTTTTTTGTTTTTTACAAATCCACATTTTTGCTTCTAAGGTGAAAATGATTGCAGAAGAGTTTCTGGCATACTCACTGGGTTTGGAGTTAAACACAGATCCTGAACCAGAGGAAAAGATGGATGAGAATGAGGAAGAAAGTACAGAAAGCCCCAGGGAAGCTGCAGAGGACGTGGGTCAGGTAGGTGGTTTTTCCAGTTACATTAACAATGTCCTTTTTATTTCTTACGAATTCAGTAGCACTTGTTTACAGTAGCACAGTTCGGTAGCACAGTAGCAGTTTACATTTATGACCCTTTGGTAACCGTAGGGGCAGTCTCAGGCTCCAGCCTGTATTCAACAGCTGAGGCTTGTTCTTTATGGCCATATTGAAGCTTTCCCAGCGATGTGAAGGTTGAGTTGCTCTCCAAGAGGAGAGAGCTTCCATTCTCATAGGAGACCCAAAAGATTTCATGATTGTAGTCCTGCTGACTCCACCTCTCCTTTGAGGAAGGGATATTTTTAATGAGAGAACTGGGCTGATGCATGGCCAGACGGTGATGGTGCTTGCCGCCTTTGAAATGGCTGCAGCCTGAACCCCCTCGGTCCATGGGCCGTATTTGTTTTTCCACATCATACGTCAATCAATCACAAGTAACTGGGACAAGGGAAGGGAGATGAAAATGAGGCTGGCTGTGTGATTTTCGTTAGCTTCTGCCTCTAGGAACTCTGCAGCTCTGGGCTGTCTGATTCTTGGAACACAGTCTGTAACCGTGGGAGGGTACTTGCATTTGAATAATTAATATCTCTGACTTACAAATCATCTGCGCATCTCAGGAAAGCTAGAAACCTTCTGCAGAAATTGACAACATGCCTTATAGGTCACAGTAACACCCAGCAAGAGGAAAAGAAATCATTCAAAACCAGGCTCTGGAAACAAGAGGTCCAAGTCCCAGGCAAACACCGAGGAGGAGGCTGTAGTTAATCCCAGAAAGTCCAGTCATGTGCAGGATGACCCAGCTCCTGACAAACCAAGAACATCGAACCAGCCAGCCAAAGAGGCAACCCCTGAGCAGGGAGCTGAAGGGACACATAAGAATGGAGAGCAGTTTCCCAAGGGGCAAAGCAACAGAAGATCCAGCCAGCTGACAGGGGAACAGAAAAGCCAGGAGCAGGACAACGGAGTTGTTAGCTTGGTCCCAGTGAAGAACTCCAAGGGCAAGGTATGTTCATCAGCCCCCTTGGGACTGGCTTTCGGCCTCTTGGTTTAGTGGGAGGAGCCTCATTCAGATTTCATCAGAGCTCTACACAGCTTGGAGCTCATAATTGGCCAGATATATTGTGAGTTACAGTTTTTGTTTCGGTTTTTTTTTTGTTGTTTTAAATCTCTCAGAGGCGTCAGGGAAGGCCCCCCCTGGAGACAGTGAATCCCCTGCAGGGGATGGATGGACCAGCGCTCTGAGATGGTGCACTGAAAGCCTGTTCTTAGAAATGGGACTGGCATGACTTGCTCTCAGGTCGAACTGATGGCTGCATGGGGAAAGGTGTTTCCCCCTCAGCTCAGACCAGTGGGGACCTAAAGGATTTTTCACATTTCTCTGCAGCAGGAAATGGGGTTCGCTGCTGGGGTCTGCTGGGCACATCTTCTCTAAACAGTTGCCTGCTGGTTTAGGAGTCTTGAGCATTGGTGGCACCTCAGTCTCTCCTGTTCTCTGTAGTGCAGAAAGGCTGAAAAATACTTCAGTTTAACTCAGATTGCTGTGTTCAGTAGAGGGTTCTGTCAAGGCAATCACAGGCAAACCGCTGTCAGGGGAATGAATTTTCTAAATGTGGATGGTTTATTGTAGGAGGATGTCAGTGCAGAGCCATTGCATTTTCTTCAGTGTCACAGTAAAGGCAACAGCCGCGAGGATTTTAAAACGCAGCTCTGGTCCTGTGTCTTCGAGCCATTGCTAGACTGTGGAGCCAGGAAAGGTGAGCTCTTAAAGAGGTTTGCAGGATTCCCAGAACCACCCGGCTCTGGAATCCCAGCGGACTCCATGCGTTAGACCCCTGCTCTTTCAAGCTGTAGTCTCCGTTGTCAGGAAGAGACTTGCTTACATACTTCTTCTTTGACTTTGAAAACAGGAGACTGGGAGAGCACCAGGCAGTGATAAGCTGCAGTCTTCATGTGTTAGCCGGGAACCTGGGAACTTCTCACCTATTCTTTTCATCTTTCAGATCCCATTGTGAGCTCCTCCAGAACTGTGGCAACATGTGGAGGGGAATCCGTCTGTCTGATTGATTGTGAGACGGGGACGGTGCTGAAAAAATATAAGGTGGCTACAGAGGTAGGTTGCAAGTGGGAAGAGTAAGCATTGAATGGAAATACCATAATCTGTTATAATTACATGCACGTATACATAAAATATATTACAAAGAGTTCTGAAAAGGTTTCAAGCATTAGCGTGGACAGGTCTTAAAAAGATGAAGATAGATAGTAAACATTTCTTGCTTATCCTTTTAGCCCGGTTTGGTTTTATTTTTTTACTAGTTTAAAAGATTAGTCGGGCTCTCTCCTCCTCACACAGGCATACGTATGTGTATCCAGGCTGCTACCACTGCTTGACAGCATAGAGGAATAAAGAATCCTGGTTTGATAGTTTGTGTTCTTCTGAGGGTTGTTTTGAGATTCGATGCTCCAGCTTGAATAGTCATGTCATTTCACCTGAATAGCTCTCGTGATAGTTGTCTTATCTCTGAGCTAACAGCCATCCTGCTGGCTGTTCTCTTTCACGCTATTCTTGGTTTCTTTCTATCCTAGGAGTTTTTCAGTGTTGCATGGACAACCCTCACAATGGTAATCAGCGACAGTCGGAAAAAATCTCATAATATCTTGGCGGCTGCTGGGAGGAGAGGGATCGTCAAACTGATTCATGTGGCGGCTGACTTCTGCTATGGAGAGATAAAGGCCCATAAAAAGCCCATTGCTACCGTCTGCTTCAGCCCAACTCGAGAAACTCACCTGTTCAGTAAGTCTCTGGTTCAGAATCTCTTTAGCTTTAGTACCTAATGTAGAAAAGGCTGGGCTTCCTTAACAAGGGGAATTGTCACCAGGGCAAGCAGGTGCAGGTAGAGACCACACACGCATACAAAAAGCATGGACAGACGTTATGGAGAGAGTATTGTTAGTCTCATATGGCAGTAATCTACGGAAGGTACAAATTGTTTCAGTGACAGAGCCTGACTCTAGCTGAGGTGCAGCAGCTCCTGTCTCTCTCTCGGTAGCTCTCAGGGTGGCTGTCACACAGGCATTAGCCACAAACAAGCCCAGTAGTGGATCTGTTCCGCAGGGGTGAGTAAGAAGAATGATAGCCAGAGCAGCCTGCTGGGGGCCAGGCAGCGAGCGGTCAGCTGGCAGGGCTCTCATCAAGCATGGCAACAGGGGCAATGCAGCGTATAATGGGCTGTTGGGTTTCATTTTTTCCAACTAGCAAAACTATGCGCTTAGCTGCTTTTGAATAAATGAAATTTTTTTTGAGTTCTCTGCCTCGTCAGAAATTTTTATTCAGGTCCTGATGTAGAAGAGAGCTTTGCCACAGTAGGGCCCGCAGAGGCTTACGGACTGGTAGAAATGAACCGTCGTATTACAAATTGCAGCTGCATTGTCAGGCCTGTAAATTAAGCTGTTACAGAGCCATTCAGACCACACCTGCACCCCACAGCACATTGTTTCTCTTGCCTACAATTACCCACATCCTGGAGTGGTTAGAGTGCTACATGAACCATTAAAAGTGGAATTTTTTTAAAACACGGGTATCGGTACTGGATACTTTTCAAGAAGAAGCTCAAGAGTGCAAAGAGCAGAAGCCTTGAGGGATAAGTAGGTTGATAGCACATCCATATAATGGTGTGGGCAGCAAGGCTCATTATATTGCATAGAAAAATTTATAGTAATAAAGTGAGAGCCTTTGCATGCCTATTTGGGGACTGGACACTAACCTGTTTACTCTGAGTTTGAGGGATGCCATCTGCTTAGGATCCAGATTACCCCGAGTAATCTATTAGGATTGTTTCTGCTGTCAGTATATCAGCTTGGTGACAAAGACATTAAGTGTCTTTCACACTTTACGTCAGTGCCTAACTTTCCCCATGGGAGCTGCTGTGGATGTGAACACAGTAAGAAGCCGTGGATATGTGGAATAAAGTGGCGTCTGCCTGAGAGTAGAGGTTGGAGCTCGTGTTTTAGATTCCGCTAGAACCCCTGACCAGCAACATGAGCTCAAAGGGGCACTAATTAACGACCTTGTGAAGCCACAACTTAGTAATGGACACCAGGAAACAAACTTTCTTTTATCTGCTCCTCTCAGAGCACAGGATAAGAATGCAAATTACTGACCGTGCGTGTTTGACGATGTCTGTGAAGTGGTGTTGAGCCAGGAGCCTCAGTGACTGCTGCTGTGCTTTAATGAGCTCTCTGATGCCACAGGCTTAGAGTGTTACAGCCTGTGACACAGGTAGAATTGCCAGCTAGCACAAGAAGAGCCAGATGAGCAGTGGTGTCACTACCTGCTTCTCTTCTGTGTCCCACAGCTGCATCTTATGACAAGCGAATTGCACTCTGGGATATTGGGATTCCAGACTGTGACTACAATTTCAAAGCAAGGTAAAGGTTCAAAAACCAGATGTGGCCAGTCCAGGAGCCTGTAACTATCACTTCGCAGCACCACTTAACTGTTTGGGTTTTTTTTTTTTTTTTTTAGCCAGCTGCTGGTGCTGGAAGCGCTCTCCATTCCCTTACGGATTGCCCTGGTCCCCACCTGCCCAGATCAGTACCTGCTGGCTGGCTGTGAAGGCGGCTGCTTTGCCTGGAATATAAAACTGGATAAGGAACAAAAAAGCAGGTGACAACCAAAAGCCGGGGGCATGCCTTCGTTTTTCCTAACAAGAAGAGGTAGTCCTAGCAAAGGCTTTATTTCTAACCAAAGGAGGCCTGAGCAAGAAAAGCAGCATGTCCTACCAAACTTCAAACATGCTCCCCACCCCGTAATGGCAAGAAAAAAATACTAGCATAATGCTAAAGGAGCATTCAAAGCTAGCAGCCCTGAGCTTGTATTGGTGCTCCAGTCTACAAGTGTTGCAGGCTGCTTTGAAGGAGGGCTGACATGAGTGTAATCCAATACTCTAAAACTTAAGGGCGTATCATCTTGAAGTAGTGTAAGGGAGTGTAAATTCTTGGATTGAGTTCCAGTCTCACAGCAAGGCCTACCCTCCTCCTGGTACGTGAGGTTACCCAGGAAACTGGCACTCTGTGGGAGCACAGAAAAAAATTGCAGGAAAGAAGGAAGTGAATTCATGCCCTGCTGACATATACGAATCCTGATCCCTACAAAAACAGATGAAGTAAAACAGCAGTCTCTTAAGCAAACGGGCTTCTGCTATACTAATAAACCCAAGTGGCCGAAAGCGTAAGTTCAAGTGGGAATTCATACGAGTTCGGCAAGAGACTCGCTAACATGTGAATTTCCTTCTGGGTTCTGTACCCGAATGTCCTCCCACTGCTGCCCATTCAGGACTTGACTCATTTCACCCTTCCCCCTACTCTAGGCCTTTTGAAGCCACGTTCCAGTTTCCTGATGAGGATGGAGGCATGACAACATCTCACAGGGTTGATGGTTTGGCTTTTCTGAATGATGATGTTGTTGGTGAGTATGAACACAATAGCCCAATCCAGAAAAAGTCAGGCACCTCAGCCTGTGGCAGGTTGAAGCCAGCATGACGAGCAGAGGGACTGAATGGGGTGTGACTACCTCTTCTTTAGATTTTTGGGGGCTACGCAGAATGGAGTTGTCTCCCAGAGTCACTTACCTTGCCCTAAAATGTGGGCTAGAGGTGCAAACCCACGTCTGAGCAGGACTAGACATCAGGTGGTTCCATCCCTGAGAGCACGCTTGGCCAAGCCCCTTTCTGCTCGAGGGCTGGTGGCAGCAGTTTGGTTTTTTTGCAGGGGAACTGGGGGTTCCCACATCTGGGAGAGTGCTTATAGCATGGGCTGGGTCTTTCCGAATAGCTTATGCTTGTTCTAGAGTTCAGGAACATAAGCATGGGACTGAAGAGTCCTCTGCAGCCTCTAGTTATCCTGAAAGGAGGTGGAAACAGTTGCTGCTGGTATTGGGTCCCACATCTTCAAAGCCACCTTCTGGCTGGACCACCTTCACCAGAGGCCAGCCTTTGTCTTGAGGCATTTCACTTAGCAACTGACACAGCCTCTCCCCTCTTTCTTCCCTAGTTTCCAAGAGCTCTAAACCAGGGTGCATATACTTATGGAGCTGGAGTCGGTCTTTTGACGCAAAGGGGAAAGGACACCAGCGAACGGTATCTGCGGTTATTCTAGCTGAGCTTGAGTGGTCCACAACAGACCTGTCCTACCTGACGCTCAGCACCTGCCCAGGTAGGCAGCACCCTTCCTCGGGGCAAGCAGCGAGGCTGTACCAGTCACTCTAGCAGATGGCCGCACGGGTCAAGATTGACTTTGAGCAGTTGTGCGTGCCTCCCCTTTCACCCGTCGGAGGAGCCCGTAGTTAGAGGCAGAGGCCTGGATTTCAGTCCCCATCAGAGACAGCGAGTCTGGTCTCCCGTCCGCAAGCAACAAGAGCCCTCAGCTCCCTGCACTGCAGGGCAGCAACAGCCCAGCACCAGCTGTATATAAATAATACATAAATGCAGCTATACTGCCTGCCATACGACAGGGGAACAGCTCAGGCTTACGGCCTTACGCCGACTGTACGGTGCCAACATGGTCTTCCTTGTACAAGTCTTCAAAGCAGGGCTTGGCCCTGTAGCTGTTCGAGAGGCATGTTAATGCTTACTGCATCGGAAGTAAGGGGCAGGAACGCCACACACAGGGCAGCTGGCTTTTAAGACTAAAAAGGAATAAACAAAGCTGATCCGATTGCCGCTTTCCAAAATGAAAAAGTCTGAAAAAGGCGGAAGAAATGCCAGAACATTTATCACTAGCTTTTCTTACTAAAGTAGCTGATTTATCTTTACATTAATTGAGTTTTTTTCAGTGAGGTAGATTAATGTATTTGTGCTAGAATTTTGCTGAAATCTGACATCCTTGCCTGGGATCCTTCAGCACCGTCTTCAGCTCTGCTGGATAGAGGTGTGGACTCTCAGTTCCACACTTATTTTCCAGCTGCTTCTTTTGGTCTTACAGCAAAAGACTACGTGTTCTGCGGGGATGAGAAGGGAAGCGTGTGGATGTACAACCTCTCAAACTACACCACAGCGTGGAGCTCTGCAAAGGGGAAACGCTCAGACAAGAGGATCCCTCCCACACAGGTAGGTCTCATGTACCCTTTGGGGCTGAGCTGGGCCTCCCTCCCTTCTCAGTGCACCCATCCCGAGTCTCCCGAGCAGATTTACACCAGGACATGCCTAGTGTTTTCTAATCCTAACACTTAAGCAATTAAAAGCAGTCTCCTGCGCATGACCAAGGCCATCTTTCAAATCTCACACAAACACAACTGTGACAAGAATTAGGAGCTGTAAAGCACGTCTGTTTGTTCCTGTGTTCTGCAGCCTGGCAACTTTTCCTAGCAGAAGGACCCTCGCTAAAAAATTAATGGTTAAACTGGAAAGCCTGAGATACAAACATTTCCCTGAGGGGCCAAGGGGAGGGAAGCCGGAGCAGCTGTTCCCTGGCAGAACCGCGTGCAGGAAAGGGCTCGCTGCTTCCGTATGCTCACACCCCCCTTTTGTTGCTTGGCCTGCAGAGACAGTCCTCCTTCAGGTAATTACTGTTGCCTTGCACGGTGAAGGCTCTGAAAGGACGATCCCACACACACTCGAAGGCTCTCACTCCAGAGCCCGGTCTTGAGCTACCATTATATATGGGTACGAGGTGACCTAGTGTTCCATCAACTTTTTGGAAGTGCATTGCCCAAGTCAACAGTCAGTTCCTCCAGGAGCGAGGCGCAGCTGCTTTCACTTTCTCCTTTCTGATCAAGTCCCTCTGCATTAAACCCTGCTCCTTTAGGAGCAGCATCGTAAAGCTGCAGCACCTCCCTCAGAAAGGGGAAGAGCCTTTTATTCAGCTTCCCCCCGGCTAGTAGGGAAACGGATTCCACAGACACCCAATTGTCAAACCAGGCCTTGCAGTAATTAATAACCTCCCACTTTCAGACACAATACCACCGTTCCTTTCCTACCCAAACTCTGTTCTCCTCGTAGATTCTCACATGGCCAGAGCTTCGAGCGAACGGGGAGCAGCTGACTGAAGTCCTAATAAACAATGTGGTATCAGACCCTACTTTTACTTACCTTGTTGTTCTAACTAGTGTGAACATAACAGCAATTTGGAAGAAGTCATAGTTCCTTGTAACAGAGTTTCATTCCCGTGCTTTGAAATAGTGCAGTATTAGTGACTGTTACCCATGTAACCATGAAGTTTTCTAGACCAGCTATTACGTGCAAGAGAAAAAAAAAAAAAAGGTAAGAATTTGTTAAGCTCATCAAGTCATTGTAAACATCCGGTTTCTTTTACTGTAAGTTTTCACAATTTGTGCATTTGTTTTATAGAAATGACACTTAATAAAACAAAACACCAGTTCAGTTGGCAGTGCCTAGCCTTCTTGAAAAGGAAAAGCAGAGAGTTCATCTACCGCTATCACTCTGCAGCTTCTCATTCTGGAATTACACTCACAATAAACTCGCCAACAGCCCAGCACAAATATTTGCCTTAAAGCTCCAATTAGAAAAGTAGAAATCATTTTAATGACTTATCTATCAAATCAAACAAGACATACGTCCTCCTGGCAAAGTGCCTGTCTGGTACAAAAAAACACCCTCAAAAGATCGCTGGTGCTGTCACAAATTAAACGTAAGTGGGATGAAGAGGAAAATATTTGCCATGAACAGAGGTTTAAATATAGCATTCAACTACCAGACACACCATTCTGCCTCAGAAGTGCAGTCTGCTCTAAATGGGGTGATTTTACTCAATTCCTTCTTGTTTGTCTTTGATGGCAACCTGCAAAACACAAAGAAAAACATACGCTAAGACAAGAACTGTTACTGAGCTGGAGGAGGTTACTTTAAACAACCATACCAGTCTTCTGTGAGACACAAGAACCACTGCAAACCATCAGTGAAAATCTCTACACCATCCAGAAAAATAATACTTAAATTAAAAGCAAAACATATTTACAGTAGTGGCACACTGTTACCTTCTACCAGCACATCAAAGAACACTTCACAGACAGTGTCCTATTCGTAGTGCCCCCGGTTTTGTCTGAATAACCTTTCAGGCAGATGTAAATCTCAGAAATTGGGGGCTAAATAAATACGAGCAGAATCAATGAGAAGTGGTCAAAAAAAATACTGCCCCAGAGTTTTAGCAGGAGAAGTAAAAAAAAAAAAACAAACCCAACACTTTGAAGAACAGAAAATTGTTTTCTACACTAATAAGACTGTGAGAAAACCAGTGCTAATGCCAGCCATCCAGGGAATTGCAGAGCACCCACTGAACCCTTGTGGGGCGTGCAGATAACCCTTGAGAGCAGGCAGGCTCCACCATGCCTTGACAGGAGCCGAGTGACGCGATGCTGCGTGGCTTTGATGAATCTATTGACCTAAAACAGCGGCTCTAAGATATACCACCCCTCCCCTTGTTTAACTTTTAATTGCAAGACGCTCAAATGCTTTAAAGAAAAAAGAAAGAAACGTACCCTGAACCTCTCCTCCAGGAGGGAGAGCTCACTGATCAGATCTGTGATGGCATTGGTGAAAGCTTCCTGGGGGCTGTAATCGGGGGTGGTTTGGACGCGGATGATAATTTTGTGTTCCAGTGGGTGCGGGACCTTGTAGCCCGCAAATAACACCTGGGGGTCTTTCAGTAACTGCCTGGAATGCAAAAGCAGCAGTGAACAAGCACGCAGCACAAATACAACTACTTTTTATATTAGAAAAAAAATATAATTAAAAAGCTGTGTTTCTGATAGGCTTGGCCAACATACTTTCAAACTGGGCATTACCAACGTGTGTGTGGAGGCTCTTCCCTCATTTTCAAAGGCAGAGTTGCTTTGCCTGACCTGAGAGCACAACTTTCTCAGGACAAAAAAAAAAAAAAAAGCCCCCCAATCCCCCCTAAATTTACTCTCCCCCCCCCCCTCCACTCACGACTTGATGATGTTCCCCAGCGTGTGGTCCTCCTTGTTGATGGTGAACAGGCAGGCGTTGGGCACCTTCGTGTCCTTGTTGATGGTGATCCTGTGTGGAGACAGGCCGTTACCGCAGCGCCTCGATACAGCCCGGGAGGCCGCGGGGGGCTGGGGGGGAGGCCCGGGCTCCCCGTACGGGGAGCCCGGGCCTCCCCCCCCAGCCCCCCGCGGCCCGACCAGGGTCTGAGCCCCGACCCAGGGCCTCCCCCCGCCGCCGCTCACTTCTTCTCGCCCTCGAAGAGGAGGAAGGACTCGAAGGCCGGAGGCGCGTTCATCCCGCCGCCGCCGCCAGCCCCGCCGTTGCCACGGCGCCCGCCACGTCACTTCCGCCCTCTCCCGGCCACGACAGCGCCCCCAGGCGGACGGGAGGGCTCGGCGCAGGCTCGCTCCGCCCCCCCCGGGTGATGTCACCGCCGGTGACACCAGAAAGGGCACCAGCGGTGATGTCATCAGTGATGCCATGAGGAGCACCAGCAACCAGCGGGGGCCCCAGCAGAACCACCAGTGACGCGGCCACCAGAAGTGGCGCCAGCAGGGCCGACAGCGATGTCACCAGTGCCACCACGAGCAGCGATGGCACCAGTTACACCGTGTGCCGCCACTGGTGGGATCGGCAGCAAAACCACGGGTGGATCCACCACCAGTGCCCTGTTGGTGCCACCGGAAAGGACACCAGCGGGGCCACCGGTGATGTCATCAGTGATGCCATGAGGAGCACCAACACCGGTGCCACCATCGGCGATGTCCCCAGCAGAACCACCAGCGACACCACCCCGACCGCCAGCCGTGGCTCCAGCAGGGCCATCAGCGATGTCACCAATCCCACCATCAGCGATGTCCCCAGCAGACCCACCAGAGACACCACCACTGCAGCCACCAGCCATGGCACCAGCAGGGCCATCAGCGATGTCACCAGTGCCACCATCCGTAGCACCACCAGTGCTGCCACCAGCAGAGCCACCAGCAGTGCTGCCACCAGCAGAACCTCCAGTGATGCCACCACCAGTAGGGCCACCAGAAATGGCACTAGAGAGCCATCAGCAATGTCGCCAGCGCCACCATGAGCAGTGCCACCACGAGTAGCACCGCCAGCACTGCCACCAGTGCCACCAGCAGAACCACCAGTGCCACCAGCAGAGCTTTAACCACTCCCCAACCCAGCGCTGCCCCCCCCAGAGCCACCAGTGCCCGTCCCCGCGGCCGGCAGCGTCCCCCCCCAGAGGCGGACAGGACAGGGCCGCAGGGTACAAAGTGCCTTTATTGCCACCGCCGCGGTCCCCGAGGCGTGGGGACCCCGACTGGGGGGGCACCGGGCCCCTCATGTCTGCAGCTGCAGCAGGGCGGGGGCCGGGGGGGCCGGGGGCTGCGCCAGGCGGTGGCAGCCCTCCAGCTCCTCCAGCACCCCGAAAAGCCGGCTGAGCCCCTCGGGCAGGGGGGCACCTGCAGGGGGAAGGGGGGGAGCAGCAGTGAGACCCTGCACCCCCCAAAAGCGGGGCACCCCACAACCACCACAGCCCTCCCCCCCCCCCCGACACGTCTCAACCAGAGCATCCCCACTGGGGTCCCCAAAATCCCCCCACCCCCCCCAAACCTACCTTCACCCCGGGGGCCATTTTGGGCGTCCTCCGGCTCCAGCAGCTCCCGGTACTTCTCCCTGGGGAGAGCGGGAAGAGAGGGAGGGGCCCGGGACGGGAGGCGGGGGTCCCCCGGGGCGGGAGGCGGGGGTGCGGGGGTCCCCCCGGGGCGGGGGCTCACCTGAGGGGCCCTCGGAGGCCCTGGAGGTGGCGGAAGAGGCGCTGCGCCTCCGCCGCGGGGTCCAGGGGGTCACTCCAGGCCTGCAGGGTGACGCCGTGCCGCGTCCGGTCGCACCCCAGCCCTGCGGGACAGCGGGCTCGTGAGGTGGGGGACACCCCCCCCAACCCCCCCCCCGCCCCCCCCGGTGCCCTCCCCGGTACCTGTCCTCTCCCTCTGGTGGCAGCAGCTCCACTTGTCCCCCCGGTAGACGCCGGGGTGGTAGGCGCGGAGCACGCCGGGGTTGTTGCCGCACACCTTGCGCAGGGCCGACAGCCACTGGTTCAGCTCGTTGACGCACTGCGGGGGGCGGCGAGGGGGCTGTGACGCCCCTGGGGGGGGGGGGGGGGGGGTGTCCGTGTGTCCCCGTGTCCCCGCGTCCCCGTCCCACCTTGCACTGGAGGTAGGCCGTCTCCTGCCGCCCGCCCGCGCCCACGTAGACCACCTGCATGACGTGGGCGCTCCCGAAGCTCTTCTCCTCCACCTTCTCCGCAGCGAGGATGTCGGCCAGGGCGATGGCACCGCTGTGCTGATGGGGGGGCACACGGCACAGGGTCAGTGCCACCCACCCTGCCACCACCCTCACCGCCCACCCCCCCCCCAGCACCCCTCTACCTCGGCGCCGGGGCCCTTGCCGAAGCTGAGGGCCTCCCTGGTGAGGCAGAAGTGGAGCTTCTTGGCGGCGGCGGCGAGCAGCGGCCCCTTGCCCTGCGTCTTGTGGACGAAGAGCAGCCCTTCCTTCACCACCGTGGTGGGGGGGTCCAGCAGCCGCCCCTCACCTTCCTCCTCCTCTTCCTCCGTCCCCACCAGCCGGGCGATGAAGTCCTTCATCTGGGCGATGCCCTGCTGCAGGGCGGGCAGCAGCGGGGCCAGCCAGGCCTCCTTGGCCCGCCCGGCCGCCGGCTCCATGTTGCCCACCATCTGGATGGCCTGGAGACCCCCGGGGACGGCGGCGTCACCAGCGGCGGACCCAGCCCTCCCCACTGGGAAGCAGCTGGGCACCCCAAGAACCCCACCTGGGTGACACCACGGCACCCATCCCAGTTTCCCCCCCCCCGTCCCACCTTGGCCAGGAGCAGCAGCGTGCGGCTGGTGCGCGCGTCGGCATGTGTCTCCCGCAGGTGGAAGAGCTTGGGGGTCATGATGGCCGGCGAGAAGAAGCGGAGGCAGAGGAAGCTGGTGATGGCCACGAACTTGGCGTGCTGCGGCCGACCGAGGCGGGGGGAGACGTGTGAGGGTCTGTCCCAGCGTGGGACATCCCTGGGCACCGCGTACATGGATGCTCCAGGGACATGGGGCTGGCTTCCAGCACCTGTTTGGGTGCAGCATGGCCCCGCTGTCCCCCTGCACCCCGCCCCTGGGGGGCTGCCCCCATGCCCAAGAGGAGACCCCACCATGTGCCCTGGGGGTGTCCCCATTTGACCCCGGTCCATCCCCCGCCGCAGCCCGACCTGGTGCTGGGGGAAGCGCTCCCCGACGCGCTGGAAGAGCTGCCGGAAAGCAGCGCGGATGATGGGGGGACACACCGGGGCTGACTTGACGATGGCGTCCAGCAGCTCGCCCATGTAGGACTGGAGGTGCTGGCAGCCCTGCTCGATCACCTCGCCCTCCGTCTGCACCCGGTGCAGCCCCGAGCACCTGCAGGCACCGGCACCATTAGCCCCGTGGCCGGGACCCCCCTCACCCCGTTGCCCCACGCGCCCCTTACCCGACGTCTTTGATCTCCACCTTGCCGGGGTCCATCTCCACGTACTTCTTCTCCTCGAACACGCGGGTGATGGTGGGCCCCAGGACAGCGTGCAGGTACGGCATCCCCGTCACCTGCCGAGGGACCGCGCAGGGGACGGTGGGGGGGGGGGCACGGCCACAGGTTTGTCACACCTGACACCCCCAGACTCCCCGATAAGGCTCTCCCACCCAGGGGATTTCCTCCAACCTCCCAGCCCCACCAGCCCTCCCAGTACTCCCCCCGGGAACCGGCCCCAGCGGGGACAGCCCAGAGCCAGGGTGACCTGGGAAGAGCAGGTTTCGGGCGGCATGGCACCTTGAGGAAAGACTCCATCGACTTTGAGGCCAGGGAGTTGCTCCGGAACAAAGTGTTGGGCTCGCCTGCAAAACAGGAGAGGGTCTGTGGCCTGGGGGACGGCCACAGGTCACCCACTGGGCAGCTGCCATCACAGGGGGCATTTACCGGGGCTGTGCCCCCCACCCCCAGCCATTTCCATGGGAGTTACGGGGATTTCCTAACCTCAAACCACCTGCTCCTCCACCGGCCTCAGCCAGCCTCAGCCTGTGAGTTGCTCAGGATGAACCCAACAGGTCCCCACCCAGAGCACAGCATGATGGCTGAACCTCAACCGTCACCCCCCAAAAAATCACCACGCAAGGTCCCGGAGGTTTTGCAGCCCCAGGAGATGGTTGGAAGCCTCTGGCTCTGCTCCAGCCTTACAGGGCTTGGCCAGCTCCAGCTTGAAGAGCAGGTCCAGGAACTCCTTGACCAGCCCTTGGCCCAGGAAGAGTTTGACCAAGTTGATGGCAACCTCCTGCCGGCACTCGGCCGTGGTGGTTTCATCCAGGAGGGTGACCAGGTGCACGTGGCCATCCTGCTGGGGAGAGGCATCACGACGTGACGGCCCGAGGGAGACACGTGCCCGGGCAGAGAGCCGGAGGAAGGCGAGCGCCCCGGCAGGGCTTTGCACGGACCCCTCACCTGGCACCCCAGCTTCACCTCCTGGCACAGGAGCTGGACCAGGGGCTGGTAGCAGTGGGTGGGCAGCACCGTCTCATCCCGCAGCCTCACCTGCAGCTGCAGGGAGCCCAGGCTGCCTCGGCACCTGCAGGAGCACAGGGCGGGTGGGTTGGTGGATGGAGGGGTGGATGGAGAAGTACTTCGCCAAGCAGGAGGTGGCCCGACAGCCCGGGAAAGCCTGGGCAGGCAGGTGGGGCTGCCCTGCACTTGTCCCCCCTCCCGGACAAGGGCATTTCCAGGAGCTGTTCCTCCAAAGGGGTGATGCTTCCCGGGAATAACCCCCTCCCCAACGCCCCGGCAGGCACCGGGACCGCCGCTGGCACAGCCCAACACCCCCGTGCTGAGACTCACTCATCCTCCCTCGGCTTGGACTTGTCCGGCCGCAGCCTGAACCAGCCCTCCTCCTGCCCGGCCGCCTCCAGCCCCCGGCCGCTGAACACCACCTGGGAGGGGAAGGCAGGAGGGGGTCGGGCAGGCAGCCGGGCAGGGCCCCCGGCAGCGGTGACGGGTTTTGGGGGCTCACCTTGCCCAGGAAGTCATTCCTGCCGACCAGGTCCCAGTCCCACACCTCCACGCACAGCTTCTCCCCGGCGGGCTCGGCCAGCTCAAACTCGAAGGTCTCGTTCCAGCGGGGGTAGCAGGATTTCTTGACCACCTGCAAAGGCGACGGCTTCACCCCCCTCGCCGGGGGGGATCTGACACCCCCCCGGGGACACCAAGCTGGGGGTGCCGGGGACAGGGACGGCTCCTGGCCGAGGTCCGGGCTTCCCAGTGGGATTTCACCTGCACCGCCGGTAGGTTGGGGGATCACGACAAAACGAAGCCACACTCACAGTGCTCTCCTGCGCCTTCCCGTTGTAGCGCACGCGGACGAAGGGGTCGGAGGCACCATTCCGGTCCTTCCTGGCCAAATCCCTGCCGAGAAGAGGGGGAATTCGCCAGTACCCTCCCAAAATACCTACGGGCGCCCACGCCTACCACTCCCCTCCTCGGTTCCCCAGCATCTCGAGATGCGTGCCCTAAAGACCAGCAGATGAGGTGGACCCTGCCCCAGGACACCCGTCAGCTGCTGGGGAGGATGCTCCGCACCCAAGGGAGGATAACTGAGAAGACCCCGATACAGTGGGGAAACTGAGTCACGGAGCAGCCGGGACTCACTGCACGCGTCCCAGCTGCACACGCAGCCCCCTGCCACCCCCGTGTCCCCTCCTCACCTGGCCTCCAGCACCGTGCAGCGCAGCCGCCGGCCGCCCTGGCTCCCCAGGACCTCTACCCGCAGGTGGATCTCCCCCTGCACCTCCTCGTCGGGGTCCACCTCGCTGAGGCTCACCCAGCCGCTGTAGCCTGTGGGAAAAGGGGGGACCCTCATGGGGGGGGGATCCCTGGGGGGCCCTCGGGACCAGCTTGTCACAGGGGTGGGAGATGGGTCCCTGCTGGGACGCTCCCGGCCACCCGTCCCCCTACCCTTGGGGTGCTCCGCCAGCATGTCCCGGGTGATGCAGACCTTCCCGATAACGTCATCGCGGCTGGAAAACAAAAGCCGGGAGCAGGACACGGCGTGGGATCGGAGCCCACCCGCTCCACCGCGCCCAGGCAGGACAGCCCCTGCGGCGGGAAAAGGGTGTCCTGGGCTGGGGCCACCACGGTGCGTCTGTCCCCATGGAGCACGGCAGCCACCCTTTGCTGCCAGCTGGAAAATAACCTCGGGAAATAACTTCACGCCTTTGAGTCCCAAAGCCTAAGCCAGCACGGCCAGGTGCGGATTCTCCGGTGTCTACAATGGGGTTGAGCGTGCAGGCAGCCAAAGCCACCGACCTCCAAGTCCCCATGCCAAGCCCCCACCACCCCCAGCCGACCTGCCTGTACCTGAGCGCATCCTCATCCATGACGTAGATGGAGATGCTGTGAAAGGTGGGCTGGAGGTGCACCTCGTACTCCTCCCCCCAGAACGGGGACAGCGTCTTCCACACCGTGGCAGTCCTGCGGGGCAGACGGCACCGGTGACAGGGGAACGGGGCTCCCTCGCCATCTTCCCAGCTTTCGGTGACACATGGCTGGGGGCAGCACCCACAGTTTTGAACCTGGGGGCAGGGCATGGGTGCCTGTCCTGTCTTGTGGCTCTGGGCTGGCAAAACACAGGGGGTGGCTTACAGGGTGGGGGGTGCCCATGAGCTGTTAGACAAGTGTCTGGAGGAGTGGCTCAGCCCAAAGCAGGGAATAATAATAATAATAATAATAATAATAATAATAATAATATTGTGCCCTGCAGCAGGGTAGATGGAGGAACCCGCCAGGAGCCAGGTGTGCCGGCAGGTTTGGGGACCAGCCAGGGACGTGGAGCCACTCACCTGATGATGGCCTCATCGTCGATCTTCACGATGCAGTACGGGTCGCTGCTCCCCGAGCTGGAAGGACACGGCATGGCCCCGTCAGCGCCGCCGGCTGCCCCGCCAGCCCCCCGCCCCAACCCCGCGGGGCTCTCGTGGTCATGGGTGACCAAAGCTTTCAGCCCTGGCAAACCCCCCCCACAGAGGGGGGACCCCACAGGGCTACGGGGTGCTGGGGGACAGAGGCACCCCCAGAAGCAAAAGGCTTCAGTGGGTGGATCTGGCCATGGCTGCAGGCACGCGGTGACCCCGGCTTCGCTCCCGGCCCGGAGAAACACGTCCCTGACTGTGTCCGGCCGCTGCATCCCGCTGGCAGCTGCAAGTGGCTTTCCTCTTCCAAATAGGAAGGCGAAGAACAAACAAAACCCACCCTTTCCCCGAGACGGCTCCAGGCACCCGCAGCCCCGTTGCACGCACTGGGAGCGGGGCCACGGCAGCCTGCTCCAGCCCTGGGGCGCACGCAGAGCCCCAAGGCCTCCGCAGGGATGGGGACGTCCCTGGGGACGCCTCCAGTGATGCAGAGGGTGCGAAGGGCAGGCAGCGCGTGCCACGGTGGCCACGGGCTGTTGGCAGCCACCACGATGCTCTGACCCCGCTTCCTCCCCGGGGACAACCCAAGTCATCACTCCTGTGCTCCGCTGCCAAAAAAAAAAAAAAAAAATCTCACCATTTTACAGCTTATTGCCCCAGTTTATCAGAAACGAGGTGACTCAGATGCAGGCAGGGGTGGGGGCTCCGGCCGCGGCAGAAGAGCCGGCAGGAGCCGGGTGCTGGCCAAGAGGGTGGAAAGGTTGTGGCTCCCGTCCCGCAGGCAGCCGGCACAGAGCAGCCCGCGCCGAGCACGGTTACTCATTAACGCCAGTTCATCAGCCAGCCGCCAGCGTCCCGCAGATGGGTGGGGGCTTGGGGACCCCGAGCATGGAGCGATTTCCCCGTCTCAAAAACAGGGAGGCTGAGAGCCAGCTGCTGGGGGGATTAAAAGGGTTTGGGGTGCTCCCTGCCTTGCAAAACACGGCTGGGGGGGGTTCTCTGGGCCGTGCGTCCTGGGCACCGCGCTGGCATCCCCATCCCCAGGCACCCCAACCCTTTGGGGCCAGGCGTGGTGCTGGCAGCGCAGGCAGGTTGCTAAGAGCAGCTTTCTGCCGCCTGCTCCCATCTCCCGCCGCCCTCCGGAGAGGGTTTTAATGGGAGCGGTGGATGGAGCGCCATTAACCAGAGCCTGTCGCTGACATTTCCTGCCTTATGCAAACCATCAAGCGGGCAGGGAGCACGCAGGCAGAAAGGGAACATCTGCCCGCCCGAGCCGTGCCCAGCAACGCGGGGCAGGCTTCAGATGGGAGCTGCCTCGGTGCCAGCAGCAGGAAAACCTTGTCCCCAACATGGGGACGTTTCGAGTACGTGGGCTGCTCCATCTCCCCTCGGACGCAGGCTGCCACGAAGCCGCCCTTGCGGTACTGGGGCACGGCGTGCTCTGGGGATTAAAACACAGCATGGCCAAAACCCCTCCTCCGCAGGCTGCCGGAGGGGCTGCAGAGGTGCCCCAGCTGCTGGGGAGCCTGCGAGCCGCATCGGTGGGGGATAAATCCCCACCGCAAAGGCAGACGGGAAACCCAGCACCGCGCCGGGTGACATCGTCTGCACGGCATCGCTGTCCCTGGATGCTAACCGGTGCCTGGCAGATGTCAGGGGACGAGATTTATCAGGCTTGCAGGCTCCCAGCCGGCACTGGGCATCCTGTCGACGCCTACGCAGAGCAGGGCTTGCCCTGGCCACCCGCCCCGGCCCCTCCACACCGGCACAGATGGCTGCAGGCAGGCGAGGCTGGGGCTTTGGTGCAGGGGAAGGAGCTAGGAAAGGGGAAGATTGGGTTTTAAAAAGAGGAAATGAAGACTGAAGCTTTAAAGATTGATAGCACAGTATATATTGGCGGGGGGGGAATAAACATGCGTGCTCCCCGCAGCCATCCATCCCGGCAGGCAGCACCGGCGGCTGAGGCATTGAGTTTTGCAATTAAAAATTCACTGGTGTAGACAGCAGTGCCGCTTTGCCCAGCCCTTGGGGGGGACGATAAGATAAGATAAGATAAGATAAGATAAGATAAGATAAGATAAGATAAGATAAGATAAGATAAGATAAGAGCAGATCATTTTCCTTGCTTTCCTGCAGTGAAGATGCAGGGGAGGATTTTGCAGCGCTCAGTGTCCCGGGGGTGGGGGGACAGGGGCAGAGCCCACCCAGGGCCGAGCCGGAGCTGCTGCGGCTCTTCCCGCCTGCCCGGGTTCTGGCCCTGGTGTTAGGCAGTGACGTGGCGGAGAGCGAAAGCAGGAGCGGTTTTCCTGCCTCTTTATGGGCAGTTTCACGGTTTCCCGGCTGCACAGTGCCAAGCCCGGCGCTGGGCGAGCGCTTGCTTGGAAAGCAAAACCAAGCAGCAGCTCTTCTGCACCGGGAGGAGGTGGGAGACCCGCAGGCACAGTGCTGGCCTGGGCTAAACCCCGGGGAACTCCCACTGCTGCTGCTGGGGGAGAGCAGGGGGCTGCCGGCGGCACGGCTCCTTGGGGCAGGGTGGCACCCGGGGGGTCACAAACCACAGCAACATCGGCCAAATCCCGCTCCTGCAACTCCCTGTGCTGAATCCTGCAGGAGCTGGGGGGGTCCCGCGGAGGGTTTGGGGGTGCCCCATCACCCACGGGTGCTTGCAAGCAGGGTCCGACCTGCAAACACGCCTGGGGCCAGCGCTGATGGATTTCCCCCGGGGAAACGGGCAGCGATCGCAAGGGCTGTGCTGGGGCAGAGCAGAGGAACCGGACCTCACGAGCCCCCGTCCGCAGGGGAGGGGGACGGTGGCCAGACGCGGCCAAGGTCAGGCCGTGGCAGGTGAGCGTGCCGGATCCGGCGCTTGGGTTTCCCTCCCCGCCGGGGCGGCCGCTCTCCCTGCCCAAAACTGCGTCCCAAAGCCACTGGTCCGGAAAGCTCCACTCAAGGCATTATCGCACAGCAGCTTTCTGCGACACGCTCTCCTAAAAAACAGAGCCTCCTGAAAAACAGAGCCTACTCGCGCTGGTTCGAGCTCCCGGCAGGGAGTTATGCCAAGGGATTTAAAAATCAGGCCCTAACACATGGGATTTAAAAAAAGAAAGAAAAAAAAAAAGTCATGTTTCTTTCCGTGTTTATCCTCTTTTTCCATGACGGCTGCAGGGATTTTTGCCGGTTTTCCGGCAGCCCTGACCCTGCCCGGCTGCCGAGCGCTCCTCAACAGCCTCCCGCTGCCTCCGCGGCCGGGGGCCACCCCGATGCCGTCCCCCCGTCCCACCCCAACGCTGTCCCCGCATCCCACCCCATAAGGATCAGAGCGATGAGGATAACGCCGGGACACGCGGGCAGCCCTTGGGGGGCTGCCAAGGAGGGAAAGCCCGACCCGAGGGGCCACTTCGGAGCCCCCTGGACCGCAGCAAGGTGGGCTTGAGCCGGGGCTGGGAACTGCACGGTGACAGGGGCCAGAGCACCGGGGCTCCTCGCTCCTCCTTACCGGGGTCCCACTGCACGTCTGGGGGTCCCCGCAAAGGGCCCAGCTCCAGGGCCAGCTGCAGGTGGAGGGTGCATGGTGGGGGCCGCCCTGCCCCATGGCAGCACAAGGGGAGCCCCACAAGGTGGGGGCACCCCACAACACTGGGTGCTCCTGGGAGGCAACCCCAAAGCCATCCCAGGGGGTGTCCCCAAGCAGGGGGGGACATCAAAGCACTCCTGAGGGAGCCCCCAAAGCACAGAGAGCTACTGGGGGCACCCAAAGCCATCCTGGGGGGAACCCGCAAAACAAGGGGGATCCCAAAGCCACCCTAGGGAGAACGCCCAAAGCACAGGCACTGCCGGGGGGACACCCCAAAGCCATCCTGGGGGGAATCCCCAATGCAAGGGGACCCCAAAGCCACCCTGGGGGGAACCCCCAAAGCACAGGTACTCCCTGGGGGGAACCCCAAAGCACAGGTACTCCCTGGGGGGAACCCCAAGCCGTTCTGGGTGAGCCTCCAAAGCAGGGGGGACACCCCAAAGCCACCCTGGGCGGGTGTCCCCAGAGCACAGGGACCTGCTGGGGGACACCCCACAGCACTCCTGGGGGAGGGGGGGCTCCCTCCCGGGGATGCCCCCCCCAAAGCCCCCCCGGCGGCACTCACATGTCCTTGGCGGGCAGGTTCCTGCCCTCCACGATGCGGATGGAGAGCGTGCTCCGCCGGGCCATGGCTGGCGGGCGGGCAGCGGAGCGGAGCGGAGCGGAGCCGAGCCGAGCCGAGCCAAGCGGAGCGGAGCCGAGCCGAGCCGAGCCGAGCCGAGAAGAACGGAACGGAACGGAACGGAACCGAACGGAACAGAGCCGAGCCGAGCCGAGAAGAACGGAGCGGAGCGGAGCGGAGCGGAGCCGAGCCGAGCCGAGCCGAGCCGAGCCGAGCCGAGCCGAGCCGAGCCGAGCCGAGCCGAGCCGAGCCGAGCCTCGAACCCGCGGTCACCCAGCCCCGCGCCCATGTGCGGGCCGGCGCCGTCGGCCGCCAATCAGCGCGCGGGACAGGACAGAAGGCGGGGTCAGAAGCCCTTCCCCGGCGGCGATTGGGTGATTGTGTCGGCTGTCGGCCAAGGGGTGGGGCCAGGGGAGGTGTGGGCGGGGTCGAGGGGGGGTGGCTCCGGAGCGGGGCGGGCGGGGTCCCGCGGGGGACGGGGACGGGGACGGGGGACGGGAGCGGGGACAGCCCGGGGTGCCGTGGCCCCGGCCCAGCACCGGCCGCTCCTCGCTGCCCTGCGCCCCAAAACCCCCACCTTTTGCTTGGTACTTCTACTGTTTGGGGTTTTTTAGCACTACACCCTGCAGCTGCAGCACCCCCGAGGGACCGGTGGCATTTCGGGGGGGCTTGGCGCCATAAATACAGGAGGGGGGACGGGGGACCCCTCCTGCGAGACCTGCCTCGGCTCCGGGACTCGCCCAGCACCCAAAGCTGGGGCTCAGGGCCGTGCCGGACACCGCCGGTCCTTGGCATTTTCTCCCAGCCGCCACGGGGACACCGCAGGGACACCGCGGGGACACTGCGGGGACACTGTGGGGACACTGCGGGGACACTGCGGGGACACCGCGGGGACACTGTGGGAACATGCCGCCCCGTCCTGCAGCTCTGCCCCTCTGCCTCCCCCGCACAGGGGGACAGGGGGACGGGGCGCAGGCCACCGCCACCGCCACTCCCGGCTCCCCATGTGCCAGCCCCAGGCTCGCACGTGGTCGGGGCCGCACGTCCCACCCCCGCGGCACCCGCGTGACGGGGGACAAACCCCCCCAGCCGCTCGAAGCCACTTGGTGGGTGATACGGGTGCGTCGTGTCGGGGCACGGGGTCGGACGGAGGGGACCCTCCTGTGCTGGATGGAACCGTCCCTTCGCTGCGCCCGGGCTGATCTCCGCGGGGGTTAATCGCCGGATCTGCTTGGTTTTCCTTGGCTGGGGTCCATGGAGGCTGGCTCCTGGCAGCGGCAGCGCGGGGAGGGGCTGGGGGCAGGTTGCTGACACCCCCCCGGGCAGCGTCAGGACACCCCGGTCAGGGCACTGTGACCATGGATCAGGTGTAAATGCGATGCTGCCCTTTGCACGGCGCCTACGGAAACAATGGGGGGGGGTGTGTGTGTAATATACGTATACGCGTATACATAGATTGGATCTTAGGAAAGATTTCTTCGCCGACAGGGTTGTCAAGCCCCGGGACGGGCTGCCCAGGGAAGTGGTTGAGTCACCATCCCCGGAGGTGTCTGAGAGACGTAGGTGAGGTGCTTAGGGATGTGCTTTAGCGGTGGACTCGGCCGTGCTGGGCTAACGGTTGGACTCGATGATCTTAAAGGTCTTTTCCGACCTAAACGATTCTGTGATTCTGTGTTTCTATGCCTATGTATAGGAGTATGTATGTGATGTATATATTTATATGCACACCTGCCCCGACTCCACTCGAAGTGGGGCACGGCCACGCTGCAGTGCCCTCTGGCCGCCTTGTCCTCAGCACCGAGGGGGTCTCATCCTGCCCAGGCTGCAGGATCAGGGCACCCACGACCCCAGTGCAGGATGCGGCCCCACATCCCCCCGAGCAGGATCAGGGACCCACAGCCCAGTGCAGGATTAGGCCCCCGCATCCCCCCGAGCAGGATCAGGGACCCACACCCCGGTGCAGGATTGGGAATGCTGGATCAGGCCCCCCACAGCCCCTGGTACAGGATCAGGCCCCCCACAGCCCACTCCCCCCCAGTGCAGGATCAGGCCCCCGCATCCCCCCGAGCAGGATCAGGGACCCACAGCCCAGTGCAGGATCAGGCTCCCACGCCCTGGTACAGGATCAGGCCCCGGGCCGCCGGTCCCCTCTTGCCATCTCGTGGCTAGCGGGGGAACATCAGCAGCACCCGGGCAGGATTGGGCCAGCTCTGCCTGGGTGAGACCCTCCTCCAGGTTTGGGGGCATCACCATGGGGCAAAGGGAACAGGGACACCCCCCCGCCCTCTCCACCCCCCCCCGGGGGCACTTCTCACCCTAGTGCCGGGGCTGCTGGGGTGGGCCGCGGTCCCCATCCGAACCGGGCACATGCGGCACCGCACATCCCAACCAGGTGTGAAAACCAGGTGTGAAAACGCTTCTCCCACCCCAGAGCATCCCCGGCCGCACCCCGCCCCGGCTGGCAGCCGTCCCCTCCCAGGGATGGGGGCTCAGAGCCCTGCACGGGGCGCGGGGACGGGGAGCAGGGCTTGTCCCGGGGGCTGCGGGAGGTGACGAGGTGTCGGCGGGTGCCGCTCCCGGGGGGCCACAAAGAGGAGGCGGAGGCCGGGCGCAAAGCGCGCAGAAAGGCTTTTAATGTCCTGCTCCGTCACGGCTCCCCGGGGCCCCGGTCCACGGGGCAGCTCCGGCCGTGCCCCGGTGGCAGTGGGTGCCGGGCCACCGACACCGACGGTGCAGTCGCC
The DNA here is from genome assembly GCF_035582795.1 of Mycteria americana. Classification (NCBI taxonomy): domain Eukaryota; kingdom Metazoa; phylum Chordata; class Aves; order Ciconiiformes; family Ciconiidae; genus Mycteria; species Mycteria americana. The sequence goes on along the minus strand of NC_134379.1, from coordinate 8,232,345 downwards.
AGGGCGCCCGGGGGTGCGCGGGGTGGCGGTGGCCGGTGCGGGCGCGGGCGGGGAGGCGGTGCGGTGCCGGGGGGCAGTGAGGCGGCGTGGGGCGGCGGCGGGGCTCAGAGCCGAGCGGCCGGCTGGTCGTAGACGTGGTGGGTGTTGTACCGCTGCACCGTCACCGCCTCCGGCTTGCTGAAGGTGCTGCTGCCGCCACAGGCATCCGAGCTGGGCAGGGACGGGGCGGTGAGGGGCGAGGGTGGGGGCCATGGGGTGCCGGCGTCACCCTCTGACGCCGGTCCCGTGGGCCCAGCACCCCTCACGGCTCCTGGGCGGCGCGGGGGGACGCGGGGGTGACACTCACCCCCAGAAGACCAGCACGGCCACCAGGCCGGCCAGCAGGATGGCGAAGAGGATGGAGAGGATGGAGGTGAGGGCGATCATGCCGGCGCTGTGGCTGCTGCCCGTCGTGGGGATGCTGCTGAGCGGCTGGGCTGGGGAGAGAGCGGGAGGGGAGGGAGCGGCACCCGCACCCCGGGGCAGCGCAGGGCGGCCGGCCAGGGCACGGTGTGTTCGTGGGCAATGGCGGCGCGCAATCGCGCCGCACAAATGCAGCGTGCAAACACAACGTGGCGTCCCGGCGTGCAAAGCGGCCGTCGCAAATGCGAAGCGCGAACGCAGCGCGCGAACGCAGCGCGCGACGGTAGCGTGCAAATGCGCCGTGCAAATGCCGGGTGCAATTGCACCGTGCAAATGCGCCGTGCAAGCACGAGGCCCCATCGCACGATGACGTCATACCCCAGCAGGACCCGCAGCAGCACCCTGCCTCAGTTTCCCCGGCTGCTCGCAGGAGCGCTGCACCCCGAGCTGCCGGTGCTCGGCGTGCAGCCCCCCGAGACCACCCCGCACCCCCCCCCCGCACCCCGCAGCTGCGGGAGGGGTGCGAGGGGTGACGAGCACCCCGGCAGCGGTACCTGTCCTCAGGGCGATGGGCTCCGACCAGGCTGTCTCGGCCACGGGCACGGAGTCCTTCAGGGCGAGGAACTTCACCCTGGGGCGGGAGGGGAGGTTGGCCGCGCTCCCCTGAGCCGGGGGGCTGCCGGCAGGCCCCGGGGGGGCACGGCCCCGTGAGCAGGCTCACCTGTATGGCCCGGGGCCGGGCAGGGGGCCGTTGCAGGTGGGTCTCCTCTCATCCCCGGCACAGCTGGTCTCGCTGCCGACGCGCAGCACCGTGATCTCCCCGGCGGGCTTGGGGCAGGGGTAGTTGAGGAGGGTGGTGTTGAGGGTCATGTAGGCAGGGGCGCCGGCGGGGAAGCCCTGGAAGGCTCGCGTGGGGGTCCCCGGTCCCACGCTGTTGTTGAAGTCGGCTACGGCTACGGGGAGGGGGGTGAGGAGGGACCCCGGGGGCGCGCGGGGAGCCCTGCGCAGACCCCTGCCCGGGGCTGCTCCCCCGGGGCCTCGCCGCACCCCACCTACCCTCGGGGACGGCCACCACCAGCCAGATGACGACGTTGCCTTGCGCCTCCTTGAAGACGCAGCGGGGCTGCTCCAGCACGAAGGTGGAGGTGGTCTTCAGGCCCCCCAGGGAGGGGCTGGCCAGGGTGGGCGTGTACCGGAGCACTTCTGCGGTGAGAAGCCAAGGGGGGTGCGGCGGAGGGTGTGGACCCCCCCGCTGCAGCCCCTGACCGGCAGCTCCGACCGGCTGCAGCGGTGCCAGGGGCTCGGCGTGGGGACAGGGACGGGGACAAGAGGGAGCTGCCCCCTGCGATCCCGGCTGCGGGCCCCCCGCTCCCCTCCCGCCCCCGCTTTTGGGCTCAGACGTGTTTCATGAAAAGAGGAAGCAAAGACACCCCCGTGCCACCACCGCGGGAGGGACACCCCTGCGAGACCCCCGGGGACCCCGCGCTGTGCCAGCAGACCCAGGAAGGTGACACCAGGGACACTAGAGCTGGCACCCAGGATAGGGGGGGCACCGGCTGCCCTGTACCTCCGGGCTCCAGGGGGGGGGTCGTCCCAGTGCCCGTGCACAGGGGACCCCCGCAAGCAGGGGACCCCCAGCTCAGCCCGACGGCGTTGGCGGACTCACCCAGGCCACGGGCCATCTCCAGGAGCAGGAGGAGCAGCGGGAGCATCGTGCGGGTGCCTGGGCGCCGAGGGCGGGAGTGCGGGGAGCGGGGCTCCGCATCCCCGCGGGACCCACCTGCGGCCGCCAACCGCCCACATTCCTGGGCCGGCCACGGCCCCGCGGCAAACAGGTCGGGCTCGTTTCCCCAGGGAGCATTTGCTATGCCTGAGCGCCCACCGGGGAGGCGTGCTGAGAACCGCCACGCTCGTGGCACGGGTGGGCAACGGCCTTCCCCCAGAGAGTGCCACCCCGGGGTGATGCCCACCTCGGGGCTCCTCGCGGACGCCACCGGTGCCAGCGTGTGCCCCCCCCCCCCGCCCGACACCGAGTGCCACCAAGCTGAGGCCCCGGGTGGTTTTGGGGGGTCCCAGTGCCCCCACCCTCCACAGCTCCAGCCCTGCGTGGCCGACGGCGGGGGCCTGGTGAAGAGAGCAGCAGGCTGGCGTGTGAGCGGGGCGGCAGGCGGAGGGTGGGCACCGTCCCACGGCCGGGCAAGGAGGAGGCAGCGAGAGACGTAAAGCGGGAGTTTACTTGGCAGGACACGGACCAGGAGGCCGGGGGGCAAAGCAGCCCAGCCCTGGGGGGCTGCACCTGCAGCCGGGGGGCAGGGGCTGGGGCAGGGCCGGGGGGATGTGGTGGGTCCTGTAGGACCTGCGGGCGAAGGCGCCGGTCCCCGAATCCCGGTGGCGCAGGGACCCCCACGCCGCGGCGCTGCGGGAGAGACAAGCAGAGGAGTCAAGCAGGGCCCGCGGGGGTCTGCCGCCCCCCCGCCTCGCCCACCCCCGAGGGGCCCTTTCTCCTTGCCAAACTACAGCAAACCCCCAATTTAAGAAAGAAAAGGCCTTTGAAATCTTAAAAACGCCTCCTTCGCTCCATCTCTTTGCTGATGGGGGTGAGGAGGGGGTGTTCTCCCGGGGCCCCCACAGACGCGGCCCCCCCGAGCGCGGCCCCGTGCAGCCCCCGTACCCCACGGCGCCGAGCGCCGCCGCGGCCAGCACGGCCCCCAGGCTGGCGAGGATGGAGGCGACGATGACCGCGTCACTGCTGCGGCGCGTGGGCGCGGGGTCGACGGTGCTCGGGCTGCCGGCTGGAAGGAGGCGGGATGAGGGACGTGGGGACACGGGGGGCTCGGGGAGGGTGCGAGGGAAAGGGGAGGAATAGGGTGGCCGGGGGAGATCGGGGACGGCTTCTCCCCTCTGGGTTTTGGGGCGAGGGCATAGGGCCGACGCCGTGCCGCATGCCGGCACCCCAACTGGGCGGGTGTGGGGGACCCGTGGGGGGGACAGCAGTGCCACCGGTACCTCTCCGCAGGAGGATGGGGTCAGACCACCTCGTCTCCGCTTTGGGGCCGTGGCAGCCCATCACCAGGAACTTCACCCTGCGGGATGGATACGGCGGTGCCGGCGGGGGGGACGAGCACGCCCTCCACGGGGAATCACCCCAGCCAGGACCGGGGGGGTCCCTGCCGCAGCCTCACCTGTAGGGCCCCGGGGAGGGCAGGGGCCCGTTGCAGGGGTCCCGGCCGCCCTGGCCCCCACACGCCGTGTCAGCCCCGACCCGCAGGATGGCCGGGCTCGCTGCCGAGCAGGCGTATGCGGCCACCGCCGTCTCCAGCGTCATGTAGGAGCGGGCGGTGGGCAGCCGCTCATACGGGGGCACGTCAGCCCGGGACGGGGGGTTTCTGAAGGTGGCTGAGGCTGTGCGGCACAGACGAGGGGTGAGCGGCTGCGGCAAGGGTCCCCCACGCCCCCCTGCCGCAGCGGGGAGCATACGCCGGAGCACGAGCCCTCACCGTTGGCGAAAGCCACCACCAGCCAGACGGTGTCGGAGGTGCTGGCGTGCCGGTCGAAGACGCAGCAGGGCCTCTCCAGCGCGAAGGTGGTGGCGGTGACCTTCCCCGGCAGCGCCGCGGGGGGCACGCGGGGCACGTAGGGCAGCAGGGCTGGGGGGCAGGCGGTGAGCGGGGGGACCCTGTGCTCCGCACCCCTCGGCAAGCGCCTGACTCCAGCCCGCATCCGTGCTGGGATCCGTGAACACCAGTGCGGCACGGCGGCGGTTCACGGGATGCCGGCAGTGCCCACACCAGGGGGATGGCACCGGTATGGGGACCCCCCCAGCCATGCCCGGCCCCACAACTCCCTCCCCAGCACAAACACCTTGCAAAGACCCACGGGGAAAACACTCACAGCCCCTCTGAGCCCCCGTCCCCCTCTGCCCCGTCCCCCCGGGGGAGTCACCCAGGCCTGTGGCTGCGCCCGTCCCAGCCAGCACCAGCAGCACCCACGGCAGCTCCATGGTGTTGTCCCGGCGGGGCTGGACGTGCCGCCCTGCTCCGCTCGCTCCGTCCCTCAGTCCGTCCCCTGGGGGGGACGAACTGCCCCGTGAGCCCCCGCAGCGGGGACCGCCTGTCCCAAAGAGCCCGACCCTCCCAGCCCCACATTCCTGCACCGGCTCTGCCGGCCCGGCAAGACCCTGTGGGCAAAGGGGCTGCTGCACCTCCCAGGTCACCCGCTGGCCCCAAACCCCCACGGGGAGCCGCCCCGCTGGACCCCAGAGCCGAGGCGCCCGAGCGGGCTGCGAGGACGCAGGGCACAAGCCTGTGATGCGAAAGGGGAAACTGAGGCACAGAGGAGGCACCAGAGACATGTTCAAGGACGAGTCGGCAGGAATCGGAGGTTGAGTCGGGGCTATGGGGGCAGCTGGGCAAGTGGTCCTGCACACCTATTTGCCCCACCAGCACTTGACTCCCTGTGGGTGCCCCATGCCCACCCAGCCCTCAGAGCCAGGGCGAGGAGCGGGCCCACGCCCGCCCCGCTGATTTTGGGTGCAGCCAGCCTTGCCCCGAGGGCAGGGAAGAGCTCCGGAGCCAGCACACCCAAAACTCACCCAAAACCCCGAGTGTTCAAGGTGAACGGTCCCGCCCAGCGCTGGGGGCGCAGAGGCACCCACGCTCCAGGACCACCCCATGCTGACATTTCCCCGTCCGTCCTTGCCCCTCGCTGGCAGTGGGGCCGGGGCCGTGGCCCCCCACCCTGGGGAAAGGCCCCCCAAGCCCTTGGGACGGGGACAGGGACAGCGACGCTGGAACGGGAGCTGCGCCACAGCTCAGGGGCCCCCACTACTGGCCCCCCCAGCCGCTCGCCAGGCAGAGGGGTTCGAGTGCTCCTTCTCTGGTGTTTGCCAAGGGCAGCGGCTGCCCACTCCTGCGTGGGAGGGGATTTCCCCCCCTTCCCGAAGGCGCCGGGACCGCGCCTTCAGATTAAGTGGAAATGGGGCATTCAAAGATTACGCAGTCCGGCCGCAGAGGGGAAGAACCAGGCGCAGCTGCAGCCTCCATCCCTCCTCCCGGCCCTGCCTTACTGCCCTCCTCCTTCCCAGCAATACCTGCCCCGGGGGCCCGGCCAGCAGCGGATGCCCACGGGGACATGCCAGCCCCCCAGCTGCCACCACTGAGCCCCCCTTTGCGCTCCCCGGCGGGGCGAGGGAGGCAGGGTGACGCAGGGGGGACACTGAGTCACAGTTTCAGCTGCCGGTACCCACTGCCGGGATGCGGGCCAGCATACCTGCGGGGTCACGGCTCGGCTTGTAATAACCACCCTGCTGCAAACGAGCTGGCACCGCAGGGCGAAGGGAGAAACCCCCACCCTGGGTCTCCAGCCAGGGCCGGGGGAACCCAAATCTTTCGGTCAGACCTGTTCGGTAGCATTATAAGCACTTATTTCGGGCTCTGTCCCCTCCCGGCTCCAACCGGCACCACGGCATCGCCGTCGTGCTTTCGCCCCTTGCCAGCCCTCGGAGCCTTCCCCCTCGGCTGGCTGCTACCCCTGCCCCGGGGCAGAGAGGGGACTGGCTTCGAAACATCTCCCCGCGCCCCGCTCTGCTGCTTTCCACCCCTTCGCCACCTGCACCCCCCCGTCGCAGGGGCTAAGCCGTCTCAGGGCGCAGCACTGACGTGGCAAGGATTTTAGAAGATGCCTCAAGAGGACGTGAGAGCCAGGGCTGAGCCGCTGAGCCTGGCCAGCTCACGCCCTGGTGCCCTGGCCCTGGACCAGCCCAGACGCAGGGAGGCTCCAGCTGATTCACGCACAGGAGCATCTGCTGAAGATGCCTCGGACCACGCTCAGCAGGAAATTCTTGCTTTGTACAAGGCTAGATGAACCCTGCTCAATTTTCTTTTCAATTCACTGTTTTGATTGCTGGGAGAACATGATCTGGGGATAAAAAGCTGAGGTTTAAACTCGAAATCTCTCTTTCACAACCAGGGCGGGAAAGGAGCAGACACAGCCTGTTTCTGTAGAGCTCAGCAACACACAGACACGTACCTGCTGCTCCCAAGGAGCTCCCAGTTTTGCAGCAGCCCCAGACTTGGCCGGGGTTTTGAGGGCTTTCTCCCTAGAACCTGCAGCAGAGGGTAAGTGGGAGGCTGCAAGCACAAGATGGACACTGGGGAAAGCTCCAGACCTTGATGGCTCCAAAAAACCTTTCATTTTTATATTGGCATGACAGAAAGAAAATTGCCCTTCTGCTGGCCCAGGACATGCCGGTCCCAGGAGGATGCCGAGGCAGCAGCTACCACCAAATGCAGCCACGTCCCGGATCTCCGGGGATGGAGGTGAAATGGCAGATGCCACCAGGGCTTCTGACGTGCCAAAGGGATTGAATGTGGGCAGAGCTCCCAGGTGGGGCCGGTGGCCACAGGGAAGGGAACAGCCAGAAACAGCTCTTAGAAAGGCTCCAGCTACCAGGTGACAAGAAGCTTGGGGACAACGTACGGCAAGGCCACCAGGATTGGGGCAATACCCCCGTCGCAGGGTGCTAGCACTTGCCCCAGGCAGAGCTCACGGTGCAGGAACCTGCTCCTACCTGGAGAGCATCTCCGCTAGCAGCCTCGCATCGCTGCCGTTCCGCTTACAGCAGAGGCGGGGAGAAGGTGGCCTGTCACCGCCTGGTGGCACCAGCACTCCCTGCAGCAGCACCACAAAGCTGCTGAACAGCCTCCTCCCTGCAGAGGCTTCACCGGGCACAAACAGCCCCAAACTGCTGCCGTTTCACCTGAGAGAGGGGGAAAAGAGGGGCAGGGCCTGCCAGAAGGGCTGCAGGAGGATAGGAGCGGGGATGGCGGCTCACAGCAAGAGCAGGGGGCTGCGACTTCCCCCAGGATGACACTGCTGGGTCACCTCTGCCGGCACCGCAGACCAGCAGGCTCCAGCGAGTGAAGCACTGACCCCTGGGACCAGCGCCCCGTGTCCTGCCCCTGCAGAGATTCCTCTCCCTCCAGCAGAGCTGAGCTTTCCCTCCTTTCTCCTGGCTGGATCGAGCGTCCCCAGCTCTGCAGAGAGCAGTCTGGTCCCCCAGAGAGGGCCACCGAAGGGGGAGGCACCCTAAGCCCTCAGGCAGCTTGAAGGCAAAGCAGTGACTTGCCGTGGAAATGAAGTGTTTATTACGACCAAGCAGAGATACAGGGGCAGGAGGCTTTGCTGCAAGAGGTGCCTCAAAAACAGGGAGCTGTGGTGTGCCGGAGGCAGGCCCTCGTTTGCTTTCCAGCTGGTCTAGGGCGAGCCAGACATCCCCCTCTCCCCATCCTGTCCCCAAGCATCACCAGGGCAAGGTTCTGCCTTCACAAGGGGGTCTGTCACCTCGGGACCACTCTCCCAGCAGGTCCTGGCTGCGGCCATCAACCCTATCCTGAGACACAAGCACAGTTTCTACAAAAATATCTTTCCCTCCCAGAAAAAAAGACTGTAGAGAGCAGGCAGGGCTCCCGCGGTACAGTGTTATTGCTCAGTGTGACAGGCGGTCAGACACAGGAACTTAAGGCAACAGGAATAAGTGCACTAGGTGGGCCCCCCCGCCGCGCGCACGGCACAGCCGGGCCCCCGCCCCAGCTCATTGTCTCAGGCAGTCCTCGGTGACGCCCTGCGCGGCCAGCTCCGCCAGCACATTGTCCAGGTAGTTGGGGTCAGGGTAGCCGTGGCCGCTCAGGTTTGTGTCCATCTCCGTCTTGTGGTGGATCTCGTTCCACACCACCGTGTTGCTCTCGCCGGTGGTGCTGGAGGTGCCCACTGTGAAAATCAGGCGTCTTTTCCAGGCCACCCTCAGGAGCTCCAGGACCTAGAGGTGGAAGGAGAAAAACCAAAGCTGGCCTTCAGCTACTAGGAGACTTGAAGCATGAAATCAGCTTGCCAGAAGCTCAACAGCCTAAATCCTTGCTGTAGGAGGAGGAAACCAAAGATCCCAACATTGGAAGGGATCTCCCTCACCTCCTAGTTACCCATGTGGTTCCCCTGATGGGAAGGGCCATTCCCTGCCCACGCTGGTCTTCCAGGACTTGAAAAATACTGGCACAAGTGGAGACAAACACACCCACCCGGAGGAAACAGGGATGGGAAGAGCCAGCAGCCGGACCTTCTGAGCTCAGCGGTTTTAAGTGCAAACCCTTGTAACTGCCATAGCCCAAGACAGGCCAGGAGCGTCTTCCCAAAAGATCAGACGGGATTTTGTTCAGAGCAAAGGGATGAAGGAGAGTAAGTCTTCACAGTCAAAGCTGTGAAGAAGCAGCAAAGATCTTCAAAGAAGGCAGGGGGGTTACAAACACGTGTAAGGAACAAACAGCATGGGCAACTACTAAGAATAGCTGGTTAGCATCATGAGGACAGCTCCCAAAAGCAACCCTGTTGTGCCCATCCGCCAACACAGGGCCAAGAGACAAGCTGAGAAGGGTCATGTTATCAGGGCACGATACCTTACCTTTCTGCCCTTCTCGTTGTCTGGTAGATAACAATAGCGAGGAAAGCCTCTTGCTGTGTAAGGCATCCCAGGGTTGGGGTGCTCAGGGCCCTGCAATAGATAAGACATACTTGGCACAGACACATCCATCTTCATACGAGTCGGACAATCCCTCAGCAGCAGGATTTGACATAGGTCCATCTTAAAGCAGCTCTTCCATGTAAAAGGAGCAAGGTATTGCTGATGATGAGTATGGGGTATCTGACTTGTTCTTACGGGACGTGCGAGTATTACGGGTCCTCCAAGAGAGGTCTCATGCTGGGATACAAAGCCAGCTCTTCAGATCGCTTAAATTCTTGTGGGAGGCAGCCCCAAAGCAGAGCTTTTTCCATGTGGTCTGATGGCACCCTAAAAAGACCACCCAGCTCAAACCTTTGCAAGCTCACTGCAACCACCAAAACCTCCGACGTGGGTTGCAAAACCAGACGTTGGGATCTCTCCCACCTTGTGAGCATGGGCCGAGGCTCCTCCCTGCTTCACGCAGACTTTACTCTACAGTCTTTACTGTAGGTGAAAGGCTGTTGTAGACCCAGAGGCCACTCTTGAAGGGGGAAAAGATCTTTCACGGGGGAGACTCAAGTCACCCATACATTGAAGAACAGCCAGTGCAGCTGCTGGCTCCAGGCACCTTAGGCTGCTCAGTGGTGGGCTGCCAGCAGGTACTGTACTAGATCCCCGTACTTCTCTGGGAGGCTCTCACAGCTTGTGCTATCCGACAGCAGCCGTTCCTGCGAGCGTGCTGTGCACTCACCTGGATGCCTCTGCTGATGTGATACACAATCTGGATTGTCCCACAGTCCTTGTGGCCAGGAAGGGACTGGGGAAAAGTGGAGACCTCCATCTTCCCTTTGGGCTGAGTACCGGTTTTCTCTCCGTAGATGGTTTTACAAGAGGGGCACTGCAAACTCCCATCCTGCAGGGAGAGAGAAGCAGGCATCAGAGCTGCACAGCCGAGTCACCCAGGCACAGGGGACCTGGTGGGGACGGGCCAGCTCGGTACCTTGTTCCCATTGGAGTACATGGCCAGCATGCAGAGCATGTGGAAGGAGTGCTGGCAGTTTGTCAGACGACCGACGGTCTCCGGCTTGATCGTGCTGCACTCGCATGCATCGCCGTAACCTGAGGGGGAGGACAGCTTCTCCATGCAGATGATACAGTCCTAGAGTCCAAGACAGCAAGGAGAAAACCACCATGTAGTGCGAGCACAGGCTGATCGTAATGACTGACCCACCGAGGAAGCGATCAAGGAGACGCTTCAGGAAGATTTGCCTTCAACGTTAATCCTTCCCTTTGAGGTTTAAGGGCACAGAGACAGGTTTCCTTATCTGGCTGGTATCACCCCACTGCACCATCTCCTGGACAGCACAGGAAGAGAGCTGCCATCAGTCAGAGTGGGAACCGAGTATGGATACGTCCTGCTCCTCTACAGAGCAGCTCCAGTGCAGGGTTTTGATCTCTGTAGTTTTGACCTCTATGAGCATTGAGAGGAGACCAAAGTCAAACTCCTTCCTCCACCCCAGGCCCTGCAGCCAGCCCCAAGGGAAATGGGGAGGCATTGCCAGGATCAGCTACTCAACCCACACCGTGCTTTCTCTGTCACAGTCCTTTGACAAGGACAAGTCACCAGTTACCACATGTGGGCTTCAGGCAGTGCTGAGGCCTCTCCATCTAGTGTCAACAGTGTTGTTGTAAGCAGCAGTATCTACCACGCGGGATGCCCAAGGAAGGATGGTCCTCAGGCGTCGCTGTGGTTTTCACAGCATCCCAGTGAACGGGCCACTGGGCAAGCCGGAGTCATTTCACTGTCCTCTCACCTCATCGGCAGGAGAGCCCTTCACCTCTTCCAGGTACCTCTTCACCACTGCTTCTGGCTCAGTTGGCGTTGCTGCACAAGGAGAGAGACGAGAAAGAGAGGAGGAGGAATCAGACATGCTGTGAGGTATGACGGGCATGTGCAGGGTGAGCTAGAGAGAAGGGAGACAAGCAAGTCACTGGCCAGGACGCCAAGGAGAAAGGTTAGGGTTAGAGGGGGAGAAGAGGCTGCTCCAACTGATCCCTACCAGCCCCGCAAAGGCTTTGCTATCAGAAATGGCTACCGCTAGGACCACGAGCGCCGCAGACGGGAGAACCCGCTGGCAGATGTCGGTGCCCTGCGTCATACACCCAGGGGTCCACCTGTAGCTGCTGTGCTACAGTTCTCCCCACGTACCCCAAGCGATGCCAGCCAGGTCCCAGCTGGACTTTCTTTGTGCACACCAGAGGCCAGCTAGGATCAAGCTCAACCCAAGGACACGGTGGTCTCACTGGGATAGAGGGTTACATCATCTGTGGTGTCAAAGGAGAGAAGGCATTCCCACACGACCCCAGCCGACGTGGGACCTTCTCACACCCCTGCAGCTGGCACCTGATAAGGAGAGACCCAGCAATACACTAAGTTTCAGGCCCTGTTTCAAGTATGGCAGAGTGAGCCTTGCATGCTTAGCACGAAATAGCAGCCTTTCTCTCAAACTTCGACATACTCAAATCCAGCAAGACACAGCACAAGTCACAGGGTATATAAAACACACCAGCTTTCTAACAGGTTCCCTATTTGCAGCACATGACACTGATATCTTCACATTTTCCTAAATATAGTCCCTGCTCCCCATCCACTCAGGCACGGGCTCCCGAGCAGCCCACCAGCATCAGCAGCCTGGTCCCTTCGGAGGTGTTTCAGGATTAAGCAACAAATATCACACAACACCCAGAGCAAGTTACCGCTGAGAGCATCAGTGGTCACCTCAACTCCCAGTCCATCCTTTTGGAGCTGCCCGGCAAGGCTTGGCTTAAGCCAGCAAGCATTGCATGCCTCTGCACAGCGCCCAGCCCCGGGCGAGAGGAGATGAGCTCCTTACCAGTCATCAGACCCGTCATGGAGGCTTCCAGGCTCTTCCACCAGCCTAGGAAAGGAAACATTTGCACAAGTGACATTACGACTCCACCTGGCAGGAGGCAAAAGAGAGACCTGTCACTTTGCTTTGGGGGAACCTCACCCTTCCTTCCTGAATCTCCTTCTGGGAGAGATCATGGGAAAGCAGTGCCGTGACGAATGGGCCAGCAAAGGCGTAGCTCTTCCTTCTACGTTCTCCTCCATCCCAGCCTGCTGAGCCGCTGGGGTGGTTCGGGGAGCAAAGGAAATGCTAGCAGCAGCCAGACAGGCCACAAGCATCTGTGCCTCGCACCCCAGGGCCTCATGAAGAGTTGTACTCCAACACTGCCCCAAAGAGCTTTGCTCTCGAGCTCGTTTCTAAGCCACTGCAGGACATCAACCGTGCTTTAGCACAGAGAGTACTGCTACGCCAAACGGCCACATTCCCAAGGTGGACGCAGAGCATCGCCATGTGCAGCTGCTGGGCAGAGCTGTGGGTGTACCTGCACAACACGCGTCTTCAGCTCTCCCCACCCGCTTTGGGGCTTTCAAGGAAGATGGAGGGTTCACAAGAGATACTCACACCAGAGCCAGCACCAAGATGTTCTGCCACCCCAAAAAGCAGTCTCTGTCACCAGCAGGAAGGGGTGGGTGCTATTTTCTGGATAACCACTTTTCATGGTAAACATGGTGAAGCAGAAGGGTGCCATGCCATCCTCACATGCCGCAGGCGTCCACAGGCAAGACCTGGATGGCACAGACCCTGTATCACGTAGGAGCCCCTCGTTCCCGTGAACGCCAGCTCTGCGAGCAGCTAGTGCTATGGGGGTGCCTGGGCAGACAGCACAAGGTCGCCCTGCAGCACAGACAGCTGGGCGAGACGCGACCAGGGAAGAGACGCCTTTTCACTGCAGACAGGCTGGCTCGGGGCAACAGAAGAGCGTGAGGCAGAGCGCTAACATGGGTGGAAAATCGTTTAGCTAAGGAAGACTGATGAACTGGGAGTTGGACTCTCCTAAATGAAGACGCAGTCATTAAGATGAGTTATTTTCAGAAGGGGATTCCTGGACATCCTGAAACGCATCATTTCTGGCAACAGCAGCAGGCAGAAGGGATGACTGAGCACACAGAGCAAGGAGAGGAGCCCACGAGGTGAAGAGATGCTCCCTCTAAGTGCCGGTGCCAGGCAGGCGGAGAGACGCCTGACATCTCAGGCAGAGCAGGGCTGCGAGGCTCTGGAGACCCTTAGTCAGGAAGCTGGTAACAGGATAAAATAAGCATTAAGCCAAAGAGCAACACGGAAGCAGGTGTTTTCCACTTCAGGGACATGCCAAAATCCCCTGGAAAAGCATTTCTAAGAACTGCCACAAAAAGAGCAGGAGACAAACAGGAGCCTGAGCAAGCCCCAGCCTTCCAGCTCTCAAGGCCAAGAGCTCGGCAGTGCCAGAAGCTGCCTCAAGGCCTCATCGCACAGGAACTGCAGCTCCTTGCCTTGCCTTTTCCAAAGATGAGAAACAGGTCCAGGAATCCTCTCTGCTGGGACCTTGCTCGCATGCAGCGGCTCGAGAGCTGCCAGCCAGGAACGAGTCGCAAGGGGATGCGATCAGTCTGAACTGTCTCAGCTCATCGTCGGACCTCAGCTCAGTGCTTACTGTGCCTGAAGCCCTCCCAGCTGCGTGCTCTGTGATGTCCCCGCTCCAGACTGGCAAACACAGGGTGGCACTTTCCATGCACGGCAGTTGGAAGCAGGCTCTGGTTTGCAACTGCAAGAGACCTTCACGGTCACACGGGAGACAGAGGCTTCAGCTTCTTCTGCTCTGCAGGTTTTGGAGGGGACCGTGTGAGCAGGGCTGGCTGCTACCCACCGTAACTCCATCCGCTTCCACGAGCACCCAGTCATGATGACCACGACATTCCCATTCCTGGGGATCCCATGCTGCCTGCCAGGCTGACCAAGTCCTTCTCCATCTGGACTGTGTTTTCCATGTGGCTCTTTTTGAAGTGACCTTCTTGTCTCCTTTGGCTATGGGCTGGAGAAAGCAGTGCCAAAAAGATGTACAGACAAAGGTGGTGAAGACAGCGAGGGAAGCGAGCAGAGAGGGTGTGTTTCACCAGCAGCAACGTCTGCCCAGTACTTGGCAGAACGCCCCAGCTCACCTGCTCCCACCTGCACAGCAGATCTGAGCAGCTTTAGAGCAATTCACCTTGCTCAGGATGGTGGAGGATGCTCTTTCCCTGCAGCCCCTGCTGTGCATTTCTCTTGCTGTTGACTTTCCTTCCTCTGTAGCAGCTCAGAGAAATGAAGAGATGACTTGCCCAAGAACTGGCCAGGCTCATTTGAACCAAATCAATGAAAGGAGATAAAAATCCCGGTGCAGAGCCAGGTAAGAGTGAGGACAAGAAAGCTCTTTGCAGAGTCTGTGGGGTACAGCAGGGATTTCGGGCAAAGCAAATGGCATTACACCACCTCACCAGCTGGCATTAGGATGGAGCTGGGGGCAATCAGACAGGCAGAAGAAGGTGATGCAGCCCTCAGCCATCCTTAGGAAACCCATGCCTGATGGGTTTGCGTTGTGGCATCTCTGATCTGTTCCTCTCACTTTGCTGTGATAATGCGCTGATGCATTTAGATCCACCAAGGTTGTCTGGAGAGAGAAAGGGCTGGGGAGCCCAGATGCTTTAGAAAATCTGTCCCCAGCTGCAAGTGCTTGAATGTCCAATCCCAAGGAAGACTTTCGATGCTGACAACTTTTTTTCAGCAAGGGTAGTGAAGCCCACACCGCCTTCCTTGCCTCTGAAGAAAGGTTCTTCCTTGGGCAGACCAGCACATCTGGCAGGCCACAGTCCAGCAGCACGGGAAGGAGCTAGAAGAAGGCTGGGAGGCACAGCACCCGCCACGGCACGAGCCACATATGCTTCAGCGCATGAATCACTTCCTTACTGGACCATTTGCTCCATAAAAGTGTTTGCCTGCAAATCTTTGTTCTAGCCATCCCTTGGGATCATCAAGGCCTGTTCAGTCCCCATAGTTTTCAGGATTCAATAGCGGATTGAAAATGCAATAGCAGAATTGACCGATGCTGTTTATCACCAGCTGGCGCAATGCTGTGCTATTGATTTATCTGGGATGTGAAGGAATGTTTACCATTCTTTCATTTACAAAGAGAGGAATAACGATTTCTTTTTTAATGCTTCCCCTTCCTCCCTGTAGATAAGTTGCTTGCTGAAGCAAGGGCTTTCCATGGGCAACATTTAACAGATGTGTTTTGAATCCTTCCTCAGCAACCAAATGCTTGCAGCAGTAACATGCTTCCTTCTGTATCCCAAAGAGCCATATGGTTTGCAGCAGGCTTTTTTTTTTTGATACCCTGCGCAGGCCAGACACAGGTTGTTTCTAGTTATTGCCATGGACAGTCACCCAGCTCTGATCACCTCTGCCCTCTGTTCCCTGGATATACAAGGGCTGGAGCTACTGGCCTCACTCCCAAGAGAGTCATCCAGAGATCAGGAAGGTGAGAGGAGATTTGGTGTTGAAAACAGCTTTCTCCACATTTAGCATTTCAGCAGGCTAACCAAGCCACCAGGCTGCTCTGATCCCGACACAGAGCATCCCTGTTGCTGCAGCCTGTCTCCTGTGGCAGATGGTCCCCCATGGGAACAGCGAGCTCCCCCGACTCCGATGGGTTCCCTGGTCCCACCCGTCCCATAGGCACTGGCACAGGCCCCAGTCCCAGCTGTGGACGGACAGGACATATGGGAAGCAGAGTCAGCTGGGATTACTCCCCTTGCCTAGCCAGATCCCATCCTGCTTGGCAGGGAAGGACGAGCATGCTCGTCTCCTCTCCCTCCATGACCACAGCACTCTGCACAGGACTGCCCACCCCAGAGAGAACGTGCAGGGAAACCTCCAAGCCAGGGGAAAAGCAGGCTGCGATCCCATCAGCTGAAAGGGTAACAAGTGCCGCAACAGGCTCAAAACAACGCCTTCTCCCCTCAGTCCCCCTCCGTGGCAGGCAGCTCCACTCCCAAGCAGCACAGCAGCACTCAGAGAGCTGGACAAGCCGCTCGCCTCCCTCCCGGACAGCCGACGGGGTCTCAGCCCGCCCCGAGTGCGCAGTCACCAGTGCTGGCATGAGGCAGCGGCTGCAGCAGCCCGAGGAAGCGCAGTGCCGTGCCGGCCGGCGGGAAGGCAGCGCCGATCCATCAGGACGGCGGACGCTGCCAGGCCGCGTGCCAGCACCGACAGCACAGCGCCAGCCCGGAGACTATGGCTTCCCCGAGACCTGCAGCACCCACAGCGCAGCACTTGTCTGTGCCAGAGACATCATTACCAGAACGGCAACAACGTTAACGAGTCCTGACTAATTAGCACCTTTGTTTAACATAACCCAGCCAAGCTGGCTGCAATTCCATCAACATCGCCTCAGCCTGCGTGGGGCCAGGGTTTGCGGCAGCAGGAGGGAGCAAGAAGGGGCTCGGCAGGGGTACGCTGCACCCACCACCACCTATTTTGGCACCAGCTGGTTGTAGTCAGCACACCGATGGCCTCCTCCTGGATGCACAGCTCTTGCTAGAGCTCTCCATGATGGAAAAACTTGGAGGGGTGAGGGAGGGGAAAGGGCATGCGATACAGAAATTCAGGGCACAAAACAGGTCCATCTCTGCCCGTTGGCAGCTTCAGGGCCTGCAAAAGGAAAAAGAACAGTCTGGCCAAAAGTCAGGCTCACTACTTTCACTGCAGAGCAGCGTTCCTAAGCCCGGAGGGGTGTTGTACAAACACAGCTTGTTCCTGGGAGGGACTGAGCACCCTCTTCATCCCAGGAGTCGTGCACTCTGCAGGATCAGCCTCCCTGCCCCCAGCAAAGGGGACCCTACTTTCTACAGCGAGAGGGGGGATTGTAGCAACCCAAAACAGAGAAAGGCACCCCCTTCTCACGGGTCAGCGTTGGAAAGGGCAGAGCTGGCAAAGCGTCTCCTCTGCAGCACGTCCCGAGCAGGACCAGGATGGCTGGGACAAATCCTGCCGTGCCAGAGGGGAGAAGGAGCTGCCTGGTGCCGCTTCCCCAGACACTGTCCCATCCCTCCTGCCGGTGTCCCCTCTCTGCTCCCCGCGCCGGACATGTCCTGGCCCCAGCAGGTGGCATCGGTGAGCTGGCAGGGAGATGGAGGCCAGGCAGGTCCCCACACCTGGCTCTCCGGGCTGGCACCGGGTACAGCCCTGGGGCTGAGCCGCCTGCCCGGGCACTCCCGGGGGCCAAGGCCGGTGCCGGCCCTGCCCCAGCACACCCAGCCTTTGGCCAAGGCGCGGCTCTCGGCAGCCCCGGCAGGCAACACACGTGTGCTCCTGGGTGCTGCAGCAAGTGCTGATGAACCAGCATCTCATGGAGGAAGAGGCCTTGCTGGTGGGGTGTGTAACACCCGGCACGGCTACAGCCACCCCTCTGCTCCCCGGTGGATACCTCACGCCGGGTGTGCTGCTCTCACCCCCCAGCCCACGTCCCATCCTCCCCACCTGCCCCGTTTCATGCTCTGCGTTGCTGCGCTCCCCACCCTGCTCAGAAGTTGCAAGACATATCATGCTATTAACACCACACCCCGTTGCTTGCACCCGCATCTCCTCCACACCGAGGAGGGGCTGGATGCTGCGAGCATGCTGCTACCAACAGACCCCACCGAGGAGAAGCTGGCAGCCAGCTGCACTGCACCGCAGAGGAGCAGGGCTGTGTGTCTGTGGCCACACCTTGCCCTAAATACAGCTAGTTTCATGTCATTAACCAGCAGCAGGTAACCAACACCAATGGCAGGCCCGGCCCTCACTTTTTCGGGCTCCTCCAGCGACAGGGGCAAGGCAATGCCTCTGCGGGAGGGCCTGGCCTCTCCACAGCTCCGTTTCAGCACAGTTTCCAGGGCGTCCCCACCACCCAGCCCTCACCCCCAGCTGCGGAGGGCTGCACGGATGCTGCCCGCACCAGGAGCCAGCCTTGCCAGCTGGCTCTGCGGGGCGAGATCCTCATCCAGCCCCTCTGCCAGCCACCTCCGCTCAGCTCTTCTCCTTCACCTCCCATTTTCCTTTGCTCCTCCTGTTCTTCGCCGCTTCTCCTGCCGCCCCCTGCTTTCTCCTCCCCCTCTATCACACATCCTACTCCACATTTGCACTCTCTCTCCTTCTCGCCGTTTGCATCTCCTCCTCCCAGCTCCCTCCATAATGCATTTCCACAAGATACCTCTCTCTGCATTTAATTTCTGTTTTCCTTCTGCCTCTTTCAGACAGGTTTGGACCTCGTTTCCCCATCAAGCCTTCTCACTGCATGCATGGACTCCAAGGAGAGAGACACTGGCACCAAGAAACTCCCCAGACAGCCAGATGCCTCTTCCCCTCCACCTCAGGCTCTTCCCTCTTTCTTAAACGCAAGCACCTCCATGTTGAACACCCCCCACCTCTAGTCCCCCCTTCACTTATCTGAAGGGGGAAGCACCTTAGGTTTGGTGGTGGTTGACCACCCCAGGACACCTGTGCTGGGGTTGGCAAATGACCTCTACAGCTACACCAGGCTGGGTTCACACCTACCCCCACAGAGTCCCAGGGCTGCTACACACGGGTGGGACCCAGGCTCTAAAGTGGGAGCCCACCGACTCTGCAAGAGCAAGAGCGTGGGATGCCAGTGAGAGATGAAGAGGAGAAATGAAGGCCCTACCCTGGAGGTGGCTCAGCTTGGCAGGAGAGCTGGGGTAACTCAGCCTTTCCTGCCAGGGCACATCCACCAGAGAGGGCTCCACTCCACTCCACTCCACCCCACTCCAGACAGAGGTAGAGAGAACAAATCCTTGGCAATTCGACCCTGAAAGCCCTGTATGACTCAGGGCCTGCTTGTCTGGAAGATCCTTCTCATCCCGTGACTCAACCATGACAAGCATGGCTCACAAGCAAACCTCCTCGTGAGAGCATGTATGGATTAAATGTTCTCCTTGATGGTCCCTCAGCTCCCAGACTTGTCCCACTAATGAGTCAGAGAAGGTCCTGGAACACGGACACCCAGGGCTCCCCAAGAGGGTGTGCGGGACCATGGGGGAGGCTGCAGGAGCCTCTGACATGCACGGAGGACAACTGCTGCTCCAGCTCTAGTGACTGATGGAAATGAGCAGAGCTACCACAGGACAGGGTCTACTTTATCACCTTATTTTACAGCCTATCAGAGACTGTGCAGGCCAGAGGAGACGTGCCCTGCTTCTCCCCTTGATGGGACGAACATCATCAGTCAAATCAGAAGAGCCAAGAGGGTGGGGGGAAGAGACAAGGGGAAAGGAGGGAGGCAGAACAAGTGCAGAAAGATAAAGAGAAGGAGATGGAAGCAAATATCAGAGTTTGAGCAGGAACTACCTTTCTTGGACACTTTCCTCCCCTCCTTAACTGAGCTGTGTTTTTTAGTGGCTTTATGGGTGCTGGCAGCTTGCGGCACACAGGTGAGGTGCACGGGGAGTCCAGCGGCTGACATCAGAATAGCCGTCATGCCTACAGCAGGTACGAGATCAACATGCAGGAAGGAAACAACGGGGAAACACATTCATTAAAAAAAAAACTTTAACCGTTCAAAGAAAATTTAAAAAGATAAAATAAAACAAAGCCCAAGCCCTTGATTCAGAGGACATAAAACACCTGAGAGGCAATGGGGTTGGAGTCAGCACAAGGACAGGATCCAGAGGCTTTTAGAGGGAGGAGCCCAGGCAGCGAATTAAAGCAGGGAAATATGGGCACACGTCTCACCCGTGATCCTCTGAGCGGGTGTGTGAACAGGACCTTCCTCTTTGCCTTGGCTTTAGGGCTCCTCAGGCATTGAGTCTGCTGTGGTGCAAAGTCCTCCTGCTCAGCGGAGCCCTGGAAGCAGCCCTGACCCTGGGGGCCTGAAGGATGAGGGGCATCACCTGTAACCCCTAAAGGTCCTGCTCAGCTACTCCCCACTAAAGCTACGTGTTTCAAAGGCATCGCACCAAACCGATCCCCAGAGCGCAGCTTAACTGCCTTCAAACACTGCAGCGGTGCCGGGCTGACCGTGGGCTGGAGCTGCCCCACTCAATCCCCCACCAGACGAGCCCCATGGCGGCAGCCCCCCGCTCACCCCACACCGTCTCCTCCTGGGCACTCCAATTTTTCCTAGCACCCCCAGCTGCAATGCAATTCTCACCCTCCCCCATCCCAGCCAGCTGTATTCATGGGATGCAGTTTGTTAAAGCTAATGAATCATTAAAAAGGACAGCCATTCCCTGAAGGTAAAATTGGCACACGGAGAGCTACAGGACTGATCACGCTGATCTAATATGATGTTCACCCATGAAATACAGGCCGGTTACAAGTCATAACAATTCTAATGTGGCATATTGCTGTTAAACTTACATTCAAGAAAACACCTGCCTTTGCTTTCCCAAGAAGTGACCTTCCCACCTGCAACAGCCATTGCCAGAACTAAAAAAAAAAATAAAATGCTTATGGCTGCAAACCGACAGCAGACAACCTAAAAGCCAGCATTTCCCCAAAAGTTACCTCTGACAGCAGCAAAACCACATCCTAACACTATGGAAACTATGCAGGACGCTGACAAGAATAATTCATAGCCAAAGCTGAGATTTGTAAGGATTTTCTTTTTCCAAGCCTCTATTCAGCCGGGTTGGGAAAGGAAGATAAGAGCACATTTGTTTGGGACAAAAATAAGGTACCTTGCCCAGACATGACTGAAAATCGAGTTATGACAGGAAGCATCAGCCAGCTTTGTGTGCAAGCGGTAAGACTATTTTCTGCCTCAAACATGCAACCAGTCAAGAACCCGTGCCTTGTGACTAGAAATCCCCGACGCAAAGCCCGTGTCAACGCCCCACAAGCAGAACTACCCTATGCAGTGCCAACCGCGTGTTGCGCCTACTTCACATAAGGTCCAAGCACAATAAATATTCCAGAACCTGTTCAAGTCCTTTCTTGATACACGAAGTTGGATGGTTTTACTAAAATCGTCATTGTTGATCTGGATCTGAGGTGTAGCCCGCCAGTTCCCAGGAGCTGCAGGGCCGGAGGAGGATCTTCAAAGCATACAAAGACGGCGTTAGTACCCTCACCCTCCTGACAGCGCCGGGCTGTTCCCCGCAGGTACAGCCGTGGAGAGCCCCGATGTCGGTACAAGCCATCTCTAACTGAACATCGGATCCAGAAATTTCACAATCAAAATAACTTCAAGTCTTGAACTAAAGACTGCAAGACTATTGCACGCTCTCAACCCCAGTCTAAGCCAGCAGTCCTTCACTACTCCCAGGGAGCTTTAAGCAGCAGCTTAAGTGTTCCCATAACAAATGCAACTTGTTTTTTGAGCGAGTGAGCACAACCGCACACCTTAAGCCCAGCAACAGCACCAAAGCTGCCGCCTGCGTGTACACCAGGCAGGTACTTTCCCCTTTCAGCAGGTTAAAGGACAGTCAGAGGTGTTCCCAGAGGAGCAGTACCAACTCACGCTGCTTAGAGAGCCTGGAGGAACAATATTCCTGAGAAACAGGCAAGATGCTGGACCTCCCCATGACTGGGGGAGATCATCTCAGACAGCCTGACCCCACCGAGGCTGTAAATACAATTAGCCAGAATTGGTGCAGAAAAGGAAACGGTGAAGTTGTCTCCAAAAAACCTGC
Source organism: Mycteria americana (assembly GCF_035582795.1). NCBI lineage: Eukaryota > Metazoa > Chordata > Aves > Ciconiiformes > Ciconiidae > Mycteria > Mycteria americana. Next base: position 8,210,881 of record NC_134379.1, on the reverse strand, counting down.
TCCTAAGCAGTGTGATCACACTGATTGCAGAGACTGACATTTGAAAAGCAAGTCCAAAGACTAACAGGGATTATCACCACCTACGCACAGCTGACTGATAGACAAATGCAAAATTAATGCTTTCTTCTTAAGAGATCAATACCGTCTTGCCAACATTAACATGCAGAGCCCATTTACGGAAAAAAAAAAAAGAACACGACAGAAGCAGAGGCTGAACAACTGACTTCAGACTCAATGCTGGAGAACAAAATGTTGCCTTCAGCAATCAGACCAAGTGAAGAGCACAGGCCACAGAACCTGAGCTAAGTTCAGTTACCCTCTAACACAGCCCCTCTCATACCTGGAAAACATGTCTAAAACTGCCTGCCAGCATCACGAATCATTGCAAAGAAAATAAATATTTATTCAAGAATTTTCTCTCTTTCGTTTTATGAGCTGCAAACACATCTATAGCTCCACACAGACGTACAGCACAGGGCAAACATGGGACCAGGAGAATTACCCCAAACCAAATGTTCTCCCATGGACAATCTTAAACCTGCCAAGAAAAGGTAATTTTCCACTTTTACCTTCTGCTGCCTTTGGAGAGACACACAATGAATCATCTTCCGCAGATTCAAATCAAGAGAGCATTCAAAAAGGGGCTGTTCTGGTGTTACATTGCTCTTCTGGCTCATCTCAAAACCCAGCAGCAATGCCTCCTTTAAGGCTCTAATACAATACTGGAAATCTCAGCATCTAACAATCCTCCCACAAGTTTGGTGACAAGAGTCCCCAGTAAGGGATCTCCTGTGATCCAAGCCTTACGTGGGAGTGTGTGTTCATACAAAGTGCCACAAGAATACACAGACACACATCACATCTGCAGATCGATTCTCCAATTCTGACCTGTGGACACAACAATTTCAATTCAAACTCATTGTAGGCATCTGTGGAGTTATGTCAGGAGCAAATCTGGCCCTGCACCTGGATAAATTCTCACCTGAAAACACAAGGGCCAAGCTGCAACAGGATAAGCTTGCCCAGACCAAGACTGCTTTGGATGCCCACGCGTTCCTGCAGGAGTTCCTGCTGCTCCCTAGCTACCCCACGAGCTTGAAAAATATTAATGAGTATGTTCACACTTCCATTTGGCCACTGGGTTTCTTCCCTGCAAGGGCTGCAGGAGGGAAGAGACAGAAAGCCTTGCAAAGCGTCCTTTGGCATCTGGTCCGATCCTACTAACGTGTGCAATAAGCACACTTGGAGAACTGCCTCTTTTCTCTTCCTCAAAGCATCTATTTAGCCAGAAGTACATTACTGACTCCTTGGGGTAAAACTATTTTCACTGGAGCTATGACAACATCCACTGGCCTTTCTCAGCCTGCCGAGTAAATAAGGCACTTTTGTAATATCCTGTGGAGAAGCTGAGCATGCAAAAACCACCCTTACATAATGTAATGAGCGTTGACGACACGCTTGCTCACGTAGCCAGCCTAACATGCCGCTCCGGTCACCGGCTCTGGCTACTGATCTGTATTTGCACAGACCTCAGACTGGTATGCCCTTGGTTCCAGTCCTGGATTTAAGCAGGTAGAGAGGAAAGGGCAGAGCTTGCCTTCAAATAACATGAGATCTCAAAGAAGCACTGTTAATTTGTAAGATTATATTCACCAGCAAAATTATTATGGTTGGTACGTTCCCAAATGCCCCAGCTCTAGGAATCCTGCGAACGAGAAACGCTCAGTTTCATTTAACAAAAAGCTAATTCCTGGTCTTCATCTTAAAAATAGTATTAGAAGGGCCTTCACATGACCACCTAGTCCACCCCCCAGCCCCAAGGCACACACCTGAACTACGTTATTCCCAAGAGATGTTAGTCCAGCTGATCCTTAAACACCAACGCTGTGGTTCAACAGTTTGCTCAGACCTCTGTTCTGGTATTTCACCATCCTAACCAAATACTGAGGGGGAAAGAAAAAGCTTGAAAGCCAAGTTTCCACATGCACCTTGAAGTATTAAAATAGCAGAAAGCAAGGAAAAAGAAATGTCTTTTTTGTACAAAACATGATTTTAAAGTCAGCTTCATGATTTCTGGGATCCCGAGTGGTGCTTTTGGAAGACATGGGGTTGACAGTGTTACGAATCCCTCACTCAAATCCCCAGGCGCTCATCACACAAATGAAACCCAGCTTCTCATTCAGACCCGCATGATCCCCCATCTCCTGTTTATCCACCAGAAATTCCCTCTGCATCCAAGAGATGCACCTGCAGCATTTCTCAAGATCATCCACAAGATTCAGGGGTTTTATTTCTCCTGCGTCAAACCAGAGCCAAAGCTGCTGAGAAGCACCTCGGGATGGAGACCAAGGGTTGCGAGACTTCTGGACACACTTCCCAGAATAAAGCCTTCTTCAGTTCGCATCTGAGACTGCCCTCTCCCCCACGTCATCATGGAGCCCTTGGGTCCCCAGCCTGTCCACCACTGATCCTGAAGGAAAGAGTCGTGCAGCGGGGACCAGAGGAACAAAGGGGGCCCAGCCTGTGCGTTAGAGAATAACCTGAATAATAAGGAACTCAAACACCACCTGCAGGATTTTAAATATGAACAAAATACCACTTCCCAGAAGAGGCAGAGAACAGAGAGTGGAGCATAGAGGGGAAGAAGGTGTCCCTAAAGACGCAGCTAATTAACATTTCGATAAAATTTGGCCTTTTTACCAGAACTCTGTTGCTTGCTTTTTACCAGAAATGTTCCCAGAGATTTATTTTCCTTTTGCTTGCTAATGAACTTGTCCAGATCTTTCCTCTGCTTCTATGTGATTTTAAGGACAGACTCGAATTCAGATTTTTCTCCTCCCTTGCACCTCTGAGGTCTGCCACATTTGGCAGAAGGCAGCACAGCACCAAAGCTGCATCCTACGAAGACCTGGATCTGAAGGAGACACTGGCCCCAGGGAGCTGCTTCTGCACTGACCGCACTCAGCCCAGCCCATGCAGCTCCGCGCTCCCCTGCAACTCAGCGTGCCTCGTTACCTGCCTCGTGGAGAGCTACAGATTATTAAAATGAATAATTATTCCCTCTTTTGAACCCCCAGCCTCCAACAACAGAGAAATCTATTAAAAGCTTAACCATTTCATTTTATTAAATGGTGGTAAATGGCTTATGCTACTGAGCTCTCCTGCAGCCGTTTATATCTAAATGTTGCACTACAAGCCATAAGCAGACCATGCGTATTCACCTCTTCCAAATTAACAGTGGATGACTTGCACATGTAGAACGAGATCACCGTTAACAACATTAACACAGCCTGGATTCACCAGGGTTCTTCACTTCTTTGCTGTATTTACCTTTATGTGATTAAGTACCTAATTACACAGTCAGTGCTAATAGCCAGGGGATGAAATTCAGAGCTTTTATAAGCAAGGGGAGTTCTGCTCAGGTCATCCACCTAGATGAGGTCTGAGCTTGACTTTACACCTCATTTCCACAAAGACTGATTTGCTAACTGTGAGACAGATGGGCTGCTTGCTGTCAGAGGACACCCAGTATTAGTCTTTACGCAGCGCCTGTTTGGCTATACAGACACGCAAGGCACAGTTTTCATGATGGTACTAACATTAGATGACTGGAAACACCAATCCTGGGGATCATTTTTAGGTAAGGTACGGCCTGACACTCGAGAGGAGACCAAACATCATCACCTTTCCTGGAATAAGGTGGTAACCATTTTCTCTAAGAGCAAGAACATAACTGTCTCTATGAGCTCAGGAGCAAAGTTCGGTGTCCAAGGAGCTAATAACCTCAACAGACCATGCATGGACAAGAGCCAGAGGAAGGAGAGGGTTAGCAGATATTCTGTAGTGCCTGAAATAGGTACAGAAAACCCCTGAAAATACCATAGACCAGGTCTTTTCCACTCCTCTATGCCTGGATTTTCACGTTACGATACGATTTCGAGTGCACAGTCGGTGTCGGTATGGAGAAGACATCTGCTCTCGGCAGAACACCCATCTCCCCAGGCACCACCTCACCAGGGGCCTGCGGTTTGGCACTGGCTGAGTCAAAACAGAGCAAACGCGCCGACGGTTTTTGGCACGGAAACACTTCCACTGAAAGCTGCAAGCGCGAGTTGTCATTTTCAAGGGAACGCCATTTCACGTTTAACAGGCAAATCTAGTCTGGAAAGGAGCATTGAAAACTGGCACTTTCATCCCTCCCAGACACACTCCTCGGGTATATTTAGTATCGTATTCACAGGTTTGGACGATAACAAGCAAGCCTGTATTCTGCTGCCACAGGAGACAATGTCTGATTCAACTTCTGTCCCCTCCTTTCCCCAAGACAAGGCATCACAATCATTTTTTAAGCTAAAGACCACCTGAGCTTTTGTAAGAAAACCACATTTTAAAAAAATCACATTAAAAACCACACACCATCTCACACCACTCTTCCCCCTTGACTTGAAGTAGCAAGTAACAGCTAGCACTGAGCTTGATCCGTGTGCTCCCCCCTGCTACTTGCTCATCCACACCTACGGAAGATGAATACCCAACCCCCAAAGAAACCCACTCATTTTGAGAGCCTCAGGACTAGCACCAATAAGAAAAACAGTTACTAAGGTTTGACCATCCCATTCTCCCCCAAAATTTGCCCTCTTTGCCTTTCTGAAAAGTCTTTGGGCCTAAAACCCTAAATGCCAGTGACATTTCAGACTCTTCCTAAAAACTAACAAAGAAAAGTAAGTGCCACAGAAAGGTAAACCACTTGCTCGTATAACGCTAGGGACAGAGCGGGTAAAGCAGAGCGGGATCCTTACCTGCCAGGGCCTGGTTCACCTTGCTGGGTTTGGGCATCTTGACTGGCAGCTTTGGGGCGCTGGAGAGAGAAAAGAAAAAGGGACAAGTTCAACAGCACGGCTCAATCATTAACAAAACAGAGACAATTCAGCAGTGCACTGTTCCCTCCTGGGAGTCAGGGCCCTGGATACATTAACAGGGATTAATTGCTCAGATGAGCCCCACCTGGGACCCCCACCCATGCACCCTTTGCCCACTGGTCCAGCAGCTACATTTAAGGAGCCCAGTCCTTGCCAGAGCTATCTAGTAGGTTTACTTATCTCCAAGGTGGACCTCAGACCTATGCTGTAGGTAGCTGTCTCCAGCCCCATCTCTTCCTGGCCAGATGCTGGGCCTGACTTATCCCTTCCTCTTGTTGGGGCCTGTTGGTGGACCCTGTTGTCAATCCCCTGCTTTGATCCTGTGATGCATTCCTGCTCTTGCTGCTCCACCACAGAGCTTCCTGATAGCAGCCGACCTGCACTATGACAGACTGTTGCACCAGCAGGTCCGTGGCATGAGCACACAGCCAGGAACCACCAGGATGCAGCAGACAAAAGTTCACCTTAAACCTTCCAGGTGACTTGGTCTCCAGCCAGAGAACACTGTTCACCAGAGCATGAACCCCCAATGCTGTAGGAGAAGTTGCAGCTGTACAGATCAAAGGAATCAAGCATTATCACCCTGACTGCTTTCCAGATGGGGAAACTGAGGCAGAGAAAGGCCAAGAAAAGCACTTGAGCACACGCAGCTGCAGCCCTGGATTGAACAGAATCAAGCCTTGACTCTTCCTGCACATCCAAGGGGTTACTACAAGATGTGGGAACAAGGGAGGAAAGGTTGAAGGAGACTTAGAAGAGTTTGGCACCCACCTTCCTTTGGAAATCAAGAGGATTTGAACACCAAACATCCCCTTCAGGTTCCTAACCCACTTGTTTCGGCAGTGTTTCCCAGCACTAGCAGCTGCACCTCAAGCTAGTTTGGGATACATGGGCAACCAAGGTCGTGCAATTAGCTGATGGCAGGAGTTAGGAAGGAAAAGGTGAGCAGCAGCATGAAAGCTGATGAGGGGGTCACTAGAGGAGAAAGCAAGCTCAATCCAGATGAGCAGAGCAGGAACATTTAAAACACAACATGCTGGCACAGAGAAGCCACCTATGGACTTTGTCTCAGGTGGCACATGTGCCTGGAATGGATGCAGGCTCATGCACATCAGCTGCAGTTAATACACAGTGCATTCAGACAACCATCTCCAAGGACTCCCCAAAATTACATCAAACCTGGCCAGCTTCTTAGGAATTCACAGAGCAGACTAAGGTGGTCAAGTGCTCAAATGCCATCCGCTATCTAGGGGGAACCCAATTCTTTCCAGTTGGGATGCAAGAGCTGCCACTGTGCCCAAAATACCATCACAGACAGAGGTCCCTCCTTTCAGCCTTGCTAAAATCTTTGTCCACATTTCCATGACAATGACTAGAGCTCTAAAGATTTGGGGGGGACACATGCCTATCTTCTACCCTGATGACAAGGACGCATCCCCACCTCCCTCTTCTCCTACCTGCTGCAGTTTGAAATAGGTTCCCGCATGCACGCTGAGATCCCTGAAGAAACCCCTGGGCAGGACCCAGGGCTTGGTGCTGCGCTGACAGCCTGGCCAAACAAGACCAGCTCTTCCAGACCCTTAAATAGCTCTCCAGACTGCAGAGGTTTCCCTTTTGTCTGTTTCAAAGACTGTTTTCCCCTCCACTGTCCCCGATTTTGCAATGTCTTCAAATGATGCAACGGATTGTTCTCGCTACAGCCCAATTCAAACCCACCGAATACAGTAGAAATCCTCCCCTCAATTTCAAAGGGCTTTGAATCAGATGCTGTGACTCCTCTTTATGACTTTTTTCTTTCCCGATTCAGCCTCTTCGTCACAGCTCTTTCTCAGGTATTTCCCTCCTCCTTCTCTGTCTCATCCCTTTGCTCCATTTCTGCTCCTATGATCCTTTTCAGACGATGGCTAGTAGCAGGGCTGCTCCCTCTCCAGCTGCAGACAAGGAGGGTATTTGAGGACCAGATAATGAAAAGGAACTTGAGAGACCTGCCCCCAAAAATCAGAGAGGCATTGGACCTCCCCTCCTTCCTTCCTCCAGCTGAGCAGCAGAGAAGACAACACGGTGCCTGGGCACCCCTTCCACCCTCGTCTGTGACGCTGCATGTGACTGAAACTGAGGAGCTTGTGCTTCATCGTCACACCATGAAGCACAGCAGCCACCTTGGGTGCTTTCACTTCCCCATGGAAGGTAAAAATACAGCACAGCACAAAGCTGAACCTTCAGCTCTGCCAGGAAAGCAGATGGGCAGCGGGGGATCCTTCCAAAAGGCTGGAGCACAGCGTCAACACCCGAGGTTGAAGAAAAGCAAACCCAGAGCTGCTCTGGGAAGGGGATCACTGGTAACAACGCTTTGAGAAGACCAGCAGAGAAATTCCTCACTCTTCTCTCCTGCATTGCAAGGCTCAACTCCAAGTCACCCAGGAGCTAGAGCTTCTACGGAGAAGAGCCCTTGAGATTTGCAGAGGGAAATGGATAAGCAGTTGATGCATTTCGCAAGCAATCAAGTTTTGGAAGCTGCAAATGCACTGCAGATAAGTTACTATCTATCAGCCAGGAAAGAGTCGCTGATCAGTCGCAGTCCTGGTGTAAAGGCAAAGTGTGTCAGCTTTGACTGCTGGGAGGCTTTAAGCCAACTGATGTGATGATGGAGGAAGCAAATACTTCTTACTTCACACGGGCTAAACACACACACATTCAGATAGCAGCACCTCAGCTAACAACGTCATAGGATGTGCTGACCCATCTGCTCGACACCGCGTCAGCATACCGGCAGGGCTGCCACGCACCGTGATTTCTTTTACATCTGCAGAAAGCCCAGACAAAAGGCTGATGAAATCAAGGGAAATCCACACTGCTCTGAGGTACCTCTGCCACAACACTGCCCGGGTACATTTGCAGCCACAGTGCGTGGGAGGAAGCGTTGCAACGCCAAAAAAGGTGCAGAAACACTACTCGGAGCCTGTCCTGGGTCTGAAGTGGGGTTTTTTTTTTGAGGAGGAAGGGGAAGACGTAACAAGGACAGATATTGCTATTGTATAGTGTAACACAGGCTGTGCCTCGACTCTAAGAGCAGGCTTGCCAGCAGCACCAACAGATGTATTTAGTCCACCAGCTCAGACTCAAGCTACTCTGGTATCGCCACACCAGCGCTGGCTTCCTGGGAGAGAGCTGGAGCCAGGCTGGGCTGAGGTCCTGGAATTTTGTCCTGCCATTCGCTGCAGCTCCTGCTCTCCTGCTGCTCCGTACACCGGAGGTGACTGAGCGCAGCAGGGGTCTCCAGGTTGTGGAGAAAGGGACACCAAATAAGACACTATCCCCTAAGATTCAGGAAGAAGATCCTGATGAGATTTGCCATCGCTGGTTCCCATAAGCAGAATGTGGCAATCCACTACAGGAGGCAGACTGATATTTCAGCGTGACAAAACCATTCGCTTCTCCAGAATTTCAAGACACTGCAACACTGGTGAGGCAGCAAAGCACAAGACCAGAGAGGAAGTGTGGCATCCGTGGCTGCTGCTATTTCAAACACTGGGCAGCCAGGTTTGAGCTGAACATCACCTAAGCCGCACGTACACAATATCCTAATGGAGCAGAAGTGGGGAATCCTGTAGCAACTCCCCCTCCGCACCTGATTCGGCCCTTTCTTCCCTCCTCTCTCCCTGCACACCAGCCAGCAGGCCACATATTCCTGTGTCATGGCATCTTTGTAGCCCTCTGGACAGTAGCCAACACTTCTCCTCCCAGATCAGGGCTGCATCCAGCCCGGCCTCGCATTAACACCAAGTGCTACCACAACACCCAAAGGTCTAACTTCCCAGGGCTAACCGAGTGTACGATGACACTAATGACCATACAGCAGTTTCTCTCCTACCTTTCTTCTCAAGATGATGCCAAAACCCAGATCGAATCCCTCTAAAGAAGGGCCTTCTGGTACGCTGCACGCAGCCACGTGGATTCGTGGCTTTGCTCCTAGCACCAAGCAGAGGAGATGCCCCTGCTCCCGCTCGGGAAGAGTGCCCGGCAGCAGAACCACACGGCTAACAGAGGGCTGCGGGACAAGTCACAATGGGCTGGGCAGGACCAGCACCGAGCAGAGCCCCTCCCCAGGAGCTTGTGGGTATGCCTACCGACAAAGATGCTGCAAAAACAGATGCTGAGAAAAAAAACAGAAAGGCCCTGCCCAGATTCTGGTCTCCTACAAAGCACTGACCGTGGGTCACTCCCTATGGGAGATTTGGGGATACAGCACCAGACCCTTCCTAGGAACACAATACTGTAACCATCCTTCCCTGGAAACTGGGGAAGGATGGTTATCATAGGCCCCATTCCCCACACCTTTAAACAAAATCCTCTCCACACGAGCTGCCTGCCTTACTTGCAGGCACAAGCTAGACCGGCACCCAAAGTCGCATAAGCTCAGAGGGGCTAGGGGAGCTACAGCAGGGATTTGCCTGGCTGGGGCGCTAATTAATATTTCCCCCAGAAGATTGCTTCCTGCAGCTTTCCTTGCTCGTATTACAAGCAGGGCACCCCTCACCGTGTTTCGGGAGTGCCCTTCTCTGTAATCAGCCAGCAGAGCACAGGGAACGGGGCAGCTCATGCCCCAGTTACGGCCACTTTCCTGCATGGGATGGGAAGGATCGCACCGGGAGGTGGCTGGGAGCCTGGGGAGTTGCATGCAGCAAGGTGCTGACCCCTGCTTCACAGATCTGGTTAACAGCACTGCTATAAGGACACGACCCTTGCCGTGGCACGCTCCATCTGCAGATTTCAGTGCCATCTGTGAGGGAGGCTGGATTCACTAACTGTGTTTAATACACGGGAAGAAACTAATGCACCAAGAAGCAAAATAACTTGCCCGCATGTACTTAATACATTAGCAGCAGAGCCAAGGATATTAACATCTATTTAAGCCTTGGCACTCCTCGCTGGGTTTTCCAGTGACTTTGACCCTCTTGGGGGCATAGGGAAATTTAAACGTGTGTTTTGAAGTGCCGGAGCTCCACCCTCTCTCCCACCAGCATCCACCCTCCAGCCCCACAGCAAGCAGGAAATGTATTTATTCACCGTCAATGCCACAAAAGCTCAGGCATGCCTGTGCTACTAACAGCCGTACTGGGGGCTATTCCTGCCTGCATATTCAAAATAACTGTCACAGCCACACAGGGAGTTATGCAGCTTTCCAGGACAAACTATACCTCTTTCTCAGCCCTGCAGGAAAGATGTTGTCTTCAGTACTGCCACGTTTAGCTGTGTTTCCTAAAGAAACTGGGTGTACACAACTGCACTATCTTTCAGTCTCTCCCTAATAGCTTTTGAGCCCTTCTGCCAGTTGCAGCTCAGCTCTGAGAGGCAGGAGCTGGGTCATCCCTGCAAGCTTTGTGAAGATAAGCAGTTTTGTACAAGCAAATAATCCACCAGGGCTGCTTTGGAGCCAAAGGCTGCAGGGTGAACACAACACAACCTTTATTAGACACCAGAGGATCCACCGTGGCCCGCTGCTCCCTTCCCTTTGGCCTCTGAGCACAGGCGTTGCACATCACAGCTAAGAGGAATGAGCAATGCTGCACACTGGTCGCAGACAGAAACCCTTGGTGGGATAATTAGTGCAGGATAATTAGCACCTCGTCTTCACCACCCGCACTATTTCGTGACACAGGAGAAGAGCGGGCAGCGACAGTGAAGGAAAGGGGAACTAACCACCACACCACGCCAAGCCCAGCCGAGGGGGGAAGACAGGGAACCTAGGGGATAAAATAACCCAGGAATGTTCTGGGCTTAGGAATTAAATGAAACACATTGTTAGAGCTTGCTACTCAGGTTTCCCGTAATTCACAGAAATTAGAGTATTTTCTGCTGGAACATGGGTTTCACAAGTCTGAGACTGTAACCCCAGCCAGGAGCAATTACATGCACCCAGCAGCATTTCTGACTCAAACCCAGCACAGGGGTGACAGGGGAAAAGCCATCTCGAGCTGTCAGCTGGTGCTGAAAAAGTCCCTTTCACATATGGCACTGTACTGGAAGACAGAGATTGCCCCCCTGTGTGCATTTGTCTGTCTGGCAGGGAGGAAGGGGAGTGCCCCTGGCAAAATTAATCCTAAAGGACTGGAGATCTAGACATCGTCCATCATCCATGAAGAGCCACCAACACACATCTTTGTTGTGCCCTTCTCCGGGGTCCGTTTGGGTGAGCCCTCAGCTGCTGCCTCCCTCCACGCTCAGCACACGACCACGGGCTGGATCTGCAATCCACGCATGCTCCTGTCGGGGTGGGGGGTAAGGAAAGCAGAGCCTTCCACAGATATGTCTAATGGAAAACACCGGTGTTAATGAACAGAAAGGCAGTTGTAGAGATGGAGACAGCTCATAACATCCTGCCTGCAAAACCACCTCCCAGACAAGCCCTGTAGCCAGGCAAGTGCCCAGCAGCATCCCGACGTCTGGGCCAGGCTCGGGTCCTGCCAAGGGTTCACGTCACACTTGCCACGGCAAGCCCGGGCAGCACACCCATGCTCAGGGCATGCTCGCACCCCAGCGGGGACAGAGCCGGCAGCCAGGAGAGCAGGGACCAAGGCTCACAGCTGGGGGTGCAGGGTTTGCACAGAGGGTGCCTGTCCCACAAGTCTGCCAGTACTTGCATGCTCCCTTCCAAGCGTCCAAAGAGCTGCCGCCTTCTCCGCATGGCACAGACACACGGATGTTCCACCGTCCCCAGCAAAGATTTAACCATACAATCCCTTCGCATCCCCTAGAAAGGCTGGCTCGGCCAGGGATTATTGCCAAGATACCAGCCACCTCACGCCTTGCACACCACAAACAGCTGAGCTGCAAAACAGGTTGCGACAGCCAGACCTCGACCAGCCATGGCATTGCTCATCCACGGCCAACGCCGCCACCGGCACCGCAGCAGTCCCAGCGCTCTGGGAAGGCTCTGCCCTGTGCTGCTGTCCCCAGGCTGGCCATCGTGGAGAGGACCAGATGCTCTTGCCACAAAAGCCACCTTCAGCAGTGCTCAAGAAGGGTCCAAGCTGGAGCAGCTGAGCGGGGAGCGTGGGAGCATATGCCAGCCCTGGAGGGCTGTTGCATTAATCCAGCACAAGCCCTGCCAGCACTTGCCTGTCAGAGGGTTTAACCAGCCTCCGAGAGCTGCCCGCTGCCCCAGCAGCTCCCGGGACCCAGCCCAGCAGGCTGCCACGACAATTTCCTCCCCAGCCGCCCTGGCTGGGCATCCACAGATCTCCTCCTGGCTGTCCCTCTCCTCCTAGCCAGCATCACCCGGGCTGCGGGCTCAGTTCACGGCAAGGATCCTGAGCCATCCCTCTCTAACATCTATCTCCCATCCTCCCTCCATTCAGGACAGCCTGTCCCCCCATCAGTCGCACACAACATACCCAGACCCTGATCGGCTCCAGACAGGCTTGCGGGGCAACTGCTGCAGCGTTTGGCTCTTTGTTTTTAATCAGCAGTTCCCACCCCGAGAGTCACTTTGCAAATCACTCTGAGGCTCTGGGGAAGGACACAGGCTCCAGGCAGCCCGGCAGCTCCACACACCAACCAGCGGCTCCTGCAAGAGGGGGAAATTTGGCAGCTTCTTCAGGAGACTTCAAAAGCCTTACTCAGGGCTCCTGCAGTCAGTACCGAGCTCTGGTTCTCAGCCCTATTCAAAGGTGACTGGAACAGAGAAGTATTGCGGATGCTTAAGATGCCACAAAAGAAAATCACCAGGTGCAAAGAAAGCACCAGAAAAAGACCGTGAGAAAGAAGAACAGGATGCGGGAAGTCATTTCACTCAGATGACCCCAAAGAGGGAAAGTCCTGATATGACTCTAAGGAAAATATCTGAAGATTCACCATCTTGCTTAAAATACAAACAAGATTCAAAATAAATCTCAACCCCCTGTGCCTCACGTAATTAGCAGAATGTGCTTTCAACACCCTTCTAGATCTCTTATCTCTGTATTTACTCAGGGTAGCTTGGACAGGTAAATCAGCCCTGGCAAGTTCCCCTTTAGTTTCTCAGGTGCTCACACAGCAGTTCAGCACCTGGATTATTTACGGTGAAATGCACATACTGCTCCATTCACTTCCAGAAGTTTACAAATGGAGGGAGCAGTCGGACAGCCCTTGCTTGGTCCTTGGTTTAATGGTGGGAGATACTCGGTGCAAGCATCACCGGACAGGCCACAAAGACCTCTGCTAGTAAAGGCTTGTGCACAGAAAGAGTTAAGACCCTGAAAGCTGATTAGTGGCGATCTGGCTTGGTTTGGGTGTCCAGGCTTCACAGATGCCATCCTACAAGAACGCGGAGAGAAATGCCCCACTTTGCAAGGGTGACACGGATCTCCCCAGCCCCAAAATCCCCATGGGAGCCCAGTGCCACAGCCCTACTCCAGCCCACAGGGGATAACCGACCGCTGCTTGGCCTAGCAGCCCATGCCGTGGAGAGGAGCTGAGCTGTCAGCCCACAAGACTCTGCTTTTCATTTAGCTGGCAATAGGCGAAAGGCCTGGCGAGAAGTGAAACCCTTCCTCCCACACTGGCAAGGTGCAAACACAGCCCTCCTTTGGCTCCAGCCACTCACCGATGGGAGCTGAAATCCTGTGCTGCGAGATGCACACCAGTTTCAGCCCTGTCAGAGAAGAGCCATGGTGAAAATGGATCAGCAGCCAGCACGGGTGACCCATCCATACAAGCTGGAGCATTAGAGGGGTGACAGCTCAAAGAACCGAGGAGAGCTAGACCTCAGCTAGGACCACAACAACTGCCAGTCCTTCCTTCAAAGTAACGAGCTCCCTCCAGGGAGCCAGAGCCCACCCTGAGCACCCAGCCAGGAGAGGGTCACTGAAGAAAGGTGAAGGGAAAGGACATGGCAAGCAACCCTCACAAGGCGAGGCTTAGCTTGATTTTAAATTGCTTAGTGTCCTGCTTGTGCTTCCAGTCCTCCAACATTGCAACAGTGAAGCCCCACAACACCTCAACATGTGCAAAATGAACCTCTTCCATGATTATCCAGTGGCATCTCTGCTCTGCATCAGCGTTTAGCCTGACGAATAGCCTGGACACCGCTCAAATTGCTAGTGTCACCCCATTGGTTTCAGATAGAGAGGGATCAATATGGTTCAAGGTGTCAAAGGAAGGGGAAAGTAAACTACTGATTTGGTTTTCTAAACATCTTCACAATGGATTTAAAAAATCCTTTATCAAATCTGTGTCTTAGGGTTGTTTTTTCCCTGCTTGTTCACCTTAAAAATGTCCAATATGGACTTCATGATTTTGTCAGAGAACTCACGAGGTCTTAGCCACACACAGTGAGTCCTGTGGTCCCTCCTCAAAGGGGAAGAGCTTTGAACACAGAGCAGTTTTCCACTTCATGTTTACTGCATATTTCGAATTTAGTAAGGGTGTTCACAAGTCCCCTTTTCATTCACTCAGTTCTCCTCAAAGTTGTTTTTAAGTGTAACCAGAAATGCCACCAATCACCTTCAATTTCCTCAAACCTGCAGTACCTCATCCCGACTGCTTTCTCCAGTGGTTCAGGGAGACTAGTAGACAGGGACTAGATTTCAAGTGGGAGAAAAGAAGGGAAAACCAGAGGAGAAACCTTCTCATCCACTGTACTGGACACAAAGGCATGAACACGTCTCTCAGTTCAGGGAGAAGACCCTTGTAAAGTCCTCTGGGACAGAGAGACTCCTAGATAACAAAGATCTGAGCACAGCAGGTCTCTCGGACACATGCACAGTATTTTAAGGTGAATTAGAGTCTGTACCTGACTCCATTAGATGCAGACAGTCCTGTGCTGGGGCCCCCAGCTTGAGGCAAAGCCCAGGTGCTCTGTGCATTGAGTCTTGGTGTTGACCTTGCTCCAGACAAAGTCGGTTTGTTATAGGGCACAAAGCCGACGCTGGAAGAACTTACTGACGCTGTCCTACCGGAAACCTGATGAGTAGTAGTGGAAGAATTGGGAAAGTTTATCATGGAGTGCCGGTAGCGCGTGGTGATGGGACCAGCCCCACCATTTAGCCAGCACTGCTGGCAGGAACAAGCCACCCCCGTGTGAAGGGGCGCCGGGGAGGCTGTCACCGGGTACGGGGCGTCCAAGCGTCTCTGAACACCGCGGCGGAACTTCGTGGTCTTGTTGGTCTGGACTTGAGCCACAAAGTCAACTTCATAGTTGTAGCCCAAAGGTCCGAGATCTACTCGCTGGTGGTTCGTGGCACGGGCTTGCTCCAGGAACACGCAGACGTTCATCTCGTAGGGGGACCACCCGCCTTCATCGTTCTGCCACTCCCAGATGATGCCCTGCCCGGCGGCAGAGTCCCCAGGGAAGAGGTGCCTGCGGACAGCCCGCATTGTCCCTGCGTGGGGAGGGGAGGAAAAAAAAAAATAATAATTTTGTGAGCAGAGAAGTAAGGTGGACCTGGTCTCAGGAACTTGTTTCTACACAGATCTGTGGTGTCTACATCAGGGTGGTCTTCCTCACCTCTCCCTCAACAGGGCCACTAGCAGTCTTTTTCTTCCCGACAGGGCTGGGTTTGCTCATGGAGCTTAGAGAAACGCAATACCCCCAGGATCCCTGTCCCTCTGCCAAATCTGATTGTGGGCTGGCAACAGGTTCAAAAGCTGCTGGGAGGAAGGGTGGGAAAGGAGGGAAGGAGAGAGGATGCAGAGACAGACACACCCAAGCACAAAGGCACAGCGATCACATATGCCTCCCTGACGTTAAAAAAAAAAAAGTTAAAAAAAAAAAAAACAGGCCTCAGGCTGAGGCACAGATCTGGTTAAAAAAAACAACTCCCACAGCCTTGACAACAGAGTAACTATAGAGACACGACACCATCGGGAAGTGCTTTGCAGAAGCACTTAAGGGGCTAAACACCCACTTCGCTACACAAGGGTCTGGGCAATTTTGCTCCTGGGGTAGTGGGTGAAGTCTCTCAAGGGCCAAGACGAGGACTTTGGAGAGGATGGACAGGTCAGCTTCTCCAGGCTCCTGACTGCTGGCAGATATAGCAAGCAGAGGAGAAGACAACAAAGTAATTTGAAAACTGGAGAGAGCAGCTGTTCAGACAAAGGAAGAGAAATGAAAGCAGACACGCTGCTCTTGCAAGGCCACTCGACAGCAACAGCAGGAGCTCGAAACCCCCTGGAAGCCTGGCTCCCCAGGGTGACTTCACTCCTGGTTATTTTATTCCTTTCTTTACAAAAGAAAAAGCCTAATGAGAAGGAGGTAAGCCACCCAACAGGACAGAAGCTCTGCAACCTCTGCAAAAATGGGTTCCTGCAGCAGGGTCAAAACTGCTGCTGCTGGGAAAATCCTCAGCAGCACTCCGCACTGAGAAAGAAGAGCAGGAAATGCCGCGGGGCAAGCAAGTCCAGGGACGCAGGCAGGTGGGGGCGAACAGGGATGCAGCAAGTCGTTACGACACAGGTGGAGTTCAGAGAAGAACAGAAAAAAAAATAAAATAAAGCCTCATGTGGTCATGAGAGTTATGACCCTAAGCTCCAGGACCACAGGTAAAAAACAGTATCCACACCTAAAGCCCAGCGAGAACTGCCCCAGAATATTGCTGGTGGCTCTGTGGGGGGCAGGCAATCCAAGCAAGTTTTACACCCAACAAGCACACCCCAAGGAAGAGGGAGGACAGCCCACGAGGGACTCCACACTGCCAAAATCCAATTGCTACCTGTGTTTAGGTTCTGGCTGGCTGAATGCTGGCTCGAGTATCTCTGCCTCCCACTGCTGTCCTTTCTACCCCATAGTATTGGGATATTGCAGAAATTACTAGGACTTGACTAAAACTATAAGGGCATTAACTGCCTCCTTGCTGCTAAAAATTCTGCTCGACAGCATGAAAGTCACATCTCTGCTCCTGTTCACTCCTGGGCTTCTTTGTAAATGGTGCTGGTGGTTTCTGCACAGCGCTTAGGTGACCAGACCATAACGAGACCCTGCGCTGGGGTGCGGGTATGTCCCACGTGTCACTGAAGAAACTAAACCAAGAAAGACAGATCTGAGCTCCAGAGCTGACATAAAGGCTGAGGGTCTCTCAAAGGCACAACGTGCCATACCAAGGAACGGCAGGACTCGCATTTCTGCTGGGGAGCTGAAGGCTCTGGGGACTGGAATGGCTTGCCTCAGCCCAGGCAGGGGATGAGCAGCCAGGAAAGGTCCAGCCCTTACTCTCAACCTGCTGCTTCAGCAGCCAGAGCAGCACCAAGTGTCCTGCTTATTGCAGAGTTGGACTCTACAGTGACGCCATTCAACAGACAACATCTCATCAGCACCCCTAAAAAGCTACTAGCAGCCAGTGAAACACAGCAACCTCTCCCATAAGAGCTGGGATTGAACCCAACAGCTCAACCACAAAGGCCAGGGATGCCTGTGGGACTAGACCTTCCTCTGGCAGAAGTGAGGGCAGAAGGTGTCAGCAGAACCAAGCTGACTTTCCCTAGCCAGGAATCAACACCTTACGTGGGAAAGCAGATGAAACAGCCAAGAGCAAACTCTAGCAGCAACTGCTCCTATCCAGCAAACAAGTCCTGCCAAATTTTAGAAACACACAACCTATGGCCTCAACAGGTGGGCAACATCAGGGATGACCCCCTGAGCAGAAGGAGGGCTGGGGACAAGACTGGGCTGGAAGTGAGATGGTGAGAAATGAACTACATTCAGAGATGAGTGCAGGGAACCTGCTCCCAGGAGAAAGGGGACACCACGGGTAAAGCAAGGTGGCAGAAAGCCCAGCAGGACACATCTCAGAGGAGATTAGCAAGGCTGCCCCTGCTCCATTGGCAGGTCAGAAGCTAAAAGCAGCACACAGAGGACTTAAGGAGTTTGTAAGCAACCTGTATTTTTAACATCCCAAAACAGCATCAGGGAGAAGAGCTTTTAGGAGTCAATAACAAGACCAAAGCCACACATTTGGAAAACATCCCCCTTCCCCCAGGCTGGCAGGGAAACTGGCATTCCTCTCCAGGGTGGGCAAACAGCTGTGGCGAGAGGACAACTCCTGCTGCTCCCTTGCATTCACTCCCAGCTAATCTGCCTCCACCAGCAGCTGAAGACCGCGGCTAATCCTGTCCGCAAGATCCCCCCGCACAGCTGTCATTCCCCGTTGGTGGGGATGCTGGTCCCGTTAACACTGGTTTCCTGTTATTCTCCCTGGCTTCCTTTGAAGAGCCTATTTGTCTGTCTAATAGCTAATGAGCAGAATACAACAGCCTATTTTTTGCTCTGTTTAAAGATTTTTCATGGGGATGTTTCCTGCAGAGATTCTTTTCTCCAGCACATGACAAAGGTCAGCTGGCTGCTTGCTCAGAAAGGTTCACGTTTAAGGCAGAGCCCTGCAGAGAGAAAAAGGTTTACTTAGAACTGGGCCACTGAAAGGGGATATGAGAGCGTTACCAATAGTCACGTTGCAGAGCACACAGGTACCTGTGGAGGGAGGCTCACAGACCTGGCCACTGACCAGCATCCCTCCGAATCGGTGGGAAATGCTGCAGGAGAGCTGTGAAGTGGAATCAGCCTTTTTGTTATTAACAACTCAACCACAGATCTCATCCAAGGAAAGATGAGATCATGCCAGCCAACATAATTTCCAAAATTGTATTGGGCTGTCCCCCAGAGATGACCAACTCCAAACCATCCTGTGATGGACAATATTTGCTAGGTGTTTTGAGATCTTTCACAGGGGTCTAAAGAGATACAAGAACTTTGTGGAGAGACAGCTCCACTCTTGGAGAAGGATGTCCCATTCACGCTGGGACACATCTTTCAGTCTCCCACAGGCGCTATGCTCACCCTCACCAAAGTGGGCCATTTCCTGACAAGGGATGGCCCGGGACTGCTGCCCATGTGCTGGAGCACTGGCTGAAAGGACAAGAGGCTGGAAGGTTCCTTCACAAGTTTGGTGCGAAGAAAACGAGAAAGAAACAGCTGCTGGTGCCAGCTCTGGTGGTCCATAATGTATTGCTCTAAGTCATAGCCTCAGCAGGGCTTCCAGGTGCTCAAACAGGCCATGCTGAGCCAGACCTGCCAAGGCATCCAGCTAAGAAAGCTCCTCACCCAGGACACCCCTAAGGTCACCAAGTCAGAATAAAAACACGGATGCAGCTGTGATGACCACTCACATTTGCTCCAACCACTTCCCCTTCCTGTAGAAACTGCCCAATTGTGCAGTTGATTCAAGATATCGCTCACTTATTGCTTCAATTGGCAAGAAACCAGAGCACTGCCCATCTCTAAAGTTTGGAGTGATGCTTGACTGTGTCCTGTGGTGCTGGGAAAAATGTTGGCAAAGGGGAAACTGATGCAGAGAGAATTTTCCAAAGCAGCCATTCATTCGGGGTGTGTAACTTGGGATCTCCTTGGATTTTCCAGAGATGAAGAGCATGCTTTCCCCCCCTGACCCCTAAGCTACAGCTGCTCAGCACATCTGGAAAAAAAGAGGGTAGGAGTCATCTCAGCAAATTCTGAGCTGCTAGCCTCAGTGACCCCAAGAGAGATGAGAATGAAAATTAGGTCTCAATACTGCTATTAAGACCAGCCCGCCTTTCCTCCCTGGGAGGAAGCAAACCAGCCTCATATAGCACAAGTGCGGGGAATATTCTGCTGCAGCATTACGGCGTTCTGCGGGGGCTGCAGGCTTTCGCAAAGCAGCTTGCGCAGGGCGGCATGCCAAGGTAAAGCAGCTGGCACTCCAGTCGCAGAGGGAACAAGGGATTCAAATGGGAGGGTTTGAATCGTAAAAAGGCCTTTTTATGCAAGTGGTCTTGAATGGATGTGGGTGGGGGCAGGAAGAAAGTTTGCAGCAGCTCCGAGGGCTCTGGCTCACAAGCTCTGAGCTCCAGAGGTGCCGTGATGAGGCTCCTTAAGAGATCACCACCGCCTGCCTGCGCCCAGCCCTGCAGATTCATGCCAGCCAACACTGATTTGCTCACGTGCTAACATGCTGGACAGCAGACAGCATCAGGAGAGAAGCAGACAAGCCGCCCATCAAAGAACTGCCCAGCAGTGACAGCAGGGCTTTGTAGGGCTCTCCTGTGCAGAACAAGGTCCTGCTTATCTCCACGCATGCAAGCAGCCTCATCAAAACCCCAACACAGGCAGGGAATCTCCCTTACCTGTATCCTGCCGGAACTGCATCAAGCTTGGGATATCGATGACGTAGGGGGCCAAGACAGGATCCGCGTGTCCCAAAGGGATGCTGCTGACAATCCCCGACCCCGAACGCCGGCCCTTCTGCTGAGAGGCCTGAAAAACCTGTTCAATGTAGCTGCAGACGTTCCCTCGGTACGGCCTCCACCTGCCAAATTCATCCTGCCATTCCCACACCGCCACTGCTGTGGAGTTGCTGCTGTGCCCCAGGGCAGAACCGGAGAGTCCGGATGGCCCGGCCGAACTGCTTCCTGGTCCCTGAGCTGCTGCCATGTTACTCCCTGAGGTCTGGGCACGCTGCGATTGGAAGCGGCAGCTGTGCTGGCTGGCCTTACACCATTTTCTTCTGGGGGACCTGCAGCAAGAAACAGAGAGAGCACATGGAGCTGAGAATGATGCCCCAAATCCACCCCACCCTGCATCCGTACCACACGAGCCATTTAACAAAGGGAAGCAAGCTCAGCCTTTCACAGAAGATGCTCACTGTGCATTTAGGAGACTACAGAGAAGTGGATCGGCCTCAAAACCCTCTGGTCGAGGGCAAATGAGGTACCACCACCCACTCCCTGCCAATGCTAGCAACTTTTCTTGCTAATTTAGAGCAAAAACTCTTTGGAGAGACTCAGCTTCTTACGGTTTGTGGCCCCAGACACCACCAGTTGCTGCAGACCTGTACGAAACCAGCCCAGAGCTGCTGCTGATCTGCGTTGGGCAGACCTGTAAGCCCCGACCCGAGTTCAGATGCTCACTAGCCAGGAGCGCGCCAAGGCAAGCGGCCACTCCCCATCCGCGCTCAGCGCTGGTCCTGGCAGCGTTACGCTCTGACCACCCGGACGTGAGCTGCCAACTTGTGAACAGGAGCTCTCCGAGCACTTGTGCACACAAGTGACTTGGTTAGACAAGCAGTTCCCAAACTCTTCACACTGATCTGAGCTACAGGGCTACAATGTCAGCTCCATTCAGGCTTCTGATCACTCAGTTTCGATCCAGGATCAGTCCCTTGGCTCCTTCTGTGCAGTGTTACACATGCACACAAAGCCAGAAGACAATCCTTTACGCACAGTCTGCAACGCAGTAATACATACGTTGAGTGTGATCTGAGCGAAGAATGGATGGGAACGAGTATGGAAGCACCAGGAGGAAAGCAGGGCGTAATAAACAGCCTGTGCCGAGGGCAGTGATTTAGCACGTCCTCAAGATCTCAGCACACTTAGTTGCGGCTTCTCAGGTTGGAAAACAAGGAACATCTTGAAACAAGGGACAATCTGCATCAACAAAGACTCAAGCCAGAGACTCAAGCCATTAAGAGATGATTTGGGGAAGAACAGAGAATGGGGTAGGAGCCTTAAAACATCCAGATAAAGACACAAAGGGCAGTGAGTAAATCCTAACGACTCACAGAGAAGGGACAGGAAGCAGAGACAAGAGATCACCATCACTCTTAGCCCCCAAGGGATGTAAGAAAGCAGACCCAAAGCCATCACATGGTTGCCAAGCTGTCCAAGAGACCCACTGATATCTGGCGTTCCTTGTCTGCTGTGTCATTGCAAGGAATCCTGTCCAGACCAACTGGACACAGGTGTCTTGATGCCCAAATGCCAGACAGACCACTTGGAGATCCCCGTGTTGGTGCTCGTGAGCAGGTGGGTACAACTGTGAATGAGCGAAATTAATTTTATTTTAAAATAAAGTCGCCTTTTCCCTCCTAAGGTCTCATGTCATTGATTGCTCGCTTAACTCCCAGCAGTCAGCAGGGAGCTATGAGCTTCCTTCCCATCAAATGGAAAAGTTCAGGTCTCCAAAGAGGCAGAGAAGCAGTGGGTGGCTTCCACTGGAGGATGCCATCTGCACAGAGAATGACATCCCTGCTGGATGGGGGAAGATCCCACGCTCCATAGAGCATCCCATCCATCATGCTCGTGTGGC
The DNA here is from genome assembly GCF_035582795.1 of Mycteria americana. Classification (NCBI taxonomy): domain Eukaryota; kingdom Metazoa; phylum Chordata; class Aves; order Ciconiiformes; family Ciconiidae; genus Mycteria; species Mycteria americana. Next base: position 8,188,873 of record NC_134379.1, on the reverse strand, counting down.
TTGCTAGCTTAAAAAAGAAATAGAAAAAGAGCGAGTGAAGAACAGACACTCCCACATGTCTGCATTTATAAGAGGAAAGCAACACTTTCTCCAGGAATTCATTGTAAATTAGTTTATAAGCTGCTCTGAGATTTTTACAGAACACCCCCAGCTCAACTGGTGTTGGTGACAAACCGCTCTAGATCACCAACAAAAGATCCCGGTCTCTGCAACCGATCTTTTTGATGTAGTTCATTCTCCCCTAATGCACCAAGGATGGTTATTTTACTGCTCAAACCAGCAAATTAATACTTGAGGTATCAAACCCAACACCTGCCTCTGCCAGCTCTTTTTATGGCAGGTTTCACGCCAACACATCTCCTCCTCAGGGACCGCCAGCACGTCCGTGCTCGGCTTGGACCAGCATGAGCCAAAGCAGGGCTGCAGGGTTTTCTGTCCTACCCACCTGCATCAGGTGCTCTGAACCCCAAATAGAGAATCGACACCATTTTTTCCCCAAAGTTTTTGTTACCAAATATTCATCTGCACATCCCACAGCCAGAAGCAGAGCAGGAGAGCAGAGGGAGGCTGTTTGGAGGGAGTCGGCGATTCATTTTCCTTCCTTTTTGAAACACAGCAGCAGGAAATGGAAAAAAGAGGGTATCCCAGCAGAAGAGCCGCTTCCTTCACGTACCACCTCACACTCGCTGGGACGCTGGCTGAGAACAGCCGGGTGACAAAAGCCTATTGCTCACCCCCTTGGATGAAAACCATGCTTTGAGTCCTGGACCACACGCGCTGACCAGCTCCCACACGCAAGCAAAGGGACCTGGACCGGCTGCACGTGAGCGTCGCGTGCTCCGACTTTTGCTTCCCCGTCAGAATAGAAAAATATTTCCTGCGCTGGGACTGCTGGTCCAAAGGAGGAGCAAGGGGTGTATTTCAGCCTCCTGCCAGTTCTCGCTGCTGAACGCTGCTCAAGCCAGCAGCTGTTTGCATGGATTGGGAAGCGAGGAATGCGGGAAAGCTTCAGTAAGCCAAAATTACACAAGTCCCTGAGTTAAGGCAAACAAGAGAAATAAAAGGCCTGAAGCTGCAGTTCCTTTCCCCTCTCCGTGGATTCAGCAGCACACAAATATTAAAAGCTGAGAAATTCAATACCAGAGCTGCTCACGTGGTTTTCAGCCTACCCCCTTGGGCTGCCGCGTGTGTTACACCAAGGCAGACAGGGTTTGGGGTAGGCAGCTAACAGAGCTGTATGGAGATGGCTGGCTGCGGCTTGGGACGCGTTACACATCCCACTTTACCAGCGTTGCGTTTCGGATGCCAGCAGCAGCAGTTCAGCTGCACCAGCTCCTTCACGCTGGCTCTGTCTGGGAAGATTGGCAGCCCAGAGAGAGTAGCTACAGGTCTTTGATAAAATCCCATGGACTATAACACTTCACCTTGAGCTTTAAAAATGCCTTGAAAAGCTAAAAGTCATACCAACTCCTAAAAGCTGTGTTTATTCAGCAAACAGGCCTGGCTCCTATTAGAAATCCTACGGGCCACCTTGCCCCAAATGAAAACAAAAGCGCAACTACTTGAAGTGCAAACTTAAATATTCCAGCCAACCGCCCTCCACTTAGGAGGTAATTTGTAACTTGGGCTCAGATCTTGAATTTGGATTTGTTTGGTTGGATCTTTACGCCCTAGCACAACCTCTGAAACGTTTGCCCCCGTGGCTTTAAACAGGCACTTGGACAGGAAAAGAATTGGGTGCGTTTCGGTTCTGTTTCCCAGTAGATTCACTCCCTGCTCCTCAAGCTCCAGCAAATGGTGGCGAGAAAGCTGGGGAGGGGCAGGTGAGAATTAAAGCATTTGAAAGATATGTTTAATTCTCAAACCTGTTCTACTTCCAGAAAGCAGAATTTTCTTTTGCTTTAAACGCAGGATCTTAACATTCACAGCTCTGAGATGATTTCTAAAAATGTCAAGTCCCTTTTTAAGTTTCTGAACTGAAATTGCCAGCGCTGATAAAACTTGAAATGATACGCTAGCTTGCACCTGGAAAAGAAAAGGCCTCAGGAGCACTTGAGCTGGGCTGCATTAGAAAAATAAAAATCACCAGATTGGTAAAACAGAGACTTTTCAGTAGATTGCTCAGAAAAGAGGGTGCCCAGGAGGGATTTGTTACGCGCCACTAACACCACATGAGAGACGGGACTGGAAGAGCTACAAAGAGCCCACGGGAAAAGATTACGCACGGATTAGGAGAGCACATAAAGCCCAGGGAGGCAGCGGGGCTGTAATAAGCCCATGACCCTGCGCAGGGTGCATGACTGGAGCAGCATTACAGGTGCCCTGTGCCACCCTGACCCCAAACCACCCAGTCAGGGCCCCCCACGTCATCTGATCCGCATGTCTAACTGCGAGATAACTCACATCTAAGCACACCTTTCCGTACACGAGCACCCAGCACCGACTAGCACACAGCTAGCAGCAACCAAGCGTAATACTAGAGCAAGGTGGTGGAGGAGAGGTCAAATTAATATGTAGAATTAATAACTCCAGCCGCGCAGATCGATCTGCCCTCGACACAGTCCTGCCTTCTTGCAGCCTTTGCTGATCCTCATGGCACAAGGTGGCTGAGCTGACAGTCAAAAGAACACAAGAAATAAAACCCGACCGCTCCAAACCTGGACTCTTTCCATTCAAAACAAGCTTCAAGAGAGTTCCCTTCGGAGGAGAAAATAAAGACTGCAACTGAAGCAGAACAAAGCATTTGCCTATCAGCTAGGCAGAGGGCTTACTTCAGGCACGAATGAACAGGAAAGCTGAGGCAGCGAGAAGAGGGCAGGTACACCTAAAAACAGGATCACACCAAACCTGGCACCCCACTCGCTCGCTCCAGGGTCCTTCTGGACACCGAAGCAGATTCTTTATTTGTGGGGAGACTGTTTACTTGCGAGGGTGCAAACCTGGCAAGATGGGGAGGGCTATTCCAGCTTCCCGAGAGCTTCGACGAGCACCAGGAGGGCTCTTCCCCTGCTTTTAGCCGGACGGCACAGCCGGATTGCGGGGAAGGGCAAAGCCAAGTCCTGCCAAGGGGACCTGGGGACTCGGGGCCAGCCTGCCCGCTCCGCCGTGGCCGCAGGCCCACCGGAGAGCTCAAGCCGGCCCTGGAAGCTCCCAGCAGCCCCGACAGACCCCCGCAGCCCAGGCAGCCGCCTCCTGGCTTCAGCACGGCCCCCCCCGCAAACACCCGGTGACCCCGGGTAAGACCCTCTCACGGGCCCACCCGGGGCTCCGCGGGTGCAGCGGGGGGTTTGTCCGGGCGGCACCGATCCCCCTCGGGGGCGAAGGAGGGGCCGGGGCCCGGTGCGAGGGGAACGGCGCCCTCGTCCCCCAGGACGAGGCGAGGAACGGCCCCCCGGGCCCGCAGGGGAAGGCCCGGCTCCCGGCCGGCCACCCCCTCCGCCGCTCCCAGCGGGCTGAAGAGGCCCGGCCAGGGGCGGGCTGGGCCCGGGGCGGTCGCACCTCGGTACCGGTCGCTCGCGGCCGTGACGGCCCCGGGGAGGCCCCTCACGGACGGCCCGGACCCTTCGCGCCACAAGGAAGGGAAGGGAAGGGACGACACGACACGACACGACCCGGCCCCTTCGCGCCACAAGGAAGGGGCGACGCGACGCGAACTCAACCCAACCCGTCCCGGCCCGGCCCGGCCCGGCCCCGCCGCGCCCCTCACCCCGAGTCCCGGCGGCGGCTGTCGCTGCGGCGCGGTCGCTTCCCGGCCCGCGGCGGCGGGAAGCACTGCGCATGCGCCCGCGCGGCCGCCTGGGGGATGTAGTGCGGGGGGCGGGGCCGGCAGCGGCCGGAGTGGGCGGGGGGGTGAGCGTGCGCGGGGCGTGTGCGTGACGCAGGGCGCGCGTCAGCGTGATGTCAGGGGCGTGTGTGTTACTGCACGTGCGGGAGTGCGGCACGGGGTGTGCGCGAGTGGGAGCTCGTGCGTGTACCGTAGCGTGTGCGCGACACCGCGAGTGGGTGCTGCCACGCGAGTGCGGTACCGCGCGGGTGTGACAGCGCGCGTGCACGCGGCGCTGCGTGTGCGTGTGTGTGAGCACGTGTGCGGTAGTGGGGGTGCGTGGCACTGCGTAGGCGTGATGCTCCGCGTTTCTGAGTGCGTGTGCCTGTGTCCGCGGCTGATGGTGCGTGTCCATGAGCGTGCGAGCGTGCGCGAGAGGCTGTGCGCTTCTGTGTGGGAGCAGACGTGGGTGTGTGGGACGGCGAGGGGGTGCGTGTGCACCCCTGCAAGCACCCCTGTGACCCCTGCGACCCCTATGAGCACCCCCTGCGAGCACCCCTGTGACCCCTGTGACCCCTATGAGCACCCCTGCAAGCACCCCTGTGACCCCTGCGAGCACCCCTATGAGCACCCCTGCGAGCACCCCCGTGACCCTTATGAGCACCCCTGTGAGCACCCCTGCGAGCACCCCTGTGACCCCTGCGAGCACCCCTATGAGCACCCCTGTGAGCACCCCTGTGACCCCTATGAGCACCCCTGCGAGCACCCCTGTGACCCTTATGAGCACCCCTGTGAGCACCCCTGTGACCCCTGCGAGCACCCCTGTGACCCCTATGAGCACCCCCGTGACCCCTATGAGCACCCCTGTGAGCACCCCTGTGACCCCTATGAGCACCCCTATGAGCACCCCTGCGAGCACCCCCTGTGAGCACCCCTGTGACCCCCTCCCCCCCCCCCCCCCCAGGAGCCAGGGGCAGAGCGGTGCGGGCCATGCCCCTTGCACACCCCGTGTGCCCCCCACCCCCCGTGTGCCCCCCGCACCCCGTGTGCCCCCGCACGCCTCCCCGCGCCCGGGGCGGGCTGGGTCAGAGCCGCTTCGCTCAGTGACGCTGCAGGGACAGCATCGCCCCTTGCCCAGGCCAGGGGACAGACACCCCCAGCCCCGCGCGGCCCCGCTGCCGTGGGGTCCATCGCCCGGCGCCCTCGGGGACACGCGTGGGTGCCCGTCGCTCCCGCGTCCCCCTTCAAGCCCTGGAATCCACGGCAGCCCCGGAGCCGGGCTGGAGGAGCAGCCTGGCTGCACAGGCGACGGGGGCCAGCCTGCGGGCGGTAGAGGCAGGGCTGGGAAAGCCAGGGAAAAAGAGAGAGTCACCTGCTGGATTAAAGGACTTTTAAAATGTATTTTTACTGTACGGGCGAGCAACAAAGAGAGAAAGAGATTTCTGGCTTTAAAAGGTCTGAAAACGGGGAGAAGCACCGGGAGGTTGTCATTTCTCTGCCGAAAATCCTGGGGCAACCTGAGCCACGCGCTTTGCAGCAGCGATGCGGGGTTAGAAGGAAAGAGCTGGAGCTAACATGGCCTTGCCCTTGCTTGCTTTTGCAGCTTTGAAGATCTTTTTATTTTGTTAAAATCTTTTTTTTGGTCATACCTAATGAGAGGTGTTGGTGCTGATGCTCAGCGATCGATACCCAGCCCCTGCTCTCCCCCGTGCCCTGAATGGCTCTGATCCCACTCTGCTCCTGCTTTGGGTTTCTCCCGTCTTGCACCGCTCCTCTGCTGGGACTTTTGCGCGGAGCAAGGCAGGGCAGAGCAGGCAGCAGCGCGCGTCCCCCTCCGGAGCAGAGCACGGGCCGTGGGTTTCCCCAGGACACGTGGCGCCGGGGTCTTCTCCTGCCACCGCTTTGCAATATCTGGGGTCCAGCATACAGGATTCGCTCCTCTTAGAGAAACGTTAGACACACGTACGCTCCCGGTGTCGTTACCTCTGTCCCCGCGGTTCAGCAGAGCCCGTGACAGCTACGTCTCGTTAGAGGTGCAGCCTCTAATGAAGCTTAACGCGTGGGAGCCGCTTTCTAGACAGTGACTCGCGCCCTTGAAGGTGGCGTGTGCTTCCTGGGGGGGCTGCGACCGCCCCGAGCCCCATTCAGCGGGGACTGCTCAGCTGCTCAGCTACGGCCTCGAGGAGAGTTATTTTCAGTTTCATTTACATTCGTGTAAATCAGAAACAAGCCCCTGGAGATTACTGCCGTGTTCGTTGTTTGAGCACGGGGTGAGGATCGTTAGATATAATGCGTGTGTGCAGCAGAGATCTCTAACGACAGAGCGCTGCTTCCTTCCAGCTGCCTGCTTCATCTTGATCAGACCCCTTGCAAGACGTACGTGTTTATTTAGAGATTACATGGATTCTGGAACACCTTGCAGATAGGTGGATTACTTCTTAATACTGTGTTAGAGGCAGGTCAGACCCCAGCTGGGTTTTTCCCTTGATGGGTGCTTCAGCAGCGGAAGTCAAAACCACCACCGAGATATTTCAAAATCAGGAAGCATTCACCAGTCCTTATCAAACGACTTTAAACTTCCCCAGACTTTACACCCAGCAGCACTGATTCAAACGTGACGTGCTGTGATACACCTGCTCCAGAGGTGCTCCAAAAGGCTTATAAAAATAAAGTACATTATCCTTGGACTCAATAATTACAGCAAAGGTACCGTATAGAACCACCTCACACCGTAGGCATGGAGGGATATTATAAAACTCTGCTTCCTGGGTTAAATACACAGGACTCATCTTTACGGAGCTTATATAGGGTCGCTTTTCTGCTTCCAGAAAATGTATAGCGCCGAGCATGTAACCATTGCAGCTGCAGTAAAAATCCTCCGGAGCTGTATCTCCCTGCAGTTCAGCCTCGTATGCAAATGCCCATGGATTTCTCTGTACCAGGATGGATGAGACTGTCACACACTTGAGTTCAAAATACTCACAAAGTACTAATAATTGCCAAATGTGATTGATAGCCTGCTTATAATGTGTCTCTTTAAGCAATAAGTTTCACATTTACAACTCAGGTGCTTAGAATTCTTGTCTCCTGCGGCTGCAATAAGGAACCGAAGAGCAACGCAGAGATTTTTTTCCTTTCTACCTCGATACACACAAGCCTGAAAAATAGATAGGTACGCTTTATAAAGCCGTGCTGGGAGCAGATTCTGGTCCGTGTGGTTGCACGAGTGAACAGGCATTAAATATCCTCTGATCCTAAACAGGAAAAGGTTGCAGGGAGAGTCGAGGATGGTGAAGAATAGATTATATTGAGCCTGGCAGAGCTACACGGCACGGCTGGAAGATGAAGAGATGCTGCAAGCGAGGAGCAAGGAGTCCTGGCTGACGAGGGAAGCTGGGCGAGGGCTGTGGACGATGCTACGGGGTCTGACGGGTGTTACAGATAAGGGCTGCGGGGTGTCAAAGAGCAGCAGGGCACTGGGTGTAGTTACCAGGAAAAGGGAAGGGCTGTACGACGGGGATAAACCAGCCGGGCGGTGGCTGAGCTGTGGGAAGAGTCTAGCGTACGTTGGATCTATTTTCTTCTTATTATTGTGTTTTATTATTTATTTTTGAGCAGGGATTCATGAGCTGATCTGGTAGGACGTCTTGCATCAGGGTACGTGGAGGGCTCTGCAAGGCACGGTAGATGGCTGAGGCATCTCATCTCGGCAAGACAAGCGCTTTGCTGGACCTGTCGTCCTCTTCTCATGCCTCCCCCTCACTTGTCCAAGCCACAGCTGTATGCCATGATGGTCCAACCCCCTGGAAGGGGTTAGCAGAGCCGAGGCACCACGTCCAACGTGAATCCTGGGCCTGACGAACAGCCGAGACCATCAGACCCTGCTGCACAAATTCCTTCAACTATTTGGTGTGAGGGTGGCTGCAAAGGTGCTCGATGCTCTCTGAGCTCATTGAGATGTGACCCTCAGCGTCCAGCTCTCCCTACAGACCTCGTAGTTCCCACTACGAGAGCTGTTTACAGGGATGCAGACCTCGTAGTCCCCACTGCCTGCAAAAATATTTGAAATTATATTTGATATGATTTTTACCCTAGCGATCCACAGAGTTTAAACACAATCCGTTATCCTTTTTTTCAGCTGGATCCCCCATTTCCCGCGCTCACACGCTGAAACAACCTTCTCTGCATGCTCCCCAAATCAGTATGCAAAGCAGCGAGTCCTCCAGCATGGGATCCTCTTCTGTCTGAGCCATCCACTCGCCGGGGTCACTAGCCAAATATTTGTCTTCTCCCCGTTTCTTTTCTTGCAGCGAGGCTGGAAGGCTGTCGAATTAATTTCCCCATGGCTGCTCCATCTCGTGTGTTTTTGACTCAAGGTCCTACGCTAATGTATATAAAACCTGCTGCTTGAGGCTCTGTTAAATTGCCAGGGCTAGCCTCGTGCTCTGGGGAATAGCCCAGCCACTTAGAAAACTGTCTGGCCAAGCTATGCTGGGATTGCTGCGGCACCCTGAATTCACAGCCCACTTGATTTCGGATTAATTTCCCTGAGCAGACAAACCCGAACTGACAGGAATTAGGAAGAAATTCCTCTGCAGGCAGAGGATAATAGGTGAAATTTCATTTCATTTTCCTCTGCAGCAGCTGCTGCCGGTCCCTGCCAGGGACCGATTAGACAAAGCAGAGATGGGATCTGTTACGGCCACGCTGCTCTTGCCGGGTGACCTTGCTCTCCAACGCCTGGGATTTGGCTGCTGAAGGGGACGCGTCCCTGGTCCCTGCTGGTGGTGGGAGATGCTCTGTGAGCTCTGCTAACCTCCCTGTGCCCCACTGCCTGCCTTCTCCAGGGAAATCGTGGAATCATGAACGGTTTGGGTTGGAAGGGACCTTTGAGGACCATCTAGCCCAATCCCTGGTCATGGGCAAGGACTTCTTCCACCAGATCAGGTTGCTCCAAGCCCCATCCAACCTTTGACCACTTCCAGTGATGGGGCATCCACAGCTTCTCTGGGCAACCTGTTCCCGTGTCTCACCACCCTCATCGTAAAACATTTCTTCCTTACGTCCAACCTAAATTTACCCTCTTTCAGTTTAAAACCCCTGCCCCTCGTCCCGTCGCTACAGACCCCGGTAAAAAGTCTCTCTCCATCCCTGCTTTTGCAAAATCCAGCCAAGAAACCGCCGACGCTGGGTCCTCTGGGTCGTGCGCTCGTCTCGCCTGCCCTGGCCGCCCGCACCTCGCCATCAGTGCTAATTACAGGCGGCCTTCTCCCTGCTCTGCCTTACGCCCGCTTTGCCCGTTGCTTTGCCCATTTGCCCGTTTGCCCAGGTCCCTGGGGCTGGCCCTGGCCGAGCTTTGCTCTCTGCCCAAACCCGCCCCTCTCTCAGCTGCATTTCTTTCAAGCATTTCTTCCTGAAAATGCGTGCCACCTAGTGCACGCTCAGCCGTGTGGCAGCCGAAAATGCGAGCCATCCCTCCGGAGGTCCTTCAGGCCACCCCTGAAGCTGGAGGTTTTCTGGATCGGGCTGGAAGAAGCGTCAGGCTCGGCCACGGCATCTCCATCCCACGCAGGTTTCTGCACTAGCAGGCAGCGACGTCCGCCCCGTCTGTCTCCTCAGTCTGTCCGTCCCCGTGCGGGTCACCACTTCTCCATGACACGCTTCGGCACGGTTCGAGCTAGCTGGCCTTTATTTAAAAGCACTTAAGCTGTGGCTGCAGCAGTCCCGTCTAACACCAGGAGTGCTTCAGCAGAAGCGGGCTGCCTGTATTCCCCGGTGCCGGCAGATGCGGGCAGAGAAGCCACCGAGTGCTAGTCCCAACGGACACACCGTATATAAGCGGCTGCTGTCCCATAGGATCCGGCTGCCAGGAGCCCAGTGTAGGGTGAGGTTTCACCCCAGAGAGGTAATGTCACGAGAGGGGACACAGAAAAGGGAGGGACTTAGAGGCGTACCCCAAAGCTAACGGTGCACAGCGAGTGCCTTTGCTGTGACCAACCGAGGGGACCCGGCTCCCTGTTTCCCATCCCCTCTTCCACCCTACGGCCCGTGCCTGCTCCTCCGCAGCCCTGGATGCTGGCCGGAGCCCATGGCGCGGATCGGCTGGCCCTCCGCAGAGCCGCCTGTCAGCGCCGTGTCCTTGGGCTGCTCCTTCTCACCTGGCTGGGGTGGTTTCTGCAGCACGTTGGTCAGGAAGCAGATAACTGGGAGGAACAAAGGTGATTTTGTCCAGGGAGGGGACAGGTACCTCTCCCTGAGCTCCAGCTTGCTGCAGCCAAGGGCAGCGCTGAGCCTCTCCGGGGACCGCAGCTGCCCTTTCCGCAGCCCTGCCCGTCCTTCGGCGCTTACCAGCTCCCAGAAAATACATTAAAATTAGCACTTGGGTTACCAAATAGCACAGAGGCGTGCTAGGACCACAGCTCCAGCTGCATCGAGGCAGGGCTTGACACCAGGACAGGGGAACCGAAATGCTCTCGTACTGCTCTTACACCTTTCCCTTCTCCTAAGGCTGCTGGATGCCGGCTGGTTTGGGGTGTGAGAGCTCCTCTCCTGGGACCCCACCTCGCAGGGTCCCATCTGCTGCCCGTGCCCTGGAGCAGCAGGAGGAGCGGAGGAGGGCATGGGAGGAGGGGAGGCTCCATCCAGCTGCAGGCACAGCATCCTTCGTGCTGGTGCTCCCCAAAGCGCAGGCGGCAGCGGGCAGGAAACCCGTAAATACCCGGTGATTTAGCTCAGCAATCAGCAGGGGAAACCTGTCGTTCATTATAAGCCGGCTAATGGCTCACAACAACCACTGGTGTCCTGAGGAACAGCCCCGTCCTTTCCTCCTGCCGGCAAAAAGATGCCTTTTGTTTTAGCTTGCGGCTTTTTTATATTGCACAGGGCTCTTTTTCTAAATCGCCAACATATTTCCTGGCAATGGCATAGTACGTACAAATGGGTTTATCTCTCCCTTCTGTGTTCTCCAAGCTAACTGAAAAGGGAAACCTTTCTTTTCTTTTTCCGGAGGCTCCGTGTTTTCTGCAGATTTGTGAGCTGCTATTTTTCCCCTGCTTCCACCCATGACCGAGCTGCTGCCATAGAAGAGAGCTCTGGTGACAGCTGCTGTAGATGCCATCCGCCCCGCCGCCGTAGGAAGCTGTGGCAGATGCTGCTCGTGGCCCGTTGCAGATGCTGAGTGGACGTGGGCACGGCCCTGCTCAGCCCTGACCCCTCCAGAAGCTCCCGTGAGCATCACCGATGTCCCTGAGTGACTGGGCGGCAGGACCATCACGAAGGACAAAAAGAGCTTTTTTTTCCTGGCAAACAAGAGAACAGCCCTGCTGCCCTGTGGAATTTTATAATTAGCCTTTCTTATGTTGTGGCTGTTCCTTGAATAAGGCTGGCTGTGTTTTCTCTTCCTCGGCGCAGCGTAAGCCCGTAGCCTGACACTGCCAAGCCACTCAAAGCACACGCGGTAGCGATGTAGACATGGAAAACGTCCGAGATGCTGCTCAAATGGCCCGAGAAATCACGGACGGGGTGGAGAGCACCGTCAGGCTGCTGACCTTACCCCCGCGTGTTTGCATTTAGGGAGGCTTACGTTCCTGGTGTTCAAAGTCTGGATGCGGATCAATGCTGAAGTTGATGATTTCCAGTCCGTGGGCCCTGGCAGCTAGCCAGGACGGCAGCGAGTTTGTCAAAGTTTAGGCAAAACAGACTTAAAAGGCACCTTTGAAACTTGCATTTGCCAGCTGGCTAATTAGAACTTTGCTGCTACTGGGAAATAAAAAGTAAATGCCTAATTGCTAATTACTGAATCCCTACGAGAAAGTAATGGCAGATGGGTAACCGTGCAGTTAGCGACAGTTGTAGCCAGAGCCTGCTTTGTACTGGGCTAAAACACGAAGCCCAGGCGTTTAAGGGCATTGAAGGGTCCGGGCTTTGCGTGGCAGCAAATGAGCCATCCAGCAGCAAGAGCAACGAGGCAACTGCTGCCTCCCGTGAAAGCGAGGGCAGGAATCCTCTTGATCGTAAGATCGACTTGTTCAAAGCCAAAAGCACGCCAGACTCCTAAAATTGCTGGGGAGCCTAAGAATTCACAAGGCTGAGAAACCCAGTATGTTTGGGGGTCCTTTTTCCATTGCCTTCAAGGCTGCTGAGAGCCGAGCGTCTCGCGTTGTCAGGCTTTTACTTGTGACGATGGTTAAAATGGTTAAAAGGCTATAATGGTTAAAAATGGCTAAACGCACGCTTTCTTTTAAAATAGAGATGCCCCGGTTGGGAGCTGAAGGAGCCAACATGAATGCGTAGCACACGAGGTGATGGAGGCGGATGGGAAAGGTTTCCAGCCCTGGGGTACGGGCATCCCTCGCTGCGGGCTGAGATTGCAAGGACGTGGCAGGTCTCTCTAACGTCCTCAGCAGAGCTCCCTTGGGTGGCCGGGCAGGAAAAATCCTGAAAAAAAAAGGACCTCCGAAGGCAATTTCTTGCCCAGGAACAGGCAGGGAGGACCAGGGTTTGCAGGAGGAGCGGGGCCCCTGGCAAGCGGTGCCCAAGTCCCCTGGGCAGGGCAGGAGGCTGGGGACCGTCCCCTCCCGCTGTGTCCCGGTGCTGGCTCAGGCACCGACAGAAATATTTCCAGCCGGATGGTGACCGCTGGCTTCCTCTCCGGGTGGGCACTCGGAAAGCCGAGGAGGTAGGTGGGAAGGAGCTGAAAAGCCCAAATCCTCTGAAAAAGCTTCTCCCTTCCCCCAGGCGCAACCCAGGCTCCACCAGCACCCACTGGAAGGGTGCGTCCCTGCCCGCCTTCCTGAAACCCGAGCCATTCCCTCCCCACCATGTCCCCTTAGAGGTCTTCCCTCTCTTCCTCCCTCTCTCCTTCTTCTTTCTCTTCTCCTTCGCCCTCCTCCCTCTCTTTCTCCTTCGCCTTCGGGATGGTCTGCCCCAGGATGGGAGGCAGGGCTGCCGTCCTGCGCTAGAGCCGTAACCCAGCTGGCAGCAGCCACCTCCCGGCCCCAAAGGTGCAAAGAGATGACGGGCTGGAGCTGCTCGATTGATGGATAAGGTCCTTGTTATCTTCTTTTTTTTTTTTTTTTTAAATTTACTAAGCAAAATCTCACCTAAAGAAAAAATTCCTGCCTTATCCCCATCACCTCTCTCCTGGGATAAGAGGGAATATTCATTTCAACGATTATTTTTTAAACATTTTTAACTAATTAGCCAGCTCTTTCCTTTACTTCAAAAGAGAATATTTATTTCTGGGGTTCAATATACCCATCTTTATACTGGAAAGAAAATACCAAACAGGTACGTGGATTTATGATGGTTGGTTTTAGGTAATTACACGTAACGATCTGATGCGGCGGTGGCGGCTGAAAGCCTGTGATTTCTCGTGAAGTTGTTTGAATAGTTGAAAAGTGGAAGAAGTGGTGGCTATAGAGCAGGAGGGGTGGTCCAGCTGCAGCCGAGGGGGACCAGAGGGGACCAGAGGGGACCAGAGGGGACCAGAGGGGACCAGAGGACCCGTGGGGTCTCGTGTCCAGGCGGGAGGAAGGAGTTTTCACCGAGGGCAAAGGGCTGGTTGGGCACAGCGTGTCTGCTGCGGTGGGTGTTACTGGGGGCAAAAGCAGGGACGTTCCGTGCTCCGAGTTAGAGCCCTGTAAGCTTTGCATCAGTTTTGCAGCGCGGTCAGCGCTGGTGCAGGATGGGGGCTGATGCGGGGAACGCGGCTTCTTCCGTCGGGTGCGTGGTTGGGGGTTGTTTTACGAGACGCCTAACAGCTTGAAAGACCTCAGTTTGAAGGAACCCACATTCAGCAACCCTTCAAAAGGGATGCTGTGCTTTGCTACAGTGCCACGACGGCGTATTATGGCTTAAAAGCAGTTTTTAATCTATAGGCATTCTTAAAGGGCCCCAACACCCCCGGGTGCAAGGAAAGGGGGCTCAGTTTGCAGCCGAACCCCGAGCGTTGGGGCGAGGATGGAGAAACGGGTGGAAAAGCACCGACAGAGAAGGAAAGTCGGGTTTTACCTTTTTGGGGTCGGCCGTGGCACAGCACCGCAGCGGTTAACGCCCGCTGCCGCCCTGCCAGGGTGCAGGAACGCGCTGGCTCCAGCACAAAAGCGGCCGGCGATGACAACGTCCCCAAGAGCAGGACACGATGCGGGGGCTTGGCCGGGGCAGGGCGGCGGAGGGGCCGTCTGTCAGCCCTGCCCCACCGGAGAGCGGGGAGGGCCGGCAGGACAAAAGGCGACATTATTCGGGGCGGCAGGAGGGATGAATGGAGTATTGAGAAACACCACCTTAGGGACCAGATTGATTTTCATCCCCCGGCAGCGAGCCGTCTGTCTGCTGGCGGGTCTCGTCCCGGGGCCTGGTCAGCAGGAGCTGAGCGGTGAGAGCAGGGAGGTGTAACGGGGCCGTATCCCATCCATGGTGGCTCCAGCCTGCACCTCCAGCGCTGTGCTACCATCGCTCTTCCTGGTGCCCACAAAAAGCCTTGGTCTACCATCATCTCTTGCCGGTGCAGGCAACAAAGCCAAAGGCTTGGTCTGGAGGCTTGGGAGCCCACCCAACCTATGGTCTTGAGGGACCTTGGCTGGGCGGACACGGCACCGGCACGTGGTCCCACCTGGGAGCTCTTCCCACCCCGTGCCTCCGTGTCGGAAAACCAGGAGCGGCGGAAGGCTGGTGAGGGGTTTCCACGGGGAGGCTGTTTGGTCACCGATACGGCGGATCTCAACGTCCGTTCCCAAGTTTCTGACCCTCAGTAGATGCTTCAAGCGGCAGCAGTCGATGCCCATCCCTTCAGGAGATGTTGTGCCTCGCGTAGGCTGGAGGGACTAATTTTAGGCTTCTGCTTAGCTGAGACTCGCAGCCCAGCTTCAGAGCCAGCGTGTGAAAGCATCCTCACGATGGCACTCCTCCACCAGCGCACGCTGCTGTCCCCGTGCTGCCGTCGGGCCCACGGCTGGGACCACCGGGGCGTTGCTCTGGGTTCGCAGCGGTGTAAGGGAGGGCAGGATCAGCCCCCGTCCCGCTCCCAACAGGGTGTGAGTGAGAGAGAGCTGGAAATCCTCCACTTCGGCAGTAATTTCTGAAGGGAGCAGTAAATGAAGGGGAAACGGCATCTTATTATATTGATTCTCTTCCTTGGTTTCTGCCTGACATTCCCCTCTTTGCTTTCCCTCTCATCCCCGCTGAGTTTGCGTCTCCACCCCCCCGGTGAATGACGCTGTCGTATCAGACCCCAGAAATGTCTGTCTTCCCACGGAAATGCCTTTCCCTGCTTTTTCCCATGGGATGACGAAGAGCGCAGACAACGGGGGCCTGTGGGTGAAGCCCCGGGAACGTGCCAGCCGAGGCGGGGAGGTCTCAGGGGACTTCGGTGGCCAGGAATTAGAGCTGCCCATTCATTCATCACGGGGTGATGAAGAAAGATGGCTGCGAGGCATCGGACGGGGCGTTTTGGTAACTCAAGTGCTATATATGACCACGTCCTGCCTGGAGGGACCCCATGGGGACCCCTGTGCGGGCTGGGTGCCGGGAAGGGCTCCTGGGAGTGGGGACGCTGCGTCACCCGTGGGGCAGATCCCTTCTTCATGTCAGGCGGAGGTGGGCATGGTCTCCAGGAGCCCACTGGAGGGAGAGGAGCCAAGGCAAAGCAGAGGGCTGGCCGTGGCTGTGTCCAGGCTGGGCTTTAGATGAGCGTTTGTCACCAGCAGAGCCTTGCAGGAGGGACGTGGGGCGGGCAGCCTGGCTGGGGTGAAGTGAAGCACCATCCCTTTCCAAAGGGGGTCGTGTGATGTGACTTGCTGGAGTACTAGGTCCAGTCTGTGGTTTTGGAAGCGCCTGTCGGGCTTGCGTGGATGGGGAGCTCCTTCCCAGTTCTGGCTGGATTTAACGCGTGTCCCATTTTGCCCACGTGTGGTAGGGGTTCTATGGTATATATGTGCCACGGGGTTCGCTCGTAACCTCAGGTAGAAGTAACAGGAGGACAAGCTCCATGTGGATGCAAACAGGATGGTTCCCTGAACGTCCTGGGGGCTGAAGACCCTGGGGGACAGCTCTGAGGCTCAGCTTTCAGGTGTCCTGGTGGATCTGAGGTCCATCCTTAGGTCCAGGACCTCCTGCCTGTAGAGCAGCCCAGCCCCGAGGCTCTCGCTGCTTCCAGTTTTGTCTCAACGGGTCTGATGCGGCCCTGCAGCTTCATCTTGCCACTCAGAAAAGTATCTCTTGTTCTCAATAAATCCAACCTGAATCATTTTTCATCTGTCTCCCGGTCACTGCTCCAGCCAGTGCCGAGGAGGGACTTGTTTGCAGGTCCTGCGTGGCCCTTGGTGGGGCAAAGGCTCTCCTGGCCATCACCACTAACGCTGCTGTCTGCGTGTTTCAGGGACAACCTCCTCTGGACACCCATCTGCGGGAGGACCACGGCGCAGCAATGAGACTCGGTGCCCAGCCGGCCAGCCGGCACAGCGTGGGGAGGCCAGACGCTGGGGTGCTGCCTCTCCCCCTGATCCCAGCCGCGCTCCTCCTCCTCCTCCTCGGCCCCGCCGGTGAGCTCCCGTGCGGTGTGGCGGGAGGCGGGGGAATTTTAGGCACCCACGATCTCCCTCCTGGCCTCAGCTTTGCGGGCGGGAGATTTTTTGCATGGAGAGCCGTGAGCAGGAATATCACGATGTCCCCAACGGCGTTGAGCGTGCACAGGGATGGAGGGAGCAAGTTCAGCTCTTACCTCCCACCGTGACCCGTGCGTGATGGCAAGTTCAGCATCCAGGGCCGGCCGGCGGCGGGAGCAGGCAGCTGCCAGCGACGGGGACGGCGCAGGTCTGAGCCCCAGAGCAGGCAGCGCTGCTGGGAGGACGCTGACGGCCAAGGGGTGGGAGCTGTGGGACCCGTCCTGCCCAGGCGACGGGGGGGATGAGCACCCGTCCCCCGAGGACACCGGTCCCGAGTCACTCCCGGCAGACGTTGTCCGGCCAGGCTGGGGAGCATTTAAAATGAACTGGAAAAAGCCATTCTTGCTCTCGAACGAGGGTCCGCACGAGCGCCGCGGCCGCGTAATTATCCTGGCGTGACTTTATCGGTGTAATTACAGCCAGGCGGTTGGTAACACCTCAACAAAGCCCCACCAAGACAAAGCCAGCCAGAAAGCAGGCAATTAAGGTGTAGTCAGACACCGTAATTGGATTAAATCAGGTTTTACAATTCCCACCCCCTCAGCTGGAGCTTCCCGTCCCCCCCGAGCTGCTGGTGGCAGCTCCTGCACCCGCGGTCGGGGTGTGGGGACCCCGGGGGGACCCCGGTGGCTCTGCCGCTGTCCCCTGCACCGCCGGGCTCTCCTGGTTCTCTTCGTTAATGGGCACGGCTAAGTCGCTAAGGAAGGGCGATTTGTCCTCCCCTTTGGTGGTTTTATTTAGCACTGTGCCCTGAAAGGGACGGTGTTTACTTGAGCTAGTTTCCCCTTTTCTTTTGGCTTTGTGAAGCTGGATCAGAGAAACGTGGAGGGCTCTATCTCTTCGCAAAAAATACTGGTTTCCTCTCGTTCCTCATTAATGTAGACATACCAGGCGTATTTTTTCAGGTCTCTCTTGACTTTGCTGGAGGATGCTCTCAAATTAATATTTCAGAGCTTTGATTTTGACTTAAAGGGAGATGAATATTGAATATTTAACAACGTCCTTTTTATCCCCTGCTTTTTCGGCACTGGAGCGGACTAGGTGTTAAAAATCAATACAAACCAGGCTCAAAGGCTCTTCCTAAAAAGCCTCGCATCTCCACATTTTTGGTGGAGGGGTGATCTGAATTACCTCTCTCCTGTTATCCAGCCCGCGGGGCTGCCGTGTCCTTCCCCGTCCTCTCCTTCAGCCAGCCAGCCTCTCTGCTCCCTGGGTCTCGCCCGTTTAATCCCCAGTTCTTGCTGGCGTTGCAGCATCACTTTCCAGCCTGCCTGGGTCCAGCTGGGGAGGGCAGCAGCGCCCGACCACGGCTGGAGCTCCCCGGCTGCCGCTGTTCATCCCAGCTACGGGTGGCACCTCGCTCCCAGCCCCTGCTCCTGAGTGCTAAGTCACGGTTACAGCCAGACAGTCGCCTTGCTCTCATTTCTCCTGGGGCTTCTAGGTCTTTCTTTGGCAGCCCTCTTTTGTAGCTGACTTAATGGTCTCCCAGGCCACGTCCTAGCCTGGCAAAAGGGAGGTGGGTTCATCTGCTTGACCGTCCCCTCCAGGCTCACGCTGCTTCTCCCGGCGGCAACGTCTGCCTCCGGAGCGGCAGGAATTGACCTTCACGTCATTGCTCGTAGGCTGAGCCTGAAGCAGGACGGGGCTGGTCCAAGCCAGGGGTAGGAAAAGAGGCCACGGAGCCACCACGAGTGTTGATGAGCCCTTGGCTGCTGTAATTAGGGTGGGCGGGTTTCATTTGCTCAGAAGGTGTCACCCATGGGACAGGGCTGTGTAGCCGGGGTCTCAAGCACGAGGTGCCCTGGATGCCCGAGGAGATCTGTGCTGCCCTCGCTGCGAGCTGGCCCCGGGCATCTGCCGAGGGCTTGCAAACTCCTGGGGCACCCGCAGGGGCAGCGATGGTGACGTCCACAAGGGCCAGCCACCCGTCCCTGTCCACCGTCCCCCGGGGCATCATGACGATGTTGCCGTGACCCCCTGGACAAGCCGGAGACCTCAGTGCCCCGTGCTGGTAGCATCCCAGGGGGGACCCCGCATCACTCCGAACTGGAGCTGAGAAGGGTTTTGTGCCCAAATAACACCCAAACTGGGCGTTTGGGGCAGGGGGAGCGGGTTGCTGGGGGGAGCTTTGGCTCTGCCCGTGGTCCCCCCGAGCAGCCGTACCCCCGGGTGCGGGGCTGCTGGCAGGGCGCCTTCAGAGCCCTTATTGCTGGGATGGGGATGCGTCCTGCAAGCGTTCAGCTCCCTCTGGATGCTGCTTGTTCACGCATGTCGGAGAGGGCTGAGAATTAAATGGGAATTAAAGCCCCGTGGCAGTGCCATTTCTCGTGTGGCCGGGCAGCCGAGCCCCAAGGCAGAGATGACCAGGGGTCTGTCTGCGTCCCCAAAGCTCTCACCCCGTCAGCCCCCTTGGGTGGTGAACAAGAGCCAGGTTCCCTGCAGCGCTGAGGCTGGCTGGAAAACAGACGGAAAGAAATAGGATAAACATAGGTATGGGACTCAAAGGAAAGCCCCAGCTATTGCACGATGGCACACTGCATATCGCAAACCTGCTGCTGCCCTTCCTGCGCTGGCTGGGAACGAGAGACCCCATCCTGACTTTCTGACACCCCTGGATTACGCCGGCCCTGGTGCTGCAGGAGACCAGCAGCTCTCCTCCGGATTTACCCCCACCACTACCCAAAAGTAGGTTTTTTGATCAGGAAGACAACGGAGGAGTCCCTCCTCTCCCAGCTCTTGCTCCACCGAGCTCCTTCCCGGCTGCGGGAGGACATTTCTGTGGCAAACTCTTGTTAAGCCCTTGGCAGCATCTCCTGGGTTCTGGTTACTGGGAGGGCTCGGTTCCCGGCCGAGGAGCCGTGGCCGCGGCTGCGCTCCGTGCTCCGCTCCGCTCCCTCCCGGTTTTCAATGGGCTTTTCTCCTTGAGCTGGTGCCACCAGCACCCGGTGCGAGGTGCCACGCGCCCCGAAAGGGTGGCGGGTGAGGGGACGGGCACCCACACCTGCGTCCCCCCGCACCAGTCCGGTGCAGCCGGACCCACTGGTGTTTTATGGGCCGTGGCCCTGCGTGTGGGCTGCGGAGCAGGGCTCGTCCCGGGCCCCACAGCAGGCAGGACGCTGCCCGAAGGGTGATCCTGCCCGGTGGCATGCGGCAGGGGCTGCCTGCAGTTCTGCTCTGCCTGTTTCCATCCTGGAAAGTGGCTGCACCCCATCAACGGGTGTGTTGGTATGTCCTGGTTTCAGCTGAGATGGAGTTGATTTTCTTTATAGTGGCTGGTATGGGGCGATGGTTTGGATTTGTGCTGAAAGCAGGGTTGATAACACACTGATGGTTTAGTTGTTGCTGCACCAGTCAAGGACTTTTCAGCTTCCCGTGCTCTGCCGGGTGCCGAAGAAGCTGGGAGGGGACACAGCCGGGACAGCTGATCCAAACTGGCCAAAGGGCTATTCCATACCATATGGCGTCATGCTCAGTATATAAAGCTGGGGAAGAAGGAGGAAGGGGGGGACATTTGGAGTGATGGCGTTTGTCTTCCCAAGTCACCGTTACGCGTGATGGAGCCCTGCTTTCCTGGGGATGGCTGAACACCTGCCTGCCCACGGGAAGGAGTGAATGGATTCCTTGCTTTGCTTTGCTTGCGTGCGCGGCTTTTGCTTTCCCTATGAAACTGTCTTTATCTCAGCCCTCGAGTTTTCTCACTTTTACTCCCCCATCCCACCGGGGGGGAGTGAGCGAGCGGCTGCGTGGGGCTGAGCTGCCGGCTGGGGCTAAACCACGACATGGCGCATGCGTATAAATATAGAGCTTCCAAAAGCAGACTTTGTTGGGGAAAAAAAGAAAAAAATCAATTAAAATGCACATAGGGATGCCCAGTGCAGCGTCTTCCATCAGGAGACTTCCAGCGGGTTTCCCGTGCCAGGCAGGGTTGGTTTTCCTCGTTCCCATCTCACGCCCCGAGTTTTCCGTAGGGAGATGGGGCACGGGCAGGAGCATGCGGGAGCTGCCTGGGACCCACAGCAAGTCGGCAACAGAGCCAGGGAGACACGAAGGTCCCTGAGACCCGGCCCAAGGCACGACCCACCCGGGGCTGCTGCTGCCAGCCACCGGCTCCGTCTGCGGAGCTGCTGACCCGAGATGAGGGGAAGGAAGGAGAGGGGGAAAGAAAATCTCCTTCTGTCTGACAGCAGCAACGGCCCGTGCCAGCCGGGGAGCAGCTCGCTGTCAGGGAGCTGGTAATGGCAGCCCTCGGCACCACGCTTCATCTCGGGGAGTTGCAGGAATTCGGGATAACCAGGACTTAGGGCAGGGACACACACACACACGTAACCCGGTGCTTAAAGCACAGTCCCGCCGCAGAGCCCAATCGCTCGCACCACATGCTGCTGCCTCAGCTTCCTCACCTGGGAAGCAGACGAAACGGTGCCCTGGGCTAGGGCGTTTATTTTTAACCCTACAAACCTCAGGTCTTTGCAGAAAAGGGAGGGGACAAGTGATTTCTAGGAAAATTTCAAGTTCTCAGAGCTCCCAGAATGAACCCAACTGTCCTTGCAAAGAACCTGGAGACAAGCCCTGCCCTGGGAGAGCACGTTGGCTCCCGCGCTCCGGTTGTTTAACTGGGTAGGGTGCGAGTGCTCCCGGGGCTCAGGGGGGGACTCCTGCAGAGCATGTGGGGTGGGCCTGGGGGGGGGCTACCAGGTCCTGCCGCTCCCCGCCATGCCCGCCCGCATCCCTGCTGCTGTCACCCTTGGAGCTGCATCCCTCCTCTGCTCGCTGGGGAGAGCTGAGCCTTTTTCTTCTCCTTCGCAGGCACCACCTCCGAGCCCGCGCCGTTGCCGTTCCCAGGTGAGATTCTTCTCTTAAAGTCGCTTTTCTCTAGGAATTTTTGTAGTTGCAAAATGCATTTTTTTTTTTTGGTTAAAAATGGGGTTTGGGGAATTTCAAAAAGGAAGCGTATTGGTTTGGAACAAAAAGTGGCAACAAAAGGCAAAACTCCTTTTACAGAAAGGAAATAGAGATCCTTTATTATCCCTATTCTGCTTATTATCCCGAGAGGGGAATTTTGCCAGCTTCTGCTGAGTCTCTGTCCCTGTGCCATTCGTCACGCCCAAGCGAGTAATTCCCTTGATGTGGCAGGCCAGGGGCACTTACATGCCTGCTCCCCATCACCAGCAGCTTGAGAGATCATCTCCATCCCACCAGCTCCCACATGGGACCAGCTCCGGATGCGTTCATTGAGGCTAATAAGAATTTGCTAATTGCATCTCATCACTTGTCACCCATCATATGTCATCATGTGATGCCACGTGTCCGATTCTCCCGTTGGGTTATTGCCCAGGCCATTAGCAGGCAAGATGATGGGGTGATGGTGCAGCTCATTTATGTATCGAGCTGTATTGAGTCTCCATGTCTGCCGCTTCCAGCAGATGATGAGAAACCCATGCCCCACCATCAGGTGGGCAGCAGCAAGCCAACAGCTGCCTTGTGCTGCAGCAAAGGGTCACCGTCTTCTTTAAGGAGCAGAGATTTGGTGCAGAGAGGGCTCCCGCCCTCCCTGTGACACCCACCAAGTATCTGCCACCTCCTGGCCCTGGGGCGGGCTCATTGCCTGCTGAGGGACCTCTCTCTGCCCGTCCTTCCAGAGATACGGCTCGCCAACGGGCCCAGCCGGTGCCAGGGGCGAGTGGAGATCCTCTACAACGGCTCCTGGGGGACGGTCTGCGATGACGACTGGGACATCGTGGATGCCAACGTGGTGTGTCGCCAGCTGGGCTGTGGCCACGCCATCACCCTCCCGGCTGCCATGACCTTCGGCCAGGGGAGCGGACCCATCTTCCTGGACAACGTGGACTGCAAGGGCCGGGAGGCCGCCTTGAGCGAGTGCTGGAGCCACGGCTGGGGCATCCACAACTGCTACCACTACGAGGACGTGGCTGTCGTATGCAACGGTAGTGAGGCTCGGTTCCTTGGGGGCAAGGAGAGCGGGGGGGTGCCTGCGGTGCTGCAAGTCCTGGTGTCTGCAGACACCTTGGGGGAGCCCAAGAGTTGTATCTCAGAGCCTGTTCCTCTGAGCCTGGGTCAGCCAAACCTCCTCTGCATCCTTCCTCCACCCCTTTCTTCAATCCAGGTCACCTCCCAGCTCAGCACGCTTGTGCTCCAGAGAGTGGCCAGCCTGTTTCGTGTTCCCCGTCACTCCCAGCTCAGGGACTTTGCAACCTCTCCAGCACGATCCCTGGGGAAAGAGCACATGGCCACCCACGCTCCTGCCTCTGAGTCAGCTGCTGCCCAACTGCTCTTTCCCCTTTTGACTTGGCTTTCTGTAAATTGCTGAGCTTTTCAGCAGGAAATGTTCCTAAAGGTGAGAAAAGCAGTGGAAAGCGTTTGAACTTGGCATGTGAAAGTGGAACGGCTCCGTGCCGACCCCTGTGTACCCTACGTGTTCCTCCTGCATAGCTGCGTAGGGTTTGCTCACCAGCCGTGCATCAACGACCGGTAAACGCGAGGCTGTGCAGACCCGGAGCTCGGCCACGGCTGCAACTGCTCAGTGAATCCCTGCGTCCTGCAGAAGCGGGGCTTGGAAAGGGGGGGGTGCTGGGTTGCCTGGTGGGTTGGGCCAGCAGCAACCAGGGAAAGGAGGTCATGGATTGAGCAGGAACCCCAGTTGAAGGAGCTGCTGGAGAGGAGATGCGGCAGGACTGAAGAAGGAGGTGGGGGAGATGGGTCTGAGGGCAGAGGAGCGGCTTGAGCCCTTAGGTGTTTGTAGCTCGGTTGGCGAAGGAGAGCAGGAGATGCTCTGCGGCGGCCCTCAGAGGAGATGCGGGAGTTTGACCCAAGCACCAGACCCCTAGGGAAGGTGCTCCCACCCGTGCCGCGTGGAAGCTTTCAAGAGCCAGCTTTCCGTCGGTTGTGGTTACGGAGGAAAGCGCGGAGCCGGCCAGCTCCTCGCCGTGCTGGTGGGCTGGGTTTCCCGGGATGCTTCCCGCAGCCCTCGGGCACGCGTGTGGCCAGCCATCGGACCGCTGGGCTCCGCTCCCACCCAGCTCCCCACACCACCCCCAGATAATTTCACCAGCCCAGCCAAGGATCTGGGACAAGACGGGCAACACGGTAGCTTGAACAAACATCGTTAGCAAAAGAAATACAGGTAAAACCAGCAGGAAAATCAAGATATTACTGCTTTTTTTCTATATTTATGCCATGACTTTGAATCCAAATCCCATGATAGGGGGGGGCCTGGCTCCCAACAGCTCAGCGCAGCGTTATTATTTAGGCCGGGTCCCCATGCCGTGCTACCGGGCACAACTTCCCACCGTGCCGGCAGCCAAGCTCCTGGCTCCATCCGCCCCCCTGCACCTGCAACCGGGCAGATAACTCCGGGCAGAGCAGCGCAGCTGCAAACCCCTCTTTCTTTCCCCGTCAGGGCTGGTTTGGTGCAAACCCTCTTGCTTTGCGTGGCGTGTGCCTGCCAGCGCGTGTGCACGCTGTGCCCGAGCGGGGGGAGCAGCGGGGCGGGCGGCGCGCGGGGACGCTGCTCACGGCCGGCTTTGGGACGGAGCGATGGGTGCCGTCTCTCCACTTCCCTTTTCAGAGCTCTCGCCCACGCAAGCCAGCGAAGGACCGACAAGCAGGACCCTCGCAGCCTCGGTACAGGATGGGGAAAGTAAGCTGCTCGGCCGTCGCTTTCAGGGGCCCATCGTGGCTGAGGGCTGGTAGAGAGCAGCGGCCCCCGCCCGTCACCCGCTGCCCCTCCGAGAAGCACCCCGACTCTCCGCCTCCGAGGGGCAGAGCCCCGGGGACCCCATCATTCTGCCGGCCATGGCCAAACCCTGTCCCAGAGGTTCACCGCGGCTCCCGTCAGCCGGGCTGCCCTAAAGCATCGCCCCTTCCCCGCAGCGTCTCGCCCGGTTTCTTTGCCGTCGTGGGCGCTGCCAGGCCCTGGTGGCATCGCTGTGCGGTGACCTCCCGGGGAAGGCAACGTCCTTCTCACCGCGTGCTGCCACCCTCCAGGTGACGGCAGCATCCGTCTGGTGAGCGGGACCGACGCGTGCCAAGGCCGGGTGGAGATCTTCTACCGCGGGAACTGGGGCACCGTCTGCGACGACGACTGGGGCCTGAGCGATGCCAGCGTGGTGTGCAAGCAGGTGGGCTGCGGCCAAGCCCTGGATTACAAGAGCAACGCCTATTTCGGCTACGGCACGGGGCGCATCCTCCTGGACAACGTCAACTGCGACGGCAGCGAGCCCTCCCTCTCCGCCTGCTACAGCCTCGGCTGGGGCATCCATAACTGCGGACACCACGAGGATGCCGGGGTCATCTGCACAGGTACCGGGGCAGAGCATTGCCTTCGGGGCGGTCCCCCGGCAGGGGAAAAAGCCAGGGACGTGCTGGTCCCCGAGGAGAAATGGCCTCGGAGAGACGCTGATGTGCCCAAGGTCAGGCGGGGACCTGGGCTCTGCGCTGCGGGAGCATCCTTTCTCCTCGTCTGCCGTCATCCTGGCGCTCCGCAGCAGGCTGCGACGCCGCGCCGAGAGCCTGGGACACGGCCCGAGCAGCAATTTGCAAGGGAAATGCATCTGCCTGCCTGCCATTTCCCCGCTCCGCCGGCTGGGAAACAAGCTGCCGGCGTCCGGAAGGAGCGAGTGGCTGCCAGGGGCCAGGCACACCACCAGAGCCGGCCTGCCCCCCCTTCCCCTCCCCAAATGATGTATTTCTGCCATTCTCCACTGATTACCATTTATGATGTTAATAATCCCCCTGAATTCCCTCATTATCACGGCTAATGACAGGAGCACTAAGTGCCGGCGCTTTCCCTTTCCCACTATTACCGAACAAAGAGGCTGATGCGGGAGAAAAGGGACAATTTTCTCGGGCTGGTCCTTTCCTCCCTAAATGTCCCCGTCCCCTCTGGCACCTTGCCCGGGCACGGCTGATGGCACGACCACGCACGGCCCTTGCTTGGTGGGGCAGGGGAAAAACGAAGCTTTAGAGCTAATGAACCCTGCCCGATAAACCTCCCGGCGATGCGGAGGAGCGAGGGGCCCCTCGGTGCTGCAGGTGGGACCTCGGCGCCTGGGTTAGGGTGGAGAAGCACCATCTCCGGTCAGCAGGGTCGTGCGGGTGGACATCTCCATCCCCGTCACCCTGGAGCCCCCAGACCACCCTGGGTCTGCTTCCCAGAGTCAGCAAGTTCACGGCTTTGCGGCTTCTCCCCACGTGTCACCTCTGTCCCTCTGTGTCACCGCAGGGCTGGACACGTCCACCATCACGTCCTTCACCACCTCGGTGGCCCTGGACTACAAAGAGACGCTCACTGCCACGGCCACAGGTAGGAGATTGGCAGCCACCCGGCTCACCCTTGCACCGTAGCCGGGGGCTCGCTGGGGGGGGGACCGTGTCTTCTGTGACCTCCCGTGCCCCAGCTCGGTCACCCTGGGGCCCTGTCACATAGGTGAAGCTCGGGGGGTGACGTTGCCCACCGCAGGAGCTTGCCACGGGGCTGCCACGGTGCTAGCGGCCGCTGTGGCACCGACCGGAGCAGGGGCAGTGGGTGCTGGAGCCGGACCCCCCCAATGCCCGCGTGTCCCCGCGTTTGTCCCAGCAGTGACAGATGGCGGGGACCAGCCCTCCCAGGCCACCGAGTCGGTCACCACCGATCTCCTTACCGTCGAGCAGGAAAGTAAGTGTGCGGCCGCTGCTAGCCCTGCACGGGGTCTGGCACGGCCCCCCGGGCTCCACGTCCCTGGGGGGTTACCCCATATCCCCAGGGCTCCCCCCGCAGCCCCAGGAGTTACCCCATGCTCCCAGGGGACCTTCCACACCCCCCGGGTTCACCTCATTCTCCCAGGGCTCACCCCACATCCCCAGGGGACCTCTGGCACCCCACGGTTCACCCCACGTTCCCAGGGTTCACCCCATGCCCCCAGGATGTTCCCCGCACGCCCAGGGCTCTCTTATGTCCCCCGAGTACCCCAGGGAGTTGCGTCCCCAGGGCTCACCCCACATCCTCGGGGCTCGCCCCATGCCCCCAGGGCTCATTCCGTATCCCCACAGGTTAACCCATCCGCCCAGTGCTCACCCCATGTCCCCAGGGAGTCACCCCACATCCCCAGTGCTCACCCCATATCCCCAGGGTTGGCTCCGCGCCCCCCCAGGGGTTCACCCCGCATCTCCATGCTCGCAGGACTCACCCCATGCTGCTTGGGAGTCCCCCGTGTCCCCAGGGTCACCCCACATCCCCAGGACTCCCTCTGTGTCCCCAGGGGCTCAGCCCATGCCCCCAGAGCTCACCCCATGTTCCCAGGGGCTCACCCCATCTCCCCGGGGGCTCACCCCACATCCCCAGGACTCACCCCATGTCCCCAGGGGTTACTCTGTACCCCAGGGGCTCACCCCATGTCCCCGGGGGCTCACCCCACATCCCCAGGACTCACCCCATGTCCCCAGGGGGTTACTCCCACGTCCCCAGGGCTCACCCCCCATCCCCAGGGCTCACCCCATGTTCCCCGGGGGCTCACCCCATGCCCCCAGAGGGTCATCAAGGGACATCAGACCCCCCGTGGAGCCCCGGTCCCCCCCGGCGGCGTGCCTGTGCCGGGGCCCCCCACGCAGGTGGCAGCGTGCGGCTGGCGAACGGGAACGGGAGCTGCCGCGGGCGGGTGGAGGTGCGGCACCGCGGCACCTGGGGCACCATCTGCGACGACGACTGGGACTTCCCCGACGCCCAGGTGGTGTGCCGGCAGCTGGGCTGCGGCACGGCCCTCGCCGCCACCGTCCTCGGCTCCTTCGGCTACGGCAGCGGGCCCGTCCTGCTGGATAACGTGGGCTGCGGCGGTGGCGAGGCTCGCCTGGCTGACTGCTTCCATCTGGGCTGGGGGCAGCACAACTGTGGCCACCACGAGGACGCCGGGGTCATTTGCCGAGGTGAGAGCGGGATGGAGCCCGGCGGCCACTGGCTCCCGCCTGAGGGTCTTCCCTTGCCAGCTGGGGGGGAGAGGGGGGATGGATGCGACTGCCCGGGGCTCCCCAGGTCTCCGCTGAAGCCCAGCTCGGCGGCGTGGAAATCCCACGAGATAACGGGATTTCAGCCGCAGGCACGCCGGCCGCGGGAAAGGCAGTCCCCGAAATGGGGTGATGTGTGAATGTGAGCCCCAAGAGCTGGGGTTCCTCCTGCCCGCGGGGGGACAGCGGCGGCCGTCGGGTGCCACGGTGACCGTGGCCGGAGCGCGGGTACCACCTCTGGTCTCCGCTTGTGCGCTTTCCTGGAAGCCAGCGGCTGCACATCCCAACCCGCACATCCCTGCGTCCATCCCCAGCCAGCCCCACGCCGCTGCCGGGGGGGCTCTGACCCGGCCCTGGGGGGCACAGGGGTCCCCTGAGTCGCTTTTCCCACCCCTTCCCTGCTGCACCAGGCGCTGACGATGCTGGAGACCATTTCCAAGAAGCCACCGCTACAACCACCACGTCGACCCTGACCCGTCCCAAGGAGGGTAGGTATCGAGGTATCACCCTGGGGACGCTCCGCACCGGCACGGGGTGGAAACGGAGGCGGCTCGGGTGGAAGCCAGCGGCTTCGGCAGTGCCTGAAGCACTGACCTGGAGCAGCCCACAGGAGGGGAAAAGCCATGTTGGTGGCACCGTTAAACCATGGCCTCTCCCGGTGCCCCCAAGGCTGGTCCGGGCAGAGGAGGTGATGGACCTCAGGTGCCGGACCTCGGTGGGGAGAGGAGGTGATGGGCCAACAGGGCTGAGCTGGCAAGAGGGATTATTGTCTGTTCCTTCAACCTGAACATCCTCCGCGATGCTTTGGGGGCCAGCCCCAGCTCCGGTGCTGGCAAGCGGTCACCCCCTCGTGCTCCTGCCTGTGCAGAGGCAGTGGCGGAGCCGTGGGGAGCAGCAAACATCCGCCCAGCCTTGGAGGGACCCGTGCTCTTCTCGCCCCGGGGCCACCTGGCCAGGAAGGACCCCTTCTCTGCCAGCCCCGGGGAGCCGGCCGGGTGGGCACTGCTGCCCCAGGGTGGTGGCAGGCAGGGGGAGGGGGATGCAGTGCTGGGGTGGGCACGGGCAGGGGCTGCCCCCGGGGCTGCCTGACCCCCTCCCCTCCGCAGGGTCTCTGCGCCTGGCGAACGGCAGCCACCGGTGCGAGGGGCGCGTGGAGATGTTCTACCTGTCCCAGTGGGGGACGGTGTGTGACGACGCTTGGGACCTGCGGGACGCCGAGGTGGCGTGCAGGCAGCTGGGCTGCGGGCACGCCGTGGCGGCCTGGGGGGAGGCACGCTACGGCCAGGGCACCGGCTACATCTTCCTCGACAACCTCAAGTGCAAGGGCCACGAGCCCTCGCTGCTGCGCTGCTCGCACATCCGCTGGGACGTCCACAACTGCGACCACTCCGAGGATGCCGGTGCCGTCTGCGGCATTCTATGACCGCCCGCCTGCCAGGACCCTCGTGCAGGTACGGGGGGACGGTGACGGTGGAGGGAGCTGGTGGCAATGCCCACGGAGAGGGGCTGAACCCTGGCTCCCTGCCTCAGTTTCCCCACTCACCCCACAGCGGCACTGGCTGGGCCCCCCGTGGGTGTTTGGGCTCTGAGGGTGGGAAGAGCTGGGTGAAGACCGGGCGTTCCTCAGCTCCTAAAATACTGGCTGAAGCTTCCCCTCCCTGAACTGCCCCTTGGAAAAACAAAACCGATTTTGGTGTGAAATCTGGTTGGTTTCAGCCGTTTCATTTGAGAGATGAGGAGAGAAAAATGGATTTTCTGCTGTGAAAATGACATTAGATTATACTCAGAAAATGAGGACTGAAAAAAGGGGACTGAAATCAAACCAGGATACTCCAGTGGCTCTGCAGTGAGTTGCTGCTGTTCTGCAATTCGCTTTGCAACCCCCCCAGCAATCTGGATACCAGGTTTTTCTTCCCATTTTGGCAGCAGAAATACCAAGTCCTCACTAACTTCCATGCAGCAGGAACGCAGGTGTTGGATCTGCAACCCTGTCCCGCTTCGTGGTGGCTGCCCAGCATTTCTTCCTCGTGCCCGTTTCACCTCCTGTTTCTTCTGCAAACGCTGCTGGGTTTGCGGAGAGCTCAGCCGAGATTTCCCTTCCCTGGGGGCTTTGGCACAGCCAGTCCCTGCCCAAAAAAGCCCTTGGGGAGCAGGGAAGGACCAGGCTCCCCGCAGCCTCCCCATCCTTCCTCCATGCTGCGTGGTCCAGACCAGCTCTGGCTGCTCTTTCCCAGGAGCTCCGTGATGCTCCGAGGTGTCCGGGGCAGGCAGGGAGCTGGCAGGCAGGGCAGGAGCAGACAGAAAACCACAGGGAAGACCCCAAATCCCTGCCCAGCGCGAGGGGACGGCGGCGGCGCTGAACCCAGGAGCTCGGTCGCTCCCCGGTGCCGTGCCTTTGGGGTAAAAGCTGTTTCCCTCCCAGCTCAGGTGGAAGGACCCAGCCTGCAGCACCAGCCGCCTTCGCCGTCACCTGTTTCTGATTTCTAACGGGACACCGGCAAAACGATCTTCGTGTTTTCGTGGACGGGGTGCGAGGGCGGGGAAGGGCTCGTGCAGCGGCGCAGAGCACATCCCAGCTGCTCCCCCCGCCGCACTCGCTCCTCTATTTGTGCAATTCTTTTGTTAATAATAGATTGTGCATATTCCTGGGTTCCTCCCCCCACCCCACCCCCCCATTTTTCTTATATGTGTTTGGGTTTGTTTTGTGAATAAATAAAAGCCCTTTAAAAGTGTGCTGAGACCTGACCCGCTTCCCCGCCAACCCCTCGAAGCTCGGGCAGGAGGAAACGGCTGGGGAACAGGCAATGCCCCAAGCCCAGAGGCGAGGGCTCAGCTCTTGCTGCCAAAAATTGGTGCAAACCCCTTCCTGGCCCCCGAGCAGCCCTCAATCCCCACCCAGCCGGGAGCTGAGCTTGGACCCTTCTCCCCCCCAGCTCCGGGGCTACAGCCCCGACCCCCACCAGGCTCAGGGGGCGAGGTCGGGTCTGACTCCGGGTTTGCCCCCGGTGGGATTTGGCAGCCCCGTGGGCTGCGGGGTCGCTGCTGAAGCGGGTGCGTTGCCGTTGTGCGGCTGTACGGGCTCTGCAGTGCTGACAGCAGTAAATTCGGTGCTGCTTGCTAACAACGGAGGAGCAGATGGGAAGAGAGACTGTCCCGGGAGCTGCAGCCCCTGCTGCTGCCTGCTGCTGCCTGCAGGGAGAGGCTGTGACCGCGGGGCTGGGGACCGGGAGAGAGGGCTCCCCAATTCAGCGAGGCTTTTCCGCACCCCGATTGCCGGTGGCGGTGGCCTGGGCAGCGGCGTGCTGTGAGATGGCACGTCCCAGCTGCCGGACCTCTGCGGACATCAGGGACGTGTCCCCGCGCAGCTCCCAGGCTGGTGCAGGTCCCCTCGCGTGGCCCTGGCCCCGTGCTGCGGCAGCCGGCATCGGGCTGAGGTTGGCTGCCTCTCCGCCGCTTCCCACGAGCAGGGCTTTCCCAGCACTTTGCTCCCAGTCCAGATTTCCACCAGTGGGGAAACTGAGGCACAGAAGCATCTTCCAGGCAGGCCGTGGCGACGCAGCTGGACGTGGGCTTGCCGGGACCCTGGGAGAGGGCAGGGAGGCGGCGTGGGAATAAAATCTCTCATTTAACTGAGTTCCCTGGTCCTGCACGCTCGGCTGCCCACCCTGCTGCCTCCTTCGCCCCCCCCGCCGCCACCACCGCCTCCCGCCTCCGGGACAGCTGGGCAACGCCTGCGTCCTGCCGGGAAGAGGAGGGGGACAGAGCTGTCCCCGGCAGCCCCTGGCCCCCCCATTGCAGCCCCAGCCAGCTGGGGACAGGTCAGAGGGTGCTGCGGGCTCCACCAGCTTTGCCCCCCCCGCTCCCTGTGGCTATGGGAGGTGGGGAGGGGGCTGGTGGCCAGGAGCTGCTCTGGGGGCTGCTGCCTCTTGGGGCATCCTGGGGGGGATGATGGGAAAGGCTGGCTGGGTTTTCCCTGTTTTCCTTGGGGACTGGGCCTTGAGCCGGCAAAGCCGGGCTGGTTTTTGGTGTTACCCCACACCCTGCTGCTCTTCGCTTTGGGCTGGGAAGAGCAGGTCCTGCTCGCCCTGGGCCTCTCCCTTCCCCGACCTGCAATCTGGCAAGCAAAGGGTTTCCAGCCAGCAGAGACAGCAGCCTCCTCCCTTGTCTTCCAGCCTTTTCTCCCGCAGCCAGCTTGAGATGCGCCGGGATCCACAGGGATCCCCCCAGAGCCCCCATGCCCAAGCTGGGCAACATCTCCATGGGAGCAGGGAGTGGCAGGCAGGGTGGGAGCAGGGTACGAGAAGGGGGATGTCCCGGCCCTGGAGCGGGGTACGAGCACGGGGGATGCCCCAGCCCTGGAGCAGGGTACGAGAAGGGGGATGTCCCGGCCCTGGAGCAGGGTACCAGCACGGGGGATGCTCTGGCCCTGGAGCAGGGTACGAGAAGGGGGATGTCCCGGCTCTGGAGCAGGGTACCAGCACGGGGGATGCCCCAGCCCTGGAGCAGGGTACCAGCACGGGGGATGCTCTGGCCCTGGAGCAGGGTACCAGCACGGGGGATGCCCCGGCTCTGGAGCAGGGTACCAGCACAGGGGATGCTCTGGCCCTGGAGCAGGGTACCAGCACGGGGGATGCCCCGGCCCTGGAGCAGGGTACCAGCATGGGGGATGCTCTGGCCCTGGAGCAGGGTACCAGCACGGGGGATGCCCCAGCCCTGGAGCAGGGTACCAGCACGGGGGGATGCCGGTGGCGCGAGAGCATCCTGCTGCGGGACCACAGCCAGGCCATGGCGGCTGCGTGGGAGCCGGGAGAAGCCGCGGTGCCTGCCCGGCTCTTCTCCTCTTGCCGACGTCAGCTGTTTCCCCATGCCCGGAGCAGCTGCAGCTCCACACTGGTCGATGCCATCGATTAGTTCCTCTCCCCATCCCTGGAGAGGGGACGGTGCGGGGGGCAGCAGGGGGGAGAGAATAAATATTTCAGCAGGTCCAGGCAAAAGCTGGGGTTATTTCGGGGCCAGGATTTATGGGCTATTAGGAATAAGGAATGAGTCTGTGCTGGGGAGAGGAGACCCATTAATCCAGGCTGAAGGAGCACAAATGAGCAAGGGGAAATGGAGGAGGCTTTAATTATTTCGCCGTGTTCCAGAATAATAAGCCAGCCCTCCGGCCGAGTGCTGGCGTGGGGCTTGGGAGCTCTGCTCACCGGGAACTGGGGCAGGCGAAGGGGCGCTCATGGTTAAATCCTCCCCAGCTGTGCTGGGAGGGACGGGAGTCCCATTCTGGGACCAGTATGAGACCCGTACAAGCAGTGCTGCTGGCTGGGCCGTGGTACGGAGGATGCACTGCTTGTGGGGGGAGGCTGCAGAGCGCAGGGCCGGCTGGAGGGGCCCGTGGGTCGGTGCCCGGTCCCAGGGGTGCCCTTCCCAGGCCAGGCCAGCCCCGCCACCCGCCGTGCCCCATTAAGGCAATCCCGTCTGCGCCTGTAACCGGAGGAGCTGGGCACCGGCGCAGGGGTGAGTCACTGCTGGAGGCAGCCCTGGCCCGGAGAGCATCCCTGGGCTCTGCTGTGCCCAGCACCACCTGGGTGACCTTGGGCTGCGCTCCGCTCCCCGGCTTGCCGTGCCCCCTTCTGCTCTCCCCGCCGCCTCTGCATCCCTCCACGTGCCTCGGTTTCCCCCGGGGGCTCCTGGGACGGCGGCCCTGGCTCCCCCCTTGGCACCCTCGGGGAGCTGCAGGGACCCGGCCGGGGGCACGCCTCACCCCGCGGGGGGCACCGAGGGGCAGATTTACCCCCGCTGGGGCAGCCTGCCCCATCCCCTGCAGCGGGGGGTCCCAGAGATGTGGGCACCCATGTGGCGGGGATGCAGGTCGGGGACTACCTTGGACCACCTCCTCCTCTGACGGGATGGATGAGGACCAGGTCTCCCTGCAGCCTCCCCGCGGCACAGCAAGTCTTGCTCCCTCAGGAGCGTGGCCCGGGGTGCCAAGGTCACCCAGCGGGACCGCGGCGGGGTGCAGGAGCCATCCGCTGCACCCCACGCCGGGCAGCGTCCTCCTTCCCCGCTCCTGCTGGGCCTGCTGCCGCGGCTCCCGCTGACGTCACCCCGCCGGAGCCAGGAGCTATTTTGGGAACTGCAAAGTCACTGGCGCAATTAGTCCGCTGGCAAAGGGAGCGGGGCGGCGGGGGGGCCGCGGGGCCGGCTGCTCTCCACGCCGTGCCCCCGCTGTGCCGTGCCGTGCCGTGCCGTGCCGGGGGGCTGCGTGGCCATGGCCCACGGGCACCGGCGGATCTGTGCCTCTCCTTGTGCCTGCAGGCTCAAGGGCTCCCTCCGCCAGGGTACAGGGCCACGGTTGCAAATCCTCCCATCCATCATCTCCTCCTCTCTGCCTTTTTTTTTTTTTTTAATTTTATTTCGTTCCCCTGGCAGGAGCCGCCCCACGTGGGCTGCTGAACGCTGGCAAAAGCCAGCTCGCTGCCGCCTCGCTGCCATCGCTTGCATTTAGAGAGAGGCAGGAAAGCAATTAGCTGGCAGCGATGCCGGCAACGTGCTTCCCATGGCGATGCCGCGGGCGAGGGACTGCCCGGGTGGGAGCGGGGGTCCGGCCGTGCCTGGGCGCTCTGCCGCCGGCTATGCCTTTGGTTTAACCCGGTCTGCATCTTCTCGGATGCAGCCATCGGGGTGCAGGATGGGTGCTCCCGGCTGCACAGCCCCACCAGCCCCTTCGTCCCCCGTCCTGGGGATGGGGACGTGCCACGTGCTGCTGTCACAACGGAGGGACACCCATCCCCGGGGCACAGCGCAAGCAGACGGTGGGGTCCTGCCCTGTGCCTTCGTGCCTTGGGGACGTGGGGACAGTTAGAGGGGACAGTTAGGGTGCTCAGCCCTCCTCCCCCAGTGCTGGTTGCTTTCTCTGGCCACCCTCCTCGCCTCCCAGTAACCTCCAGGTCACGGCCAGAGGGGACGTGCACAGAAATGCTGCGAGAAGCTGATCCTGGCAGGCTCCAAACACCCCGAAAGTGGGACTCAAAAAATCCCTTTAAAAATCCCAAGCCTTTCCCATGTGACCCCAGCATCTCTTTCAGTCCCATCCCCCAGGAAAAAAACCCCAAATCCTTTCTCCCAGTGCCCGGGGAGGTGCCACGGCACGAGTCGGTGCTCAGCTCCCCAAACCCTGAGCCGGGGCTTTGGGCAGGGAGACCCACGGGGCCCGATCCAGCATGCTGCCCGTCCCCTGCCGAAGGGCACGGCAGAGATTGTTGGGTGCAGGCAGGCTGACACCCACCTTTCCCCATCGCTTGGAGCCCCCACTTGGCCCTGGAGCGGGGTCCCTGCCCGCAGTGGGGCTGGAGAAGCAGCCGGTGGTCCCGGGATGGGGATGGACGGGGCTGGGTGGGAACAGGGGTCTGGGGGGTGGCTCTGGGGGTGTCGGGGGCCATGGGAGGGCAGCGGCAAGGTGGGGAGCATGTGCCCCCCCCCCGGGGCTGGGGGAAGGGGCCTCGGCGGTGGGGCTGGGAGCTGGGTGAGGCTGTGCTGAGTCACGCTGCAGAGCCGGCGAGCAGGACTGCAGCAAGCGGCTCGCTGCCGCCCGCCTGCAACGGGGACGATGTGACAGCCCCGTCCCCCCCTCGCAGCATGCTCCGGCTCCTCGCCTGCTCCTGGGGGTCCAGGATGCCGATGGGGGGCGGGGGGGATGCCCGGGCTGGGGGGTCCCGCTGCGCCCCAGCTCGTGGCTCTCTCGGTGCTCCCGGCCCTTCTTGTTCCGCCCTGGCCCCCTCCCCTTCAATAAGGATGGGGCGGCTCTGGGGAGGGGGTGCCGGGGACCCCGGGCAGGGAGGGGGGAGGACCGAGCTCTCCTTGGAGGATGAGTGTCCCTGACCCCAGTGTGGGAGGGGTGTCCCCGGGTAGCCGTGACCGGGGGGGACAGTGGGGCCGTGGGGCCACTCACTGCCAGCACAAACACAGAAAGGCACTTGGCAACCGCTGGAACACGGGGTGGCTTTCCCCTTGGCACTGGGGGGGTGGGGGGTGGGTTAGCAGAGACCCCCCCCCCAGCTCCCACCCAGTGCCACCAACTCAGGGCACGGGGCTGAGCATCCAGCCCTGCGCTGGGTCCCCAGCACCCCTGCCACCGCACGGGACAAAGGGCCGAGGCAGGTCGTCGCTGCAGGGGGAAACTGAGGCACAAGCGGGCGCTCGCAGGACTGGCCCCAGATGCTGCCACCTCCCACGCTCAGAGCCCGGGGCAGCCCCGTCCACGCAGGACGCTGCGTGGTGACCACCCTGCCCGGCGCTGCCCACCGGCCCCGCAGAGCTTGGAACTGCTCCTGGAGGGACCGAGACAGCCAGGGCTTTTTTTAGGTGCTCCATAAGTGCCGTCTGGGCGGTATTTAGATCGGCTCCTTAAATAAGAGCTGCCATCTGAGCCTGACGCGCCTGCTTAATTATTAACGCCCCGTGGGGAGGCGGTGTGCCCGGCCAGCCCCAGCCCACCCTCCCGCTGGGTCCCTGGTGGGGTCCCACGCCCCAGGTCCCCCCAGCTCTCCACCAGCACCCGGCACGAGGGCTGACATCCCGGCCACCCCACGGCACCCCAGCTTGCCATGGGCATACGTCCTGCGTGGGAGCATCTTCCCTGGGGCTGGGAGAAAGGCTGGGGGGGGGATTTTCAGAGTGGGGGGTGCTGCGGCATGGGCATCGCTGCGGTTCTCAGCGCCGTGGAGCTTGTGTGGGTATTAGGGATAAGGGGAGGGCGGGAGGCACCGCGCGCTGCCCTCCCATCCCGTCTCAGCGGCTTGAGGTGGTCCCAGGGAAAATCATCATCCCTGGGAGCCCGGCTGTGCACCCCAAGGGGTACGGGCAGCCCCGCTTCGTGGCAGGGCTGATGCTAAACAGCGCAGGAGGGCAGCTGCTGCAGCAGAATTCATTTGGGCTTGGAAAGTGCTTTGAAACCCTGAGATGAAAGGCCAAGGCTGAGTACAAAGCGCTGCGGCTCTGCGGATGGGGGGAAGCGAGTTCCCCTTCAAAGCACCAGTGGTCTGGCGGGCTAGTTGCCGGCCGCCCCATCAGCCACGGCCCCTCCGTCGCCTCCTGCCCCAGGTGAGGCAGCGTCCTGGCTCTGGGGTGTTTTGGGGAGGGTTGGTGCACCCCCGAGCTCACTCAGGCGTTGGGCACGGGGTCGTTCCTCGGGGCTGGTGGGATCCCCCAGCTTTGGTGCGTGGCGGGGTGGAGGGGTGCTGGGCTGGGACCAAGGCTGCACCGTGGCTGGGGAGCGGTGCAGGGGGAGAAGGGACGCCCTTGGCCTGCTCCCGGGATGCTTCCCTTGCCGTGTCGCACAGCCAGGCTGGCGGCAGCAAGGTGAAAGAGGGGCCAGGGTGCTGGGGTGTGGGGGTGCTGGGGTGCTGGGGTGCTGGGTGCAGGCAGTCTGGCCCAGCAAGGGGCCAGGCAGGGAGGACATGAGGGCACTGCTGTCCTGCAGCCTGCGGGGAAGAGGTCACCGAAGCCAGAGGTTTCCTTAGCTTGTTCTTCACAAGCTCAACTGCAAAAGCTGGAAAACTGCTCCCCTGGCCAGGCAGCACCTTCCTCGGGGCAACCCGAGCAGCAGCTGCCCAGGCAAGCGGGGCTGGAGGGTGAGCACCCAGGCTGGAGGGTGAGCACCCGGCCAGGGAGCCCCGGGGCTGCGCAGGAGCCAGGGCAGCATCCCAGGGACAGCACCATCCCCGCTCCGTGCACCGGCCCTGGGGAATGCCACCCTGTGTCCCCTGCTCTGCCTGGCTTTGCCACCCGCTGGCTGAAGACACACAGGATCCCAAGCACTGGGTCACTGCTTGCTGTTGATGTGAGGTGTTGCAGGCATGCCTGCGTACCAACGGTGACCACCCTTGCCCTCGGCGTGGGGACAGGCTGGGGCACCTGCACCATGCATCCCCCTCGCCATACATCCCTCTTGCCGTGCATCCCCCTCGCCGTGCATCCCCCTTGCCGTGCATCCCCCTTGCCGTGCATCCTTCTCGCCATGCATCCCCCTCGCCGTGCATCTCCCTCGCCATGCATCCTTCTCGCCGTGCATCCCTCTCGCCATGCATCCCTCTCGCCATGCATCCCTCTCGCCATGCATCCCTCTCGCCGTGCATCCCCCTCGCCGTGCATCCCCCTCACCGTGCATCCCCCTTGCCGTGCATCCCTCTCGCCATGCATCCCCCTCGCCGTGCATCCCCCTCGCCGTGCATCCCCCTCGCCGTGCATCCTTCTCGCCATGCATCCCCCTCACCGTGCATCCCCCTCGCCATGCATCCTTCTCGCCGTGCATCCCCCTCGCCATGCATCCCTCTCGCCATGCATCTCCCTCGCCATGCATCCCTCTCGCCGTGCGTCCCCCTCGCCATGCATCCCCCTCGCCGTGCATCCCCCTCGCCATGTGCATCCCCCTCGCCGTGCATCCCCCTCGCTCCAAGCAAGCAAAGGCGGAGGGAAGGGGTGCACGACCGTCGCTCTCCCACAGCAAGCGAGGGGTGAGGATTTCTGGATCCATTTTCGGAGCAGCCAGGCAGCTAACCCAAGCGAACCTCCAAGTCAAAGAGAATTTACTGCCTTCCCTTGCGGTGTCAGAAGGCATTGACGGCACGTAACGGGGAAGGCAAGAAAATGTGAAGAGAAGGACTCGTCTTCCAGGCCGCAGGCATTAACAAAGTGGCACATTTGAACACGCCGGAGTATTTTTAATACCGTAGGCGGAATCAGGGTTATTAGGTTTTTCTGGGACATCTGCAGAACAGACCCGCATCCTTTGGGTCTTTGTGATTTCCCAACCCAGCAGCCATCTGGGCTCTTGCTGAGGGGTGTCTGTAGGTACCAGGCAGAGGTGGGAGAGGGGCATTTAGTGACGGGCAGCCTGACGACACCTCCAGCTGCCTGGGCTGCCCACCAGAAGCTTCTAACTCCGGCCATTCACCACCTAACCTTCATCCCACCGCTGCCCGGTCTGTAAAACAGAAGAATTAAGTGGGGCGAGGGGTGCTGATTTACGCATCGGAGCCCAAAAAGGGGGCTGGATACACTGCAGATAAATATTATGGCCAGATCACTATTCTGAAGAATTTACAGCATTGTGAATATCGTGTTCTGACCTGTGATGGGGAAGGAAATCATCTGCGTTGTGAAATGTATTTATTGCTGTGGTGCTTTGACAGGAATAAATCAGTATTTGTTCGGTCTGGGGCAAGTACACGGTCACCGTAAATCGGCAGAGCTGCGGTGATTTGGACTAGCTGAGAACCTGCCGTATTTATGTAAATTACTAGATAAGTGTCATAAGGTTTGTATGGAGAAGCAATATTTTTTATTAGGTCAGTTGATATATTTGGAGAATCCAGATGAGCTTCCAGGCACACAAGCGCTTCTTCAGGTCCAGGCTTGTGTTCAATATTGTCCCTGAGAATCCAGGAGTTGTACCCAAGGGCTAATATTATTTTTTCCAAGTTAGAGGAAACACACATCCAACCCAAATGGAGGATCATCACTCAAAAGGTGTCTGGGAAGAGCAGGCAGCTCCGCTCTGGTCTGTACCCCGAGATCTGATAGTCCTCCTTGGCTTGGGTGATGTCCCACGGCAGTTCTCCAGACTGTCGATAAGAAATGGTAGCAATACCTGAAAAAAACAGTTTGGGATCCACAATCGACTTTAATATTCTCTTGCATTCTACACTTTTTTACTCCAATTCTCTCCCCAAAGCTGGCGTCGTACAGAAAACAATGCAAAAACCCGCTGCTGAGCTCTCCAGAGATGATGGCGAGAGCCTCCTCAGAAGAATGAATGCGCCATTATCAGAAAAGAGGAATAAACTGCCCTTGTCTACGGGCACTCTCCTTGGGATCGCCGCGGCGGTAAACAAAAGCCGGGCACAAAGGCTGTTCTCACACCAGAACCACGTGCGCCACGGGGTGTGAGGCCAGGGATGCGATCTATTCTATAAAGGAAATAGAGAGGATCTGGGCATATTTCTAGTTTTACTTCTCAGAAGGCATGATTTCTTCTGCTCTCGGAAGCTGTAAACAAAGAGGTCTTTTGTGTAAAACGAATCCGTTCAATACGATTCTCTGTTATGCGTAAAGCAGTGCTAAAACCACAATAAAGATGGAGATCTCCCTCCAAAATGGTGTTGCTCGTCAGCATAAAGCACTGTCAGCATTTCCAAACCAATTTGTCCCCACCCGCTTGGGTGAGACCACGGCCCACGGGCTCTAACAGGCTGTGGCCGTGGTATTGCCCTGCGGAAACCGGCACGTCCCAGTGCCACCAGGGATCCTGTGGTGGTTCAGAAGAAGGCGGTTCGGCAAGCGGGACGGCTGCGTCCTCCGAGATGGTCCTCACACCTCCCAAGGCGCCCACGCGGGGACAGCGGCACCGGGAAGGGCCGGGGACGCGCGGC
This sequence comes from Mycteria americana, assembly GCF_035582795.1. Taxonomy (NCBI): domain Eukaryota; kingdom Metazoa; phylum Chordata; class Aves; order Ciconiiformes; family Ciconiidae; genus Mycteria; species Mycteria americana. Next base: position 8,149,028 of record NC_134379.1, on the reverse strand, counting down.
GTGCGGGCTGGGGCACGCCCAGTGTGCCAGGGGAGGACGGTGTTCGCCCACGCAGACACGCGTCAGCACCGCCCGGCTCCCTCCGAGTGGGGTGAAGCGCTTCCGTCGGGATCAGCGCAGCCCCGTTCGTTAGAACCCTTTCTTTTCCCCCGGTGCCGCGGCGCCCACTCAGCATCGCCTCATCCGTAGGCTTTTTAGGAAAGCGGGATCTCTTATGGCTCCGCACGGAGTTCCTAATGCACGGCAGAAGCTCTGCTGGGCCCGAGCGGACGTGCGCTTTTATTTCATGTGTTATTGATGAGCGAGCGCACCGCGCTCCCAAGCTGGCCACTCATAAATTATCCAGCGTCGCTCTTCGGCGGGGCTGCTCTCCTCCGTGGGTCGGCTGGGAGGACCCCGTCCCGCGGCAGGGGAGAAGGGGACGGGGGTAAAATGAGGGGTCAGTTGTTTGGCCCAAGCTGCGGCCTGGCCCAGCACCATCACGGCGTCACGGACCCCACAGCCCTCCGTGGGCGTGGAGGGGGAGGCGGGCCCCGCGCACCGCCTGCCCCGCGGCAGCCCCAGCCGCCCGGCAGCGCGGCAGAGGCCATGCCCGCAGGTGCTGCGGGCCCGTGTGGGCCTGGGCTGGGAGTGGGACCTGGTGTGAGTGGGTCTGGGCTGTGAGTGGGACCTGGTGTCAGGGGGCCTGGGCTGCGAGGGGGCCTGGGCTGTGAGCGGGTCTGGGTGGTGAGTGGGCCTGGGCTGTGAGTGGGTTTGGGCTGTGAGTGGGTCCAGGCTGTGAGAGGGCCTGGGTTGTGAGTGGGTCTGGGTGGTGAGTAGGTCTGGGTGGTGAGTGGGTCCAGGCTGCAAGTGGGTCCAGGCTGTGAGTGGGCCTGGGCTGTGAGTGGGTTCGGTCTGTGAGTGGGTTCGGTCTGTGAGTGGGACCTGGTGTCAGGGGGCCTGGGCCACAAGTGGGCCTGGGTTGTGAGCGGGTCCAGGCTGTGAGTGGGCCTGGTTTGTGAGTGGGCCTGGGCTGTGAGTGGGTTTGGTCTGTGAGTGGGTCCAGGCTGTGAGTGGGCCTGGGTTGTGAGTGGGCCTGGGTGGTGAGAAGGTCTGGGTGGTGAGTAGGTCTGGGTGGTGAGTGGGTCCAGGCTGCGAGTGGGTCCAGGCTGTGAGTGGTCCTGGGCTGTGAGTGGGTTCGGTCTGTGAGTGGGACCTGGTGTCAGGGGGCCTGGGCCGCAAGTGGGCCTGGGTTGTGAGCAGGTCCAGGCTGTGAGTGGGCCTGGGCTGTGAGTGGGTTTGGTCTGTGAGTGGGCCCAGGCTGTGGGTGGGCCTGGTTTGTGAGTGGGTCTGGGTGGTGAGTGGGCCCGGTTTGTAAGTGGGTCCTGGCTGTGAGTGGCTCTGGGTGGCGAGTGGGTTTGGTCTGTGAGTGAGCCCAGGCTCTGAGTGGGTCCGGGCTGCGAGTGGGCCTGGTTTGTGAGTGGGTCCGGGCTGTGAGGAGGCCCTGCCTGCGTGTGGGCCCGGGCCGCGCGTGTCTCCCCGCGGCTCGAGCAGCGGCCCTGGCTCACACACGGGCGCAGGCGGCGGCCTCCCCGCCGAGCGAGGCCTACCCCTGGAGGCGAGCCCGCTGCCCGCGTCCCCCCGCCCCGCGGGCCGCTCCCGGTGAATCAGCACGGGCAGCGGGCGGGGCCCCGCGGGCGGGGCGGGGCGGGACCCGGCGGGGCAGAGCGAGGCCGCGAGGCCGGGGGCGGGGCCGGGGGGGGCGGTGTGGCGCTGACGCGCGGGGCACGACGGGAGATGGAGTCCTCGGGGGGGGCGGCGGGAACCGCCGCCCCCCCCCGAGGACTCCATCTCCCGTCGTGCCCCGCGCGAGGGCGGCAGGCGGCGGGGCGGGGCGGGGCGGGGCGGGCGCAGGGGGGTTGTGGTGGCCCGCGGCGCGCGCACAGCACCGGGTGCAGCCGTCGCCTCAGCCGCAGCAGCGCCAGGAGCTGCCGCCCGCCCGCTCGCCCTCCTCCTCCTTCTCTTCCTCCTCCTCCTCCCGTCGCCGCCCTTCCTCCTCATCCTCGTCCTCCTCCCGGTAGCCCGCAGCCTCCTTTACCCTTTCCCCCGGCCCCGCGAAGATGGTGGACCGCGAGCAGCTGGTGCAGAAGGCCCGGCTGGCCGAGCAAGCCGAGCGATACGACGACATGGCGGCCGCCATGAAGAACGTGAGTCCCGTCCCGTGTCCGTCGCCCTTCCCTCCGGCCCTCCCACCCTCACCCCGCCCCGCCGGGCCCGGGGGTGCGGGTCCGCGCTCCCCTCGCCCTTTCCGTGCTCCCCCCTTCGGTGGGCTCGGCCCGGGCCGGGCTGGGCTGGGCTGGGGGGGGGGCCGCGCCGTGGAGGGGTGCGGGCCCCGGCCCCTCGCCCTTACCGCCCCCTCGCCGTCCTTCCGTGCGGCTCCGGTCCTTGTGCTGCCCCCGACACCCCCCGCCGGGTCCCGTTCCCTTCGCCTTTCCCCGCCCAGGGACAGCCCTGCTCTCTCGACCCCCATCCCCTGCCCTAGGGTCCCCCACGCATCCTCTGCCCTGTTCTGGAGCCCCCACCCAGCCCCACGCATTCCTCTCCTCTGCCCTAGAGCCCCCCACCCTGCCCCACGCATCCTCTCCCCTGCCCTAGAGCTCCCATGCGTTGCCTGCCCTGCCCTGCCGCCCCCCACACATCCTCTCCCCTGTCCTGCTGCCCCCCACTCTGCCCCACGCACCCTCTCCCCTGCCCTAGAGCCCCCACCCTGCCCCACGCATCGCCTCCCTGCCCCATCCCTTCTCTCCCTCCCCCTCACACCAGGCCCCCCACCCTGCCCCACGCATCCTCTGCCGTGCCCCCATCCCCACTGCTGCTCCCCGCCCTGCCCCAGTGCAGGGGGCAGAGGAGCCAGCCCTGGGGTGCGGCAGTCCCTGGGGGGTCACGCCAGCTCAGGGTGCTGCCAAGCCCCGTGGGGCGAGGCTGTGGGGAGCCCTGCCGGGGGGCGGTTTGCGTGCACACCTCTCCCGGCTGCAGAAATACCCCCCCATCGCTCCCGTGCATCCCTTCCCGCGCGCGGTCGGCGAGGCTGGCGTGTGCTCGTGACCCCAAAGATCGGGAGCCCTTTCACTGCCAAAGCTCTTATTTTTACTGCACTTGGTTGGAGATTTATGAATTGAGTCATGTTGTATTCATTTCACGCTCTTAAAATAAAGACTCTGCATATAGCAGGCTGATCTGATTTGTGACACTGAACGCTCCCCTTCAATACTGACATTTTGACAATATAAGAAGGGAAAAAAAAACATATCTCTGATCTGATCTTGCAAACAAAGCAATCGTGGGAGGCAGGATCAAGTCATTCCAGAAGATTCTGCATTTGTCATATTGCAGAGAGGCTAGACTGGGTGGAGGGAGGGAGGGGGTGCTTTAAAGGGGAAAACTGTTCTTTATGTTTGTCTTCTTAGTCAGGTCTGAACCTTTGCGAGGAGCTGGGGTGTCCTCCCTGGCTGATGAAAAGTGAATGCTGATCTAGGAATGTCGCAGTCTGCCGTGGGTGCAGCTCTGTTGCCCATATTGCACCATTTTGTCAATAACCTTGCATTTATCAAACAGACAAAACTGTCACAGCCCGAGAATGGGGAGGGAGGAGATGTCTTATCAAGAGATGAAATATGGATAATCAGAACAAGATATTATCATATTAAACCGACTGGGCTATTCCTCTGCTGCACTATGGCTTTTAGACCATTTTCTGATAACGGCATCTATTCATTTTAAAGCAAAGCCTGCTGTGTGAGCAGATCCTACAGCTCATTTCCTACGGATAATACAGCCGCTATGACAAAGCCAACAGGGATATGCTTGGGATGCACAGCCGTGTTGCAGTATTCCCCCGGGGCGAATTTCCCCAGCCTGCTTACCCGGGCTCGGTGTTTAAACCAAAGGTGGTGTTAGAGATTATATATGTTTTTTTCCTTTTAGTCCTTACTGGCCCTGGTGAAACAGTAACCTGGGCTAATGCCGCTTATCAGTTGCCGTGTAGTTTGGCCATAAGAAAATGATTCACAGCGGGAGTGCTGACGCCTCCCACGACAGCAAACAAAAGGCAGAGCTTTGTTCTTCATTTCTGCACGATGCTGCCCAAACTCTGGCGCGGTCGGTCCGGTGGTGATGGGCATGTCACACTCAGTTATCCCTGTCACCGTCCTGTGTGCTGCCCATCCCCCAGCTCCGGTTGTGCAGGAGGCTGATGACCTCGCACTCATTTCCGTAGCAACGCCTAGTGATGTCATATGCGATGGTCCAAGCTGCAATGCACCCAGGTGGTAGCAGAGAGCATGCAGGCTGCGTCTAGCTAAGGTGATGCAGAAGCATTCCCGTGGTCATCGCCGTTTTGTCTCCTGCCCTCTGAAGCTAGCCATCCGCTGGCTTCCTTAACACCGTGCTGAGAAATGCCGGACGGCTTTCCTTTAAAGCCTGGCGTGGTAATGATGTACATAAAAGAGGTTCATTTTCCTGCAGCTTGATCTCACCGTTGCATTTTGGTGGTTGCCTCATGGGTGGTGACATGGCAGCCGGGCGTGTTGTTCAGCAAGCCTCAGCCCTGCCTGCTCGGGAGCCTGTGCTGAATGGCTTATGTTAATGGTTTAAAATGGAAATGGTGTACTGGGGCTCTTACTGTCTGCTGATTCACCCGGTGCTGCTTGCCACAGTGATGTACTGGATCACAGTAGTTTCTTCCAAATAACATTATATATATATGAAGTTCTAGCTCTTTCCTTGCTGTAAGTGCCAGCCGCCAGTGCCCCTAACTGGCACGTGCAGTTGCATTGCTGCTGCAGGAGCAGGACTGCTCCTTCAGCCCCCAAACGTGACAGGTTTACTGGTGTGTCTCGGTAAAACACAGCAGATGGTCCCCTCACCTACTGGAGGGAGCAGAAGGTGATGCCGCACCCAGGAGGGGTGCGGGGCTGGGCCCGTCGGTCCCGGGTATGGCGCATGACCTTGGTCATGTCCTTTGTCACCTCAGCGCTGTCTGGGGGTACAGTCAGCCCTATAATGTGTTAGAGAGCAGGAAAGCTCCCCGCTGGTCCCCAGGGTGGTAGCTGTGCCCGCTGGTCAGTGGGCAGGTGTTGGCCTTGGGCTTGGGCTTGCCATCCTAACTGATGCCGTGCCCAGCCAGCACCAGTGATTTCCTTCCTACCTCGCTGGGGTTTTGCTGCCCACAGTGCCTGCGGTTGAAGTAAGCTGCCTTTTTGTCTGGTTCGGCTCCGTGAAGAGTTTACCCCTCCGACCCAGCACCAGGGCTATGGATCGATATCCATTAGCTGGGGAGCAGCGATGCTGCTGGAGGCTTTTTGGAGGTGGAGCCCTGCCAAGCCCCCGGCGGGTGCTGCCTGGGGAGCAGAGCACGTGCCTCCCCATAGACCTTTAGTGTAGGGGGGATGCGCAGGTAGACAAGCAAGATGATTGCAATAACTTTTGCAGGAAATAAGTCGCCTAAAAAGGGTGGGGGGAGGATTATTACATTGCACCTATGTATCATGTAGGTATAGGACCATATGGCAGAGTCCTTGAGCTCACCTGAAGGTCCCCTGTGAGGGGAACACCTGGCTACTTGACTTTGGGGACCCAACCACTGCAGCGGGGCTGTGGCTGTGCTGCACGAGGACCATCAGCTGCGGTGGTGGTGGGTGTGGAGGAGTGAACGTTGGAGATGCTGAAAAGCAGACGGCTGCTGCCCAAGCTTTAGACACAACTGGCTCTTGGTGCAGTAAATGGCCGTTGTGGGTGGAGGAGGAGAGCGAGTGTGGGGAACCGCAGGCCTTCCCTGGCACGGGGTCTGTGGGCTTCTGCCATGTTGCTTACCAGCCTGGCAGGCTATCATCCTCCAGGTCCAGTGGCCAGGTTAGTGCAGATAGCAGGCTCACCCTTGGAAAGAGGGGGAGTAACACAAATCCCTCCTATCTGGAGAGTCCCAGGGGAGTGGAGCAGGGATGATTAGCTGCTTTCTGCTTTGCAGCATAAACGAGACAAAAGGGTGAGGTGGAAAGGCTTCTCCAGGAGGAGTGCTGGGCAGGCCATCTGTGATGGTAGGAAGAGAGCAAGGAGCGTGAGCTGCTGTAGTAGCACTTCCCAGGGGGGCCGGGGGAGGCTTTGGAGAAACCATTTCCAGTGCCGAGGTGGAGAGGGTATGTTGGCATCTAATGACTGCGTCGATGCTCTTGCCGCCGCCCCTTGTGCAGGCGTCTTGAATGCTGCTCAGCCTCGTGGTGCCTCCTGGACCACTGCAGCATGGGGCTGCATGGCTGCGTGCTTCCCGACCTGCTCTTACACATACAGGAGCAGTCCTCTCGCCCTCTAGCAGTGAGGGCTTCCTCAGACCTGAGTGATGGTGGTGGGGGCCTGAGACAGCGTGATTCACGGGCAGGCTTCCTTCCTGGAGGTCTGTGGGGTCAGGGCAGGATGGCTGCTGTCAGGAACTGCCATCCTGCCACGCTTCCGAGCTCGTAACGGTTCACGGCGTGGGTTGTGTCTGTGTAAATCGGCCTCGGGACCTTGTAGCGGTAGGCTGAGTCGCACAACTGCACTTAAGCCACGGACAGGTAGCAACATGCCCTGTACGCGAGTACAGTGGGCACTGCACACATTAACTATATTAACTGGTGAGTCTTCAGCAGCTCAAGCTCTTAGAAATTCCCCTTTAAGCTCCTGGTAAGTCTTTATCTATGAGCTTTAGGAAAAGCCACTGACTTGTGAGACCATGCTGGGTTTCTCTCAGTTGGCCAAGTGTAACAGCCTGGTGTGGACTTGATTAGACTTTTTGAACTAAACAAAAGTGATATTGAGACTGTGGTGGAGAATAGCTGTTGAATCCTCTGCAGATGTTTGAGGTATATAGAAGCAGTAAAGCTCTTGGGCAAGGGCTCTCCAAGAGCTCTTAGATGTTTTGGGCTTAGCCGGTAGATCTTTTGGATGGTGGCTAGCCCTGAAAATGCAAAAAGGTTGGTGGGAGTTGTCTTGATTATTTTTTTTTGTTTGTTTTCCCTCCCCCTTCTTTCTTGCACTGCTTCTTGTGGTTAAAGATGGCTGGCTCACAGGAAACTTTTTTTTTTTTTTAAAACACCAAATAAGCTTTATAATATGTATGGACAAACCCTATCTGCCCAAGCTTTGTTCACCAGCTGATCCCAAAGTTGCTCTCTGGAATAGACTCTTTGGGCACTGGTGATGTGAACTTGGGCTTGCTAGAAGCTACAGGAACAGCAATTTAAGGGCAACCACAGAACTTCAGCTCCATAAGTGTTTTCTGAACTGAAAACTCCTGCACCTCTGGAGCATATGCACTCTGTTCTTGGCTTGTCTCATCAGAACTGGATGATGTTGTTTGGCATCCTCTTAGCAGTTCTTGTGAGTGTGCTGGATGGTGCTCATAAGAGAAGTGAGGGCTATCCAGATAAGTGTTGGATCCCTCTGCCTCCTCTTCCTACTGCTGGGTGATGGCTGGCACTACCCATGGCCGTTCTCTGGGATCTGAATTGTGATCAGGGGAGGTGAGGAACATGCTTCTTCCTAGCCTTCTGTTGCTGGTAGAAGGAAGATTATCCTTAATTTGAGGATCCCCATTGTATTTTTTTTCCTCTGCCCCATCTCTTCTTCACTGTGTATTACTGGACCACTTCGTTTTAAGCTGTTTTCATTTTTGTGTCTGGGCCAACAGTGTTAAAGCTAGTCAGGAGCATGGTCTGCTTGGCTTTCTGGGTAGGAATAAGAAGTCTCAGCCTTGCAGAGCTTAAGATCAGGGAGGTGGAGTAAGAGCGACCTGATGGTCCCCAGTAGCCCATGGGGAGGCCTGGGCTGGACCAGGGTTTTGTTCCCAGGCTGGTGGGTGACCCCAAGCCCCTTCACAGTCATAAGTACAAGGATTTTCAGAGCCTGATATTTCACTGCACCACTCCATACCGGGGTGTCACATGCTTGGAAGAAGCACGGTTAGGACTGAGATGGAGAAAGATGTCTGTCCGTGTGTACAGTATGGTGCATAGATGGAGGACTCCAGCTATACCAGCAAGCTGCTCTTCTGCCTCCCGCTGAAATGCTAGGACGGGATCATTCGTGCCATTCAGGGTGGGTTTAAGCTGTGCCAATGAAAGGACTCTGCAACGGCAAAATGCACGTGGTGGGAGCTTTGTCAGCTTGTGTGGTCAGGGGCCTCTGGTATTGTTGTACTGGTGAGCAGTCACTTAACCTTGGATACAGTCTTCTGTCTTAAATCTCTAAAGAATTTGTGCTGCCTTGGGTTCACTAAATGCTCTGGGACAACACGAGTGAGCACATGCCAACCAGCCTGTCTGGGTGTTGTGGAATTGCAGATTTGGGTAGGGTGAGGCATTGAGTGTGCAGATCTTCACGCCACGAGGCATCAGAAAAGGTGAGATGTGCTTGTCACGTTTACCATTTTGATTGATGCATACCTGTAGTTAGGAATTGATCTACTAGCTGTGACTCTTGAGGATACAAGAAGAAACATGTCTGAAGGTGCAGCTGATGGAGCAGAGGCTGGGAGAGGAGAGTGGTAGCCATGACTTTACATCTGGAGAAATCTCCATGGATGGTGATGCATCTGGCAGGGTATAACGAATGAACTCTACAACTGAACTCTTCAGCTTCTGTTCTGAGCAGTTTCATGCCAAATAAACTATGTGCAAACGAATGCATAGAAAGTTGTGTGCAAGGGTACATATTTAGGAAAAATAAACAATCCAAGCTCTTGTGTGTCCAACTGCTGACACTTGAGTAACCGGCTGCTTCTTGGGAGGTGGCTTTGTCTGAGCCCAGACACGTCCTTGGATGCAGAGCACTGCTGGACTCGTCGGTGCTGCTTCTCTCCTTTGCCAGAGGTGAGTAGCATGTTGGGAGCTCAATACCAGTCCGGCAGGGAAGAGCAAGAAGGATTTTCAGACTAGTTCAGACTAGATGTAGCTGCTCGGTGTATCCCAGCCAGACACCAGGCTATTCAGAGGAAGGTACAGAGGAAGAGGGGGTTGGAAAATGCCTACGGTCTGAGCCGAGAGAGCCATTCCTCAGTAGGGTCGGTGTCTGGGGCATTTAGGACTCTGCAGATCTGAAGCTGCCTTCTGCTTTTCTGCCCAGTTCCATCTCCTGACCTGCGACGTGAACAGTGAAAAGTGAATAACTGTAGTACAAAGCATGGTGAAACAGGATTTGCCTGGCTTCCCAAGCATTTCTCCATTGACAGTCTTGATAGGGTACAGGCATCATCTTCCACTTCGCTGTGGCAAAGCTGTGATGCAGGGCTTTGATCATCTCTGGATAGCTGATGCACCCTTGACACTTCCAGGCTCTCTTCGATGCTTCAGTGCCCTGCAACTCAAGATAGCTTTTTTCCAAAGCTAATGCTGTTAGGAGTATTTTTGTGCTAACTGGTTTGGAGCCAGCTTAGACCCTCTTTCCTTTGCTGTCCAGGCCTTCATTATTTCTTTCTGGAAGGTTGAAAGCCTTAACCAACTTCTGTTCTTTATTGGGAAGATAACTAACCTGTCCTTGACTGAAGTCTGCCTCCCTCCTATTAGATTCACCTGACTGAAGACAAATGGCAATTTGATGTCTGGAAAGCAAAAATTTCATGAAAAGAGCAGCAAGTATTTACTCAATTCATTTCTGCAAGCGATGGTCGCCACTGGAAAGTGAGAGCTTGGAAACCCCTTTTACCACCTGCTAAAACAAAGAGGAAGTAGCTGTGAATTTGTCACTGTACTGGTGAAGACACGGTGGTTTTATCTTTCAACCTCTGAAACCTTTGGCTTGACCAGGATGTTGTTCAGATAAATAGCCACAGCCGGTTTCACGCTGGCGGTAGTTAGATAAAATGCTCTGCCATGGCTGCTGGCTGCCAGGCTCTGCCTGTGCTCCTGCTGGTGCAGCTTTCGGTCTTTGCAGATGGGGGAACTCTTCTTCCCTTGTGGAGGCAAAATGGCTTTGCCAGGAGCCCAGCCCACGGCTTGCAGGGTGCTGTCTGAACGCCCTGTGCATTTACACATGGGTGGTGGAGAACCCTGCAAGATGAGTGGGGCTGTGAGGGAGCATGGCTCTGCTCTCCTGTGCAGGATGCGGGCGGTGCACCGGCATTGCTGAGGTCCCTCCTGGTCTCTGCTTCTGCCTCCTCCCACCTTCCCCCCTCCAAAGCGGAGCACACTTTGAGCAGCTGTGGGGGACTTCACAAATCTGCGCTTGGTCTGGAGCAAGCAGGAAAGGGGAAGGATACGGACCCATGACCAGCTGGCTGTGGGGTTTGTGTAAGTTGGTGGTGTCATCTCCTTGGCCGGGCACAGCCAGTGCTGTCATAGCCAGCTCTCTCTTGTTTGTTCCCCTGGCTGCTTGACCTAATGAGCAAAGGCCCTCCTCCCATCCTAAAATGAAGGAAAACAGTGACAAAAGGACTTCATTCTGCTCTTTAATTTTTTTTTTTTTTAAGAGGCCTGACTCCTCTCACCAGAGTCCAGATGTCAAGATGTTGGATTCCTTCCTGTGGCTCTGTGGGGGGAGCCTGCCTCGGGGAGGAGCTCGGCAGTGGGGTGGCTTTCTCGGGCTTCTCCGAGTGCACAATGATGGTCAGCCCGAGTTGCTACATCTCTCCAGCCCCTACGGTGGGCCAGAGCCCGGGAAGCTGCTGGGGCTGGTGGAGCACAGGGCTTGATGTTCACCCAGGAGTCTCACCCTGGTTGCAGTGTCGGTTTGCTTGGTGGGGTCTGGAAACGCTCAGAAATGGTAAATTCTGGAAAACAGCTGAAATGATGAGGCAGCAATCCTTGGGCTGCAGGAAACACTGATGAGACTGTCTCTCAAAAGCAATGCCTTCATGTAGCTGGTGAAACAAAAGCCTTTGTCTGCCTATTTAAGTACGAACTTCCCCTAATCTCAGATTTTTCTGTGCTAACCCAGATTTAGTCACATCTCAGGAATGACCCAGCACATGCTCCCTTAGGTATTAAACAAACCTGGTTTTTGGCCCAAAACTAGTGATCTACTGACCAAGGGCAGTGCATTAGTTAATAGCAGTAGGAGAGTAACTAGAGAACATGTCGCTGATGAAGGCATGAGATTCCCTTAAAGTGATCCCCAGATTAGGGATTAGAGTACTTAATGTTTCCTTTTCTATAAAGGAAATGTTAGATTTGAGTCAGTCTTATGGGTGTTTCAGGCAGCTGCACTTGGATGAACACAAGTCTGCAGAGACTCAAAGTACAAAACATTCCTTAATTGTTTGCAAATTCCCTCTGATCTTACTGGATGGGTTGGCTTGCTTGGGATGTATCTTTGCTTACGTACCAGGCAAAGCTACTTGGCACATCAGTATGTTTCTGATTCTTCTCTAAGATGGTTTCAGCAAGGCTCTAGAAAAATACCAGCGAGAAGTCTCAGCTTCAGCGTTAACGAGGATTCTGAGGGACATGTTGTTTGGACAGTTGCAGTGCTCTGCAGCGTAAAGTTTATTAATAGTAGTTGGAGAAGCTGTTGCTGTGCTGTATGCTAACAGATACACTTGAGAACTGCTGTAGGAGATCTGCACTTGTAAAAGACTAATGCTTAGTATTCAGCAGTGAATGAGAACTTGGGGAAGATTAACGGCCTTTGATTTTACACCCAGCTGAGGAAGGCATTGGAGCTTTGCCTGTTTATGCTGTTGGGCTTTGTTATGTGGGATGAATATTTCATTACCTTGAAGTTGGGAGCTTGGCTTCTTGCATTTGGTGGTGTCAAGACGTCAGCGCCTGAGGGATTCTGTCACCTGTGATGAACTGAGATCAAATCTGTGGTAGTAGTCCCTTGGGCTTCAAAAGAGGGCTGGGAGGAGATAGCTGGAGCCAGGCGAGGGTTGTTAAATCCACAGTCAGATCTAGAATAGTAAAGTGACCCTCCTTGTAATTTAAAATTGGCTGCAGTGCTCCAGAAAGCTGCCTGAGCAAAAACTTGACTTTCTGTTCTGCAAGTTCATTTAAGAAATTAAACAAAATTGTCTTTGCTAGAGGTATGTACGATCAAGCCTGAAATCCCTGAAGCAGTGGGAGGGTAAAGTACATCTGGAGGGATAATCACCTTACTCACTGATGCAGAAATTAAACCTATCGTGGAGCTGGCATGCTGGAGTCCACCTGGGTGTTCTGGAAAGTCTCTTGCTTAATCTGTAAAACGTGTTTCAGACACTGCAAGGAACTTCTGGTTCTGCAGACCAAAAGACCTAGAGCAAAAATGTTGTTTTGTTTTGGGGCTTTTTTATATATTTCCAGAACCTTGCCTTGATGTGCGACAAGCAGACTTTCCCAAAGTGTTTGGGGTAATGACATGAAGTGGTTAAAAACTTATGCGCTAGCTGCAGGGAGTTGTTTGCATGGTTGCAGCTTCTCCCATTTCATCCTGCTGGAGCAGCAGCTTGCCAGCTGCCATGGCAGCAGTGGCTCTGCCGTGCAGGAGGAAGCCATGCAAGCAGCCAAGAATTGCCCAGTTCATCCTGCTCCGGCAGGCCTGGGAGCAGGCTCGCTCAGCAGCCAGAACTTGCTCTCAACCTTTCCCAGGGTGTCCTGCCCATGGCACATCGTCTCTCCTCTCTCTACTTGGCTCAACTGAATAGAGGTCATGGGTACAGCGTAACGCTGTCATTTTTTGAGCCCATGATTTAAGGACAAGCATCTCGTGTTGGCCTGGCGCTTGAGGCTCCAGGGAGGATTTGATCATCTGGTGGCAGGGTACTTACTGCCTGGCAATGGGGCTGGAGGTGAGCAGGGAAGCACTAATATCTGAGGCAGATTAGTACTCTTAGAAGCTGTGAGGTAAGTCTTTAAGCAGCTAATGCTCCCAGCAGCACTAAACACCCTCCCTACATGAAACTTGGTTCATTTATCTAGTGTGTCCCTGCTTACGTGCTGGAGTCCCTGAAGTCTGTCTAGCTTGGTTTTGTTTTGCCATAACTTGGAGGGGGAAAAAAAAAAGTCAGTCTTCCCCTATGTTGACCAAGTCTTAAGACTCTAGAAATGACCAGTGGTCATCCCATGGATGGCTGCTTCAGCTAAAAAGCCTGTGAGCGGATGGACTTTTCTGAAGAAGAATAATGCTTGAATGTGGGGTGGAAATCAAGTCTTTAAACTTGTACAGAAATGCTGTTGAGGAAAGAGCTGCAGTTACTCTTCAAGAGCTTTTCAACTCATACCTGGAGAAGTTTATGCAGCCCAGGAGAGCCTATAGAAATCACTGAATTGTCATTCTCCTTTCAGAAGGATCTACGCTGAGCTCCTGAAACTTTCAGTGTGCTCCAGGAGCACATCTGAGCTCCCGTGGCAGTGGCATGCTGTGGCACTGGTCTTCCACACGCTTTGCGGAAAGCTTGGAGAAAAGGCATATCAGCAGGGAACAGACTGGATAATCCGAGGCAGGAGAGCTCCCCAGGCTGTTGGGTGATGGAGCAGGGTGGTGATCTTAGGCTGCTGCTAAGGCGCTTGCGGAAACGCAAAAGTGGGCAGATGATGCTTGCCAGCCTGCCATATCTTGGGGAAGGAATAGCTTGGCATCCCTTCTGTTGCTTCGTAGTTAGCAGGCAAAGGTGCTGGTATCCCATCTGCCGGAGACGGTGTGATGAGCCCTGAGTGACAGTCCTCTTAAATGCTGGGGCTGATGTGGCTCGACTTGCTGCTTTCTCCATCTGGTGGCAGGAAGGCACTAGACCGACAGAGATTGATTATTTTTCCCAAGAGTTTTTAATAGGTACGAGGCAGCTAGTGGCAGCAAGACAGTGAAACAAGTTGTCCTACGACCAGTTTTCATCTTGTTTAATAGCCTGTCTTTCAGGAAGGCTAACAAGAATCAGGGTGTTAATAAGGAAGACAAGAAGAATTTGGGCATAATTCCTTAATGGCTCAAAAAGCAGATACTAGCTATAGGAGCAGCTCCCAGCTACAAGACTGTGCAATGCTAATTCAGATATGGTTTGTAGCTCTACACTGATGCACTTGAAGAGTATACACGATGCCCATGCTGGGAAGCTGGGATTGTTCCTTCCAGCTGGTTATTGCGATGTGTCTGGGTTGCCCTCTGTCAACTCGATAGCCATGGCAGATTGCAAGGTCTGATAATATGCCTGGAAGCCATGTATGGAAGGCAGGCGGATGTTCCCTTGTGCTTGCTTTATCTCAAAAGCTGCAGAAGAAGCTGGTGAGGCAAATCGATGGCACCCAGGTGTTCAGCAGGAAAAACTTGAGCCGTTAGAGCAAATGCTGGGACTGCAGTGCTGCAGATAAGGGGTGGTACACGAAATGCTGCTACCAAACGCGGAGTAGGAACAGCTCAGAGCTCTACTGTTGTCACTGGCTTTGTCGCCTTGGCTCCCTTATGACATGCAGGAATGACCCAAGCAGTTGAAACTTGCTTTTTCTCTAGCTGAAACCCATCAGAGCCAGACTGAAACTGGAGTAGATCTGCAGGCTCCAAGGACTGATCAAACCTGCGTGTAGTGCAATGAAATTCACTTTGGCTTAAGTAGTTGTTAAGCTACAGAGGCCAGTGAAATAAATGAGCTCTTGGTTTTCACGTCTCCCTTCCAATTTGAAGACTGTGTCTCAGGTGGTTCAAAGCCACCTGAAATAATAAAGGCTGCAGAGTGAGATGAAAGCCGCTGCTAACTGTAGGAGCATGCAGATATCCTAATCAGTGTCTAGAGTGCCTAAGTAGCCTCTGAGCTCCAGTTATGCTACAAGCAATAAACAATCTTACTTTGCAGACACTGGTCCTTGATGCACTTGGAGCAATTTGAAACGTAATGGCAGAACCATCCCATGTGCCTTCAGCCGCTGTCCGGTAATGAGATCCAGCCCCACCAGCTTAAAAAAATGGGAACTAGCATATGATTATTCATACTGAAACAGTCAAAGGAGACAGCAGTGGGGAACTAACTTCTGCCCGCAGCCTGCTTGTGCTTTTCTGGTCTTGTCTGAGAAGAGAGGAAGGGCTCGACCTGCAGCCGAAAATCCCCCTGGCCATGCTGAGATAAAACATGAGCAGAGAGGACAGTGGAGGGGTCAGCAAGGAGAGAAGTAGTTATGGTGTGACTTCCACTTTGGAATTATGACATGGGGGAGAATGCTAGAGTACAGGGGGGGGAAAGACCCAAATCAGTGAAATCTGGTAAGATTTTAGATTTAGGTCTAGTTTAACACATGCCTACTTTGTGTCAAAGTAGGACAGTGCTTACGAAAAGCATCTTTCCGACTGCTGCAATGGTGCCATAGGACAGCCCGCTCTGGAGCGCATCAGGAAAAGCTGTTCTTGACTAGGCTGTGTGATATCTAGTCGTGACTGTAATCAAGCCACCAGGTAATGGCGACAATTTAATGTGCTTGAGGGCAGCCATTTCTTCAGAAGCTAGATGTAGAGTGAGATGGGGACAGAAAAACCAGGCAGTCTCTCTGGCATGTCACTTCCAAAATGACAGCACTCGGGCTGCTGAAGGTGGTCTGGTGCCTGCAGACGGGTGATGGGGTCCCACCACGAGACAGCAGCTAGAGACGGCGGGGGGGAAAGGTGGCATGGCTGCAGGTAGTCATGAACGTTTATCAGCTGCTTGAGCCTGAAGTGGTTGCGTGCTGGTTGCTCCCCTTGCTGGTGGCTTCAGACCAAGTAAGAATTTCAGTGGTGGGACTTCTGGCCAGAAAGCTGTTTCAAAAACATATTTGCCTTTTTAAAACTGAAACAGAAAAGGGGACCTTCAGGCCAGACCTCAGTGTGACTAAGAAGCTGCATGTGAAGGAAAACAAGGCAATTGCTAGGGTTTCTGTTGGGAGATAACATACTTAATTACATGGTGTAGAAGCCGTAGATAGAACAGAGGAAATGCAAGCGCTGAGGAAGAGATGGCTGTTGTGTATCCTGGTGGAAGAGGAGCTCTGGTGATGTTCAAAAGCTGTTCTCAGCAGACAGTTTGAGGTTCTCATGGTTGTCTGTCTCCAGGAAAGCTTGGCTGCTTTGTAGATGTCTAGTATCTTCAGGGACTCGCGATCTCTTCTAGACAATCAGAAAAGCAAAAGTGTTGAGGCTTTGGAACATGGATTAAACTGTCAAATGTTGATGGTATTCCCCAGGGAAGAATCTCTGGGTCTGCTCGGCTTGCTCTGCTGTATGCTTTAAGATAAGACATCAAAGTGAGGTAGGAGCCATAAATGGGTGGGCTCTTAGTGAAAACCAGGTGAAAATCCATGTGTATAAGGATAAACAGCTAAAAGTAAATCCTGTGATGGATCTCCATTGCAGCTACTGAAGGGTCTTCAAAAGTGATTATTTCATGATGTCCTCAGAAATTATTACTTCAGACCTCTGATGCAAGGTGAGAAGTGGGGGATGAGAGTCCTGGAATAAGCCCCATAAGCAAACTAGCCTGCTGCTGGCTGGGAGCAAACCTCCCCTGTGCGTCTCAAAAGCCTGCTAATTAGGATGCTTCTGGAAAGAAGGTGCAGTAGGTCCAATCCTTGGGCTTTTGGAGAGTATGGACCTTGACATTAGGGGCAGGTAAAGTTTTGCATGCTCCCTGGCTTCTCCGCCTGAGGCTGACCCTTCCCCTGGCTGCAATGCGATACTTGGGCATGCCGGGAGCCTGCCAGGTTTTGGAGAGAGTGCTGAGTCAGAGCTCGCAGCTGTAGTGGAGAAATCGGGAGAACCTTCTCCGAGACTGTGCTGCCTCTGAAGAGCTTTGTTGCAAATCAGAGGGTTTTGATTTGTACAAACCTCTGGACTCTCAAGCTGTAGAAACCCTAAACTTCCAGTAGTTTTTGTCTAACGGGAACTGTTGGACTATCCCTGTGGCTTTAGGGCACTTGAGTCTTGGTGGTGCAGATGCTGCACCTTCAAAGGCTGCAGGAACTGGTGAGACTGGAACTTGGCAGCGTCGTCAAGCTTGGTGGTAAGAGTGTGCCTCCAAGCCAAAGCCTGTCAGCGTAGACTGCTCCATGCCAAGCCCGGTGGAGACCTGCGCTCCCTGGCTAGGTGTCTTCTCCTCTGCTCCTGCCCTAAGGCAGGGCTTCTGCCGAGCACAGGGCTGCCTGCAGTGCGAAGGGTCTGGCTCCTGGCACGTGTGTCGCGTGCTGTGACAGGGCATGGGGGAAGCTCTTGCAAGTAAGACCCTTGCCTGCAGGCTAGCAGGGAAATGAGAGGCACCACAGCTGAGGTCTCCTGCTGCTCTGCATCAATAAAGAGCCAGTCTTGTGGCTGGGCTTGCAGGCTGGGCTTGTTTGGGGGGAAGCTAAAAGGTTTGCATCTATCAAGTTTCCAGCTGCGTGTGCGGACTAGCTCTTTGCGCTTGGCTGTTTATGCCACGTGCAAGGCTTGACTCCATTTCAGCTGCGTGCATCTCCTGCCCCCGCCCCGATCTACGGGGGCACAAGGGTGAAGGGAGGCTTGACAGTTACTGAGACTTGTGGTGCAAGTTCTGCTTTTCTCTGCTGTCAACCAGGGAAGTAAAACTCCAAAATGACTGAGCTTCGCAGAGAGCAGGTAGCCTTCCAGCCAGAGGCTGATGGCTTTGTGTTCCTGCCAAGCCCTCTTAACGCCAAATTGAGATTTTTCTTTTGGATATTTGAAGTCTCTAACTCCATGTAACGGTGCTGGGAATGGCATCAGGTGACCTAATGCTCATAGGGTTGGTCTGTACGTGAGGGTGCTGCCCTTCCTAAGGGAGGTGAGTCCCCTCTGGGGTCTGAGTTAAGAAGGGGGAGGGTTCTGGTAATATTAATCTAGATGCTGGAAACAAACATTAGCAAAAGTTCTCTGAAAGGGCTTGTAACATGACCGCTGCAATGTAATCCAGGCCTGATGCAGGATATTGCCGTATTGATGTTACATGAGAGGCGTTCAATGCAATGCTATAAATTAAGTGTATCAGAGCTTGCTGTTTAGCCTCTGGCTTGATTGAACTCACTTTGTGTTGGTATCCTGCAGTGTAAGGAAAAATCAGCATTTTGTCGGCCAGCACAGGCTTATGGTGAAGGCACAGACCCGCATCCACTTGGCAAGTTGCTGCAGCGGTTTCTGGATGGTCTTGTGCTGGAGATGTTCACCCGCACAGCGCCGTTGGCAAAAGCAGCGCGATGGTGACTGTGCCACACGTATCATGGCAGATCATGCGAAGCCGCCAGCCCATCCTTCGGCGATGTGGTGGGCAGGCAAGCGGGCAGCAGCATCTTAGCTGTAGTGCTGAGACGTGGCAGGCAGGTTCTGGGCAGACCAAGAGGCAGGGATGATGGCAGTTCTCAAAGGCAGCTTAACTTGGGATACCATCTTTTCCACCTTCCAGTGACTCTGGTTAAGGCAGCTAAGTGTACCCTTGCTCTCCCATGTCTAGTGTCCTGGACACCTTGCATTTTCTTCCTACTGGGAATGCAAGTGCCAGATGGTTTTCCTTTCTTCCTCTCTCGGTCAGTTGCAAACTGAAATACATGCAGGATTGCAGGCTCTTCCCTCCCCACTCCTAGTGCTGAGGGATGTGGTCCTGGTCTCCAGCCATGTTACACCTTTGCATTTCTCTGCAGTGCTCTGTCTTACTGGGAGCCTGGGTACTGCTAGAAAGGAGTTACATGGTTAACAAGGTTCCCTTTCTGCTTTGATAAGTTCCCTGCCAGCTCCCTGGAGGAATTGGCTTTCTCCACAGGTGTATCTTCCATCTGTCAGCAAGTTTGTTGAAAGGATTTTGACAGGCAACTTTCTTCCATAATCCTTAATAGCTTCGATTTAAAGTGTTTATGGCAACGCTAATCCCACAAAACTCCCTGTAGTTTTAATAAATCTGTCCTCCAGCGAGACTCTTCTGGTGAGAGGAGGTGAATCTGCTTCTTTCGGCAGTGATAAATATCTGCAGACTTGGCTGTGGGGCAGCTTTAAAGTCACCTGCTTGGTCCACACTTAAAACTGGTATCCCTGCTCAGAAAACATCTCGCTAAAAGCAAGACCTCATGTGGTTATCAACCTTCATAACCAGTGTCAGGACAGAAAACTGTTGGAGTTGGCGAGTCTCTTGTAGTATGGCTGTCGATGTTGGGCACTCCATTTACAGCTGGGAGGTAAGAGAATAAGTCAGGCTGGGACTTCTGGATGTTTCTAGTCCCAATTCCCGTATTCAAAGCAGGGCAACTTAGATGGGACAAGACCCCGAGTAACCTGATCAAGTTTTGAGTATCTCCAAGGACAGACAACCCATAAGCTCTAGGGCAGGGGGACACCTTCATTGTGCTCCAGTGTCTTTCAAAGATGGCTTTAACCTTACAGTATCTTTAATTTATGTTTGTGCAGGTGTCACTCAGAGGGAAGGATGAATGGAGTTATCTCAAAGTTAAGTCTTGTAAAAATACAGACAACTAGAGACCTTTGAACTTGGAGCACAAGGCAGCCTGGAAGCAGCATATAAACAGCTTGCTAAGGGTATTTTAGCATGTTGCGGTTGGGCTGCGTGCAGGGCTGAGCCTCTGCCCCGGGCCCTCTGCGGGAAGCAGCATATCACACAACCCAGGGCTGTGTGGTTAAACAGCCACCCTTAGCCTGGCTGGGAGAGGTGGGATGTGGGTTAGTCCCCTGGCACCAGGAGCTGCCGGATGGCCCGGGCATTGCACACCCTACTTACCTTGGGGCGTGAAAGCTGGGAGCTGTCTTGGCACGCTGCCCCGTGCACCTTGTCCTGAATCGGTGGTGGCTGCTGATAGTCGCAGGAGACTCTGCCCTCTTCAACGTGACGCCCGTTTCCCTGGTCCCTCAGCCATCTTTTGCCCTTGACACAGAAGGCGGTTGTGCCTGGTTTACATAGTAAGACCCTCTTCTGTATGGAGATGGGCTGTTTGCTGCTTCCCCTGCCAGGCTGGAGAGCATCTCGTGGAGCAGCACAGGTCTGCACAACAGTGGGAAGTGGGAGCGGAGGCTCTTCTTGCTGCCTCTGCCTTGAGGAAAGGAGTAGAGGGGGTCCGGATCGGAGACCAGAGTACTCTGCTTGCTGTATGGGGAACTAAGGCTTAGCTGTAGCTTCGTTTTGGGAGAAGACATTAGGCAGACTGTGGCTGAACAGCTGCAAGGAGAGCTGCAGGCAGGAGTGGATGTTGCTGGAATGAGCAGGTCAATATGCAGTAAGTGAGGATGAGTCATTCCAGGCCACTCAAATGAGGTCCTGGGCTGGACTGTCCTACACCTTCCAGCATGAGCCCTTGGCCTCCTGATCACCACCACAAATGTGGTTATCTAGGCCCAGAACAAACCTTGTCCTTCCAAATGCTTGTGAAAATGACTCAGTGTTTGCTGAAGCCTTTCACATCCAAGCCATAACCTAATCCTTGTGAGAAGTGACTGCCAAGAGGAGGCTTACAGGTTCCTGCTCTGCTGGCCCGCTTCCCACGTGGCCATACCCAGGGTGTGTATGTGGTGGGGCAGCGTGCCCCTGGGGGAAGGGGACAACAGCGAATATCCAGGCTCAAAGTGCCGCTTGGCAGGTGTAACAACCCCTCTGAGCGGCTGTATGGAGCAGCCTGGCTGCCGCAGCATCCTGGGCTGCTGCACCCGCTCCAAGGGCGCAGAGACCCACGTACGGGGCACAGCACGGAGACAAGGGGGATGCGAGCCCTTCCCGAGCTGCCTGCTGCCCATAAGGCCGGGCAGCTGGTGCAGCAGTTGGCCGGCTGCCTCGCTGCTGCCGGAGGTGCTGCCTGGGTGGCTTCAGCCAGCAATGGCGTTGCGGGAGCTGGAATGAGATGATTGCAGTATCAAGTGTGATGCTTCCCAGCAACTGAACCGGCTGAGGTGGTGTTTGGCAGCCCGCTCCTGAGATGGCTCTGTGCTCCGTCATCTCCTTAATCCCTCTGTTGTTGCGGCATGTGAGGCAGGTAGAAGTGATGCTACGGATTAACACCCCTATTCTCAATGAAGAAAATCCTGTGTGGGAAGAACGTACTCTTACCATGTGAGCTTTTAAGTCCTTATCTGTGCAGATGCCTTAGGCAGCTGTAATTTTAACAGCTAACGTATTCTTTAGGCATCTCAAAGCATGCCCTGTGCTTATGGGAAACGGAAAAGATGAACACCCCGTAGCTATGGTATTGTTAATCCATGCGGCTAGCTCGTAAACCTAGACCATCTCCACCCTCTTGCTTTGACTTGTCCCTTTCACCTGCATCGCAAAGTCAGACTCTCATCCCGCAGCTGAAAGGTGTCTCTTTCCTAGAGGATTTTTCTTACTCTGGAAAACACTGACCTTCTAAGAGATGGAGAATACCTCGAATAAAATCCAACCTGCCCCTCTTGCTGGGGGACCGGACCACAGTGTGATTTCCCAGCTGGCTCCCTCTGGGATGGGAGTGGATGCCAGATGACTTTGCGAGCTGGCTGCCTTCTCCTGCGTCTCGCTAGAGATGTATGGGAGCACCCGAACGTGTGACGGGAACATCAAGTGACTGGGGCTTAACCCAAGTGTGTCTCTCCTCTCTCCCTCTCTCGATGCAGGTGACAGAACTGAACGAGCCTCTGTCCAACGAAGAGAGGAACCTGTTGTCCGTTGCCTACAAAAACGTGGTGGGGGCACGGCGCTCCTCTTGGCGAGTAATTAGCAGCATCGAGCAGAAGACCTCTGCCGATGGAAACGAGAAGAAGATAGAAATGGTCCGGGCCTACCGTGAGAAGATAGAGAAGGAGTTGGAAGCGGTGTGCCAGGATGTGCTGAGCCTGCTGGACAACTACCTGATCAAGAACTGCAGCGAGACGCAGTACGAGAGCAAAGTCTTCTACCTGAAGATGAAAGGGGACTATTACCGCTACCTGGCCGAAGTGGCCACTGGCGAGAAGAGGGCGACCGTGGTCGAGTCTTCGGAGAAAGCCTATAGCGAAGCCCATGAGATCAGCAAGGAGCACATGCAGCCGACCCATCCCATCCGGCTCGGTCTGGCGCTTAACTACTCGGTTTTCTACTACGAGATCCAGAACGCGCCGGAGCAGGCCTGCCACCTGGCCAAGACGGCCTTCGACGACGCCATTGCCGAGCTGGACACCCTCAACGAGGACTCCTACAAGGACTCAACGCTCATCATGCAGCTCCTCCGCGACAACCTAACGCTCTGGACGAGCGATCAGCAAGACGACGACGGTGGAGAAGGCAACAACTAGACCCCCCCGATGGACTGGCAGCCGCACGCTGATGCTAACTACTGCAGTCTTTATTTTTTTCCCACGAGTGGGGGGGGGGTCAGGGGTGGGGGAGGGAACGGGAGGGGACACCTTCCCAGGGAGGCCCCCCACAACCTGTCTTTGATTGCCTCGTTGACATTTTTGCCAAAACACCACTAGTGGAAGTCAGGCTGGCTGTGCTGGTATGGAATAGCAGCCTCACTGGCATATGGACTGTTCTGTAGATTATTAATACAAGTGGAGCTGTCTTTAATTTAACTTTATCGCTAGAAATAAAAGGGTTTTAAGACGAATTCGCGTGGATGGAATGGCCCTCGTTTTTAAGGAAAGCAACGCAAAAAAAAAAAAAAAAGGAGTTCTGTGGTTCCAGTAAGGCTTCGTGCGTTTGTTTCTTCAGTCCAAGTGCCGTGTGTCCGTACCACGCCGCAGGGCGTCTCTCTGCAGCGCTCTGCCTGGCAGGGCGTAGCTTAAAATCCCCAAATTGAGAAGGAATTAAAAAAAAAATAAAGAATTTGGGGCTTGCAAAGCCCTGGGATTTAGGCCATCCAATCTTTTTTTGTTTGTTTGTTTTGTTAAGATATTTATTAGGGTAGCTTACAGTATTAACACTAAATTGCAGTTTACAGTATTTCTACATTACAGCCATATGACATCAAGCCTTTGATTGTTTTTTCTTTTGCTAGTTCTTTTGGCTTGCCTTCCTGATCAGTCCTCGCCTGTGGACTGGCTTTAGCTATTCTGTGTCGCCCAAGGCAAGAAGACCGCCCGCCCGAGGAACATCAAAGCTGCTCTAGTTTTTTGGTCAACAGCTTAACAGGTGCTTGGCTAGCGGCTGTTTCAACTATTTTAAGTCCACAGCAAAAGGTTTAAGAACTTAATTAGACAAGGGGGAAGTGTTTAAACTTAAAATGCCACTTAAATAAAAAATAATAAAAAAAAAAAGAGCATTCAGGTCTGTATGTCATGTACTGTGTTTGGTATTTCAAAAGACCATCCTGATTTAAGGTGCCACAGCTGCTTCCTCAGGGATTGCACTGCCATTTCACTCTGCCTGACTTTCTCCCACTGTACCATGAGGTTTGTCAGCAGATCTCCGGCACCCAGGCTCCCTTGTTTGTCACCAGGGAAGCCGGGTGCGTTTTCCTTTCTCCTGGGGAAGCTTGTGGTGTAATGAGTGAACTTCAGGAGCTTAGAAACTAATTTGGTAGAGAAATCCTCAAGGGAAGAGCTACAATCATAGACATTTCTATCAACCATCGGGAGCCCAGGAACTTAGTTCTCTTCTTAGCAAAATCTTTTCTGAGTCTGGCTGATCTGGCTGGGGGTGGGAGACGGGGCATCTGAGTTGCTTAGCAGGTAATATTTACCCCATTTTGAGTAAATTTATTATTTTAAAATTTTATTTTTACATTCTTGTTGGAAGTTCACTGCTGTTCTCTGGCTCGCGGAGTGCTGTGCCACGTAGCTTTTCGCCCAAAGCTGCGCAGTAAGGAAAAATCGCACTCGTGCATTACTTTTTTTTTTGGAAACAGGCTTTCATTGTCCCTTTCGAGAGTCAGTCCGCAAGCAAGCAGCGCGTCGTGGTGTTGCACACACAGTACAGCCGCTCCTGCTGTCGGGTTGCGCGGGGAGACGTTGCTCCAGCTCCCTCCCCGCAGTCAAACGAAGCCGCTACCCCGACTCCTCGGGGAGCGAGCGGAGCCGGGCCGGTGCTCGGCCTCCAGATACCGCCCCGGCAAAGCTTTTTTTTTTTTTTTTTTGGCGGGGATGCCTTCGCACGCAGAGCTTTGCCCAGCCTCGCTCGCGGCGAGGGAGCACGCGCATCCGCCGGGTGTACGGTGTGCAGCATCCCGCGGCCAGAGGCTCGCGCTGCCGGTACGTGCCGTGGACTGGAAGATCGCTTTAGGCTTCTTACCTTCCTTTGATTGACCCTCGTGTCCCGTGAGCAGTGTTGTCCCAGCTGTATAATTTGGAAGTGATTTACTGGAATTACAAAACCTATCTTTTTTTTTTTTTTCTTCTTCTTCTTTTCGGCTTTTGCTCTGGCTGCTTTAGGAAACTTATGCAGGAGAGATGGCACAAGAGGGCTAAAAACGGAGTGGGGGTCAGGGACTTGATTTTTAAGCAGCTTGAATGGTTTCTTTCGTTTTTTAAGAGATGCACTTGCCTATGATACTGTCTCTCCAGTGAAATGATTACTGCTCCATTACTCTATTGATACAATATTGTGCATGCTAGTGTCGTATTTCTATACAGTAGCTTGAAATTTATTAACTTATACTGTAGATGTTATGTATTCCTATGACAAAATAGTCTTCAAAAATTTTTTAAAGTTTTTTAATTTATTTTTTTCTTTTGGGGGTAAAGTTTGCTCTACCAAATAGTGATCGTAACAAACTGATCTGTTATGGATGTTGCTATAGTGACATGCAATTATATATGATTTTGTTTTTAAAAAGGAAAAAAAAGCAAAAGAAAACACCAGTGTTAGCTTAATCTTAATGTCTGGTGTTCGTCATGGTGAAATTATAACTATTACAGTGTAGGAGAACAATGACTGTGTTCTTTGAATGAGCCTTTGTTTGTGCTTTTTGTCATGTTATGCAGTGAACTATTTTTAAGGTCTAATCAGTGATTATTTTTCCAACTCCGTGTTTCTGTAAGGAATTATTTCACACACGGACCATTCTTAGCAGTTTTTCCTCAGTGATGGAATATCATGAATGTGAGTCATTATGTAGCCGTCGTACATTGAGCAAATAAACTTACAGATCTGACATCAGCGCTGCTTAATTGTTATCGCCTGTGTCGAGCTGGGGACGGGGGGCTCCCCCTCGCCGTCGGGGCCCGGGAGCCGGGGCAGGCAGCGAAGGCCGGCAGCGAAGAGCCTTGTCTCTGCTCCCCGAGCCTTGTCTCTGCTCCCCGGGGGCCATCTCCCTTCCGCCAGAGCACGGGGAAGCCGAGGCCGTGCTCCGCGTCCCTGCGGGCTCACGGGTCGCCAGGCTCCCAGCCTTCCCGGGGCAGAGGCGAACGCCTCTCGGGGAGCCGCGGGGGTGGTCCCCGTGTGCCCCCGTGGGAGCGGGGTGGGTGGGTGCCTCCCCGCCTCCCCGCCTCCCTCCCCCGTGGTTTTTCCACTCGAAGCCACGCGCGGTGACTCACGCTGTAAAAATACTCGCCTCCCTCGGAAACCATAAACCGTAAATGTGGCTTGGCTCACGCGCCCGCCAGGGACCCTGGGAGGGTGCGGGACAGGCACCCCCGGGGAAGGGGCTGGGACAACCCCCGGGGGTGGCACGGAGGGGCTGGGGGCTCGCCCAGCACCCCCCACGCGGGGAGGGCCACCCCGCAGGCAGCAGCCCGTCCCAGCGCCCTTGCCCCCTGACAGCCTCCTTGCTAAGGCGGGGGGTGGCTTTTTGGGAGGCGAGAGCCACCACGGGCTCTGCCTGCGTGGCACCCGTGCCCACCCGTGCCCACCCACTCCAGCCACAGGAGAGGGGAGGGGGCCGGGGATGCCCCTCGGGGGCTTCTTCCCTTGGAGACGCGCTCGGGCTGGCAAATCCGGCCGATGGCCGCTGTGCCGCCCGGGGGGTGTTGTGGAAGCAGGACCCGATCCTGCCCAGCGCCCAGCCGAGCCCAGATGAGCCCCACATCTCCCCCAGCCTGACCCCCTCCTCCCCTCGCTGGCAGGGCCTCAGTTTCCCCATCTGGAATGGGGAAATGGATCCCCCGGGCTGGAGCGGTGCCCCGGGCATCAGCAGTGCCCGGGTGGGTGGGTGGGTGGGTGTGCAGGCGTGGGTGTGCGTGTGTCAGTGTCACCCAGAGGGACACAGAGGGAAGGAAAGAGCCTGAGCCGGCGGGCAGGGGCCTCCTCACCACTTGCCGGGCAGGATTTAGCCCTAAAATGGGGTGTTACGTGTGCCCGGGGCTGGGTGCTGCAGTGCGGTGCCTGGGGCAGCGCAGAAACATGGAGAGGGTCCGGGGGGGGGACAGGACAGCCCCCGCCTGGCACCCCCAGCCCATCTCCCTCCCCTGCGGGCAGGGGGCCACAGGGACTGCCCGCTTGCCCCGTCCCCGACGCTGGAGCCTGATGGATGGATGCCGCCGAGAGTCATGAGACCTGCCAAACTCACTGCACCTGAGAGTGACAGGGCAGAGGGGCCGGGGCTCGGGGGCTGGGGGGCACTCAGAGCCCCCCGGGCTCGGAGAGGAGCCTCGCAGCTGCAGGATTCCTCCCAGGTCACCGTCTGCCTCTGGGATGACTCAGGGGGGATTAGTGGGATTTGTCGGAGCGGGAACGTGGCGGCCGCGGGCCCGGCCTTGGCCATGTAGGGCTGGTCCTGCCCGCAGGCACGGAGGCGTGGGGGGCACGGGGCCAGCTGGGGCCGAAAGGCGTCGGGACCACGACCCCCCCCTGCCGCGTCCAGCCCCCCCAGCACGGCTGCAGCCCCTGAGCTGAACCCCCCCAACCTGCCCAGCCCGTCGCAAGGGGGTGGAAGGAAGGGGGTACGCGGGGGGGCAGGGTTGGGGCTGGAGGGGCACGCTGCAGGGGACGGGGGGGTTCTGGCCAGAGCTTCTGCTCATGAAGCCCCTGTTTGCTCTCGGGCTCCCCTGCGACCCGGGGAGGGGGTGCGCTTGTTCTTCAGGGATGTAGAGACCCAGGGTGGTGACGCTGGGGAGTTGAGTCCCAAAGGGTTCAGATCCAGGGTGTTGAGACTGAGAGTTATGGAGACCAGGGATGGTGGGACCCAAGGTGCTGAGATCTGGGATTTGAGAGACCTGAGATGTGGGAGACCCTGGATTTTGGAGAATGGGCATGTCAGAGACCCAGGATGTCGGACACATGGAATATTGGAGACCTGGGATGTTGAGACCTGAGATGTAGGAGACCTGGGCTGTTGAGACCCAGAATTTTGGAGATGTCAGAGACCCGGGATGTGGAAAACTGGGATGCTGATCCTGGGACGTTGGAGACCTGGCATGTGGAGACGTGGCATGTGGAGACCAGAGATTTTTGGAGACCCAGGATGCTGGAGGCTGGCATATGGAGACCTGAGATGTAGGAGACCTGGGATGGGGGATATCCAGGATAGGGAGACTCGGGATGTGAAGACTGGGGATGTTGACCCCTGGATGCTGACCCCAGGCTGTTGAGCAGGGTTTGGTGGCCCTCCTGCTGGCCACGCTGGCCCCAGGCAGCCCCGTCCCAGTCCTCTGGTCCAGCCCTGCCGGAGCAGGGAGCCGGTGCCCGCAGTGCGGTTCCCACCCGGCACGGCCCAGCCGTGGCGCACCGGTGCCGCCGGGGCTCCCGGGGGACAGATACAGGGCATGGGGACAGGTTTCTTTCACCACTTTTTATTCCAGCTGATTCTATCGGTTCCTTCACATTTATTCAAGGCACTGAGTGACCGGGCGAGTACAAAATAGACAATAAAAAGGGGGCTGTGAGCAGGGGCGGGTGTGAGGATGCAGGCGGGCGGCAGCGGCTTCTCCTCCTCCTCCTCCTCCTCCTCCTCCTCGTTGCCACCTACTTCTTGGCTGGCTCCTTGGCTTGGCTCTCGACAGTGACGGGGATGGTGATTTCGGCAGACTGGATGGCCGGCTTGGGCAGGGGGGCCTCCACCGTGAGCATGCCGTCAGGGGAGAGCGAGGACCGCACGGCCGTGGCTTCGACGCCGGGGGGGAGGCTGCGGGGGGAGAGGGGGAGTCAGGGCTGCGGCACCCACCGCCCACCCTGCACCGCGGTGGGTGCGATGCTGTGACCGGTGAGAGATGCTCAGCTCCGAATTGCTGCCCTGCCCCACTCCCAGTTTGGGCGAGCGGCATCCCCAGTTTGGCCAGTGGGCACTGGAGGGGATGGGCAGAGGTCTCCCAAGACCTCTGGGGGGGCTGCCGGGATCCCATCTCCCCTCTTCCCTGGTACTTACGTGTATTTTCGGGTGAAGCACCTGGAGATGAAGCCGTGTTCATCCTGCTTCTCCTCGTGTTTGCCTGGAAGGGAAAAAAACCCAAACCCTGAGCTGGCTGGAAGGGGCTGGCTGGGTGGGCAGTGCTGGGAAGGTCTCGGTGCCCGGGGTGCACCCGTCCCTGCCCCGGTCCTCAGATCCCGGCATCGCCCGACACCGGGGAGGGGCTGATCCTGCCCGTCCTGCTTTGCTTTGCCTTAATATCAGCCTGGGGCAGCGGGGCCCCTCTGGGACCATTCCCCAAATTCAAGGGGAACAAAGCGTGGTGCCAGGAGCCGGCAGTGGCCAAGGGGACCCAACGGCTGCCGGCCGGCCCCACAGCCCTCATTCGGGCTCCCCAGCCTGGCGGGGCTGGAGACTGAGCACCCCTGTCTCCCTGGGGCTGCACCCTTGAGTGCTGCTGCCTGGGGAATTGCCCCCGCCCCGTGCGGACCCCCCTCACCGGGCACCAAGCACGCTGCTGGCCTCGTGCCACGGGGCCTGGGCTTCGTCACGGCGTCCCTGGCCGAGCTGCCCAGGGCACTGCGGGGGGATCACGGGGGGCTGCGGGGCTCGTGACGCTCCACTGTCACCCCCCAGGTCCCTCTGTGGCTCACAGCCGGGGGGGTGTCCCCTCCCCATGTCCTGGCTGGGGGGCGATACGGATATTATATATCCGTATATATAATATACGGGGCTGGGGGGGTCTCTGCACCCTGTGCGACACCTGCAGTGAGAATGAGCCCCAAGACTGAGCTTGTAATGTTGGGCCTTCCTCTTTGCTTTGGTTTTCCCCTTTCCCCTTCCCTTTTTCCTCTCCTCTCCTCTCCTCTCCTCTCCTCTCCTCTCCTCTCCTCTCCCCTCCTCTCCTCTCCTCTCCCCTCCTCTCCCCTCCTCTCCTCCGTCTCCTTTTGCTTTTCCTTCCCTTGCTTCCCATCACTTATTCCTCTCCGCTTTGCCTTTCCACCCCATTTGCCCCCAGCAAGCGCCGGGGCAGCTGCCCCAGCACAACACCCGGGGGGGGGGGAACCCACAGACCCCATCCCCGGCACCCACCGGTTATCTCCACGATATTATCCTTGGTCTTGACCACCAGCTCCTCGGGCGCGAAGTGGTTGACGTCCAAGGTGACCTTCCAGCTGTCGGCAGTCTGGCGGATCTCGGAGATGCCGCTGCTGAGCTGGCGGCTCAGCGCTTGCCCGTAGGGCGAGCCGGGGGCCGGCAGCAGCGCGCTCTCCCGGGGCAGCAGACGGAAATATCCCGGCCAGGCGCTGCCGCTCGGCCACTTGTACCAGTCCTCGGGGATATGGGGCATCCCGAAGGACTGGTCGAAGAGGCGGCTGCCATGGTACCAGTCGCGGAAGGGGTCCCAGCTGGGGCTGCGCAGGAAGGTGAAGGGGACGCGGCGCTCGGCCATGGTGCGCGGGGCTGCCGGGGAGGTGGCCGCGGCCACTTATGAAGAGGGCCGGCGGTTATTTTTAGCCGGACGGCTCAGCTGGCTATTAATGGAAATTGCAGCAGGGCCCAGGGAAGGGACGAGAAACTTTCCCGGGGCTGGGGCGGCCGCACGCAGGCGCACCGGGTGGGCGGCACGGGGATGGGGCTGGCAGCCCCCCGGCTTCCCCCTGCCAGAGAAATGTCCGTCTGCCTCTGGCCGCGGGAGGCTTGGCTGGTTGGGAGTGATGGATGGCCCTTGGAGCCGCTCCCGGCCTCGTCCCCGCCTGCCTGCCTCGCTTGCCCGTGAAACCATCCCAGGGGTGCGCAGCCCCGCAGCGGCGTGGGGAGGGGGCTGGGGCTGGGCCAGCGCCTGGGGGGATGAGTCAGTGGAGGAGCCCGTGCGCGGCCCCGCGCCCGCCGCGTCACCCGCCAGCCAGAAGCTTCTGGAGCCCCCCAGCCCCCCCCCCGCCTCCCCCCGGCACCCCCGTGGCCCCGGGGCTCGACATCGCGGCGGGGAACCCCCAGCACCAAGCTGGGGTGAGGCTGCTCCAGCCCCTGGGGGTGGGGGTCCCTACGGGGCTGATGGGGCTTACGGGGGCCAATGGGACCGGCAGGGGTTGCTGGGGGCTTACAGGACCTGATGGGGGCAATGGGAGCTGATGGGACCTCATGGGGGCTGGTGGGGGCCGGGGGCTGATAGCGCTGATGGGGCCGGGGGGGCTGGAGGGGGTCAGGGGGGCTGGAGGGGGCAGCACCCTCTCGGGTTGGGGGGAGGTGGGTCCTGCCCTTAGTCCTTTGCCCTCACGTCCAAACACGTCTCTCCAGTGACGCCCTCCTGGCACCCAGGAAGGGATTCCCGTCTGGGGCCAGGCTCCAGCCCCCGATCCCAGGGAGGGGCAGTTTTCCCAGCCCAGTGAGCCTGGCACCCGCTGGGACCCCACCACCTCTGCCCCGTCCTCCTCTGCCCCCCAGCCCTGTGGAGTGGGACCGGCCTTTTTTTGGGGACAGAGGCACCGCGGTGGGGCTGAGCCCTGGCTGCTTTGCTTTGAGGAAGCGTGTGACTGGCAGCAGGAGACGGGCAGTAGCTGAGACCTGACACACTCGGCGCAGGGATGTGTGACCCTGGGGAGCCTTCCTCATGGGGCGCAGGGCAAGGATGGGGACACAGTAGGGGGGGGGGATGCCGCAGCAGGGGATTTGGGTGGGTGGCCCCCCACCCGCGGCTGCAGTGGGTGCCAGCACCCCGCCGGCCCCTGCCAAACCCCTTGGTCCGGGGCAGAGCCCCGCGTTGTCTCTGGGACGGCGTGGGGGCAAGGGCCGAAGGCAGCCGAGCCGTGCGGGGCTGGAGGCCGTGGGGCCGAGTCCTGCGGGGGCTGGCGCAGGCTGGAGGGGAGCCCGGGGGAGGAGGGGGGGCGAGGGACTGCGGAGGTGAGGGGGTGGGAGGGGTGCGGGGGAACGGGAGGGATGCGGGGAGGGAGTGGGGAGATGCAGGCGGGGATGCAAGGGGGGATGCAGGGAAATGGGAGAGATGCAGGGAGGGATGGAGGGAGGGATGGAGGGAGGGAAGGATGGAGGGAGAGTGCAGGGAGGGATGGAGGGAGGGACGGAGGGAGGGATGGAGGGAGGGAGGGATGGAGGGAGGGATGGAGGGAGGGATGGAGGGAGGGATGCAGAGAACGATGCTGGGAGGGATGGGAGGGTTGCAGGGAAATGGGAGGGATGCAGGGAGGGATGGAGGGAGGGAGGGAAGGATGGAGGGAGAGTGCAGGGAGGGATGGAGGGATGGAGGGAGGGAGGGATGCAGAGAACGATGCTGGGAGGGATGGGAGGGTTGCAGGGAAATGGGAGGGATGGGGGGAGGGATGGAGGGAGGGGTGGAGGGAGAGGTGCAGAGAACGATGCAGGGAGGGATGGGAGGGGTGCTGGGAGGGATGCAGGAGGGGTGGGATGGATGGGAGGGTTGCAGGTAGGTGGCAGGGCTGCAGGGAAGGATGCAGGGAAATGGGAGGGCTGCAGGCAGGAACGCAGGGAGGGACAGAGAGAGAGATGCAGGGAGGGATGGAGGGAGGGCTGGGAGGGATGCAGGAGGGGTGGGATGGATGGGAGGGTTGCAGGTAGGTGGCAGGGCTGCAGGGAAGGATGCAGGGAGCCGGGAGGGCTGCAGGGAGCCGGGAAGGACGCAAGGGGAGATGTCCGCCCCAGCAGCGGGGCCTCCCCAGAGGGTTTCCCCCGGCCCGTAGCAGGGTGCTCTGCGGGATCAGGCTCACAACTGGCGCCCAGCGCCGCTCTGCACGGAGCCAGAGGCCGATGCGCCGGGGAAGAGCGAGCCATGGGCGGCTGGAGACCGAGGGCAGGGGGAGAGGAGGATGGGTCCGTGGGGAGCTGGACAAGGCCAAGCCCGCACGGAGGGAGCAGGTCGACCCCACCGTGCTGCCCCCCCCCCCCCCCCCCGTGAAGAAACCGCTCCGTGCCCGGCGGAGTCATTTACAATATATACTGTATATTTTATTATAATTGAACCAGCTCACTGAATCTACAGCTGTACTCACAACCCAGAAAAAAAAGAGAGAGCGCACGCGCGAGAGGAAAATACTGAAGTATTTCTACAGAGTATTTGTTCCAGTTAGCTCCCTCCGCGGCAGGAGACAGAGACTGTAAAAGAGGAAGACTGGAAATTTTCCCTGATGTGCTGGCTTGTCTGCGCCGGCGCTGCAGTCGGGTCTCGGGCTTTCGGGAGCCGTGGCCCCGGGGGGCTGCAGGGCTGGGGGCTGCGGCCACTGGCAAAATAGCCCCTCGCCGGTGGCTTGAATTCGGATGTTTTAGGGGAACCCCCCCACCTCTCCCAGCAGGGTTTTGGGGCTCCCGTGGCCAGTCTGAGCTTCCCCGTGGGGTGACGGGGGGGACGGGGGCTGCGGGGTGCCCGGGGGCTGCCACGGCAGCGGCCGGAGGGGTGGGATGGTTTTCGGAGCACATGGCTCAGGGGTTCATAGGGATGCACATGGGGGCACGCGTGCCCTTCATCTCCCCGGGCTTGGGGGGAGCGGGACCCTTCGTCTCCTCCTCCTGCCACGGACACATCCAGAGCTGCCGCCCTGCCCAGGCCTGGCACACGGGGACAAGCTGAGCCACGGAGAGCCGCGACCATGTCCCCTCCTTACCTGCTCACCCCATTTCTAACCGCTCCGCTTGTCCGGGCACCGCAGAGGGCGACCGGCGGCTTTGCCAGCGGAGCAGGGTGTGGGTGGGAAACCCAGGGGCTGGCACCCGGCATGGCCCAGCTCCCGGAGATGTTTCTCCAAGGGGCTGGTGAATCCTCAGCCTGCAGCTGAGCCTGGTTCCTTGACGTGCAGGGTTTGGGAGACGACCCTGGAGTACCCCTCCGCTCGCATCTCTGCCCTCCCGGGACCTCCAGCTCATCAGGCCACCGGCTAACGAGGCCGTCGCATTCCCAGCCGAGCTGGAGTCCAAAGGATCCCCTGCCCTCTCCGATCCTGGCTGGCTGGAAACCAGCGTCAAGCGGGACTGCCAAAGCCCGGCTTTTCATCCGGGGGCAGCGGGTTAATCCGGGCAGCTGCCCTCCCACCCAGGGAGGCTCATCCCCATCGTCCTGCTCCAGCCGGCCGGAAAATGTGGGGCCCGCATGGATTAAACACCAACAGCCCTGGGGGGCCAGGACCGTCCTCGGTGCCCGGGGAGGTTTTTTTGGTTTTTTTTGTTTTTTTTTTTTTTCAGAAAATCACCAAAGTCCTGCAAAAGCAGGGCTGCCAGCAAAGCCCGGGACCCTCCTGCCTCTCTCTTTCTGTAATTAAGTTTAAAAAGCCACCGCTCAGCCCCAGAGCGGGAGGTGGCCGGGGGCTGCGAGCCCAAAGGTGGGGTTCGACATGCCGAAGCCGGAGCATGGCTGGATGTGGCCCCGGGGGTGGAAAATCCCCAGCCCAGCCCTCATCCCCGCAGCTCCCTCCTCCTGGGGGTGACGGCTCGGTGCCCCCGCAAAATTGGGTGAGATGACTGGGTGCCAGGGCCAGCTCCTGAGCCGGGACGAGCAGCGTTAACCCACACGGGTGGCCCCCCCTGGACCCCCCTGCTCGGGAAGAGACTTGCGGGGTGCTGCTGGGTGCCGTATTTTGTTCATCCGTGGCTCGGCAAGTGCTTGGGCTGGGGGGTCCCAAAATGGTTCGCGGTGCTCGTGTCCCCCCCGGACACCGCGGGGACACGGTGACTCCTCTGCTGGGGGAAAGCGGGGGCTCGCCTCTGGCTTGCATTGCGGCCCCCAGCCGAGCCTGGGCTGGAGAAGCCCCCTCCTGCCCCCCCCCCCGCCCCGATAAGCTTGTGCTAAAAAAGTCAAACCTACCCAAAAAAGCACGGGGGGCTCCCAGGGGGTTCCCAGCCGCCCCCGCCCGCTCGCCCCAAGGTCTCTGCTGAGCAATTTGTTCCCTCGCTCTGTGCTCACCCACCCCGTCCCGCCCCACCCCGGCGCTCGCAGAAATAAAAAGATATCCCCCCCCACCCCATCCCGACCCCCAAAACACCCCGGGGGGGGGGATCACCCCCTCCCAGGGCGATGCAAGGACCTATTTGAGTTTTCGGCCCTCACTTGCCCCCGCCGCCAGGTCCATCCTTAGCAGCCCCCGGCTCTTTTCCACCTCCCCGGTGGTCCCCGTACCCCCAGGGGTGCAGGTGGCATCGAGGGGGGGGCACGGCCGGGATGGCGGGGGGCTGCGGCCGGGGGCCGGGGGGGCTCAGAAGCCGGCACTCTCCGAGCTGCTGCGGCTGTTGTAGCTGGGGCTGCGGCTGGGGCTGCGGGAGCGGCTGGGGGGGCTGCGAGTCCGGCTGCGGCTGCGGCTGGTGCTGTAGCTGTCGTAGCTGCGGCTGCGGCTGCGGCTGTAGGAGTAGGTGCTCAGCGAGCTGGAGGACGAGGGGCTGGGGCGGTAGTAGGGGATGGGACGCTTGCGAGCGCTGCAAATGGAAAAGGGAAACTGAGTCAGGACCCCGGCGGCAGCTCGGGGAGGGGGACCGGCACTGGCTCCCCGGCACGGCCGAGCATCCCCGCAGGGCGGCCGAGCAACCCCGCAGGGTGGCCGGGCTCGGACCGACTGCCTGGTGTCAGGATGTGGCCGCCCAGCATCACCCCCCACCCTCCCTCCCCTTCCTCCTCCCCAGCCCCCCCGGGGTGTTAGTCCTGGATTAGGCAGCGGCGAGGGCAGAAAGTGAGCAGGTTAATGTGGCTTTTGTGTTTCCCAGACACCAAAGATTGAAAGCTGCTGAAAAAGAGACGTTCGGGATTAGCGGGAGGTGAGCTGCGGCCCGCCGGCGCCTGAGGATGAGGAGGGACGTGGGGAGCACGGGGGGCGGCGGGAATGGGGGGACACGGCGGGGCAGCGACGTCTGGAGCCGGCCCCTTGCCCCCTTCTCCCGGCCCAGCGTTAGTGGGACCAAAGAGAGACACCGGCACGGCCCGGAGGCGGCTGGGTGCCGAAGGCATCCTAGAGCGTGAGGAGACACAGAGGGGTCCGGGAGAAAGAGGAGGAGGAAGAGGAAGAGGAGGAAGGGGGGAGGTTACCCTGGGAGCCAGGCTGGCGGCGATGCTCTCCGAGAGGGACCTTGGGATGAAATGGAAAAGGAGAAGTTGGCATCACTGAGACAGGACCACATGGTGATGGACCCCGGGGTGGTGGGGGGTGATGGGGACCAGGGACAGGGTAGGAGGGCAAGGAAAGGCCCTTGGGCTTCTCGCTTGGCAGGTGAGCGGGGCTGGGGGCTTCCCCTGGCTGCCCCCTCCCCGCAGCGTCCTCCAAGCCTGGCAGAAACGGCTCTGCGCCAAGCAGAGCTGGGACTGCCCTCCCCATCCACCCCAGGGCCGGGTGACGGGGCTGGGGGGACGGTGCCTGCAGGGACCTTGGTCCGTGTCCTCCAGCTGGGCCCTGCCACCTTCCTGGGGACATCCCGGCAAAACCCAGCTCGGGGACGGAGCGGGAGGGATGCAAAACCAGCCGGCGGTACCCGGGCTGGGAAACCCTCCTCTGGGCTGGAGCAGCTTTACAGGGCACCCACGGGGGAGGGCTGCAGGGAGCTCCAACCCACCATATGAACGGTATTTCTCCTGTCCCCTCTCCTTACAACTTCAGTCCAGCCCGGGCAAAATAAAGCCCCTCCCAGAGCGAGCCAGAGCTGATTTCTGAAAATCCAGCCTCCTGCACCCCATGGCCCCAACCTCCCAGCTGACAGCAGAAGAGACAAACAGGTCAGGAAGGAGGGAATCTCAGCTGGCCCCCGGTACGGCGGCAGCGCTGCGTGCCGAGGAGGTACTGCGGATGCACGCGCTGTTTCGGCTGGCACTAAACATTGCCTGTCTTACAGCCCAGCATCCTGAGGCAACAGGATGTCAAGGAGGAGAAACCGGCTTTTGGAGGGCAGGGGAGAGACAGGCTCGTGGCCGGATGTCTTGCTGGAATACGCACACGCAGCTTAAAACAAATCCCTGTTTTCATGCCTCAAAATGGGAAGAGATGAGAAGGTTGTAATGTTGGAGGCAGCCTGGTTATCCGTCTGTCTGGGCCAGCTGATTTGCCCAGCCGGTCATCCTCTGGGTTATCTATCTGTCCAGAGTTGCTCATCCATCTGTCCATCCATCCATCCATCCATGCATCCGTCCATCCATCCATCCATCCGTCCGTCCACCCATACGTCTGTCCATCCATCCATCTATTCATCCATCCATCCATCCATACGTCTGTCCATCCATCCATCCATCCATCCATCTATGCATCCGTCCATGCATCCGTCCATCCATCCATCCGTCCATCCATCCGTCCATCCATCCATACATCTGTCCATCCATCCATCCATCCATCCATTCACCCATACGTCTGTCCATCCATACATCCGTCCATCCATGCATCCGTCCATGCATCCATGCATCCATCCATCTGTCCATCCATCCATCCATCTGTCCATCCATCCATCTATCCATCCATACGTCTGTCCATCCATACGTCCACCCATATGTCTGTCCATCCATGCATCCGTCCATCCATCCGTCCATCCATCCATATGTCTGTCCATCCATCCATCCATTCATCCATCCATCCATCCATACGTCTGTCCATCCATCCATCCATCCATCCATCCATCCGTCCATCCATCCTTCCATCCATCCATCCATCCATCCGTCCATCCGTCCGTCCGTCCATCCACCCATCCATCTGTCCACCCATCCGTCCATCCATCCATCCACTCACCCACCCACCCACGCATCCCTCGGGGCTGGCTGGCAGCATTGCTCAGCCCCGGGCCGTGCCAGCGGCCACAGCAGAGGCTTCGCCACGTGCCGGGACCCACCTCGTGATCCTCCTGGGCTCCATGAAGCTGGGGGAGTCACGTCTCCTCTTCCTGATGGGGGAGTAGCTCCTGGAGCGGCGCCGGGCGCGGGCGGGATCGGGGTCACCGTGGCGTGTTCGGGGCTCATTGTCCTTCTCTCTACACCACGAGGAGGAGGAGGAGGAGGAGGAGGAGCATCAGGGTGAGGGCTGGGGTCCCGGGGGGGATGCAGGGACAGCCCATGCACAGCAGCTCCCCACGGGGGTCGCACCCCCACCCAGGGCTGGCGCTTCCAGTGCCACCGGGGACAGCGATGACCCGTAACCCCCTCCCCGAGCCCCACGGGAGCCGGGACCACCCAGAGCCACGGATGCTCTCTGAGCCCATTGCTGGTGCCTGCACCCCCCGCCATGGAGCCCCCCCGGGGGCTGACCTGCTGGCGGGTTTTTTCGGCGAGGGCGAGCAGGAGCGGCTGCGTCCTGCTCTCTTCTCCCGGGAGCGGGAGCGGGACTTGGAGAGGGAGCCGCTGGAGCTCCAGGAGCTGCTGCGCTGGCCGGGGCTGGGCGACGGGCTCTTCCTCCGCTCCGAGGCGTGCCGGGAGTGCTTGGCCGACGACTCCGAGCTGCTGTTGGGCCGGCCCCGGTGGTGCCTCTCCTTCACCCTGCGAAGGCAGATCCCAGCGCCTCCTCGCATCTCGCCTGCCACGGCCGGCAGGACGTCCCCGTGGGAGCCGGGGACCCCAGGTTCCCATGGGGGAGCAGCGGGCGCATCTCCATGACCCCAGCTTTTGGCTGGGCTGCATCCCTGATTATAAAGCATGGGGTGCTCACCCGCTTGGGATCCTGCACCCTGCGGGATGCTGTAACGCCCTGCAGCCGTTCAGGTGCCGCCCTTCGCGCTGGGATAATCCCTCGCAGGGATCACCCTTCCCGCAGTGCACCGGCATCGACCCACTGAGGCTCTTCCCCATCCCCATCTCCGTCCCCATCCCCATCCCCATCCCCATCCCCATCCCCATCTCCGTCCCCGTCCCCATCCCCATCTCCGTCCCCATCCCTATCCCCATCTCCATCCCCATCCCCATCCCCGTCCCCGTCCCCATCTCCATCCCCGTCCCTCGAGCATCCCAACCTGGTCCCCAGAGCTTTGCCTAGATGGAACCGGGGTGCCTGCATGGGGCTGCGCCCCAAATATCAGAGGCCAGGCTTGGTCATCTCCCGTGCCCCGGCAGGGACGGCACGACCCCATCCTGGGGACCCCCTTACTTCTTGGCATGGGCGCCGTGGTTCCTGTCGGGGCCGAGCGGCGGGTGGTAGGGGTGGGAGCCCGCCGAGCCCTCCGAGTCGCTGCTGTAGCCGGCGGGGCTGAGCGGCGGCGGCGGGGGCTCCCGGGGGGCCGGGGGCCGTCCCTTGCTCTGGCCGCGGTGGCGGGGCGGTGGCGAGGCGCTGCGGGAGCGATGCCGGTGGCCGTGCTTGGCCCGCTCCGGCGTGGGCGACCGCGGGCTGCGGGCACCGTGTCGGCCCCCCCGGCCGCATGGGGACGGCGGCTCCGTCCTGCCGTGAGCCCGCGGAGAGGAGGACGCCGAGGCCGGCCTCTGGCAAGGGGGGAGAGAGAGAGAGAGAGAAGGGGGGAAAGGCGGAGGGGGAAGAAGAGAAGAAAGAAGGAGAAAGGGGATTTTAATGGGGGGCGCGGGCCGGGGGCGCGGTTCACAACGTCAACGCACATCGCATAAGGCAGGCTACACAGACGCTACCCTGCACCTTCCTCTCGCCCTCAACAACGTGGGTCATGCAAACCTCCGCATGCAAAACGCCAAAAAAAATAATTAAAATAAAATTAAAAAAAAAAACCCAAAGGAAGGGGTGGGATGGGAGCAAAAAAAAAAAAAGTCCAAGAAACCCCCAAGTCGTCGGGGAGGGAGAGCTCAAAGGGAAAGAAACACCCCCCCGAAAACACCTGGAGCGGGGATAAAGCAAACCCCGGTGCCCGCCCACCCCGACCAAGAAAAGGGAAGGGAAAAGGGGGGTAAAACCCAAACGAAGGGAGGAAAATGGGGGGAAAAAAAGAAAAGATGAGAGGAGGGAAGGTGGGGAGGTGGGGGAGAGTAAATCAGGCTGAGCCGAGGGGAAGGGGTCGAACCAAAGAGGGCTGAAGGTGATGGCGGGGTCTGCTCACACAGAGGCATGCACATATATAGAGAGATATATGTTCGGATATGTGTGGTTTTTATAGATAGTACGGCTTTCAGCTTAAAACAAATCAAGAAACGAGGAGGACGGCACAGAGCGACAATGGAGGGCAAGGCAGGGGGGCGGGGGGCCAGGGGCGAGAAGGCAAAAAGAAACCAAAAAAGAAAGAAGAAAAACCATCCAAATCAAATCAAATCAAATTAAAAAAAAAAAAAACCAAAACCAAACCAAAGCAAAACTTCACAAATGTCCTCATTACTGAGATAAACGAATGTCTCTGAGCTCTTCCTGGGACACGCATTGAGCTGTTAGCTGTGACTCTGCAGGGAACTGCTAAGTCCTCATCAGCACTCAACACAGACTTTGCTTTCTGCTTCCTTTTTTTTTTTTTTCCATTATATGCTTTTTTTTTTTTTTTTTTTTTTAAGTCCCTCTTGGTTAACATCCACTTACCAAAAAAGTGGCATTTCCTCCTTTAGTAGGTAAGGTATGAAGAGAAGGGAAAAGCGGGGCAATATAAGTGCATCATTAGATTCACAAAAATGCAAGAGAGAAAGAAAGAGCGAGAGAAGGAGGAGAGACAGAGACAGAGCCAGAGAGAGGAGAAATAAAACAAACCGACTCACTTCTACCGGGGGGGGACCCTGGGCCACCGCCGTGGCCAAGGCCCCGTGCCGGGCTCTCGCCGAGAGCTGGGGGCTTTGCCTGGCCCTGGGATCCAGCACGCAGCGGCTCCCAAATATCTGAGCTCCTCCGAGCTGCAGCCGCTGCCTGGGTTTTTCCTCCCATCTCTGCAAATGCCGCTAGCCCAAAAAGATGGGTGGAAACGGCTCCTGCACCGCTGGCCACGACCGAGCCGGCAAACCCCGGCTCGGGGGGCCCTGGGGGTCTCCTTCCCCTGGCCGCAGCCCTGCGTGGGTCCCTGAGCATCCCTGGAGGGGTAAATCCTCTGCAGGGCAGTGCCGAGCCCGGCCGAGGGGATCTAACAGGGTTCAGGGGGATCGGGGTGCTGCCGGGATGGTGTCGCTGCGCCCGGGGCTAAGCTGGGGGCCGGTGACCCCAACTCCCCGCTGGCCCGTCACCCCGAATGTGCCCAGTCAGTTAATCCCGGAGGACGAGGTTCTCTCCGCCCGCCCCAGCACCTCCTAAATGCCGCTTTTCTCCCCCAAAAGAGAATGGGGCGAGGCACCAGGGTGGGAGCCTGGGGACCACCACGAAGGAAAAGGATGCGAGGCCACCGCGTCCCCGAGCATCCCGAGGCAGGGGGGTCGCACAAGCCGCTCCGCACCCCACCGGCGGCGTGTCCCCCGTCGCCTCCTTGTCCCCACAGATCAGCCGACCCCTCCGGCCGTACGCCAGCCAGCTGGAGCCAAAACGGGGGGATTTGAGCATCTTTTTTTTAACAATCTGCTGCTGTTGCAATTGCTGCAGCGAGGGGAGAGGCTGGCGGCCACGGCCAGCCCTGCCCACGGCACGCGCTGCCCTGCACGTGCCGAGGGACGCAGACCCCTCCAAGGGGATGCGGCAGCCCTGGAAGGGGGGTTCAGCCGAGCCCAGCCCCGCGTCCAGGCAGGGAAAAACAAAAGCAGAGATGAAGAAGAAGAAGAGGAAGAAGAAGAAGAGAGAAAGAGAGGGGGTTCCTCTTTCCCAGGGTGGCACTTCAGCACCGGCTGGCCATGCCGTGGGCTCGGGCTGCGGGCTGCGGGCTTCCCACCCAAACCCTGGGGCGGGGGCGGAGGGGTCTCCTGCCCAGGCGTGCAGGAAGGCAACAAAAGGAAAAGCATCCCAAATAAATCCAAATCGCAAAGGCCCGGCCCCAAAGGGAAAACACGTGCTGGGGGCTTGCGGGGATGGGACGGCCGGGGTCGGGACGCCGTCCCCTGCCCCTCGGGGACCGTGATGCCCCGGACCTGCCTCTCTCCACAGAGGAAGATTTCAACCTTTCCCCATTGCAGCCCCCCAATATTTTCCCTGGGCTGGGGTTTTTTTTTGTCCGCCACGGCCCGAGGAGGGGCTAAACCCACACATCTCCCCAGACTTCTCATTTCTTGCCCCATCCGTCCACCCCGAAACCCCCCATGCCCAGGACCTGCTGCTGCTCCCACCCGTGGGCTCTGGCCGCCGCCCCTATTTCTTGCTAATTATGTTCGCCTTCGTTACCCGGCCCCTAAGGGGGGACCCAAACAGAGCAGCCGTGCTTGGCCCCTGGATGGAAACGAACACAAAGTCGGAGGGCTGAAAGACACAGAAATGCATTCTACCGACGGCACGAGGAGACGGGGAAGAGAAAAGGGGGGAAGAAAGAAAAAAATATTACGTGGACAGGGCAAAAAAATATAAATAAAGAACATAAGAGAAGAGCATGGCTTTGCAGCTAACTGGGGAAAACCATACAAATAAAAAAAAAAATTATATATAGCCACCAAAAAGAGACAAAATGAAAGAGAGACAGAGAAGGAGAGCGAGAAAGAAAGAGAAAGAAAGTCAGAAAGAAAGAGAAAATAACATTAAATCAAGCTACGGTGCTTTTCAACAGGCTCATCTGCAGAAGTGAACGTGCAGAGGTGGACGAAATACCTACCTTTGCAATTGGCAGTGACAGGAATGCGATAATAAAAAAAGAAAACAATAATCTCCACATTTGGAGGGCAGAATGGGAAAAAGACAAGGACTCTTTAGTACGGCGATCCAGACCCCTCGGCTAATCCCGTTTGCTTTGCTTAGATTTTTCTTAATTATTTTAAAATTGGTCTATTTTTTTTTTAATTTTTCTTTTTTTAAATGGAAAGGTTGTGGCTGGCCGCCGAGCGGGGCGGCTGCGGGGGGGGGTTGCTGGCTGGTGTCTGTAACCCGGCTGCGTTTCGCTCTTAAAAAGTCGCTATATAACATGACAAAGTCCCGGATAACATGCAGGGAAGGCGATGGATGGAGGCGGGACACGGCGAGGGTTGTTGGGTTATGTTGGCCCAAAGAAAACCAGAGAGAAAGAGGGGCCAGAGGGTGCGTGTGGGCGAGGAGGAGGAGGAGAAGGAGAGACCCGTGAGGAAGGCTGGGGAAGGCAGCAGGGATGGATGGAGACGGGACCGGGTATTTAAAAGGGAAGGCAACGCTGCGCAGCACCCTGGGGTACCCCCTCCTCCGGGCGGCTCTGGGGGTGCTGGGGGGGGGGGCACGGCTCACCCAGGGGTCGGCTGAGTCCGGAGCTTTTGGGGGGTCTGCAGGAGGCAGAGGGGGGCCGGGTACTGAGGATGCTCAGCACCCATCCTGCCGGGATGGAGGACGCGGGCGCCCGGGTGCGGAATGGCCGCAGGGTGCTCGGCTTGGGGGGCGGATAACCTCGGCTTGGGGGGCGGATAACCCAGCACCCAACGGCCTCGTCCTGCAACCGCGGAGGAAAACCACCGCCACGGCAGGAGGATCCGGCCGCCAGCCGAGGCAACGGGGCAGTAGCCAATTCAAGGAGGCAAAGGGCAATTTGCTCGCGATATCAAAGCAAGCCTGCTACCTTTGCGGCGTAGAGCTGCTCAGTTATCTTCCCTTTTAAATTCCTTCTTCAAAATATAGAAAATGGAAATACAATGTTCAGCGGTCGTAAATATTTAGAAAACACATCTGCTTTTTTTTTTTTTTTTTTTTTCTTCTCCACATTAACACACACAAAAGCAAAAAATTCTAGAACAACACGACGATGACGGGGGGGGGGGATAAGAGAGATATATATCGTTTGCATTTCTGTACATCACAAGGGAAAAGAAAAGAAATCATGAGAAAGGAAACTAAAACAAGGGGGGGGAAAAAGCACGTTTCATTGCCCGTCCCTCCCCCTCGTCCCTGCTTCTGCTGAGCAAGAAATGGAAGTGTATATTACCGTTTGGGTTTTTTTCAAATGGGAGGCTAAAGAAAAACACAGATGGGATTAAAAAGAAAAAAAAAATAAAAAATAGAAACCAGAGAGAGAAAGAAGAGAGAGAGAGAAAGAGAGAGAAAGTTGTCGGAGAAAAGTCCCACTGGTGCCGGGGAGCCGTGGGAGCTCGGCGGCCTGGGCGATGCTGGGTGCTGGGGGTGGTGGGCAGGGGGAGAGCGGGGCAAGCCGGGTGCCTGGGCGGGTGCTCGGCACCCGAACCCCCCCACGCCCCAGCCAAAACCACAGGAAAGAAGAAAGCAGAGAGTTGCCCAAGAGGCGGGCAGGGTGCTGGGTGCTGCTGGGGGGTG
Organism: Mycteria americana; assembly: GCF_035582795.1. Lineage (NCBI taxonomy): Eukaryota > Metazoa > Chordata > Aves > Ciconiiformes > Ciconiidae > Mycteria > Mycteria americana. The sequence continues at coordinate 8,105,743 of NC_134379.1, read as the reverse complement.
CTGGGTGCTGGGCTGGGGATGGGGAGCCGGGGAGGGCGAAGGGGATGTGAGTATCGGGTGGGGGGCTCCTGGCCCCGTTTTTCGGGGTGCCCCCGGCCCCACAAGTGCTAGGGTGGCAGCATTGGGTGCTTCCAGCCCAGGAGCGTCCCTGCAGCACCTCGCCCGTGGGAATAAAGCCCCCTGGGGCGAGCAGGGACCTGTGTGCCCCCCATTAGTGGGGTCCCCCGGCGTGCTGCCTTCGCTCAGCCCCGCCTCCAGCACCCTGCTAGCCGCAGCGGGCTTCTCGCCACCCTGGCACTGGTTAAACTGGGGCTGGCTCTGGCACTGGTTAAACTGGGGCTGGCTCCCCGGTCCCGCCGGGTCAGGGCTGTGCCCCGCTCAGCGTGGGAGCAGGCCCCTGGATTTCACCGGGACCCCTGGGGCGCTGAGGCAGAGCCGGGGACGCCTGGCTCTGATGTCACCCACCGTGGGGACCCTGAGTTCCTAAAGCCTGAGCACCCAGCACCAAACCCCCTCCAAACCCTAGCCTGGCCTAACCCCAGTCCCCAGACTGGGCACAAACTGGGTGCTGGGGTCCTGAGCGCCGGTGCTGGCACCTTTGCGCTGGGGAGGGTTGGGGCCGGTGGAGAAGCAAGAATTTTCCGGCTTTACCCGTTTCTTGGCTGTTTGGGCTCAATCCACTCCCAGTGAGGTGCTGAGCCCGGCAGTGACCCTGGCTTGCCGAGCCCTCGTCCCCGGGGAGTGACATCCGCAGAGCGATGTGTGGCTTTGCGGGGGGGATGGCCCGTTGGCTGCCCCGATACCTGCCCCAAGGTGACGGGCTGGCTCCCCCAGGGAGACCGCGCACCCAGCGGAAGGCCGACGGGTGCCGGGGGGGGTGCTGCACCCCGCATCCCCCCCGTGTGCCCCAGCTGGGCGAGGGGGCAGCCGGAGCGAGTGGGGAAGGAGGGGAGAGGAGAGCCGGGGTGGGGGGGTCCTGCGGAGGGAGGATGGGAGGGAAGCGAACGGTGATCCAAGAAAAGCCTACGTACATCCGAGGGCTCCGGGAGCGGGGCGCCGTGGCTGTGGCGGCCGTTCTGGGCGCTGCCCTTGTGCCCGTTCTGGTGCGGCGAGGCTGAGCGGCGGGGCGAAGGGGAGGATGGGCTGCGGCTGGAGCGGGCGCTGCTGCCCTTGGGGCCATCCTGCCGGCGCTTGGGGCTTAGCCTGCGGGGCACCGCACCGTGAGCCACTGGCATCCCCGCTGCCCGGAGCCTGGCACGGCATTGCCCTTCGCCCGGCTCCGGTAGGGCTGCCGGCTGCAAGCCCGGGCTGAGATGGCGGGGCATGGTTTGCCGATGCAAGAAATGGTGTGAAAATTGGTGATTTGTGCTTTCTCTAGTTCAAAATTGAAACCTCGACCAGGCACCGTGTTCCCAAACCCCCCCTAGATGCTACAGCACCGTCCTGCTGCCCTTCATCCCCCCGAGGGTCCCCACCCTGGGGACATCTCTGCCCCCTGCCTTCCTTCCCTCCATCCCCAAGGCTCCCCATCGTGGGGACACCTCTGCCACCCACCTCCGTGCCCTCCATCCCATAAGGGTCCCCATCCTGGGGCCATCTCTGCCACCTGCCTCCCCAGCCTCCATCCCCAAAGGTCCCCATCGTGGGGACGCCGCTGCCACCCGCCTCCGTGCCCTCCATCCCATAAGGGTCCCCACCATGGGGACACTTCTGCCACCTTCCTCCTCGCCCCCTGAAACGGAGGCTGGGGGGCCGCTGGCGACGGGGGCGAGGGTCCCGGGCTGCTCCTACCTGCTGGGGGATTTGGAGCCGCTGTCGTCGGAGGAGAGCGAGGCGCTGTGGGAGCTGCAGGAGCTGCGCCGGTGCGAGCGCCAGGCCGGGGACTCGCTGCGGGACCTGCGGAGAGGGCGGCCGGGGGGCCGAGGGGCAGGCTGAGCTGCCGCTGAGGGGCACGCAGGGGGGCACGCTGCCCCGCTCCCCCCGCCATCCCGGCCCCTCACCTCTTGCGCTCTTTGTTTTTCTCTTTCCGTTTGCTCTTGGGGCTCCGGGACCTGCGGGAAGAGCCACAAGCTGAAGAGACCGGAGACTTCCCCAGACCCCCCCGAGCCACCAAGGCTGCAGGAGGAGCGATGGGGAGGACCTGCCTGGAGCTGGGCTCCACAAAGCTTCAAACTGTGGTGGGGGTCCCGGCTGGCTTTGGGGCGACCGTGGGGGCCACGTGCCTGTCGGCGCGGCCGGGCGGGAGGGGGTGGCAGCGGGAAGGGGGGGACCGGCTCTGTTCGGCATCCACAGGGCTTGGGCCTGTTGTCACCCCTCCGCTAACCTCGCCCTGCGTCAGCCTCCTCTGAGCCCCTCTGCCCGCCCGGGCACCCTTTGCCTGTTTTTTACTTCTTTCACCCTAAAACAGCCGTGTTGGCAGAGGGCATCCGCAGAGCGGGGCACACCCAGGGCTTGCCCTGGCCACGGCTGCCCAGTGTCACCCCTTCTCCCCTGGGGGACATCTGGGGCCGTGTGGGACCCTGTAGGCACCCGGAGTGGCACCACACCACCTCCAAGAGCAAGGGATGCCCAGCGGTGCCCGTCCGTGGGGTGAGGGGGACACTCACCAGGCGAGGGATGGACAGATGGACAGTGGGTGATGGCAGCCCATGCTCACACCCACCATGCCCAACGGGTTCATCCCCTGCCTGGTGGCATGGAGTCTGTCCCCATGGGCAGAGGGGATGGGGACAGCCAGAGGGCAGGGGAGGGGGGTCCCCGATGGGGGACACTGGCAGCCAGTGCTGACGGCAGTGGGGTGGCTCCCGGCAGCCGTCGCTCTCACCTGTGTCTTCTCTTCTTCCGTGACCCCGACTCAGACCTGAGGGATGAAGAGGAGGCAAAGATGAAGGAGACAAGCTGAGCCAGCCAGCAGGGCCCGAAGGCCGGGCAGCCTCAGGGGATGGGGACAAGGGCAGGGGGGTGGCCCTGAGATGGGCTGCTGGATGGGGCAGGTGACAGTTGCTGTGAGGAGGTGATGGCCCCATGAAAAGCCATCAGCATCCATCCCTGTCCATGCCTCCATCCTGCCCCAGCCCAAGGGCCTGGCTAGCTGCCAACCAGCCCTGCTGTCCCCAACCAGCCCCACTGTCCCCAACCAGCCCCACTGTCCCCAACCAGCTCCGCTGTCCCCAACCAGTCCTGCTGTCCCCAACCCGACGTGGTGTCCATCCTACCTGTCGCGTCTGTGTTTCTTTCCAGTCTTCTTTTTCTTCTCCTTGCGGATGGGTGAAGAGCTGTCGCAGCTGGGAGGGTGGAAAAAAAAGTGGGTGCCCTTGAGGGTGGAGCAAGGGACCTCCCAGCCCCATCCCTGTGGCCCAGGGGAGCCCCACTGCCCCCCAGCTCCCTGCTCCCCCTGGACCACCCATGGGATGCACGAACATCGCATGGCAATTATTTCCTGGGGGGATTTGGGGTGGGGGATAGAAAGGGGCTTTTAGCAGGACTCAAACTGCCTTCGGTGCTGGAGCGCCCAAATCCCACTGGGTCCCATTGCCACCTCGTGGGCTCCGCAGCCTCCGGCATGAGACAGGGTGGCCAATTCCCGCTGGGATTTCAGAAGGGGACAGTGGGTGGCAGAGGCCAGCCTGTGCCCGGTGACCCTGCACGCCCGGCGGGGACCCCGCAGCCCACGCAGCCCGGCGGGCACTCACCTGCGCTCCGAGCCGGGTTTCCTCTTTTTGCTGCCGTGGGGAAGGCAGAGAAGGAAGGGACATTAGGGATAGCGTCCTGCCCAGCCAGCCAGCACTAACCGGGGAGGGGACCAGCGGGTGGACGGAGCCAGACCCTTCAGGGAGGCAAATCCTGCCCGGTGCTGTGCCCTGCGGCAGCCAGCTCCTTCCCAGCACGGACCGGGCAAGGTCCCACCAGCGTGTGCAGTCGGGTGGGCTGGTGGTGCGTCCCACGGCGCTGTGCGTGTGTGCACACGCGTGCGTGTGTTGCACCACCGGTGCGTGCAGATGCGTTGCACCTCTTGAGGGTGCACGTTTGAGGGTGAGCTGCCCCCCAAAGTGGGGAGACTTGCCCCACTGGAGCCTGGGGAAGGGGTGAGCCTCCCGGGAAAGGGGACAGTGTGGGGACAGCACAGGGACAGCCGGGGACTCACCGGCTCCGGCGGTGACCTGATTTCTTTTTCTTTTTCTTCTTGGGTGGAGGAGAGGTGGAGCTGCTCGAGCGTCTTTTCAGCCTGCGAGGAGAAGGCAGACGGGGTCAGGGGCAGAAGGGATGGCTACCCGGGGTCTCCTGGCCTCCGTGTCCCCCAGTGGGGACCTGGCAGGCAGGGAGATGTCCCCCCCTGTGCACATCCGCTCCCCAAAATCCCTGCTAGGGTTCCAGCCAGACCTGTACTCGCGGTGGCCGCTGTCCTCGCGGTAGCACTCGGCCGAGCAGTCGCACTGCAGCAGGCAGCCCTCGCCGTAGTCAGGGTACTCTGCCGCGTACTCCTCCCCGTCTGCCCCGTGATGGTTCTCTATCACGCTGTTGAAGGAGGAAGCGCAGGATTAATTCGGGGCTCCCTGTTCCCCATTTCCCACTGGAGCGGCTGGGGGGAAGCCTGGGGTAGCCCCGGTGCAGCTGCAGGAGCTGGGGGACATCCCCTCTGCCACAGCATCCCCAGGGGACCTTGGTCACATCACTTGAGGTCCACACGCAGCAAACCCCCGCGATGTCACCGTATGGTGGGGGTCTTCTCGGGGTCTTCCTGGGGCTCCTGTCCCTGCAGCAAATCCTTGCCAGGCTGGCACAGGGACACCGTGGGCCTTGGGTCACCATCTCCTCGCAGGGTTCAGCCCTGGCATCATTCGGAGCCCCTTTTGGCACTGCCCAAGTGCCGGGGCTGAGCGGGGGGCTGAGGTCAGCCCAGGTAGGTGGTGGGGCCGGATTAGGGTGAGAGGAGCTGGCAGGAGGCTCGGGGGATTCGGGGGATTATCCGCCTGCCGGTAGGAGCTGCCCGGGATGATCCGGGTTTTCAGGCTGGCGTCCCAGGTGCCGCCGGCTCGGCACCGGAGCTTCAGACAGGTGATGGGTGATGTGTCCCCTGGGCCAGCCACGATGGGGTGGGGCGACGTCAGGCCTGAAGCCACCAGGGTCTCCTCTCCCTCCTGAAGAACTTCGTCAGCATTAATTTTTCCCGCTGCCATGGAAACCGGCGGGAGGTTGCCATTGACTACCGGGGCTGCGGGCAGGGCTCGGCAGAGGCCTGGCAGCTGGACCGGGCAGGCAGGAGGGACCCAGCAGTCCCCTGCCCAGCCTCTCCCTGCCACCCCACACCTCCCCGGTTCTCCTCTGCCATCAGCCCCAGGAGCAGCATCAAACCCCCGGGGGCCTCTCGTTTGTTCTCGGGGGATGTAGGACATCTCACCCCAGGAGGGACACGGCCATCCAGGTGGTCTGGAGGGATCCATAGCCTGGAGGGTGTCCAGCATCACACCAGCCCGGGTGCTTGCTTCCCAAGGGAGATTTGCCCTCAGAAACCGATGTGGGCTCCTCCGCCCCTCCCAGCCTGGAGGTGCGTGGCCAGGGACGCTGGTGGAGAAGCGCAGCCCCTGCGGCACCGGTCCCTTGGCAGCCCGGCCAGCGCCTCCGGCCAAGCAAAGGGATGCTCCCAGCCCCAGACCGTAGATCCAAGAGCAGCACGTGTTGGCGTCCCTGGCCACAGGCAGGCCCTGGGCTGTTTAACCCAATTAAAAATGGTTTGGACCAAAACTAGAAGCAAGGCATCCTCCTCCTGACCGCGGATGATCACTCAAGCGGGTCTCAGGCTCCCTTCTGCACTGCAGCCATGGCTTTCTGGGTCCTCTCCAAGTGATTCCTGCTCTGGCCATGCCCCAAGGGCAGGAACGGCCTTTCAACCACCCACCCAACCGTGGGAAGGGGGAGAAAAGAGGAAAAGAGAGGAGCGAGCCGGGATAATTCCCTGTCGGACTCCCTGCTCCGTGAGCGGGCAGTGCTCCACGCCAGAGCCTGCTGCCAGCACCTCACCCATTAGCTGTGCTCAGCGGCTCAAGACAGGCTTGTGCTGCCCCAATTATCCCTCCCCGCCCAACACACGCTCGCGTTTGTTTTCAATCCCACCAGCCTGTCTGTCAAGCAGTTACTCCTTGGGGACCGGGCTGTATCGCCGGGCTGTGCAGGCACAGACAGGAGCTGGAAGAGCATAGAGAGCAAGCCAGGGACTCAGGTGGTCACGGCTCTGGTTTGGTGCCTCAGTTTCCCCTGGGGAGTTTTGCAGATGATGTTGAGCTTTCACATCTGCTTTGAAACAAGAGCAGCTGGTTCAGACTCATAGTCCTGGCAGCCAAAGACCAAGCTGTAAAAGTCCAGAGAGGTGCTGGAGCAGGACCAGCCCACGAGATGTTTTGCTGTGTACTCTCCCAGCCACCACAGGGGCTGGGGCTCTTTATTTAAAGTTTAACTCCCTTGTCCAGCCTCTTCAACCAGCGCAGACCTTTTGCACCCAGGACTTCCTTTGGTAGAGACTTCAGCAGCTCAGGTCCCCGCTGCATGAGGACTCACCTCCTTCGGACCCAGCTCCTACCCGCCTCCTCCAAGCGCCTCCGGCTTTGCTCTCCTCCGAGCAATCCTTTGCTTTGAGACTGCTCCTTCCAGCTCAGCACTATTATTCATAGCCCCTGGGCTAATCTTTAATGATTACCCTTCGTATTGCAAAAGCGAGCCGGTAAAGGTGACAGCTAGGGCTGCCTGGGTAACCTTAATGCACCTCTGGCTTCCCCGTGTGCGCCAGCCCTAATGAGCCTGCCGGGGAAGATGCCCGGGCGATGACTCGTGCCCCCATGGGCAAAGGCCACTTGTTAACATATCAGGCTTGATGCTCGGTGACCTGGGCAGGTTGGTTTTCCCCATCCCTTGGTTTTTCCTGCCTGGAGGAGGATCCTGGATACTTTGGGCTGCCCCAGGGCCGTGCACCCCATCCTGGGCTGGGCACAGCCGAGCTGTGTCCCTGCGTGCCGGTGGAGCAGCAGGAGGGAGGCTCTCCCCACCGCCACGGCTTCCCTACCTCCCCCCTCGCCCTGATTTCCTGACCCTAATGAAGCATTAATATTCAGTGAACCTGCAGCATCTATTCCTGTCCCAAGTGACCTGGTTTCCAGGCTGATGGATGGTGCACGCCGGGCCAGCCACGCTGCCTGGGCCATTAAGCATCGCACAGATAAATCATCATCGAGCCAGGGCGGGCTCTTGCGAGGCTGGGGACAGTCCTGTGCAGGGCAGGAGGAGCGAGTGGCACATCCCCAGCAGGAGCTGTGCTGCTTTGGACACCTAACCTGAACCCCAGGCCCCCCAGGGACCAGGCAGCGTGGGGCACGATTAGGAGGCAGAGGCACGGGGCAGGAGCTCCTTGGAGAAGCTTCTTCCGTGGGGTCACACCAGCCTGAAGGAGACACAGGCTCTGGGTCCACCCAGGTGAGAAGCAGGCTCGAGCCCTGCCTATCCAGCCTGGGCCCCTTGCAACAGAAATTATTGTTACTATTACTAATGATTATTATTGCTAACACTAATATTTCTAGGATTACAGAACAGCAGCCAGCCTGCCAAACCATTGCCAGCCGAGCTGAGCTACCCCAGCTTCACACCCAGAGACAGGAGGACTGTTCTGCATTACGGAGTTAAGAGCAAGGACTGGAAAGCGGTGCCCTCGCCTGGCTGGAGGCAGAAGCTGCGATTTCAGCCCCGGGGAGAGCAGGAGACGTGTGGCAGAGGCAGGCAGAGGTGAGGCACTGCAAACCTGCAGCTTGGTCTCTGCCGCTGGCTGGTGGGGTGAGCCAAGCATCGAGACCTTCTGTGCTTTGGTTGCATCATCTGTGACAGCAGCATTGCAACGCTGAGCTCTCTGTACAGCACTCTGAGGTCTCCAAAAGACCAGTGCAGGATAACCTCTAACCTTTCCAGAGGTAGGATCCTGCTTCAGAGAGGCAAACGCTGCCTCCAACCGACCAACCGAGCAACCAATCATCCAACCAACCGATCATCCAACCAACCGATCATCCAACCAACCGATCATCCAACCATCCATCCAACCAACCATCCAACCAACCGATCATCCAACCAACCGATCATCCAACCAACCGATCATCCAACCAACCGGTCATCCAACCAACCATCCAACCAATCATCCAACCAACCGATCCTCCAACCAACCAACCATCCAACCAACCAACAACCAACCATCCATCCAACCAACCGATCATCCAACCAACCGATCATCCAACCAACCGATCATCCAACCAACCAACCATCAACCAACCAACCATCAACCAACCAACCATCAACCAACCAACCATCCAACCAACCATCAACCAACCGTCCAACCAAATAACCAATGATCCAAACAACCACCCATCCATCCCTCCAACCCTATATACCCTCTCCATGTCTAGCCATCTATCCAACCATCCCTATATATATACCCTCTCTGTATCAATCCACCCATCCATCCACCCACACACCCATCCATCGACACTCGGAGGCAACCTGGGATGTGCCTCTCTGGGATGAGGGACAGACAGGATGCACAGACGGGCCGACTCGGAGCTGCCTCACTTACATTTGGCGCCCATGCTGGTCCTCCCTGGTGAGCACGCCTTCCTTCTCCATCAGCATTTGCCGAAAAGTCCCCACTTTCTGTCGGATCTCCTCTTCAGAGTACCTGGATGGGCAAAGATTCGGTCAGGGCTGCCGTGGCTGGAGAGTGGGCTCCCCAGGGACCTGCTGAGGACCTCCATACCTTTGGGAGTGACAGGTGGCCCACGAGGCCAGTCAGAAGGAGAGGTGGCATGGTGATGGTCATCAGGGCCTGGAGGAGAGCAGGTCCCTCCACATGGTCCCCTGCCACCACCCTCCATGCCCTCCTCTCTCCTGCCTGCCCCTCCCAGCAGTGCTTGACAGAGGAATGGACATCAGGAAGGGGTAAAAGAAGAGGGTGACCATGGGGTTGCCATTTCCCCCCACTGCCTCAGGTTTTGGGGCACATCTCCGCTGAACCCCCTCGGCAGTGCCAGCATCGCAGCCAGCGAGGCCAGGGTTCATGCCAGGCCACTCTGTCCCATCACGAGCCTCTCTCGCTCGTCTCCGTGCTGCACCGGGGCCCCGGCAGCCGAGCCAGCTCTGCGCTAACGCTGAACGCTGACTCAGGCCGCTGCAGGGTTATTAACGAGAGACACTAATCACTTTGTCCCTGGCATCTGAGAACAAGCCGCAGCAAACCACAGTGCTCCAGCCGTCCCCGAGGTGTCCCCAGGGAGGGACAGGTGACAGCCCTGGGAGACGGTCCTATGCCACATCCCGTGGCTGCACAAGGGCACCCGAGCATTCCTCTCAACCAAAATCATCCAAACGGAGGGATGCGGCGGAGGGACCCCCCGTGCTCTCGGCATTGTCCCTGTGGCAGGGCAAAGGGAGAGGGACCCCGTGTCACCACCACGCTGCCACCCGGGGAGGGAAGGGGTCGGGTTCTGTGTATGTCCCCGTCCTCACCCACCCCATCTACAGGGACCGCTCGTGGCGCAGCCTCGCCATCACGTCCCATCAGCATCACCGCTAACGAGCCCAGAAAACTGGGTGTCACAGCCTGGCTTAGCGCTGCGGTCCCCGAGGCTGGCACCTCACAGAGCCCACGCTGGGGACGGTGATGTCCCTCGCAGCGCCGTGGGTGCCCCGGGTGCCCTTGGGTGCCCCTGGGTGCAGAGGGGCACACGGCAGCACCCACCCCCCCTGCAGTGCCCATGAAAGGGAACAGCGAGGACAGAGGAATTAATATTAACGAGCTCATTTGCACTGAAAGGCTCTCATTAATTCCCCAGCCAGCAAGGACTCCTGTGCAGCAGGAGGGCAGCTAACCAGGCATGGAGGCAGTCCCAGCCGCTTCCCCTCGCCTTGCACCCTGCCTGGACACGGGGGGGGGGTCCCGAAAACAGGGCAGCACCCCCAAATGCTGCTCTGCACCATACCCTCGCCACCGGTGCAGCCAGCCGGGCAGAGCGTGGCCGTCCCATGAGGATGGAGTCACCGGTCCCGGCCATCCCACAGGGCATCAGCCGGCCGGCGGCAGCAGGAAGATGTCTGCCCGAGAAGATGAGCATTTGCTGCAGCGTATTACGAACATGACTGATGCTCTCAGAGAGGGGACGTGAGGCCAAACAGGAGGTGACAGATGGGCCACCGCGGCTGGGCCGTTAGCAAATCTGCGGGGGACGAGGCCGAGGCAAGGAACCCCCCCTGCACCCTGCAATCCTGTGATGGAGGCAGGAGCACCCCGCCAGACCCTTCCCTCCTGCACCCCCTGGCGCTGCTTATAACCCCGTTGGAGGGATTTTGGTTTTGCATTTAACACATAGAATGGGTTCGGGAAAGAAAGAAAAATCGCTGATGCTTCTTTTCCGCAAAAGAAATCCAGCCTGCGGGCAGGGAATAACGGCGCAGTCAGCCCTGAGCGAGCAGCAGCCGGGTGCAGCGCAGGCAGGAGGAGCCATCCGCGTTTAAGGAAACAAGGGAGCGCTTAAATCCCCGCAAAACCTCCTCTGCTGTCACGCCCGTTCATCCCGGCGGCCCTGCCCTTGCCAATAACTCCCCCCAGGCCGTGGACAGGACGTGGCCCCCGGCCCAGGCAGAAACCTCAGGGGTGCAAAGCGCTTCCCATGCAACCCCGCCGGAGAGCCCTGTGCGGAGGGGAAGAGCAGGCGGAGGATTAACCAGGTGGACCAAGATTATTACTGTAATTATATTATCATTTTGGTGTATCGCCGTCATCATCGTTATTAATAGCCTTAATAATAATAATAGCAAAGGCAATTATAGCAATAACAACAATACCGATTGCAATATTGCTATTACCCATCGCAGTAATGATACTACCAGTAGTAAGATCCCTAGTAGGGCGCAGGAACCCGACAAGAGGCTCTGGGCTCCCCAAGGCGCCAGGTCAGCCTTATTTATTTCCATAACGACAAATTAGGCACAATCATTATTCCAGTCTGTGTGAGACAATTTAATTCTAGGTCACGCTTGCACTCTTAATGAAAGCCTTGGCGAAGCCTTCCCTCAATCCATTTTCCTTCTCCCCAGCTGATACCAGTCCCCGTCTACCCACATGTGCTGAAGAATTTGCTCCATCCATCAGGTTTTAGCAAGTTGTCAGTGGGATCAGGCTGTTTGGCTGGTGCCGGAGCTCTGGGGCAGCCAGCAGCATGGCTATGGGTCCGGCAGGGATGGGGGTCTCCTCACCGGCCCTCCAGCCCCTCCTGCCCACCCAGGCAGGGATGCTCTCCAGCCCCTCGGGCTTCCCCCCAGCCCTTTGCTTCCCCAAGGCAGAGCAAAGGCTGGGGAGCAGCGCATGGCGCACAGCCAGGGGCACGGCAGGACGGGGGGGATCCTCTCACCCCAAAACTGGGGGGAGAGAAGGAAGGCAGGACAAACGGAAGCACCAAAACAGCCTTGCCTGGGACTAAACCCCAGCTCTCTTTCATCTCCCCAACACAAGAGACAGAGAAGGACCATCTCCCACCCCAGGCACGTGGAGCATGGGCCAGGCAGCACTGATGGCTGCCTCCTTCCTGCCTCTACTTTCCTGGCACAAGGAGCTGGGAGCCCAGATTTCCAAGCAGAGGGGCCGGAGCAAGCCTCCAACGTGTGTGTGGATGCAATCCTAGGTCCACGTTTCTTGGAGGCATTTAGTTTCACAAACCAACCCACCAGTTCACCCCAAAGCTGTCCGATACACCCAAAACTGGATTTACTTCCAGCTGGGGACATTTGCCATGTTAAGGTATTTTTTTAGGGAGGAAAAAGGGGGACAACAAGGTACAAGTGGGCCAAAAGGATCCTAAGCCACGGGGGTCCACCTCCAGCCCAGCCCCGAGCCCCCGCCACTCACCCCTGCTCCTCCATCATCTCCTGCAGCTCCATGCACTTCAGCTCCACACGCCGCTTGCGCTCGTGGTCCAGGATTTCCCGGTGAGCCTTCTTCACCAGGTTGGGCTCCACCAGCCGCACCTCCTCCTCACCCTTGTGCCACGTACCCGAGGCACCAGGCTGCGAGAAGCCATTGGAGGCTTCCTGCGGCGAAGGCACGTCGGCCCCGTTGTTGTAGAGAGCCATGCCGACGTGGGTGGCCTTGCCGCCGGCAGCACCTGGGAAGAAGAGAAAGAGTTGGGGGTCAGTCCCTGCCCTGTCCTCTCACCCCGCGATGGCGAGGGGACCCCGCCAGGACCTGAAGGCAAAATTTGTCTCAAAAGAGGTGCGGGCACACAGGTTGATGGGGACAGCGACTGAGAGATCTGGGTCTTCTGCCAGCGCCCTTCCTGCCCCTTGCCTCAGTTTCCCCATCTGCAAAGCAAGGCTGGGGCTATTCCCATCACCATGCCATGAGGGCTGGCTCGTGGGAAAGAGAGGAGGGTGCAAAGCCTCCGGGGAAAGCCTGGCAAAGCGTGGGTCTGTGGTGCCCGGAGCCATACGGTAGCAGCAGGACGGGTGGGCAGGGGTCCCTCTGAGGCCCATGGACCCCGCTGTCAGCAGCACAGGTGCAAAGCAGGGACAGGCATCCATCCTCACAGCCCTCTGGGGACACCCCCGGGCACCGTCCCCAGCCAGCAAGGGGCTGGACCCGAAGACCCTGGATAGCCCATTGCACTGGGACACGGCCATGGGAGATCCTGGCGTTTGGGCCAGCCAGCGAATGCCTACTGATGCCTTCCGGCAATAGCCCAGCACCTTCTGGCGATGGCCCGGCACGGGCTACGAGGGGAGGTGAGGTTCCCCTCCCGATGCTTCCCTGTCCAGGCAAGTGTCACTGCTGCCCGCCTGCCTTCTCCCTGCTCTTTCACCTTCACATGTCCCTGCCTCCTTCCTCAGCCACCACAGTCAATGTGTCTTCGCTTGGCTCCAAAAATAACCCCATGGAAGGGGACAACCGTTCCCGAGCGGCACTGCCGTGCTCAGGCTCCGGCTGATGCTCCCCGAGCCTGGGGGAGGAGATGCTCCCAAATCTCCTGGATCAACCAGACAGACAACAACCCTGTCTCAGCGACCTCAGGCCATCGGGGCACGGCTGAGCGCCTGTTCCTTGGCCTCCCCATCCTCCGATGCCCCAGCTCCCCTGCCCAAAGCACCGGCCCTCTCCCCAGCACGGGATGCTCCCGCTGGAGCATCCCGCAGCAGCAGCCAGGCTGCAGAGGCAGCGCCTGGGCTTTACCAGGGGCTCCCACAAATGCTTCTCCTGTAAAGTCCTACACAAAGAGAAACCATCGGGGGTGAAGGCAGAGCACCGTTCCAAGCTGGCTTTGGGCTCGGAGATGCAGCTTTTGTCAGCAGCCGCATTTCTGGGGTGTTTCCATCCCAGGGACCCTGCTGGAGAGGCTTTTCCAAGGATGGGTGTTGCCTGCATGTCATTGCCTGCGATGCCCGGGGTGTCTGACACGTGCTGCCCAAGGAGGACGGGGCCGAACGCTGGCCCAGGGAAGGAGGGATCCCTCAGCCAAGCGTGGGTGTGAAGGCAGGGCAGACGGACCACGGACTGATCCGCACCATTTCAAGCCCAGGGAGGGCTCGCCGCTCCCGCTGTGCCATTCCAGCGGGACACCAGGCAGTTCAGAGCTTTCCAAGTGGGACAGAGACAGGGCGGGAGCACAGATCACCTTGCAAGAGGCTTTGAGGACGTTTCTCTGCTGTTTGAGGAGAGAAAAAGCCTCAGAGCCCTCCCCAGGGTGGCGGGGGTCCTAGCCCGGCGGGAAGGCATCTCCCACCCCGCAGCATCCCCAAGGGACATCCTCGGCTTTCCCGCTGTCACCGGCTGCCCCACGCACTCATTTATCTCCTGACAAGCCTGCCCAGGGAAGACGGCAGCTGACTGCTTAATTACAAGGCTTTTTTTTTTTCCTTTTTTTACCCATTATTACCGTGCAGAGAGGAGCCAGCAGCCTTTATTTCCACAGAGGCACAGAGGAGCAGGCAGCGGGAGATGCTGCCGGTGGAGCAGGAGCCAGCCGGGGCTCTGCATCCCCTGGATGCTCAGCCCTGTTAGAGCAACCAGAGGGTCCCTCGGTCCCCCCTTGCCTGCAGCAGCAGGGCAGCACCCACATTTCGAGCCCCATGACACCCCACAGCAAGGAGCTACCGCACTCAGCCCTCCCTGCCCGGGGGGAACCCCTGACCCCAGCCCCCTCCATGGCCCAGGGTGGTCCCGAGCCAGAGACGGGAGAGATGCTGCAGAAAAACCTGGCTTGGGGGCTCCTCTTCCTCCCATCAGGTCATGAAGCCAAAAACCTCAAAGGAAATTTGGGAATGGGGGAAGCTCCCCACTGGGAAACCCTCAGTCACCGAGGGGCTCGGGGAAGGAAAGGATGCTTTCCACAGCAGCCGCTGCTTGCTTTTCCCCAGTGGGAATTAATTTTATCCTGAGCCCAGCAGTGGGTAAATTCATTGCTGCGAAACCTTGAGAGCGTGTGGGACGTACAGCTGGGCAGGTAGATGGAGGAGCACGCGAGAGAAACCGGCAGCTGGACGGCTACCTGCGGGTAAGGGCTGCATGGTGGCGGAGGCATTGCAGATCCCGCCGGGAAACGCTCCCCGTCTCCGTAAAACGGATGCGGTTGGAGATACCCCCTTGCACCCAGGGCCAGGCAGGTGGAGCCGGCCCAGGGACGGACGCTGCACTGCGTCCCGGTGTCCCTTCAGCCGTGAGCAATATCCACCGTGAGAGCTGGTACCAGCCACCCTGCCACAGCCGCAGCACGGGCAGGAAAACAAAGGAAGAGAAAAACCACCCGCAACCCCCCTCCAGCTATCAATAGCAAAGCTGGGCCACAGGCAAAAGCCCTGGGTGGAACACAGAGCCAGTCCTACAGCCCCGGTGACAACGGGGACGAGGCATGGGGGCAGAAGGAGCCCACGTCCCCCAGGCTGGGTCTGTGGCCTCCCTGTCCCCAAAGGAGACCCCCGGTGACGCCCCGCACAGGGGCAGCCCTGCACCTGCAAGGGACAGCTCGGGGACATGGGGTGGCCGTCATCACCACAACCTCCATCCATCGGCCGCCACACAGGGACCACCCAGCTCTGCCAGCTCGTGCCGGCACCAAACCCGGCACCAAACCCGTCAGCAAAGGCAGCGTGGCCCTGCCCGAACGGCAGCGGCTTCCTGCCTGGCTCAGCGCTACCCCCGATAATAAAGATGACGGTTAAATATTTCATTATCTGCAGTAATTACCCACAAATCATCAAGCACTGGCAGCCCACTGCCCGGCCGCTTCGCTGAGAGGGAGAGGAGGTGTCTTGGGGCGAGCGCAGCGCCGTGTCCCCACGGACCGCTAAAGGCTGCAGGACGAGGCCGTGCCCAGCCGCTGGCATCCGTCCCCGCCACCCTAATCCCCGTAGTGCCGCCCAGGAGGCCTCAAACTCCTGGCACCAGGGCACGAGGGGCTCCTCTCCTGCTGGGGAAACTCCTGAGCAAATCCATCTCTTCCCGTTTTGCAGAGCCATTCACCCACGCATTTTGGGATCCCGATCCCCCCCGCTGGCGCTCCACATGCCACCTTGGGGCTTGGGGTGGTCAAAACAGCTTTTCAGCTCGCAGGCCCTTTCTGCTGCCTGGATTAGAGCTTTTGGAAATGTTTAGAGCTGCCCCATCCCCATCCTCCATCCTCATCCTCCATCTCCATCTTCATTCACATCCCCAGCCTCCATATCCATCCTTCATACGTATCCCCATCCTCCATCTCCATCCTCCTCCTCATTCCCATCCTCCAACCTCCATCTTCATCCCCATCTTCCATCTCCATCCTCCTCCTCATTCCCATCCTCCATCCTCCTTCTCCATCCTCATCCCTATTCTCCATCCTCCATCCCCATCCTCCTCCTCATTCCCATCCTCCATCCTCCTTCTCCATCCTCATCCCTATTCTCCATCCTCCATCCCCATCCTCCTCCTCATTCCCATCCTCCATCCTCCTTCTCCATCCTCATCCCTATTCTCCATCCTCATTCCCATCCTCCTCCTCGTTCCCATCCTCCATCCTCCTTCTCCATCCTCATCCCTATTCTCCATCCTCCATCCCCATCCTCCTCCTCATCCCCCTTCCCAATCCCCACCCTCCATCCCCATCCCCATCCCCACCTCACGCTCTGCCCCAAGCACAGGGACCAGCCCGGCACGCTGGGTCTCTCCCTCCCTTCCCAGCCGTGCTGAATCGCACCCAGGGTGCGGAGGAGCCGGGCACCGGCATTGTCAGGCCGATGGAGGCCAGGACAGACAGAAGGACAGACACACTGTGCTGAGACCCCGACACACAGCCAGGACAGGCCCCGCCAGCTTGGGGTGCAAGGACCAGCCTCGCCATCCTGCCGGGCTTTGGGGCTGTTTGTTTCCAGCCGAGCTTTGAACCGAGCTCCCTCCCTGCAGGCTGGGACCCCCGGGCACCTGGTGGGGTGGCCCCGGGACGCGGCCATCCCCATGTCCCAGCCTGGGCTTTGAAGGGAAGCTCAGGGGTCTGGGAGCTCCCGCCCGAAGGGAAAGATGAAAACAAGGAAAATAAGGGAAAAAAAGTGTCATTTCACCAAACTGCTTTTGCCCTTTTATTTTCCAGCCCAGAAATAAACCCCTTCCCAGCTGACTCTGCTCAAATCCCCCCGCAGGTGCCACTCGGCTCCCCGGCCGTACCCGCAGCACCCCAGGTACGGGGCTGTGCTGGAGGCAGCTGCCCGTCACTCCTGCCCGCTGCCGCCGCAGGGCCCTGCCGTGCCGTAATGCGGATGAAGCCGCTTTCCCGGCGGAAGCGGGGATGGCAGCGGGGGGCTGCTGGTGCCTGGATGCTCTCCCAGCATCTCCCCGTCGGCGGGGAAAGGCGGCAGCGGTGCCTGGGCATCCTCCCCCCCTGCCTCGGCGCTAATTAAAGCCGCCTCCGGCCGGTGCTCGATTAATTCTCGCCACATCCAGCTGCACCAGCCAGGGCGACGGCGAGCACCCGCTTGCCGGGGATGCGGGCACGGGATGCAGGAGGCGAGCCCGGGACAACGGCTCCCTGGACCACTCGTGCACCAAGCGTGCCAGAGCTCAGTCCCAAGAAGCAGGGGACAAGCCGGCCAAGGGCCAGGACCCTCCAGCCCCACCGGGGAGGGTGAGAGGGGGGGCCCCCCGCGGTTCCCCTGCCCGCCGGGGTCTCATCAGGGCACGCCACCACCTACTGAAATCATAACCCTGTCCCCGGAGTGTTTACAGCCCTGTCCCAGCCTGCTCCCTGCCCGTGCCGTGGGGACGGCTGGGAGAGGGGCTTTTTTTTTTTGCTACACAAAAAATGCCAGAACATCACAGCAAGGCAGCCGGCCTCCTCTAAACACCTGGCCAGAATTACAAGGAGGAAAAGTCCATGGTTGCTGCCGTTAATTGGGCTGACCTTCTCCGGAGCTGCTTTTCACCAGCCCCTGAGTGCCAAAAACCGTGAGTCAGACCTCCAAGAAGGAGAAAAAAAAAGGCAAAATTGGCTTTAAAAGTGTAGCCGGTCTGGGCCTCGTTAGCGCTGCCTCCCAGCCCCGAGCTGGCAGGGATCCTGCCTGCGGGAAGGGGCAGCAGGAAGGGGTTGGTTACACCCGTCCCAGCCCCTCCATCCGTATTTTCCCTACCCCAAGCCTGGAGCATCCTTTGCTTTAGCTGCCCGACCCAAAATTTGACGCCTCGCAGACTTTAAAGCAATTAATAAAGAATATACGGATGCTGGGTGGGGGGGTCGTGAGCTGGGCGAGGGTTCGCTGCTGCTTGTGCATACCTACGTCTGTGCATATATATATATTTTTTAAATAGATGAGGAGGCTGGTGGAGAAGCTAAACAGTTGCTAAGCAACCGGGCTCCTTCCCAGCTTGGGGATGTAGGGATGGGGGAGCCAGGGGTGGGGACCGGTCCCCCCCGCCGGACGGGCACCGCACAGGGGTGCGGGCAGTGGAGATCCATCAGCTC
This sequence comes from Mycteria americana, assembly GCF_035582795.1. Classification (NCBI taxonomy): domain Eukaryota; kingdom Metazoa; phylum Chordata; class Aves; order Ciconiiformes; family Ciconiidae; genus Mycteria; species Mycteria americana. The sequence continues at coordinate 8,087,750 of NC_134379.1, read as the reverse complement.
CCCTGGGAGATGCTCTGGAGAAAAGGGCCCGATGGAGGGTGAGGAGCCGGGCTTCGCTCCTGTCCCCAAAAGGCCGTGGCCGAAGCCCCCCCAGCCTGAACCCCTTGGGCTGCCGGGGGAGGCTGAGCAAGCCCCGCTCCCAGCTCTGGCTGGAGGAGACCTGACGGGAAGGGGGTCACACCATGATGGGGACCATCCCCAGGGGACCCCGGGACGCCTGCAGTGATCCCGTTCCCGAGCCAGGGCCGAGAGAAAGGAGGAGAAACGTGTCCAGGTGACGGCAGCCAACCCCCCCGTGCTGAGCGGAGAGGCAGCAGGTCCAGGCAACGGGTACCTCTACGGGACCCCCCAACCCCGCGCCCCCCGGCCACATTCTCCCCAACCCCCTTGGGGCCACCGCGGCCACCAGCTGCTCCTTGGTGGTGGCCAACAGACCCAAGGGCAGCCCCGGTGGGCAGGGCTCGGGCACTCGCTGCCCTGGCAGACCTTCGCCAACCTGGAGGCGTTTAAATAACGGCATCTCTGGGCGAGGACGGAGGGGGGGAACAGCCAGCCCCCCAGGTTTTGCATCCTTGGGGTCATTTGCTTTGCTGGGTGAGGAGTCAGGAGGAGGCACAGGCAGCCCCACGGCCCAGCACCACTTCTTGGGGGGGGGGAATAATAATAATAATAATAATAAAAGCAATTTTTGAGCACACGGAGGAGCAAGGGGGGATGACTGTCACAACGGGGTCACGTTCCCTGATGGGTTCACAATCCCGGCAAATGACCCCCGGGGCCGAGCACTGCAGATACGGGGGGGGCATGGCTGGTGCAGGGGGAGCGTCCAGTCGGGAATCCCCCTCCCCTTGCCCCCCCCGTGGCTGGCTGGGCGGTTGTGTAACGGGAGGAGCTATTCCGGGGTTTGAGCACATTATATAAGCCACGGGCCACCTGGCCAGGGAAAACGGGAGCTAGGAGACAGGGAGGAGGAGGAGGAGGAGGAGGAAGGGCTTTTGGGATCGGGGACTTCCGCAGCCAGCAGACCTCCAGCAGCCAGGACTAAACCTGCGGGGTGACCTGCACCCTGCAGGCACCCCCTGTCCAGAGACGTGGGGTGGGCACCCTCTGCTCCCCCTCCAGCAGCCCCCGGGACCCGCTGCCACGCAACCACCCACAGCCGGATCTGGCCCCTGGGCCAGGAGACCCTTTGCCCGGGCGGGAAAGCACCATTTCCTTGGCACTAGGGACAAAACCAACCAAGAGCCCTGCGCCCCTCCGCCTGCCTGGCAAAGCCTCCGCTCCCCATCCCCAGTGGCGACCAAGGACCAAAGGTTCCCCTAAAAGCTGCCCAACTTCTGGCTCCGAAAGCCCCCGCCTCCCCCTGCCCGTGTTGCCAGGATGAGTCCCTGGGGCAGGGGGAGGCAGGCGGGACGCAGGGGTGGCATCGCGTGATGCCGCGCTGGCAGAGGGGGACAGAGCGAGGATGTTGTGTGTTTGGACACAAGCACCACGCGCTCCTGTCCCCAAAATCCCCCCTGTTGGGGAGTGCCCGTGTTCCTGCCACAGATGAACCCACGTGCCAGGGCAGGGAGACTGGCCGGGGCACAAGCGCCTGCACCCCATGAGATGGTCCTCGGCATTTGCCATCAATCGGAGACACCCTCAAACTCTGGCAGCCCCCAAGTGACCCCCCTGCAGCAGCAGGAGCACAGGCAAGCCAAGAAACATCCACAGTCTGAAATCTCTGCTCCAGAGGGGATGAATGAACCCGCATCCCCTGAGATCCACCTGCTCCCCCCCAGCCGTGGCCTGACCCCTCGCCACCAGCTCCCTACGTGGCACAGCCCGGCCATCCCTGGAGACAAACCTCCCAAACCTGGGAAGGAGAAGCACAAAACGCTCCCAAAAGACAAGCCAGCGAGCCGCCGCTCAAGCTCCCCCGGCTGCCAAGCCTTGCCCCTCTCCTTCCCCCGCGCAACACCCGCAGGGTTTGAAATCTCACCAGCCAAACCCGGATCGCAGAGCCCCCCTCCCCGGCACGGCCTGGGGGTCGGCGCAGCAGAGAGAGGGGCTTCAGGGCCATTATCTCGGCCTCGTCTCCCACCCGCACCCCACAAGGTGCCAGCATCTGCTGGGGGCTCACCCCTGTCCCGTCCTTCCCAGCCCTGCGGTGGGAGCCGAAAAGGGGTGGCTCGCTGCCCCCATCCCCTCTCCCCACAGCATGGGGGAGAGGGACGTGGGGTGCCCCCCAGCCAGCCCCCCTGCACTGGGGAGCACCCGACACATCCACATCCCCGGAGGGGCCCCCTGTGCCCCAAAAAGCATCTCACCTCCAGGCTCCTCGCCCCGTCCGCACCCCCAGGAGCATCAAACCCAGGGGATGCCCTCACCACCCATCACCCCATCCCCAACCGCCCCCAGCACCCACGAATGCGCTCAGCCCTGCCGTCTGCATCCCTTAGGGGACCCCAATTCCCCGCCCCCTGAGGAGCACCATAACCCCCCCATCCCCATCCCTTTGGGGTCCTCAGCCCCCCTTTCCCCCAGGGAGCATCACAGCCCCCCCCGCCCCTGTCCCTCGGGTGTCCCCAGCCCCCTACACCTCCCACCCCCACCCCCCCCCCCGCCCCGCGTGTCCGGTGGGGTCCCACCGCCCCCCCCAGACTCCCTCTCCCCCCACACCCCGGGCCCTGCCCGGCCCCTCCCCCCGCCCGGTGCCGGCCCGCCAGCCAGGCCCGGCCCGGCCGCGCCGCGCCTCACCTCGCCCCGCCGCCCCGCCGGGCCCGGCCCGGCCCGGAGCCGCCGCCGCCGGCCGCTGCCCGCTGGGCTCCGCTGGGCTCCGCTGGGCTCCGCTGGGCCCGGCCCCGCTCGGCCCCGCTCGGCCCCGCTCGGCCCGGCCCCTCCCGGCGCGGCTCCCGGCGCGGCGAGCGCGGCCCCTCCTGAAGTGCTGGACAGCTCCGCGACACAGAGCCGCCCGCCGCGCCAGCGCGCCGCCGGCACCGCACAGCGCCGCCTGCCGGGCGGAGGGCGCGCCGGCGCCCGCGGAGCCGCCCGCACCCCTGGAGCCTCCCGGCACAGAGCCCCGTGCTCCCGCAGCCCCCCCGCAGCCCCCCCGCCAGCCACCTGCACCCCCATCTTGTCATACAGCCCTCCGCCCCCATCCCACAGCACCTCGTCACTCTCCCCCGTGCCCCTCCCCCATCTCAACATCCACCTGCACCCCCAAGCCCTCAAACCCCCCCAACAGCCAAAGCTTCACCTTGGGGTACAGCGCCAAGCCCAGTCCCCCAGTCCCCAAAGCTTCACCTTGGGGTAGAGGGCCAAACACCAGCTACCGAGGCCCCTGCCCTGGCCAAGCTGCTCACACCTGAGGGATGCAATTGCCAGAAAATCCCCCATCCTGTACCCCACCCCGTATCCCATCCCATCCCATCCCATCCCATCCCATCCCCTACCCCACCCTGTATCCCACCCTGAACCCCATCCCAACACATAGCCCGTCCCATCCTATACCCCATCCTATATCCCATCCCATCCCATATCCCACCCCATACCCCACCCCGTACCCCATCCCGTACCTTACCCCCTCGCCACGATGCCCCACCTCGCCCCCAGTGCCAGCCCAGCCCTGCCCACCCCCTCCCCGTTCCCGGCTGATTTACCAGCGCTGCCCAGGACCACCTGGGGCACCCCCACCCCCTGGGCTGGCCGGGGGTCCGGGGTGATGCGGGACGTGCCAGGTCCCCACTGAAACATTGCCCAGTGCTGCCGCACAGGTGATGAGTCGGTGTTAACGAGCCCATAATTAATTCTCATTTCCTCTGGCGATGCCCAGCACTCGCCCTCCTTGTGGGCCAGGAGCTCGTGAATCTGTGAGGGGAAACTCCCAGTATAACCAGTGCCACCAGCTCTGGTCCCAGTTAGCCTGGCACTGAGCAGCAGCGTGGCAGGATCCGGCCCAAGGAGGAGAGCTCAGCCGGGATGCAGCCGGGCGGCAGGTGACTGCGGAAAGGGAAGGTGCACTGAAAAATCCCCAAAAGGACCAGAAAGAGAGAAAGCCGCTGCGGCAGCGCTGAACCGGCCCTGCGATGCTTGGGGCCACCCTCAGCCCCCCCAAAACCACCCCACACCAAGCCGTGCTGTTCTGGTGGGGGACAGGTTACCCAAAGCACCCCCCAGCCACCCACCGTGGTCATGGCAAGGGATGGGCTACCCAAAGCACCCCAAAACCACCCATGGTGGTCATGGTGAGGGTTGGGCTACCCAAAGCACCCCAAAACCACCCACGGTGGTCACGGCGAGGGTTGGGCTGCCCAAACCACCCCAAAACCACCTACGGTGGTCATGGCAAGGGTTGGGCTGCCCAAACCACCCTGAAACCACCCCAGCTGCTCTGCCAGGACCCCAGGCAGGGACACCATACGCACCCAACTGGGGACACCTGGTCCCCCAGTGCCCGCCCCCCCCCCCCCGTGCCTCAGTTTCCCCTGCAGTGCACAGGCAGTGCACCCGCTGTGGCTACAGCTCCCTCCTTAATTTGGCTGCTCGTTTCCAAGCAGAGAGCTAACAAAGGCACCCAGGTGTCACTCCACGGTGGGTTTGGCCTGGGAGGAGGGATCTGCGGAGGGACAGGGATGGGAATCCAGAGCTGGTGTCTAAGGGGGGGCTTTTGGGGGCAGCCCGGGCTGGAAAGACCCGTTCAGGTGCAGATGTCCTTGCGGGTGGCAGCTGGGTGATGCTCTGCTCCCTGGGATGCTCTGGGGAGGATCAGACCAGGGACCGAACCACTCCCAGCAGCGCTGCTCATCATCGCCAGCCCAAAATCCCTCACCGCGGCCAGAGCTGCCATCCCTCACCTTCCTTCCCATTCCTCACCTTCCTTCCCGTCCCTGTGCACAGGGACAGGGGGTCCCATGGGTCAAGGTGGCAGCAGGCCATGGGGACGGGTCCAGCCGGGGAGGGACACAGCCCAGCTGCAAAGGAGGGTGCGAGCATCCTCTTTCCATGAGGATTAAATACCCATTTGGGGTCGTTTCCTACCGGCTGCTCTGCAAAACCTGTCCCCCGCATTCTTATCCATCACCCTCTCCCGTCGTTAAACGGGCAGCGTTACAAGGGTAGCCAAACTCCATCTGCTGCATGAGGAGGGGCCGGGCCAGACCCCCCTAAACACAGGGGGGGTGGGATTGGGGTACAGCTCGCCCCAGATGCCCAGAGCCCCTGCACCTCCCCAGCATCACCACCCCTGAACCAAGCAGCCTGCCCGGAGGGGAGCGAGTGGATGGGAGCCACGGGTGGATCAAAGTCACGGGTGGGAGCCTGGCCGAGGGCGGGGGGCTCTGCAGCCACAGCAGTGCTGGGCGAGCGGGGACACCCACCAGCAGCCGGTGCCCTGGGGACACGGAGACTTCCCAGAGAGCTGCTCCGTGCCAGCGCTGGCCATGCACCGCCTGCAGGCACCCACGGGGTGTGGGATGTCCGTGTCCTGCCGTGGCAGGGCTGCCTGAGCGTGCACACATGCGCACGCACACACATGCACGCACACACATGCACACACACGCATGCACTCAGACGCCACACGCTGCTCCCCCCCCAGCTCCAAGGCAGCCTGTCCCTGCCTAAAACAGCCCCAGGAGCTGGGAGAGGGTCGTTTGGGGTGGGAGAGGGGCCGAGCACAGGCTGCAGCCTCTCTAGGCTGTTATTGTAGGGACTACATAAACAAGGGGCTTGGCCATGCATTGGGCTGACTGTATTAAACTCTGGCCAAGCACTGGGGCTGGGCGTGGGAGCTGCGGTGCAGCCCCTGGAGCATCCCCAGGGCTGCCACTGCCTCCCCCTGCTCCTGCATTCGTCCCTGCCACGTCCTCCTGGGACAAGACCAGATGCCACCTCCTAGGAGAAGCCTCCTGCATGGTTGGGGCCTCTTCTGGTTTAATGCTGGAGGGAGAAAACAGCCCATGACGGGGAAAATCCAGCATCCCCAGGGCGATCCCTTTGCACCACCGTTATCTTTCCAACACCCACAGCGTCCGCAGCGCTGAATAATGCATCAGGCCCTGGGAAACAAAGAGGATGGGGGGATGCGGTCGGGTCCCCCCCGCAGCAGCAAAAGCAGCACGGGGAGACCCTGGCATGGGGGGGCAGCAGCCCCACGGGGCTCCCCAGGCTTGGCTGGGCGCTGCTGGGAGCCAGGGCTTTGCAGCGGGGCCACGTCGGGCTTTGGGCAACAGCCTGGGAGAATAGCAATGGGAGATTTAGTACAGCCCAGCCCAGGGTGCAGGATCCCCGTCAGAGAGCTGGCACCGGTGGTCAACATAGGCAAAACGATGCCTGGAACAGGATGGAGAAAGGCAATAGCCATCCAGGTGAGAAAAATGGAGAAAAGCAGCAAGAAAAAGCTGCCAGGCAGGCAGAGAGCTGCGGGGTGCAGACGGGAGAGCGGCATGAAGGGATGATCTGGTGGAGAACAAAAGGGAAGAGATGGAAGGACCGGGAGAAGGGATGGTAATTGCAAGCAAACAGGCAGAGCCAGCCGCGGCTGGGGGAGAGGAAGAAAATAATCACTTGAAAGAAACTGAGGATTCGGGAAGGAGAAAAAAAAAAAAAGGCGATAAATAATTAAAGGAGATCAAACGAGGCAGGCAGCAGAACAGGCCTAATTGCAAGGATTCGTACTGAGGTTCGACATCTCCACCAGCCGCCTCCTGACACAGAAGAAAGGGCGGCTGGGAGCGGCTCGGCTACGTGGGGAGCGTGCTGTTGGCGCGGCACAGGCAATAGCCCCTGATCAAAGCCCGGCACTGACTTTCTTGATGCTCAGCAACCCCGCCTGAGCCGGCGAGGAAGCGGGGAAGGAAGGAAACGCCAGCAAATCGGGGGAGCAAAGCAAAGGCATGAAGGGGAAGGGGCTGGGGGGCACCGGTCTCCCACAAGAGCCGGGGGTGCGATGGGGATCAGGCATCTGAGCGGTCCCGTGTGTGCCGGCGTGACCTTGGGCCATTTGATCGTGGCCCGGCAGCTGGAGGCTCCCATCGATTTGGGCTCGACCCCACGGCCCTGCTCGGTGCTGGGTGGGTTTGCTGGGTCTTCTCCTGCTGCCCCGGGGCTCCCTAAGCCTCCCAGCCCTCGGCAGGGATTTTTCTTCCCCGTGGATTTGTCCGGCCACTCTTAGAAGCCGTGGGAAACATTCTGCACCCACAGTGTGCCGCGGCGAGGAGACCCCCAGGTCCTGGCACCCGCGTCCCTCAGCTCATTCAGGAACTGCCGTTTGCCACTTTCCTTCGGCACCTCCTGACTCGGAGGAGAAATGAATATGAGAGGAAAAAATGAGCCACCAGACTCCTTCCAGCCTGAGAGGTTCATCACCAGAGCCAGCCTTTGCTTTTTCAAACCCGAAGGGCAGCCCTCCCAGAGCATCACCCAGCATGGAAAAAGCAGAGACCCGCTGCTGGCCCTAAGTCCCCCGCTGCATGTTTCCCCACGACCAGCTCCCAGAACCTGCTCTGTGACACCATCCGATCTGTCCCAGGGTCCCCAAGGACCCCCACAGGCAGCAGGTGCCAGGGCCGGGCAGAGCGGTAGCAGAGCTCAGCTCAAGCGCACTAACCTCTCCTAACAGGCAATCAAATCCCCGCCCCGGCAGGAGTCCCTGCATATTAATTGCTCTGCGTTATCCAGCCATCTGTTCCCGCAGCCAGGAAAAGAGCAGTCCCTTTGGTCTCCTTTATTAACAGGTTTCCCTGTAAATGCAAACAAACCCTCCTGTCTCGGCGCCACGCTCCAGCTCTGCTTTGAGGCACCCGGGAGGGAAGCAAGAGCTCGCGGGCATTTTAGTAAATCAAGAGCAGCGAATGCAAAGGTGGCGATTTAACACTGCCTGTGGCCAGCAGGAGAGCCAGGGGAGCGAGGGGAGAGGAGAGGCCTCTGCAATGCTGGAACCACAGATCAGACGGTTTCCGATCCTCCTGCTCACATTAAAGCCTCCCACCATCGCCCTGCGAGGGAAGGGGGAAGCCGAGCTGGCTGCAGGGGAGATCTGCCCTCACCCCCAGCCGGGGTGCATTTCCCCCCTCTCCTTTCCCTATTCCCCTGCCGTCTCCCTGGGCAGAGGATGCTCTGCATGCAGCACGGAGCCCAGCCCAGGCTCCTTCACCCCTACCTTTACACCCCTGCCAGGGCCGACCCTGCCCGAGAGCACCGCTCTGCTACGCCGGGTGAGCTCTGCACGGCCACATGCAGCAGGATGCCGGATCTGCCCCGGTGAAGCCAAGTGGGAGCTCGCTCTGCCAGCCGGCGAGAAACTCGCTACGCCTGCCGAGCAAAGCATGAAGCCTCCGAAAGGGGATCAGCCACACAAAGCCTGCCATGAATCGCCAGCCCCAGGAAACCGAGGCTGAGCAGCAGCGACAGAGGCACACCAGCATCTTTGCAAGGTACCTCCAGCCCCTCCGGTTTTGCTCCTTTCCCAGAGCTGGGAAGGCAGCCAGCTTTGGCAAGGCAGAGGCTGCACCCAACTGTCTTCCTGTTGTTGTTTCCCCTGCTTCTCCTCCTAAATATCACCAAAATGCCAGCGATTGTCCCCAGGCTTGGCCGCACCTGCTGCGGGGGGTACCAGCCCTACCCAAAGGCAAGCTGCTGCTGCCATCTCCCGACTCCCGCCACCCGGAGCCCTCCCGGGGTGAGTAGGTGGCAGGTCTGTACCCCCACCCCAAAGCACTTAAACAGAGCCAGGAAAGGAAAAGAGTTTTCCCAGGAATGAGGGACACAGGGCTGCCAGCCTGCACCCTGCTCCTGCGGTCGTCCCACCTGAAGCCCCCCGGGGCACTGAGGTCGATCAGGATGAAAGACTCGATTCGTCATTTGCTTTTCTCCTTGTTCTATCCTCTCCTGCACTTTATCGTGTGCCCCAGCAGCACAGGAGTGGCAGGTGGGATCAAGTGACCTGACATATGGCCATCTGGAGTATCTTTATTTATTACTCTTAATATGCATCTCCTCTGTATCTTGACATCTGGGCTCCAGCACAAGCTGGGCTGCCTGAGGAGGCGGCAGCTCCGTGCACATAAATGATGCTGCAATGGAAGATGTCAGATGCTTAAAGACCATCAAGACAAAAGTCTGCTCAGTAAACAGGATGAAACCCAAGAGCTCTGAGCAGGGCAGGTTTTCCATCTCCTCCAGACCCAGCCGCAGCAGCCTGGTTACTCACCTCCACAAGAGATAAAACCAAAGGCTGCCGGCACCGGACCTAGCACCGTGACTCAGCAAGGCGGCCACACCGCAGCAGCTTACAGGAGAGAGGATGAAGGTCGTGTGTCTCAGCACCAGGAAACAACTTCCAGGGCAAAGCGTTGGCTTATCGAGGTACCCCCGGGCTAATTCCTACTTCTCCCAAGGAGGGGTACGCCCCAGTTCCTTTCCTCCTCTGGGGAATCTGTTCAGAGAGAAGAGAAGGGGTGGGATGTCCACACTTACCTCTGCAAACCATCTTCAGTCTTCATAGCGATGAAGTTATCCACCACAGCAGCGTTCGGCCAGGAGGACAGCGCTTTTGACCAAGCAGAGAACACTGACACAAGTTCATTTCTCACCTTCATCCAATGTCCTCCTGGTCTCTGCCTTCACTGCAGAAAGCTGCAGGAAGGGTGTCTCATTTCCCTTCCCAAAAGGAGAGCAGATTTCCAGGCACAGGGAACGGCTGCAACTCCAAGGATGAGGCACGGGATTGGGAAACCAAACCCAAAAACCAAACAGTGCAGAAAGGGAAGGGACAGTGTTATCGTTAAGGGGATTTGAAGGAGAGCCTGAAGAACCTACGAGTCAGCAGGTGCTGGGAAGTAATCCTCTTCCACCTCAGCTCCACTTACCCATCCTGTCCCCGAGTCCCTACTGGTATAAGCAAAGCTTTCTGCTTGTCCATGCAATTCCCCCAGACTTCGCTGGATTTGGACTGCTGACACAAGAAAAAGATAGAATAACCTAAGCCACACTATGAACACCAAGTTCTAAAAATCTTCAGCCCTCAGAAATCTGCTCTATCTGCTGTATTTAAAATAGCAGGACTAGAACCAGTGTATGTTATTTCCCTCCTGACCGCAAGGCAAGGCATCCCCTGCAGCCATTAGCTCGGCGGCTTCGTGTCGTCGTTCCCCTGGACCACCGGGGCACCCACGCCGGGGGCGCAGGCCACTAGCTCTGGCAGATGGACACACACCCTGTTTTTAAATAACCTGCGCTGCCTATTTCTGGACACAAAATTGCTGACAGGCCCGCAGGACCCCTACGTCCAGCAACCCGCTTCATCGCAGTCTGCCCCACGCTTTCCATTTATTGTTTTGAACACAAAATCCAGGCTGCATTTACTAGGCCTGGCCAGTCACTCCTCCTCTCAGTGTCCTCCAGTTCCGACATCCTCCCCTGCCCTGCTCCAACATGATCTTTAATTCTTTAACCTTTAATTCTATTAATACCACCTAATAATTACTTTGTTCCAAGCCTGCTGAGTAATGACTGCCGACGCTTCACTACTATTTCTGTAAAGAAACTGAGCTTTAATACATTGAATTTCTGCAGAGAGGAGTGACAAGAACTGTGCTTGCTGTCCTCTCTCTGCCTACGTGTTCCACAGGGCAGGGAAAGAGCCAAGCACTTTATTCTCAAGACATCTTCAGTGTCACAACTGTGTGATCCAGTCCAGAACGAACTAGACTAAAATAAAATAGCTCAGAAGAGAGTTAGAATACAAGCAGTGGGGGGAAAACAGCCAGTGACCAAACAGCATCTACTACCTTTAGGTCTCTTCCTTAAGAGAAGCTTCTACACTAGGTTCTCTCGCTCAAACCAACACCCCCCTCAATTCCTCCAGAGGCGCTGGGCTTTGGCGCTTCCTTCATCTAATCAAAATAAAGTCTGTTCAACTTAGAATTCAACCTACGTGGATTAAAGCAATTCAAAGCAATAGGGTAAGCAGCCCACAGAGCACGGAGGAAGAGCGAATTAATAGCTTCCTTCATTAAAGCTTACCTTCAAAGAAGTCAGCAACAGAACTCGTCATCACCATTTTCTTGCAGACATTTATTTTTATAGTCACAAGAGGATGAATGTAAAAGAAATTTATGTAGATGCTAAATCAAGGCTTTTGTTCCTAACTAGAAAGAAGTCACTCTCAGCATTTTAATTATTTTCTTAGAGCAGGACTGACGTTTCAACCACTGTGCTCTTTTACTAACTCTTTTAAAATCCAATTACGTAAGAGATTAAGGCAACACAAGGTAACAAACAGAGGTAACGCCACCTCCTGAAAAAACACTTCTTGGATCACTTCACTCAGTTATCCCCCTTTTGCAAGCCTCCTCACCCCATCTTGATCTTATTTGATCACGCGTGGTTTCCCAGCCGCTGCGCCAAACAAGTAGCCCAAGCCAAAACCCAAGCAGCAGCAAAGTTGAGAGCAATCGGTTCACCCACTTTAAGAGACTCCTTCATCACTACAGAAACTGATAACCTTTCAGAGACCTCCAGCTTCTACCTTCAAGAGACAAGCACATCAGGACAATTCCAGATGGTACACTGAAAAAATGAGGCCATTTTATTGATGATTAGACTCTGCACTGGCAACAATCATTAAGCTAATACAGACAGACTTCAATCAAGGCATGAGCTTTGAATCAGAAGTCGTAAAGTGACATGATGCCTTAATAAATTAAGGAAGTTGTTAATTTCTCTCCATCATCAACTCTTCACTTGAAGTTCTTCGCAAACTCCTCTCCTTTCTTAATAGAAGCCTTCAGCTCAGACATGGCCTCAGCAATCATCTTCTCTTCAAAGGGGGAGATCTTGCCAATACCTAGGTTCTTCTCAATTCCATTTTTCTGAGGGAAAGAGGATTTAAGGATTAACCATTCATTCAATGACCTAGAGAGTAACTTAACAGCTCTGATTAAGTATTATCCAGCTGAGATGGAGACCCAGCCTGGGACCTCTGTCATCTCTAGTCTGCCAACCCTGTGCTTCCTGGCAAGGCTTGGAAGCCTCTTATTATCTGTAGCAACTTCTACATCCTTCACAAACTTCTCATTCACTGTTCACAAATGTGACATTTGAAGCTAGCCCATCAGCCCTTCAAGAGGAGAACAATACCAACTGGTCCTTCATGCCTCTTCCTACCTTCAAACCCACCGTTTAGCAAAAGAATCTCTCTTCTCTGGTGTACGCCCTTCGCTTGCCACGGGCTTGCAATCTGAAACGGCTTCAGAGTTGCACTCCTAGGTTTTCAAGATCTCATGCCTACATCCAAACCCTTCCCCCTTAATACCCCTCTGCTTCCATTCCCCTGCCGGCTAGCACCTAAGACAGCATACACCATCCTTTGCATCCCAGCAGCCACGACAGGGCTGCAGCATCCTTGTTTTTCACTCCACCCACAGGGTAAGGGTGACAAAAGGAACACTTCGTTCAGAGTTCAGTAGAGGTCCTGAAAGCAATCTGTTAATCCTAATCCATGCTGTAGTTCCCCATGTGCCTCAATTTGAGGGATTTGCTTGTAGCAGATCAAGCCGAGGAGACAGGATTGCTGACTCTGGTTAATCGTATGAAAGCCCTTCATAAACAGGCACTGACTTGAGGCAAGCGTGACCTCTTAAGACAAGTCTGAATCTCTGGTTACTCAGCGATCCGCAGTCTCGGAGCGGATAAAAGCAGCAGCACCCCTGTCGAGCATGAGGTATATGTACAATACCCAAATATTCAAGAACTCTTAAGGTACGCTCAGCTGTTAACTTTGGCAATACCTCGCATTAGACTAAATTGAAATCACCGAGTAAAAACCACAAGACTAAATCAGTAGCTGCTGTTTATAAGCCTCATCATTTAAAGTACATACTCCCAGTAGCAGAGGTGTAGAGAAGTACGGGCTCTCTGTCTCTTCCGATCGAACAAAGGCACATTCAATAACCCCTTCCTTTCCATTCATTGCATCCACCAGAGAGAACACAAATCGAGCGCCAGCATAGGCCATAGACAAGGTGGCAGATCCTGTAAAAGTTAAATCACTTTTAGAACAGACCACATTGAAATTTGATACTTTCTTTAGCATCAAAGGCTTCCATACCGATATGTTTACAGAGCTGCAGTGTCGTTGACTTCAAGCTCACAGCTAGTTGGATAACGTAGCAGCTTTTTGCCAGCTACATGCCATTTCGTTGACCCAATTTATAGAAGAAACAGCTTAATTTGACAGAGAAGATCCTTTTTAAAGCCATCCATGGTGTGGGGTCAGTTAACGTTTAGTCTTACCTACTTACTGAGCTGCTTCTAGTACCACAGTTCAGGCAGTCACTGACATGGCAGAGCAGCTAGATTTGTAATCAGCAGTTCGTAATTCTGCATCGCAGTTGTAAATAAGATTAAACTGAAGAGGACTGCATCCATTCAGCTGGCCAACAAGAATTACTTGGAAGCTATAGTCAAGAACCAACCTGCTCCTGCTTTAGCTTTGACAACTTCAGTGCCAGCTTCTTGAATTCTCCCTGTAAGCTTTTCCAGTTGATCCTGAGGAAAGTCCACTTTTGGTGTGCACTAGATTGGAAAAAAGAAGGTTCTATCAAATACCAGGACCCCTCCAGATTCAGCATAAGGCCACCCACACGATGCTTTTTGTACCATTACAGTTGTTGCCAACAGTTCTCAACTGGGAAAATCAGTTACCCCAGCTCACAGATTGTGACACACTGACCAGCTGCAAGCGTTCACCAAGGCCGCTGGTTATTGCGTGGACTGTAACAGGAACCTAGCCATGCCCAGAGTGCTCAAGGACAAACTGCAACTTGACAGCAAAACCAGGGCTTGCCATGGTTACTCACTACTGTGTAGTCCTTTGCACTAGACGGATGCCCTCCAAGCATGTAACAGGCCTTAGGAATTTCAAAAAGCCACCTTGTAAATATTTGGGTCACTGTGGCATTATGGAAGTCAAGAGCCTTATGAAGGATCCAGTCTGCCAGCAGCGTTTAGGAAGTTACTGAACCTTCAGACACAGCTATGCAAGTACGTTAAGTGCAGCTGCCACTGTCCCGATTGACTAACAAAAGCACCCTCTCAGCATTCAGCTGCTCCAAAGCCCTTGCTCTTACTCCCCAAGAACATCCTTCTGTGAAGGATACTTTACTCCCCACTTCGAGCAAAGCTTTTTCCCCTTTCTCGCAGATTGCTCCTTGGCCATATCCTAGCCATCTCCTCATGAAGCTGCAGCCTGCTGTAGAACTGCATTTCTACACTGCATTCTGGCTTAGATGTGCAAAGGAAGCCTCTCCCTAACTACCAGTCATTACGGAAGCAGGCCTCCCCGCACAGCTTGAGCTATGCCTCCTCATTTCAATGCTGCATATTGAAGTGGTGTTTCTAGTCCACCATGGCAAAATCAATTTCATTTTCTTGCAGAAGCAAGGTATTCATATCATTAAATACCTGTCACAAAAAATAAAAACCAAAACAAACAGTGCCAAGACATTTGAACGCCCACATCACACCTCAGGTCTTATTCACAAACTCCTTTGCAGGAGAAAGGCTGGAACTATTTAAACCACCCAGAGGAGTTTAGATTTAGCTCCTTGCCTTCCAGTATCTTGTACCTCATCTCAGAATGAAAGCAGCTATAAGAGCAGGGAAGACTGTCTCTGCTGTATTTTAGCACCTTGCACGCCATCACAAAGGCACTTTACATCAACTCTAACGTTTTGACGAGGAATACCATATAGTGCAACGCCACACATGGCGGTTACTATGACTTACCTGAGAGATCAGAGGGATGATAGTCTTCCCGGCATGGCCACCAATAACCGGAACACTTACTCGAGCTGGATCTAAGCCCTAAGGGAAACATTAAACTTTCCAGCTTCTGAAGCATATGGACAAGAAAAACATTTAAACACACCATGTTTCATTTTCTGCCCTGAGTATTTGGACACATCTATAACCCAGTGCTACACAGGGCAGGAGTTTCGGAGGCAGCTATACTCCCAGATCTCACAAAGCCAGATCTACAGAGTTGAGCTCCAGGTTACTCTACTAACTTTAGACAGTTACATGATATTATTAAGGCAAGTTCAGATAAATAGCAGCAGAAGTACAAACTCCACCAGGGCTATTAAGAGCAGGAACCTGTTACACCTCCTGATACTTTGCAGAATATCCTGTAACACACAGCACAGAGTTTGACTTGCAAGTACATACTACAATTCAACCCTCTCCTCCGGTTGCACCAGCAGGGTTGAAAATGCCAACAGAATTAAGGCGAACATGTAGCTCGCTCACAGGGGACAGCTATGAAAAGGAAAGGTCAAAGTCTCTTGAACCACATTTTGCAGGAAACCCTATCCCCAGGCTCCTCTAGAGAATGGAAACAGGGAATGTTGCCTTCGCCTGTAGCTCCACAGAAATCCGAGCTCCTTTAGCTCTCGGCAGTGATTTTAAAAGCATTTTTGATAGATCTGATGAGCAAAGCAGGCAGTGTCCCTCCCCCAGCATCTGTTACTATGACCTACCTTTAGTTCAGCCACAAAAGTGTTCGCTCTGACAATGTCCAGCGTTGTAACGCCAAAGATTCTGTTTGGATTATACACACCATGCTTCTTGAAGACTTCTGAAGTTATCGGGATGGTTGAATTTACCTATAAGCAAGAACAGGCAAGCATTCATTAAAACCAGTATAATAATGAAGCCAATGCATGAACTGAACAGGCCAGTAAACAGCCCAAAGTATACTTCCCACTTAGGAAGTTGGCTTCCTAAGTTGATACAAGTCTGTATCAAAACTGTAGCCAATTACTTTAATTCCTAAACTGAAGAGCAATTTACAGTCAGGCTGGAATAAAAATCACCCATTCTAAATAACCATTAAGACAATAAATTTGTTCATTCACATTACAAAGGCTCCTCCCTTAGTGAGCTAAGACTTCTATTCCAGCTAATACGCCAGTATGTATTATAACCATAGTCATACAGACGTTGAGGTCTTAAGCACTTTTACATCCAAGTTTCCTCCGATTTAAATATAGCCAAGAAAAATGGCTTAGTAGAACCAGGCTTTTAGTTCTTTTCTGCAAATACACTGCAGACCTTAAAGACACTGATCAAACATCATAGGAACTCAGATTGCTCTAGTATTCTCAGTCTGGATTTTTTTTCCTCTACATTTTCAAGGTCTCCAGAAAATGCTTACCGGGTTAGAAATAACACAGATCATGGCTTCTGGACAGTGCTTTGCACAGGCAGATGTCAAAGTAGCAACAATGCTAGCATTGGTGTTGAACAGGTCATCACGGGTCATACCTAAAACGCATCCAGTACAATATTTTAAGTTACCCATAGTCTACTCATTAATGGGCAAGCAATCTAATGAAAAAACAATATTCTGCTCTAGACAGAGATATATCAGCTTCTGGTTTCATATAGCAAGAGAAAACTCTCCAGCTGCAGTAATGAATTGGCTCCAAAGGTAACTCCTCTTGCTAATAAAAGATTACTGCCCTTTCAGATAGATCAGCCCTTTTCAGGAGCAACCAGCCCAGCTGTCAATCGGCAGGACCTATTTCACCTAGGCAGCTTGAAGTACGGTGCGACCATACTGACCCACACCAGTACACCAGTGGTGCTCAGCGTAACTGCTCCCAAGATGAATTCTCCTCCCTCTCTGCAGTCACCTCCGCAGCTACAGTTTGAATGCCAACTGCTCTGTGAAAAATATTGCTAGCTGCGTAAGTGCCACCTCTTGTTTCTGTTGCAGCAACTACTTTAACCACGAAAAATTAAGAATTAGGAAGAGCTAGGCATTAAAGTCTAGAATTTTGTTACATTCCCAATAGGACACTGAAAAACAGAGTAGAAATGGAGTAGGTCAGAGACATTCTAGGAAGGCTTAACAGCATTCGTTCAGAGATGCCCTGAGAAGTTATCATACAATTAATGCAGAACAAATGGATTCTTTCTATTCTGCTGAGAAATGAAACAAAGAACCAGTTTTTTTACTGGAGCATTGCCCTGGGCAAGAAACACTAAGGGAGATTCAGGATCACTTGCACGAAAAGTCTTTGCACCTCACCCCTACATAGGAACTCCAGAAATCAATTCTGCCCATTTTAGGAGGGACGATCTAAGACAGAGGCTAAATGAGTTGCCTGATACTACAACAAGCTCTAGGTCAGTGCCATTAACAGACCACTTACATCCCAAGCCAACACTACCATAAAGCACCAGATACAGCTCTATTTGAATAACAGTCCTACAGAGATACACTTCAACGAAGCCCTGGGGCTTTTTAACAGAGAGAACGTACCTGGTTTTCTAGGGACTCCCGCAGGAATAACTACAACATTACAGCCCTTCAGACATTCTGGCAACTGCTCGGGTCCCAGGAAGCCTGAAACAGAAGACATTCCGGCATTATGTTTTTGCCGGTTATTAAATATCTGACACTTTGAAGTACAAAATTATACCTACAGGCGCCCAATCCCTTTTTTAATTTAGCCTTCAATTCAGACTTATGCTGAAAAGCAAAGCAACACAATTATGGACGGACTCTATTCGATGTTGTATCCTTGTTTCAAAACTTACAGAACAAGAGCGGTGTGGACCTCACATTCATCTGTTTTGAAAACCCTCGATTCCTCCCGTTATGTGTATTTACTCTCTGCAGACACTAGCTGGGCACTACAGTCAGTGCTCCCAAAGAACTGCAGATAGGCACATTCAAGTGAAGTGTAACCTCTTGGTGATCTTCAAAGAAAATGAAGATCAGCAGACTAAGTTCGATTTCATCAGAACTTGACAGCTGTCCCTTCAGAAAAGATGCATGCAGAATTAATGTAGACACCCAGGGAGTGTTAAGTCTATTTGCAGTCAAACTTTTAAAGTCAATGCTCAAGCTTTTTTTCCAAGATTTTACTGAATGTTTCCTGCCAGTTATTACAAATTCCCCTTCAACACTGCAGCCGCAGACCATTCTCATCTCCATGCATATCAATCTAATCAGCTAAACCTTAATTAGTCATGCACTGCTTGAGAAAAAGCTATTAAATTGATATTAGGCTTCAGGATCATGTGAAGATTCCCCTTCACGAGCACAGCAACAGACATCTCCAAGTGTCAGAGACACCCGAGAGGAGCCCTTCAGAACACAGATCATTTCCAGCAGTACCTTTAACATTCCCTCTTGTCTCGATGTGGCTGAGGTCAGCTGCAACGCCTGGAGTGTGAGCGATATCGTAAAGGCTGAGCCTGCTCACCAGCGGGCTGTTCTTCAGGAGAAGGGAGAGAGGCTGGCCGATGCCTCCCGAGGCCCCCAGCACTGCTACCTTGGCATTGTTCTGAGGAAAAAGGACAACACACACATTGAAGAGATGTTTCGGTAGTTACTGCAGTAGTGACCTTGGGGATTTCACCACGCTTTCTTTACTTTTAGTTCTATTTCTCAATTTTTTTATCAAGCACTATGCAAACTTGATTGCCTAAGCCCACAGAAAGCGATCATCACAACAGCCTCCCAAAGATCCTTGAGGTTTATTGGTAGGACAAGTTAGAGGAAAACGTTCTTTTGTGATCTGAAGCTCAAAAGAGAAGCACAGCTAGGCAAAGAAACTGGAAGGATCATCTTTCCTCAGACGGAAACGCCTGCCTCAGGCTAATGCCTGCTACCATGTGGACCTAGGTCTGACTTAGGGCAAAATCTATTATGCAGTTTTTCTAGTTTTTCTTGCCAGTATCGAAAAAGCATGCCTTCCCATTTGTCAAATCAATATATTTAATGGACTACAATAAACGTAATAATCATTGTATATATGTGGAAAAAAAGGTGTATGCCTGAAATAGATTCAAAATAGTACCTGCAGCTGCCTCAAGACTGAGGCCTGAGAACATAAAGTGACTATAATTTCCAGCTTTGATCAAGTATGGCTGAGAAGCAAGTAAAATCAACTCTGCTTTGTTGCCCTGGTGAACCAATTTCACTCTAACATGCTCTCTAGAAGAAAGCTATTTCTCTCGAAAATGCCTGCGCTCTTCTTTGTAGCGAAAGTGCCCCTAGACGAGAGGAAAGCTACTTTAAAAGCCCAGAACAATCTTAAAATGCAATGCTCTGCCAAAGTGATGGAGAACCACAGGCTACTACAGAGATGTATGAGGTAACACAGTAATACAATTACTGCTGATAAGGACGTTCTTTATCACACTGTCTTACCAGATAAAGCCATAATAGCTTCAAGTCCCTGCATGAACAGCTTAATTATTATGCTATGACAAGGAATAATCTACCCAGAAGCTCGATCAGCCTAAACTTGGCTCAGTTTTCTTGCTACTGTAACGAATGTAATTTAGCATAAAACTCTCCAAAGGGAAGCAAAGTCTAGCATTAGTCACTGCTACACCCCGTGTTTATGAATGAGCTGATACCAATGAGGTCAAAAATCTCATTGCTAATAAAGTTAATACCTACCAAAATAATTACACAAACCTCTCTCGTAAACCGTATCTTTATAGCGATTATAATCATTTTGTCATATGCCACCGGGAACCATTTATGTTAGAAGATAGAGGTCGGTCTCTATCTACCTACCACGTCGCAGCAGTCCTCTCCCGGTATCAAGAGTCACGTACAATGGATTTCAGCACATTACAGATTACTGTTAAACCCCCAACCGCCAGCTTTAATTCTTAATACATTTCGAAAGCAGGGGCATATTTCAGTAGAGGAAGGAAGCAGCAAGCAGAACTGCTCATCATCCACGACATACCATCAGACAGAGAAGTTCACCTAGAACCAACAGATTTGCCAGCCAGTGTACACCCGGCCGGAGAACGCCTCCGGCCGGAGAAAGGCTCCGGCCCAGAGCGATGCCCAACAGCACGGACGTTTCACCAGGCAGCGACACGGCACCGACCCCAGCACCCCGCGAACCGAGACCCCCACGAGCTGTGCTCCTCCTCTCCCTCGCAGCACTTCACCGCCCGCTCCCCCCGACCGAGGCGGTGACACCCGGCGGCTACAGACGCCCACAGCCCCTCTCCGCCGCGCACGGGAGGGCCGGAGACCCCCTCACAGAGGAGGGCCTGGGCTCGGCCCCGGCCCCGGCCCCGAGGGGGTGCGGGCCCTGCGCCGCCCCCGCCACCGGGGCGGGCCAGCGAGGAGGCTGGCGGCGGGGCATACCTGGGCGGTGGTGGCGAGGCCCCGGCGGAGGGCCGCGGCGGCAGCGGCGGGACGGGCGAGGCGGGACAGCATGGCGCGGCGGCTCCGGTGACTCCAACGACCTCCACGGCGCGGCGCCTGCGCGGGACCGCCCGCCCCTCTCGCGAGACCTCGCACCGCGGGGGGGGGGGGGGGGGGGGGGGCCTCGCGAGCTCCGGATCTGACGTCACCCCTAGCGACCGCCGGGCGTCCCTCCCTGGCAACCAGGCGGTGTGAGGGGGCGCGCGCCGCCGTTGTCGCGGCAACGGGGCGAGGCGGGCTGCGAGGACGGTCGGCGACAGTCGGCGGGTCGGGGGTTGTGTCGGGATGGCGGGGCTGGCGCTCTGCGAGCCCGGCCACCTCTACAACATCCTCCAGCAGCACCGGCGGGTCCCCCGGCTGGCGGAGCCCGGCTACCTGTGCCTGCTGGGTGAGCCCGGGGCGGGAGGCCTGCTGCCCGACCCTGCCTGCAGCCGGGCCCCCGCGCCGGCCTGGGCGGCCTCCCGAGGAAATGGGGTTTGTGGGCTGTACGGGGGAGCGTACAGGGGAAGCGCACACGTGACTCCCTGTAATTACTGGGGCCTTGCTCTTGGGGTGTTTCTCCCATCCCATTTCTGGCGCCGTGACCCGGTACTGCTCCGGCTTTCATCCCGTAGGCTCAGCAGAAAGCAGCGGTGCTAAATAACGTGCGGCCGTGAGCCTCTCCTGGCGCTCAGCCCAACAGCAGGATGTGAATGAGGACGTTTTCTGCCTATTGCTGCCTTTTCACTTGCATGTTGGCACCCAGCTTCCTTCTCTGAGCCGTCCCAGGGACAGACGCTCTCACCTGCTGCTCCCGGAGGTTTGAGAGGCAGACAAGATTTCTTGACCATTGTGCAAAGGTTGCTGATAAGCATTTACATCTTGCATAGCACCACTACCAAAAAAAGGGTGCCTGATACTGCAATATTATTAAATGTTTTGGTGAGGGAGTCAGCCAGTTTGGGGGTGGGGTTGGGGTCTCTCCAGTGCCCCTCTCCCCGTGGCCAGGGCAGCACAGAGGCAGAGGCGCTGGGTGCCGGGAGGCCAGAGCAGGCCCAGCAAGTGGGGCCAGGCGAGGCCAGAGGGCAGAGCAGAACGGAGCACGGGACAGGCGCTGTGAACGCTGCGGTACCACACTTGGGTCAGGACTAAAGCTGCTGGCATCACTTGGTGTTACACGTAGACTCACACCAGTGTTGGGGTTCGTTATGTTCACATCAGAAAGTCTCAGTTTCTAAGAAACGGAATCTCTTTCTCTGGTTGATGTCAGTGCCTGACTTCCCACTGACTGAATTACGAACAGGATTCTACCTTAAAAGCATCAAATAAGCCAATTGCTCTGTCTTGTTTTTTTTTTTTTCAGATGCTCGTACCCAGCGTGAGTACGACGAGAGCCATATTATTACAGCACGCAGGATTGAACAGGTGAGGGGGGATTACCGTTTGTGTGAACCATCCCTGGATTTAGCGATTAGCAGTAAACCCCAACTGGCTTAAAACCCAAGGGAATTGCCCCAGCCTCCCCTGCCTGCTCCAGCCACTTTCCACTTCTGCCACTGGGGGGATGTATTCTGTCACAAAGCGAAGGCGGCTGCAGCAGCCCAAAGGATTGGCACATACCAGCTGCGTATCAGGAAAAATATTGCACAAGAACTAGCATATTGTAGACTTGTCTCACAAAGGACAGTGTTGGCATCTTTACTGCTGCGGCTGATGAAGCCATCCGGCGTAGTTTGTGTCATTTCTGAATTCTAACCGGGTCTTTCAGAGTCAAGTACAGACGTAGCCCCAAACCCACCCCATAGCTATAGAGTAGTAACTTGCAAGATGTTGGTAGCGTTGATGCCACAAGAAAAGTGTGGAGCTGGCCTCCTGAGAGAATTCCTCTGTGATTTTGGTAGAGTCCTACGGGGGAGTATCTGGTACCGGATGCCGAGGAGTTGGGGTGTGTCAGATACTGTGTGGTGTATGACTGCGAGACCAGCTCTTTGGATTGCTGTGACTATGAGGAGGAGGAGAAAGAAAAAGGTACCTGTGACCCATGTCAGTCAAGGCCTCACTGCAGGATAGATAGTCCTCCCATTCCTCATTTAATTTTATGAGCTTATTGGAAGAGATACAAATTTACCCAGTTTTACTTGCAAAACTAACGTCTGTGCTATACCTTTGGTTTTTCACTGTGTTGCATATGTTCTTAGGCTTCAAAAATCCAGATTTTATTTCAAAGCTTCCTGGCAGGTCTGGTTTCCTATCTGTGGACTGATCCTTCTGAAGTTCCTTGCCACGTGTGAGGAATGGATTCTTGTTTTTTCACATTCCACTGAGATTGGGCTTGTTCAATGATTGCCTTTTAGGGAGCAGTGCTTCTTCAGAGATTGAAAACACTGACTCAAGTTCCATATGTTCACAGAGTGAGTACTTCCTTCTTTGAGGTCATATTATCATATTTTAAAAGACTTTATCATATTTTAAAAGACTTAGCTTTAATGGGGGTGACCATTTGAGGGAGTTCACCGAGAAATGTGAAGAGCTCAAACTTTTCCATTGTTCAGTCTTCCTTGAACCATGGAAATGTTTAGCTTTCACGCATCCTTTCGCAAGGAGTCCTGCCATATGCAGAACCACTTCTGTATGTTTCTTTGGCTCCTATTAGCTTTGTAAAGGCTACTATACTTTTAGCAAAGATTTACATCATCTTTTTACAAAAAAATCTGGGAGTGTGAGGGGAATGAATAAAGCAAGCGTGTTCATAAATGCTCAGTGATGAGACAGTAGCAAGGGAAGGTGTGAAGAATCAGAAGCGGGTTTCTATTGTGCTGATCTGTTTCTAATGCAGACATAGCTAGAGGCAAGCAGGATGGATCCCTTGGGAGAAGGAGGGGGAGCAGCCATCTCACATAATTTGCTTCACTGAGGGGAGTGTTTAAAACACTTGTGAAGAATTTATCCAAGATACATCCCCCTTTGCCTAAAGCAGACTAAAGAAAAGGGCCTCCATAAAACGAAGATTATTAGATTTAAATTAATAATACTTCCCTATTATGGGAACTTATTACGAGCATTTCCCAAAGAATAATGGGGAGGGAAAAAACCTTTATCTAGACCTACAAAAGAAACCAGGAGAGGAATAAAAGATCAGGACAAGAGGTGAAAAGCAGCATGCCCTGTTACCTGCAGCAACAGTTGAAGACTAAGTCTAGCTTTTAACAAGGCTTTCTGCAGACCATTAGATGAAATGAAAAGGAGTTTGCTGTCAGTGTCAGTGGGCCAGATTTAACCCCCAGTGCTGATGGAGACACTCTAAACCTGCCCTGGCAAATAGCTTTTTGATCTCATTAGATGCTGAGGAAGGAACTGCCGTCCAATATGCTAGAAGCTTTGAGCAGTTCACCCGCCATCCCGTGCTCGTCCTGAGGGGAGGATACAAGCGTTTTTCAGCTTGCTATCATTTTCTGAGGACTCAGAAGATATTGTGGATGCCTCAGGTGAGATGACACTAATCTGCAAGTAGAAGACATTAGCATTCATATTCAACTGATGATGGCTAATGAATTCAAGTTAAATGGTGGTGTGAGCCTGATATCAGAGTAATTTCAGACAAAGGAATTAAATGTCATTTGAGTTACTGTGCTTGCCCTGAGTCTCACCACTAATTCTTTTACAGCCTCACTTTGCCTTTTTTATCCTTCTTCTATTGCATGAAAGAAAGCTCATGAAAACAAACTGGGAAGGTTTCCCTGATAACCGCGAAACTGGCCTACTGGAGAGTACAGATAACTAAACAAACAGTAGCAAAAGATGGAAAGAAGCAGGTTCCTCTCTGACTATCTGGGATGTTACTCAGTAAATGTTTTCAGACAGAAGTATAATTCCTATCAAGCACTGGGTTCCATGTCTATAAAGCTTTTCATGGGGAAGGATCACAAAGCAAGTGCTGCTGCATTGTTTCAACAGGCCTGGAAAGAAAACAGCCATCCACTGGAACACTGGTATCCTAATTGTTTGCTTTCACCTACAAACATTGCTCTCTTTAGCTTATGAGAAACAATTACCCCTTTTTCACATCTAGGACAGGACCTGAAGCAGAGCAGATTTAGAGGGCACTGGACAGCAGAGAGCATCTCATTGCAACATGTCTTCTGTTTCCGTCGTTCCTGTTCACTTCTGGTTCACATGAAATAGCCCGTGACACAGCGCTAACCTGTGGGATGCTACAGCGCAGGAGAAAAAATCCATTCACTTAGTGCTTCTTTGTGACGGCTAGCAAACTGCTGAACTTCCCCGTCAGATTCAATTGGACACAGAGTACCTCCTTGCCTCTCAGTTTAAGCTGTTGTTCTCTGTTGCTTTAAATTGTTAGGCTGCTGGTTTGTTCTGCTGTAGCATTAGCCGAGTATCGGTGAGGGATATAGAGGCACGGCTGGTTTTTGTGTATTTTTGTTCTCAGCCTTCACGCTGCAGACACCGGAAGCAGCTGCGGACTCGTGTGGTGCCAGTACGTGGCACCTGCAGCTCTGCAGGTGGCAGATTATTTCATTTAGCCTTGCAAACAGTAACCGGGGAAAACATCAAATGAATCTGTTATGCTGCAGTCCCTCCAGACAATGTAAAGAATATATGCCGCCTCCTGTTTGGTTAGGATTTTTTTCAAGTAATGCCACCATGACAGCAATGCTGTTAATTATTCTCACTAAATCTAGCAAAGACTTCAATATACAGAAAGTCCAGGTGATTAAATGAGTCATTACACGAGAGTGTGTCATGGGCGCTTGACTAAGTGTGCGTTCAATTCTTCACGTGACTTCTGTTTAAGAACTTTCCAAGCTAGTAGGAGCAAATTACACTCTCTAAACTGAGCCTATGGTTTCTCTCCGGCAGGAACTAGACAACTTCCAGCCATACCCTGTAGAAATACTGCCTGCAAAGTTATATATGGGCAATTTCAAGCAGGCCTGTGACCAACAAATTCAGAAAGATCTGAAGATCAAAGCACAAGTCAACATCTCTGAACAGCCTACAACACTGTAAGTTAAGCAAAGTGTACCCTCACCAATGTCTGTGCCTGTGAAAAAAGTGAGGTGGCACAGCACCAGAGCCCGTTCACAGAGGAGTCAGTGCTTGTGAACTTCCAAGGAAACCTCTGTTGTTCACTGCAGATGCGAGTGCTACTTCACGCTCATTTTTCTGATCCCTACTCCAGAGTCAGCACAGCAGCAATGCAGTCCTGCAGCCCTCTACCATGACGTGGGCGGACTGGGTGAGAGGAGGACTGGGAGGCCCTTGGCATTTCGAGTCTATCTCATACTACCATCCTTTGGGAAGAACCTACATCTCTGAATAACTTTCAGAGCAAAATCTTACAAACACATCAGTGTAAAAGCTAAACCACCGTTGTTTCACATTGTTGGTCTTCCTTCCTTACCTACACCTGTCCATGACCATTCAGCTCAGTCTGTAGGCCATGCTGGAAATGCCATTTCACACAGTGCAAAATCCAGTGGCATTTCTCAAGGTGGTGACCAAAACAGAGGAAGTAACAAATCCACTTACCTACCCCAGTGCATGTGTACCAGCAGACATTTCTCATGCCTGTGGCTCCACAGGAAAATATTCAAAGGTCTCTACACTGTGGGTAATCTTCCCATGCCCTCTGCATGACGTGCTTTCACATTTCAGAAATTCCTCACCAACGTTTTTCTCCATTAGTCCTCTGAGTTGAGTTCTCTGAGCTTGTGGAAGGAGGAGGATGCTGTCATAGAAAACCACATGAAGTGAATTGGGGGGCTATGTTCACAAAACTGCCAACGTGCATGCTGTGAAGGCACTCTTGCCTTCAGTTCATCTGTTTTCATTTAGCTCCCAGATAAAGGAAGCTGTAGGTTAGGTTAAGACATCAATGCTGATACCATGTGGAATGGAAAATCAGTAATTAAACTGGTTCTGTATTACAAGCACCTCAGTGTCTTACCATAACAAATCCGTTATCATAATGTTAATGATGACAATGATGAAAAACTCACACATGTAACAGCAAACAACATTATCAGCTTGCCTCCAACAAACACATTTTTTCAAAGCTGCTTCTCTGGTCCATGTCACGCTGTGTGCTCTTTTTCCAGGTTTGCAGAAGGCGGCAAATATCTCCATATATCTGTTCCAGATTCGCTCGAAGCAGATCTTTTTTCTACCTTTGGCACCATTTGTCATTTCATAGGTGAGTTGTTCCTGATTTGGAATTCCTGAGACCTTGCTCACTCTAGGATATGAGATGGGAGTGACTGCAGTTCACTCGAACAGGAAGCTCAGACAGGAGGGTCGTAATCTTTCAAGATCAGTATGCTCCCAGGCAAGCCCACATCCTAATGGGTACTAGAGCTGCCTTACTAACCATCCTGATAGACAGAGAGGAGATTTTACAGGGCATCTGACTCTGATGTTCCTACTCACTTTACAGAATACCTCACTCTCTGATAATAGTGAGCCTTCCACCTGATCTGGAAAGGCTTTGCTGCAGGATGTCTACCAGGGCTTCATAGGATTCCCTCCTATTCCTTTGTTCTAAAATACAATCCTTTGACTTTTACCAGCTCAAATCTTCAACCACCAGAGCTTTATTTGAACAAGAGTGTGACACACCTTGGAGAACTTACCACAAGACGCTGCTAATCTTTGTGATTTGCAGTGCAGACCCACCGTAGGGCCTAGGAGGACTTTCAGGTTGGACAGCATAAACCTGCCTTGAGCTGATTACATCAGAGAGGGCAAGTAAAAACATACTCTCCAGCTCAGTGCCTGCAGCAGCACAGCAGACATATGTCCCGCAGCTCCATCCTGTGATGGCGTCCAACTGTGTCGTTAGCTTTTATCACACTTATGAAATAACACCTGCCACAGACCGAGGCCCTGCTGAGCTGAGTGCTGTACAGACCCAGAAGCAAAAGACCACCCTGTCCCCACAGACCTTATACAAAATAAGTACAAAAGTACAAAATAAGAAATTACTTAAATACCCAAGTTCAAAATAAGAAATGACAACTGGACACAAAGAAAAAAGGAAGCAATATTCGAGGATATAATTTTGTAGTCCTGAACTGAATGTCATCATTTGCATGCATTGAACCCCAGTATCGAAATCCACTTACGTGCCTTTCATTTTGCCCCGGGTTTTTTCCCAGTAGTATTTCAAAAGAAAGTTTCTTCCTCACTGTTTATAGAAGTTTCCAAAACAGACTATAAGAGTTTATTAGCTGTAGCTCTTGTGGAAGTGTATACTGTTTACTTGAAACTGTTTACTTGACAGGCTAGAGTAGATTACTTAAACTGGAACGGTTATGGGTGAACGCTAGACTAAAGCTCTCCACGTACTCTGAGGGGAGTGTGAGTGTTCCTCATGCCAGGTGTATGTTGGAGTGAGGCCATTTCTACTCAGGTCTTAGAAAAGAACCAGTATCTGGTGGTAGAAATAAGTCAGAAAAGTCTGTTTTAGAGCTTGAAGAAAAAAGCACAAAACCCCACAACCTCTCGACAGCAGTAAAAAAAGAGGCTTTGCCCTATGAATTCTAGAGTTCAGTTGCTGATATTCCAAAAACATGTCATGCTGTCTGCTCTGGAGAGGGAGCAGACATTAATCTTTTATTAATAAAATATAGAACCTTTCAGGCATAGGTTGATGTGGTTAGGAGCGAGTGACAGCATCATCTTAAAGCCAAGTGGGCTTAGCTTTTGTAGAAAAAGAGTTTGCTGATCTTGGCAATTTTCACTGCAAAGTATCCATCATAAAAACATCATAAAACCAGTGCCCTAGCTGGCATGTACATGCTCCTGCTGGTGATCCCCGTGGAGGGGTAAGGGATTTGAAGTCTCAGTCCCTCCAGTTTGAGAGCTGATTCCTCCACCTTCAGTGGTGAACAGTTAGGCTTGCATTCATCAGAAATTTCAATGCCTTTAAACCTTTCTGGGAAGAGTTTGAGTAGCTGATGCGATGCTGACCACAGCTGATTGGTCATGGTAGGCCACTTTTCTTCAGTTACCTGATGTAAAGGCGACACCGATCTGTAATGAAGCATTGACTGCTCATTGTCATTTGGTTCTGCTCTTCAAAGCCACTTTTTAACTCAGTGGATTTTTAAGAAAAGCAAATGCTTACAGAAAAGGGAGCTGGCAGTGCCCATCTGCTGCTGTCAGGGCTCATGAGGGTTGCTGTTGCTCTGGCTGCTAGCCTGTCAGCTGTCACTGAATGAGCGCTTGACTGTACAATTGGAAGCTTGATTTCCCAGATCACTAATTTGTGATTGGCATTTCTTTACTCAGACGCTCAGCTGGATCGTGGAGCGGTGCTGGTGTTCTCCAGCCTGGGGATAAGCCGGAGCAGCACAGTAACCATGGCCTACCTTATGCATTCCTGCCAGTTTTCCCTGAAGGTACATCACTGTCATATTTCCCACAGATACTGGCTGGGTCTGCAGTTTATTTCTGTTTCTGAAGCCTCAATACTGTAGTAATGAGAAAGACATTATCTGTCCTTTCATGCAGACTCTCCACCTGATAATGTAACTGATTCTATTATAGCAGATTGTATCTTCGTTATACCGTTAAGGAGGTGGCTTAGGTGTGATTCTGGATCTGTGAGTCCTTTCCCTGGCACCTGCGATATTCTTGCATTTCCCTACTTACCTACGGGGCTACAAAAATAAAGCTGTGGTTACAGAACTTAGTATTTCTGCTCTCCTGGATCTGAGAGAGAAACTATCCAGAAGCTACTGGAGTTAATCCCATCTCGTAATACCATGGGATTACAGGGAAATTCAGAACCCAGTGCTTGCAGGGCTCTGATTTACCACTGGGCTCAGCAGCACTGGCTTCTTCCAAAATCCTATTTTATTCCTCCAGAAGCAATTCCCTCCCACAGGTAGTACTGTAGAGAAATCTGGAATGGGATAATACTAGCCCAGGAAGGATGTACAGGCCCAATGGCCAGTACACTCTGCTCCATAGCTCTGAATAACATAAGAAAAATAATTAATGATGGCTGAGAATGACCCGGCTGTGCAATAGCCTGGTGACCTCTCCCCAGGTGCCAGGCCCTTTTTCCCTTTGCATACAGCGCATGGGCATCATGGTGCCTGCTTGCACAGCGCAGGCTAGTTCCCATGGGAACTGAAAGGCCATCTCCTTAAAAATCTTGTCCTTGTTTGGAAAGTGTTTCCTCCTTCGGGAGCTTGAAAGGATTGATCCAAGCTTCACTGAAGCTGGGCCTGTATCTAATTTAATTGATTTTGTGCAAACATTTGCAACGTAAGAGGAAATTTCTTACCATCGCTGTGTGCCAACGGGTAATTTCAGGGTGAGCGTGCCAACAGGCTGCAGACACTATTTGGTCTCTGCTACTAATGCTGGGTGTGATTGCTCCCGCACACTGATAACCATTCCCTTGCACGCTAAATTCCTGGGGGTGCTTGCAACGGCAGTGCAAAAGTCAAAGGCTGATCCTTCCAATTTCTCTCAGTTGGTATCAAGAGGCTGGACTCAGCATTTTACTAAGCGCCAAAAAAAGAAGAAGAAAAGGTTGACATGGCGGTGGCGTGCTGCGGCTGGCCTGGGCAGCGCTTGCCCACCGTTGGCTAGGCAAAGCTTTCCTGGGGGATTACCCTGGCAGACAAGTTTGTTTCTTGCAGACAAAAGCAGTGCAACAGATTCCCGTGTGATCCTTTACCCAGTCTAGGCAAAGATCTTTGAAAGCCTTGAAAGACGGGGATATTGCAAAAGAAAAGCAGATTGGGGATGTGCGGCCCCTTATTCTATTAGTAATCGATATGTGAGTAGATCTGTTGAGTTCAGGGGAACTACAGACATCCACACCATGGGCCCAGAGGAGTAAATATTGGAAGATCAGCCTCGGAGCCTGCAGAATCACTGAGATTAGAAAAACAAACCAATGGAGCACTATCTTCTAACCTTTGGTCTCATTACACTTAAGCAATCCTCCGAGTGCGGGGGGCACTCTATTTTAAAAGCGGGAAGATGAGCACTAGTGGGTAAACCCAAGGATGCAGCTGGACTAAAGCGGAGTAATGCCGGTGGATCTGCCCTGTGTGTAGCAGGGTTCCTAGCTGGTTACATGGAACTAACAAATAATTAAGATGCCTGTAATTAATGCAGTGGGATAACTGGAGCTTCATAGCTGCTCTGCCACAACAGGTCACACCAATCCAGAAACACGATAACCTTTGTTGCTTACCTGTGAATAGCTGATACTTCACTGCTTTGCTTATCATCCATGGAAGAAAGAGCATTTTAGGGTAGGAAATCCAGGACTGCATTGCTCCATCGCTGTAAAATAACGCAAGATACCTGCCAGGTAGTGAAAGCAGCTTGAGCTGTCCTCATATCCAGGAGAGAAGAGTATGAAGGTGACAGGCTTCTCTGAAGTTCACATCTTCATCCACTCTGTCCCTGCTTCGGTAGACAAAGTCTTACCTGCAGGTTCTTGCTGTCCAACACAGGGAGTAAATACAAAGCTGTGTTGTTCACAACTGTAGCTGCTTCGTGTAAATACCCAAGATTCACTTCCAGTTCAAATTCCTAACACTCCTTTGCTTTCCTTCTGTTTACAGAGAGCTTGGAACTATGTTCTGAAATGCAAAACAAACATGAGACCACACCGGGGCTTTGTGAAACAGCTCTCGGACTGGGAGACCCAAATCTATGGGACAACGATCACAGACGTCTCTGAACCGAATTACTGACAGGTAGCAAAGAGAACAGCCGGGGGGAAAGGTGCTTCCCTGCCTGTACCACCGTGCCGGCAGAAAGTTACGTGAACAGTTTGAAAAAAGATCTTAATGTAACGGAAAGGCTTTCCTCTTTAGCTCCACATTATTTGGGGTCAAGTTTTGGAGCCATCAAGGGAAGTCACTTGTGCTGTAGGAGGTGGCAGTTTGGGGAAAGCAAGTCCTGTAGGATGTGGCCCATTAGGCACCGCTGGTCTCTTTTGTAAGCGAAGGGGATTATAGTCATGTTCTCAGGCACGCTCATTACCCCGGCTACGGGGAGGTCATTAGGGTTATCTCTGGAAAGGCTCCTCGATCCATAGCCTGGGACGGTAAATTTAGAGTTTGACTGGGATGGTAAATTTAGAGTTTGACTGGGACGGTAAATTTAGAGTTTGACTGCACCCACTTCCAGCCCGGGGAGGCGACAGCAGAATTTCCCCGTTTCAGAAGTTCCTCCACTCTGCGTGCGCCTTCTCAGCTCCCCGCGGCCGCGGCCTCTCGCACGCCGGCCGGCTGGATTGTCCAGCAAGACGGCGCTTGCCGCCTGCTAGTACAACGAGCTCAGCTCTCGGCGCGGGTGGTAACCTCGCAGCATCGATCCTGCTACGTGGCACCTAAACTCAGTACCGTCCTCTCTCTTACCGCGCTGTAAATTCTTCGCGTTGGCACCGCAGAATAAAACGTGGCAGAAAACGCTCCCGGGCTTTCCTTGCGCTCCGTGCGAAGGATTTACCGGGGCTTTTCGTTTTAGATCATCGGCCTCGGTTTGTAATTCAAACGCGCGCGGCCAGGGACGGAGCTAGCCAGCCTTTACCCTTCTGTTGGGGCACTGACGCCAAGAACCGCCCGGGCGGACAGCGGGCCGGCCCTCCGAGCTTCGGAGAAGCCCGGTGCGCCCGGGAAAGGTCCGCGCTCGCCTTCCCCTCCCCCTCATCCCGGGCCGCTGCCCACCGGGAAGGGCAGGCGCACACTGGCCCCGCCCCCTCTGGTCCCGGCCCCGCCCCCGCCGGGGCGTGCCCGGAAGCGGGGCGGGGGGCGCGGCCGCCCAGCGCAGCCCAGCGCCGCGGGCCGGGGCCGGTCGCCCGCCGCCATCGCCGCCATGGCCTGCGGGGCCTCGGCCGCCGAGTGCCTGCGGGAGTGGGAGGAGCTGCAGGACGGCTACCAGCGCATCCAGGTACCGTCGCCGCGCCCGCGGGCAGCCGCACCCCGCCGGCCACGGTCCCCGAGAGCCCGAGCGGAGCCGGCTCCCGGCCATGTCCCGTGTCCCGTCCCCGTCGTCGTCCCCCCCCCCCCCCGCGCTGGAGGCCGGCCGCTTGCCCCGGAAGACCCCGGCCCGGCGACCTCAGCCAGCGGTTGGGCAACCAGCGGTCGGGGCCGTGCGCGGAGGGACGGGGCCGCCGTTGCATCAGGGCTCGCCTCGCCCCCGAAGCGCCCGGGGGATCGTTAACCTCTGCCGGGGCAGCGTTTGGGCGAGGGACCCCTCCCGCCGAGCCGGGGCACCCCGGGGTTACTGTCACCGGGGGCGGAGGCGACGGGTGCCCCGGCAACATCCCTAACGGGAGCCGCGGGTCTCCCTGCTTGGGTCCCGGTCGCTTTTCCCCGTGTGGCCCTGCCCCAGCCCTCGGCTGCGGCTCATAAACGAGCCCTTGCGCCCTGGGAAAAGGGTTTCCGGGCGGGGCAGGGGGTGCCAGGCTGCGCCGGGCACCGCCGGGGACCTGCTTAAAGCCTCGCCTGGACGCGGGGCTTTGGCCAGAGCGGGAACTTGCCAGGGCTGGTCAGTCTAATTACCCAGCCCGCCAGGGAGGTGGCGGGGAGAGGCGAGATCTCCGGGTTTTTGAAGGCCGTGAGCGGCGCTGCCTGGCCTGGCCTGGCCTGGCACGGCCACGAGCGAGGCGTGCAGATGCTGTTTCACGCTCCTTACTGCTCCTCTCAGCCCGGCTCCTGCAAGCCTGAAGCCAGCCTCGCAGGGGAGCCGGCCAGCGGAGCAGAGGCAGTCAGGAATCTGGTCATGCTACAGCCAGGCGCCTCGTCCCTCGACCCCGGGCACCCTCCCTGCGGTGCCCTGTCACCCGCCGGGGCTGTCCGGGGGCTCTGTGCCGGGAAGGTGACTGGTATCGGAGACATTTCCACCTGCTTTGTGTAATCCCCAGGGCACTCGCTGCCAGGGGAAGGAGTGGGCAGGATTCAGCTCAGACCGGGGTCACCCAAGGAAAAGGTTGGCTAACCGTCTTCTGCTGCCGTTCAGATCAGTCAGCTGCATCTGCACCAGTTCCCTTTCCCCCTCCTTCCCCGCAGGGAGCAGGGCGAAGCGGATGTTGTTGCGGACACGCCGCAGCTGTGCCCAGATCTGGGGCAAGGGAGGCTTTGAGAAACCTCCTCTTGCTCCATAGGGGTTGCGTGGATGTCCGGGGCCGCCCGCTTTGAACCCTGCATGCGGCCACGCGCTGCCGGCCCTCGCAGCGCGACGGCCCTTTCCTTTGGAAACCTTCTCCTGGGGTGGCTCCTGATCGAGGCTGTGTCCACGCGTGGTGCTCGGATGGCGTGCAGAGCGGCGGGGCCCGGGCTGGCACCGCTAAAGGAGCTGTCACAAAAGCCGCTTGCTCTCGGTTAACACCAGAACAAGGGAAGGAGGTGACTCTAGATGGGAGCAGGAAAGCTCGATGGTCGAGCAGGGAACGTCCCGTGAGAGATCGGGGACATAAATCACTGCTGGGGGAGCCGGCGCTATCTGGGATCCGTTCCCACCCTGCTGCTGCTTGTCACCGGAGGGAGAACGAGTTGTTTCCCTCCTCTGCGTCTCGGTTTCACCTTTCTCCTTTGGGAACAGCTCTGAGATCTGCTGATAAAGTGCTCGATAAGAGCTACGGAGGCTAAAACGTGTGTGTGTCAAGGTCTAGTCCAAGGGTTGTTGCGAGCAGCATTTAATTCCCTGGTGGAGGTGGCGTTCAGGTTGCCTGTGCTCGAGGTGAGGCTGTTTTCCAGCTGACCTGGACAAGAACAAGCATTGATCCAGCACGCTCTCTCCTTTCCTTTCTAAATATAGCGGAAGAATGGCATCTAGCCTTACCCAGGTGCGGTTGGGTTACCGCCGCACGAGGAGCTGGGCAGTTGGCCGCAGCCCTGCTGCAAGTCTGTCCCCTTTGTCCGGCTCGTTGACGGGCTCCTTCCAGCTTCCCTGGGGGGTGCTTGGGATGGAGCCCCAGAGCCACGAGTCGGGGCAGCGGCAGGTGCTGCACGAAGCTCCAGGCAGAGTGAGCTGCTCGTTCCGTCCCAGCAAAGCCACCGCTCCCGGTGGCCCTGGCCCTCGGTTGCAGCCCTGGCCCCAGCAGTGTTTTCTCCCCAAGTCTTTCCTATCCCCTGTGCTGCAGCAAATGGTTTCCCAACCACGGGAGCGTCCCCGGAGCGAGACCGTGTTGCGGGCTGGACTTTCACAGCCCGCAGCTGGAGGGGGGCCGGACACAAGCCATGTGCGAGGGCAGGACCGGGCTGTGCCGTGGGGATGTGCCTGCACCTGTAGATAACTTCCTTGGGATTGGGGATGGACGTCCTCGGCGGCTGCTTCTGCCCCCAGGGAAGCAGGGATGGCTGCAGGCTGTCCCCAGACACGCCTGGCCTTCTGCAGCCACCTCTTGTCTTACCCAGCCTGCTGTGCAGGTGAAGTTAGAGACAAATTTTAACAGATACATCAACAGATGCCCCCACGGGGGACCCAAGGACAGGGACGGCTGGGCAGGCAGCTGTAATGCATGTCGGTCTCTCCTTCCCAGGATAATCACAAGCTGTACAAGCAGAAACTTGAGGAGCTAACCAAGCTCCAGGACGGGATCTCCAGCTCCATCGCACGGCAGAAGAAGCGGCTGAAGGAGCTGTCATTGTCCCTCAAAAAGTAAGTTGGTGTCCTGCGATGACACGGGGCGGGACGGGAGGGGAGAGCGGCAAGGACGGGGCTATTGAACTCATCTCGTGGCTCTGTCTCCACTACAAACATTACTGCAGCCTCACTGATAGCAAAGTGCTGTGGAGGTCTGGACTCACCCAGGCAGATCTTCCTCAGCTTCCCTTTCCTCTGCCCCAGTTTGAGCCTTGTTTGCAGTTCAGAGCTTGCAAGGGCTTTGCAGGTAACTTGAAGTGCCCCCCGGCCCGCACAAAGCTCTCTCCATCCTTCCTTGAGGGGAAAACCCATCTGGCCTCACCTCGCTCTCATTCCTGCTTCCTTTTCTCAAGCAACATCCCAGCCTGACAGCGGAGCTCACCCTGCAGATGCAGTCGTGGACCGCCTCCAGTCCATCTTCCCTGTCCTTGGGGTGTCCTTGCCTGAGACAGTCCTGTATCAAGTGTCAGCACGTGCTGATTGTCTTACGGAGGCTATCCTGATGCCAGCGCCTGTGCTTCCTCCCCAGATGCAAAACCCACATGAGTCCCGAACAGGAGGAGTCCATCCAAGAGACCCAGAGCCTAATAAAAGAGAGGCAGAACGTCTTCTTTGAGATGGAGGCCTATCTGCCAAAGAAGAACGGGTAAAAGACGCCTCGTCTCTGGGTGAAACGCCAGGTCCTCCCTCTGCCTCCCTGCGGCTGTAACGCCGCAAGGCACAGCCTGCTGTCACCCTGCTCCCAGTGGTGTCACAGCCATGCTGCCCCACTCGGGCTCCCCGGA
Source organism: Mycteria americana (assembly GCF_035582795.1). Lineage (NCBI taxonomy): Eukaryota > Metazoa > Chordata > Aves > Ciconiiformes > Ciconiidae > Mycteria > Mycteria americana. The sequence goes on along the minus strand of NC_134379.1, from coordinate 8,052,107 downwards.
GGATGCCTGGGCAGCAGCCAGGCTGAGCCTCTGCCGCGCTGCCCTCGTCCCCCTCGCTGCTCTGCCTGCTCGTGGCCTTCACCTGCCCTTGAACGGCAGCCGTGCGCCGGGGGGAGCCCCGGTGAACACCCCGGTGCCTGCGGGAGGTGGGGCGTGTGCTCGGCCGCCTGTCCCCCTGCCCTTGGGAGGAGATGCCAGAGCGTTTGCGCCAGTCACGCCGCCTGGCAGCTCCGAGTGGAAAACAGCTGGGGGCTCGTTCCCAGCCCCACGGCCTCAGCGGTGGCACGACAGGGCACGGCTCTGCCTCGCCTCCGCAGCAGCGCTGCCAGCTCCCGGGCAGGCGCCTGTCCTAATGCCTCTGCTCTCTCCCCAGGTTGTACCTGAGTCTGGTGCTCGGGAACGTGAACGTCACGCTGCTCAGCAAGCAGGCCAAGTACGGCGCTCTCGTCACTACTGCCGTGCGCTTTGCCTGGCTTGGGGTTCCCTTGTCACCAGGAAACAACAACTCCTGGGCTGAGCTGCCGCACGTGCAGACACGTGGCTGGCTTGACTCGCCTGGTGCAGATTCCCTTCCCGGGCTGTCCGCTGCTTCCTTTCCCAGAACCAGCTGAGTGCTTGACTCCCCCTTACGCTCCTGACAGAGCGTTAGCTCTGACAAGCTAAATAGGATCCTCCACCAAAGCTGTGTCCGAGCTTTCCCCATGTTCGGGACTTGTGCAGCCGCTGGCAAGCCCCCTCCTCTTCCCTTGGGAAACACCAATGGCCGATTTTGGCCCACAAGAGCTCCCCACACGCTGGGACACTAATGCAGAGGTGCCCAGCCAGGAGCCTGTGTCCCCCCCCGGTTCCCCAGGCCTCCCCTTGAAGAGCTGAGCAGACGCCAACCTGCCCAGCTCCCCAGAGCCCTCTGGGCCACTCGCCAGGTTGGTGTGGTTGGGGGATGACTTGAAGCCGTCTCACCTGTGTGAAAGCAGCCTGGTGTGCTCTCCTCTCAGAAATACCCAGGGGATGAGGTTTTTCCTGAGCGTGTCCCACAGGTTCCCAACAGAGCATCACTTTCGTCCAGCCAGGTGGGATGGGAGGGCAGGGGCTTCAGCAGCCACCTTGCTCCAAGCCTGTCCTTGTGCTTCCCTGCAGGTTTGCATATAAAGATGAGTATGAGAAGTTCAAGCTCTACCTCACCATCATCTTACTCATCGTGTCCTTCTCCTGTCGGTTCCTCCTCAACTCCAGGTGAGTCTGGCTTGGATGCCGGGCAGAGATCTCCTCTCCCGTCCTAAAAGGTCCAGAGCTGAACAGGGGATCCTGACAAAGGATCTGGTCACTGCCCTGAAGGTGGGGTGGCTTTTGTGGCTGCTGCAGTCTCACTGTGGCCATGTTGGATGGTGGAGAAGCAGGTCTCCCGCCCGCAGGGTGGGTGGGCATCCTGCAGCGATGGCTGTCTCGGTGCCCGTGCCCCCAACGCACAGGCAGTGGCTCTGCTGCCGCCTTTACATCCTGCTTTGTTTCCCACCAGGGTGACAGATGCTGTCTTTAACTTCCTGCTGGTGTGGTACTACTGCACCCTCACCATCCGGGAGAGCATCTTGATCAACAACGGATCCAAGTGAGTCCCTTGGGCTTAGGGGAGGAGGGCGTGCAGTGAGTTGGTCCTTCTCTGCAGGGCGGGGGAGTTGGGAACCATCCGTAGCTCCGTGCTTCCCAAGGGAGCAGCTCCCTCCTACTCAGGGTGTGTAGCACACCCCGGTAATGAGCCAGGGGCGGGAGGAACTCCCTGTGCAGAGGCGGTGCGGGAAGGTGGAGCAGCGGCTGGAGCAGGCCCGGCCCCTGGGTGCCGCCTGGACCGCAGGCGCTGGGTCCTGCTCCACGCACAGCCGTTTCGTAACCGGCCCTGCTCCTCGCCTTACCCCGGGAGCTGGAGGGCGGCTGGCACTGGGCTGCCGCTGCTCTCCTGGTGTGGGTTCGGGTCTTAATTCATGCTCGAGACCTGACACCCCTTCTCTGTGTCTGCCTTCCAGAATCAAAGGCTGGTGGGTTTTCCATCACTACGTCTCCACCTTCCTCTCAGGTGTCATGCTGACGTGGTAAGTCTGCGTCCCCCCCTCTCTTGGCTGCAGAGACCCCGGCTGCTCGGGCTGCGGCCAGCTCAGACGAAGGGGCCTTCACTGCCCTAACCCATGGCCGCAGTCCTGCTCTGTGGATGTCGTGGTCTAACAGTCAGCTCCGCACGGTCCTCTCCAGGCCCAAGCACCCTAAACAAAAGCAGCCGTCAGCACCTTCGCACGGCAGGCAGTGCAGGCAGGGTCCCTGGGCTGGGAATCACGATGCCCTGCATTGCAATTCTTGGGGAAGGGCTGTCTCAAACCCCTGTTTGGGAGCTGGGGTGAGGCAGAGTGCTGTTACCCGGCTGTGCGGCAGGCAGGGCTGGCTGCGTCCCCTCTCAGCCCCACATTCCCCAGCCAGCATCGTCTCTCTGCAGGCCGGACGGGCTCATGTACCAGATGTTCAGGAACCAGTTCCTCTCCTTCTCCATGTACCAGAGTAAGTGCTGCCACGTGTGCTGGGACAGAGGGCTGGGACCGCAGCTGTGACGTGCAGAGACCCAGCTGAGGCTGCTCACAGCTCTTGGCTCACCTGGGTTTTCCCTCGGCCCTTTTCCACCGCCCTGGCGCTGGGACAGGCTTTGTGTGCAGCGTCATCTCGGAGCCGGGCTGGTGCTGGGGCCAGGGGATGATGCCTGGGCACCTGCTGACGGGAGCCACGCTCTCCTTGCAGGCTTTGTGCAGTTCCTCCAGTACTACTATCAGAGCGGGTGCTTGTACCGGCTGCGAGCGCTGGGCGAGAGGCACAACATGGATCTGACTGTGGGTAAGCCGGGATCTTCCCTTACCGATCGTCCCAGTCCAACTGGACCGGCCGTTGCCGCAGGGCCTGTGGCTGCTAGCAGCCTCCCTCCCAGCACCAGACTGGTGCTCAGCTAACTGGGAGCTGTGGTTTCTGTTGAAGGCGATGGTGACAGTTCTTTTTGTTTTGAGGTTAGTCTGACAGTGGTTTGTCAGTGGCAGAAACTGTAAAAGCTGCAAATAAAGCCAAAGCTCTGAAAGCAGCATCTCCTGTGAGGCAGCAGCATCCCGTAGGCTGGATGCCTCCCTCCTCCTCCTGCTCTCCTGGGGCCACCAGCCCATGGCTGGCTCCCTCGGGAGGTGAGGTAGCGGTGGATGTGAGTCCTGGCATCCAAGCTTCCCCCAGGAAGCTGCTTCAGGCATGAAACATCCCTCCAACACCCCACGTACTTGCAGGCTGCCACCTCCCCGGCCCCTGAGACAGCAAGCGCTCGGGTGAGGGACAGCAGCTGCAGGCGAGGGCAGCTCTGCCAGAGCAGCTTCCTCCAGAGAGGCCCACGTTAGCCTAGGGCAGGAATCCCTGCCGCCGTCCTCCCTGCGAGTACAAGCGCCCGTGGCGAGGCTGCGTTAGCCTGGCAGGGCCCTCTCAGCCAGGCACGGGGTGGCCACTAAACCTCCCTGCCCACGACCTCAGGAGCTGGGCTCCGTCCAGTCCCCCAGCTCGTGCGTTCTCGGGTCCCCATGCAAACCTTCGTCCTTTGCAGAGGGCTTCCAGTCCTGGATGTGGAGAGGCCTCACGTTCCTGCTTCCCTTCCTCTTCTTTGGGCAGGTGAGTGTGCACCGATCCTTGCGGGGACCTGCAAGAGGCCAGAGCCTCAGGTGGGAGCGGATCGTGCCCTGTTCCCGGCTGCGCTTGGCGGCCTGGACATCACACAGGTCCCTGCAGGCTGCTGCCGCCCTGCGATACGGAGATGCCAGGGGCAGGGAAATGCTTTCAACAAATGCTGAGCCTTTTCTTTTCCTCCAAAGCACCCACCATCTCCACGACTCAGCTAGTGAGATGGAGAGGACCTGGGGTAGTTCTGCCAAGTGCTCAAGTGACGTGCAAAATACAGCAGAGGGGCCGGCTCTGAGAATCCTTCCAAAACCCTTCTGAGCTTCAGCTGTGAGCTGCTGTTGCTGAAGGTCCAGTTCTTCCTTGGTCAGATCACTTAGGCCGATGGCCAAAAGCAGTAGGCTGGTCTGAGGCTTCCTCCTGGCCGTTGGGCTCCAGAAGGTGGCAAGAAAGGGGCAGATGTCCTAGCTGGGCTCCTCTGGGGACGAGTCCTCTAGCCCTGAGCCTGGACGGGGTTTCCGTGCGTGCTGGGGTGGGCTGGCCTCGCGTGAGGTCTGCCTGGGGTTTGTGCCCGGAGGAAGCAGCTGGATGAGCCTCTGAAAGCAGAAACTCCCCTAAAATCTCCTCTCTCCTGCAGTTCTGGCAGCTCTACAACGCTGTCACCCTCTTCCGCATGATCCAGCACCCGGAATGCAAGGAGTGGCAGGTAAGGGGGCTCCCAGGCAGCTGCCCTGGGGAGGGGGATGCCCCAGGCTGGTCCCTCCTGCTGACTTTTGCCTGTGCGGTTCCCGCAGGTCCTCATGTGCGGCCTCCCCTTCTTCATCCTCTTCCTGGGGAACTTCTTCACCACCCTCCGTGTAGTCCACCAGAAGTTTCAGAACAAGAACAAAAACACGAAGCGGAATTGAAGGGGGCAGCGTGGGGGTCAGGACTGTTTCTCCCTACCGGCTCCATCTCCCATCCCTATCTCCTCGATGCCGTCCGGACTCTGGTGTCTCACCGTTCCTTGGAAGCCTGGGTGTGGGACAGATCTTGGGGCCTGCTCGCAAATAGACTGCATTCACTGCGGTGCTGGATCCGTGCCCGAGTCGCTCGCCTGGAGTCAGGAGCACCCTGCAACTCCTGTTCCGTCTGCCTTCCTCCTCCAGGAGAGCAGGGTGCCTGGGACAGCTGCTCCCCTTCCCTCTGCCCTCAAGATGGTTCTCTGGGGCCAAGCCCAGCTCTGCTAGCGTTCCCCACCCCACCGCGGGCAGCCCGGCTTGTGTCAGCTCCCTCGGGACACGGTGGGGTTCAGGGCTGACAGCTGCCTCTTGCACAGCCCCCGGGGTGACCACAGCTCTCCCCAGCCCTGCAGCCAGGGCAGCCCCTGCGTGTTGGAGGCAGAGAGACCCTCACATCTCACAGGCTGCAAAAGCAATCGCTGCCCTGGCTGCCCTCTTTACTTTAAAGGGCTGCTGGAGGCCATGCAAAAATGCTGGCTTCCAGGGTGTGTCATGCCCCGGTTCCTCCTCTACCTTCAAGCTGCCGGGCAGAGGGGGCTGAGGTGGAGGAGCTGTGGCACTGGGGGGGTGGGAGCACCACGAGCCTGAACCAGGCTTCACGCTGGAGCCGTACAAACAGCACCCTGGTCTCGCATCTCTGGAGGATGCACGTGTAAAAATAAAGGGAAGGTGCTGCCTTGGGTCACCAGGGTGGTCTCGGAACAGCTCGTGTGCTCTGCTCTGCAGTTTTGGCTCATCGGGCACTGGGCCCTGACGCAACGTGTCAGGAGGAGGGAAGAAAAGCCATCGCCAAGTGCCCCCACGCCAGCCCGGGGTGCAGTGGGGACAGGAGGGCAGTGCTGCGAGCTCCCTCCCGTGGCACCCCCGGGCCTGCACAGCCCCGTGTCACAGGCTGTGGCCAGGGCTTTGGCCACCCAAGGAGCCAAGCAGGACCTCTGCAGTGTCCCTGCAGACTGGGGGAAGAGAAGCCCTGTACTACCCCCGGGAACTCCTGAAGTGTTGGGAACCAAAGAGCACATCTAGCACGGCTGTGCCTCAGCCCAGAGCCGTCCATCCCCGCTGCCGTCCTCACCGCCTGGCCAGGGCTCAGCACCCCAGGGTCAGGACTGCCCCCAGCTCCAGCTCAGCCTAAACCCAGAGTTGCTGCCTGGTCCCCAGGCTTCCTCCTGGTGAGCAGCCTTTGCTCCTCCTGCCTCCCTCTGGCTGAGCAGAGAGAGGGCAGGAAGCAAACTACAGAAACAGTATTTTTATTCCAAGGGCAAATGTATTTAAATAATTTACAGTCATTGGACAACCTGAAAGTTTTTGGTTGGGTTTTTTTTTTTTTTTCCATGATTAAATCACAAAGATGTTAAAATAAAAACTATTTAAAAAAATGACCGTACACAGCATGAGGGAGGGGCTGGGCACAGGGGAGCTGCCGGCTGCAGGACCCCAGGGAGCAAGCAGGGCCCCTGCGGACTGAGACCCCCCAAGACCGGGTCTCTTCCAGAGGGGAGAGGAGCCATCCTCTCCCCACGGCGTGCTGGAGCGAAGGCGGGCAGCAGGGGAAAGGAGCGGGGTGTCAGCGGGGTCCTGGTGGCGTGGGGCAGCTCTGTGCCCAGAGCCAGCTGCCAGCCCCACATCCTAGAGATGGCCAAACAGGGCGGGAGGGAGGCGAGGACAGATCGCTGCCCCAGGCCGTGCCCTCACACCAAACCCACAGCACGGGGGGCTGCCGGCTCCTCCACCCCTCTGCCGTCCCCACGCTGCCCGTGCCGGCAGGCCAGGGTGGTCTCCAGCCCCCGGGGATAAGGCAACACCTCATGTTGGGGTTCCTCCGGCACCGTCCGTCCCTCCTGCCCCACATCAGCTGTGTCCCTGACCTCAAGGCAAACGCTGGCGCCATGAGGTGCTCCCTGGGGTGCTGGGGGCACTGTGGCTCCTGGACAACAGCCCCAGCTACCCCCTTCCCCCTCTCAACCCCTTCCAGCCCCCAGGGTACACAGCCTGCCCCGGGGAGCTGCTGTGGCCCAGGAGGGGTTGGGAGTGACACTGGGGTAGCTGTGGGCTGGGGACGACACTGTCACCCACAGCAGCAGCGGGCGAGCAGGCACTTTCCACCTCCCACGGGCCCACGCCTGGGGACCCATTCTCTCCCTGGCCCCATCAGCCCCGCTCTTAGCTCCAGACATCCAAAGAGTAGCGGCCCTTCGTCATCAGTTTCTTTACATAGTCCACGGCCTGGGGCTGGCTCATGTTCCCGAACTCGGCCACGATCTCGTAGAAGGTGTTCTGCACGTCCCGGGCCATGTTGCGAGCATCACTGGAAACAAGGGGACCGTGAGCGAGGCAGTAACACACCAGAGCCACAGAGCCCCGGTCACCTCAACACCCGAACACAGACGGTTTGCCCACCCCAGCCCATCTGCCTGGCCGCTTGCCCTCCCCTGGAACAAGGACAGCGTAACCCTCCCAGGGCTTGTAATGCGCAAGTGGGTAAACCGAGTCACACTCGTTTTCCTGAGAATAGGCCCGTTTCCCCAAAGTCCCTTCCCTGACACCAGACTTACCCGCACACGTAGATATGAGCGTTTCCCTCATTAACCAGCTTCCAGATATGTTCCTTGTTCTTCTTCAGTAAGTGCTGAACGTAAACCTGGCAGGAAACAAGGCGGGAGTGAGGCGAGAGGAGCAGAGCCCCCACGCCACAGGCCACGGCGAGGGAGGGGAAGCCAAGCCTGTGCTCGCGGCTCCACAAGACAGTGGAGGTGCTGGGTGCTCCTACGACCACCATGGGCCTTCCCTAGCAGCGAGGCTCCAGGCTGGGAGTCTCCAGCCCTCGGGGCCTTTTCTTCCCCCGCTGCCACGGCTGGGAGCGAGGTGGGCAGCACGAGCAAGTGGCTGGGGGACTAGAGTGGTACCTTCTCGGCCTGGTCCCTGGAGAAGGCGACGTTGAGCTGGGTGAGGACTCCCTCCTGATGGAAGCGGGCCAGCTCCTCACGGTACAGGTAGTCCTCATGCTCATGGCGGCAGCCATAGTAAAGCACCGTCTCGCCCACCTCTTTGCCTGCAGTCACACAGCGCCCATCAGCTGGCCCTCTGCAGCCCCCAAGCCTGTCCTCCCCACCTCCCCTTGTCCTACCAACCCGGAGGAGGCAGAGCTGCGTGACTGTGATTCTGTTTATAAGGGGAAGCTCGAGACCGATTCCCAGAAAGACTCATTTCTAAAGCACACAGGTACAAGTGACTTGACTGTGGTTATTCAGAAACGTGGTGGCAGAGGTCAGAGAACTGGCTCAGGTCTATCTGCCCTGCCAAACACCCTCTGTGGCCAAGAGGAGGCCAAAGCATCCTCGTGCTGGGCAAAAACACTTAGCTGCTGTTCACCCTGCTCCACCGCCTCTGCTTTTTGCTAGACCCTTCAGCGATGTGAGCAGCACAAGCTGCACCTTGGAGGCACCAGCTGGCCCCGCAGAGCACCGTCCTGCAGCAGCTCCAGGCCCCAGGGAAGTTTCTGGGCACTCACCTTGCTGCTTCAGCCAGGCTCGCTCCTGAATGAAGCCGATGAAGGGGGCTATGCCAGTTCCCGGTCCGATCATGATGACGGGCGTGCTGGGTTTGAAGGGCAGGCGGAACTGCGACTTCCTGACGTACATGGGCACCAGGGAGTTGCTCCTGTTCTCATCGGGCACCTTGTTCTTTAGCCAGTTGGTGGCCACCCCTTTGTTCACGCGTCCCGTCTTGGTCTCGTACTCCACTGTCACGGCACAGATGTGGATGGCATTGGGGTGAACCTGCAGGGAAGGAATGTTAGCGCCAGGCAGAGAGGGAGCCCCAGCAACCCCACAGCTCAGTCCCTTGTGCTCAGGGGTGGGTAGAAGTTTAACCTAATGTTAATGCTGGGACCGCTATTCCTCCCCTGGCAGATCAAACCTCCCAGCACGCCCCACATGTGGCTTCTGTCTTGTGCCCGACTCGTCACAGGACCACTCGGCTTCCCTTGGTATTGCCAACAACCTCAGGGCTTCAGGCACAAAGTAAAGAGTGAATTTTGACCAACCCCTAAAATTCCACCTTGCTGCCAAGCCCTGAAAGCAAGGCCTACAGGCGAAGAGGAGCAGGGCTGCAGGGAGGGTGGTGGTATCAGGGCGCAGCTGGCTGCAGTGTGGGACCCTCTGCAGACCCTGCGGAAGTTGGGATAACCCCCTCTTCTCATGCATAGAGAGAACTAAAGCTGCCCCCCTCACAGAAAGCGTCACCAGGGCAAGTTCCCCGTGTCCAGTCCCCAGCTGAGGATGGGACTGTGGCACTCTGGAGCTGCAGCTGAAGCGGTCTCTCAGCAGCCTCAGTCCCTGCTGGAAGCATGCTCACCTTGGAGGAGGAGGCAATGGAGTAGTAGCGGGCCTGCAGGCGGGGCAGGAGCTCACACAAGTGGTCGATGGGGGGACGCAGCGAGGGGATGTCCTGCAGAATGGCCAGGATGTTCCTCCGGGCCTCCACCACCCAGCTGAGGTAGAGAGCCTGTAGGCAAGGAGGGCATACACGTGACGACTTCTCTACGCGGCTGGCAAACACTCCCTCAGCTCTCTGCATGTGGTGCCCAACAGTCCTGGATCCCTTTTAGGGATCCCCCAGCACCCAGTTCAACCCAGCAGCTTTGCTGGGAAGGCCACAGCTCTCACCTTCCCCTCAGCAGCAGACGATGCCATTTTGCGGAGGCGCTCCTGCTCGCCAGCATCCGTGGCGTACTGGGCCAGCTCGTAGAGGACATTGGTGCGGGGCGGGTTGGTGATGTCCAGGTAGTACGTCAGGGCTGTACGGTAGGACGTGGGGCAGGGGAAGGGATGTTTCTTATTTGATTCCTCTGGAGAAGAAGGAGAGAAAAAAAAATTGAAAATCAGCAACTGCATGCTGTTATGTTAGAGATTTCATGCCAGCAGCTACATGCAGCGTATGAGAGCTCGAGACAGAGCAGGGGAACGGGCTTCAGGGAGGAGAGAACAGCCCTAGGGCTGAATCAGCCTGTTGGCCAAAGCCCCGATCCCACACTGAAGCAGCTCCAGGACAGGGCAGCTCCCTCTCCAGGCAGCTATGTCTCCCAGTAGCTCATTTTGTGTTTCACAGATGCTGCCTGACAGCTTATCAGCAAAAAAATACCCCGTGCTCCCCAACGGGGCTCTCTGCCCCGAGATATGTATGCACAGAGGCACCCCGCAAACTCCCAGACCAAGCAGGAGAGCTGTTCTCCACGCCCAATTTGGCCTCATGCACTTACACCTCTTTCAGATCTGGCCTCAAAAGTGTTCTTAGTCTCCTTCAGCCATGGACAGCTGTGCTCAGAGCCCCCTTGGGAAAGTCAAGGCTGGAGCCATTCAGTTCAGCAAATTAAGAGGTCCATAAGGGAGAGGAATGACAGTGTGAGGCCAGACAACATGGGACACCGCACAGGGGGCTGCAGGCTCCAGCAGTGCATTAAAGCCACTTGCTCTCTCGAAACCAGGAGCTCCCTTAGGCTTCTGGGCCAGCACATCTGATGCCTCAGGTCAGGCTGCGCTGCTTCAGGAGTAAGATGGGCAGCAGCTGCCATCTCCCTCCTGCCAGAGGCCAGCTCTGCTGGGAACGCTGCCCAAGAGCAGCTCTTTGTACCAGCACAAGTGTTCCCTCCTGGCAGTTCAGTCCCCAAGCCTGTGCCTCCTCCAAGGCCTGAATAACAGCATCTCAGACATTAATGCCCCTGTTGAGCTCCGGGGCTGCTGCGGCAGAGGGATGCTCTGGCGGGCTGATGCTCTGTAATTAGGAGTGTGCTGTTACATAATTTGTTGTTGAATGGGCACACTAAGTACGTTTCACAACTGACCCACTTCAGCTGGCTCTCAGCAAGCGGGCTCTGTGCCACTGCTAAAATGGCAAGGCATTCGGAGCGGCCACAGGATGTCTCTGCCTGGAGGTGCCCTACGGGACCTGGAGGTGATCTGGCTCCTGCTCTGGTGGGAAGGACAGAGGCCATAGCTGAAGGAGAACTGCTGACACTCGGGGGTGATCCATACTCACCGTCCAAATTGTTTAGGGACATGATCGTGTCCAGATCCGTGCCCAGGATCTCACCAATCTGATTCACCAGAGAAGAGTCGTTGGCTGGGTACACTGCCACATGGTCCCCAGACTCGTACCTGGCACGAGAGCAGGAGGAGAGCAGATGAAACACCAGCACCGCTTCTCGTCCTCCCCAAGCCTGAGCTGCTCAGCTAAAAGACAAGCGGGCTGGTGCAAGGGGCAGTAGGACAACAGAGATCTGAGCTGCTACACAGTGCCTGCACAATCAGGGATCACAAAGAGCCGGCAGTAATAGCAGAAAGGACCGTTGTGGAACCAGGTACTTTTACAAGGGACCTCCAAGATAACAGCACTTTTGCCAGAGACTTCAACGAGGCCAAACTTCCAGCAAGGACAGGCCAACTCCCTGACAGGCAAGAAGCAAAGCTGCTCAAAACCTCTGTAGTACTTTGTTATGTTAAGCCACCTGGGTTCGTGGCTTTCTCACAAGCACACACAGAAGAATTTAAGCCAGCAAGAGGGTTTTTAAGAACAAGGCTTTATTCCCCCTATGCTGGTACACCTAAGCCAGGCAAATCCAGGCATGAGCCATCTCCAGCTCTCCCCTCTTCTCATAGCCCATCTGCCCCCTCATTTTCTGAATGACTTCTAGAGAACTCTTGCAGCTGGGACTGCTTCAGGTAGGACAGGTATGTGCAGCCAGCTCCGCAGGGACCCAGAGCACCCAGCTGGCATGGCCAGGCACAGCGCAAGAGCTGGGACAAAGTCCTGACACGGGGTACCACATATGTGGTACAGAAGCCCAGAGGGGCAGTGTTAAGTAATTATGAGAACAAGGTCCCCTCCTGAAGTGCCAGGTGAGGGCAGTGCCACATCCTTGTTCTTTGCTCCTGATGCAGACTGCCTCTGCCAAAATAGAGGAGCAGTCTCCCATGGGAAACTACCTGATTTTGGAATTGGAGATATCCAGCTCCAGGTGCATAAGGTGTCGCTCTCCACCCTTGTTCAGCTTGCGGTTCTCTGTAACCTGGGCCAGGAAGGGGTTCTTGGCATCAAACGGTCTGGAAGGAAAGACAAGGATCCTCTGGGTTACTCTTCTGCAGGCTCACAGTGCTTTCTGTATCCAAGCACGTTCCCTCTGCCTCCAGAGCAGGCTCCCATGATTTGAGCATGGGGCTGTCCTGGGTCACGTTTCAAAGCACACCACAGCACAAACCAAATTATGATCATGCTGCCACCCACACTGGCAGAGAAAACGGATCATTTTCCTTCTAAGCACAGCCCAGCAGTCAACAGATTAAGAACAAGTTACACAAAAGTAGATTGGAGGGGATGTCACATCTCAAAGAAATACTTCAGTTTGGAAATAATTTATACAGCTAATCTCCCCAAAGCAAAACTGCAAGCAACCATCACGCATTAGCTACCTTGGGTGAAGAAAGGCTCTGAGTGACCTCAAGACAGATGCTGCAAATGTACCAGCCAAACAGCACATGTGACCACGGCCACCTTCTCACATACTAATGATTCATTAATTGGGGAATCCCTGAAAGTCCCAGTGAAGATCTGAGCCCATTTCTCTTGGGCAGACATCTGCCACATGGCTGCATTGCAGAAATGACACTGCCCACATAGCACACGCTGTTAGAAACATCAAGGACTCCACTGGCCGAAGCCCAGCCCACATACACCCTGCCCAGGGCGGTCTGGCACTTACGGCTTCTGGTTCTCGTAGCTCTTGAGACGACCCATCTCACCGGTGTAGACTTTGTTCATGTTCACATCTGTGTGCACCACCAGCTCATACTGGCGGATGCTGGAGGAGGAAGGGGGACAGAAAAGAGAAAAAAGTCAAACTGGAAATCACAAGGTACAGTTGGAACCACCATCTGCTTTGCTGGATTTGCTGCAGTTCAAAAACAAGTGCAACTTCCACCCCTTTGCCCCTCTCAAGACATTAGGGATCAGGCAGACCATGCAGAAAGCCCAAACCAAGAGGAAACATCAGCTTCACTGGGAGCATCACAATCCAGCAAAGCCATCCACAACGGAACTAAACCCATCACTTCCCCATTCAGAACAGAAATCCAGAGCTGGGCTGAAACTCACACCAGGACAGGCTCAGTCCAAACAGCCCCACTCACTGATCTACTTCACGTGTGCCCTCTCAAGCCTGGAAGGGGAGGCAGCGCACAGGAAAGGGGACAGTGGCTCACGGCTGATGGCACAGCCACCAGTGAGAGGTGGCCAATCTCTCTGGCACCCAGAAGAACCTGCTCCCATACCCACCTGGACTCTTCTCCTGTAGCCTCCACCCCAAAGTGCTCACACACTGCTGGCCAGAACTGCTCTCTCCAGGTGATGAAGTCTTCTTCCAAGCTAGCCAGAGCAAAAGAGAGATTCAATAACCCTGCCCAAGGGGGAACAAAGGGGTATTCCCAGAGGAGCCATCCAAGATCCCTATGGACTTCCTCCTTCACCATGGGAAAAGGCATTTATCCTTGGATCCAGGCAGTTTTGGTATGTCTACATGCCCAGGGATCACCAGAAGAGCATCTTCAGATCACTAAGTGGGTGGGAGGGAACTGTTGCTATACCGGCCACACCTCCCTTCACCAGGTCTGCCAAGGAAGGCTTTGTTATTCAGACTCGGTCTTTAACCTACTCAGCTCCCCCTTGCCCACTCCTGGCATTAGGTCACGTTCCTAGAAGGCAGATTCCACCACGGCAATGCTTATTGCTCTGCGCTCAGAGCCTCCCACACACAGCACATGCCTCTCATCAGATCTTGCAGCCCTTAGAGGTAAAGCCACAGGTTGATGTAATTTCCCAGGTTAAGCTGCTACTCACAGGGTGCTCAGGTAAGCATAGAGAGGTAAAAAAAAAATAAATAAAAATTGTCCAAGTTGGAAAATTGCTGCCTTCCACCATAAAACAAACAGTTCACAAAGAGATGGAGTTTGCCTACTCCACAGGGATGGGTCAGTTTATCCATACAGGCTGAGTTAGCAACAGAGCTGCAGCAGGGCAAAGGCAGAGGAGGCTGCAAAGCCTCCTCAAGTGTATAAGTATGGTCATTTAAAGCTGATGTGGGATTTCCCAGACACAGGATCCCCTAGGGTACTCTAAATGTACAGGGATCTGATTGCGGGAGAAAGAGCAGACAGACACACACTCAGAGACGTGTCAGCTCCCCCAGCTAGCCCTATGGAGTTTATTTCTGTCTTAGTAGTGGAGCCAACTCCCTGCAAGGTCCCTTCCGCGATGCTTTAGCCAGCTCTGACCAGCCCTTCAAGCCAAGCTACTCACTTGCCATCGTCATCTCCCAGCCCAAGTTCAAAGATGCGCTGTGCTCCAAGCTCCTCCAGTCTCTTGTCCACGTACTTTCCCATGGCATTGAAGTGCTCATAAGTCTTGTTCCCCAGCCCAAAGACCTGGAAGGAAACACTGAGTGAGGAGAAGCAGGGGCTGGACTCTTCCCATCCAGCTGGCATCCTCTGACCAGTATCACCCACCAAAGGATGTTGAAGAAAGATGGCAAGACCCCTCCCAGCTCCCCATCAGCTATTTGTGGACCTTGAGTAAGAACCTACCACTGGAGAGTGTCTGGTCAGTAGGCACCACCACCTCCCCTGAGCCAGGCCCTCAGGCATGTCAAGAGGATGCACATACAAGAGCTGCCTGTGTCATCTCCTCGAGGGACCAGTAAGAGCCTGGACTGCCCGGAGACCAATTGCTGTCCCTTGCCTCCCACAAACCACTCAGCAAACGTTTGCTCACTGCTTTATACAGAGCAGCTTAACCTCTCCAGCAGTGGATTTTTCTCCTCACTTGCAATTATTATGCTGCCTAAGGAATTTGGCTGGGGTTTAGGTGAGGTGGCTGTATCTCAGCCTATTATTCAGCTTAGCACAGGAAGAGAGCTACACACTCCTCCGAGTGATTTAATTTGCAGGAGAAGATCTGGCCCAGGGCTGCTCAATTAGCTTCTGAACAGCAGCAGCAGCCTGTAACTCATTTAGAGACCTTGTATTCAATGCCTGCTGGACTGTTTGTGGCAAGACATTACCAGCAAACTCTTGTGATTTAGGGAGTGGAGAGAGTACTCTGACATCTGCATTTAAAGCCCCCAGATATACGTTTGCAAGTGTCCACGAAGCTTGAAGAGGAAGACAATAGGGAGCGCATCCGACCCAGGCATACAAGGCATAGACATCACGTTGTGCCTTTACCCAAGCCACGTGCAGGCACAGCGGAGGGCTTTTGACTTTCCTGCCCAAATGCAACATAAACTGGAATTGAGCCACTTACTGCAAATCGGAGGCCCGACAAGTCAGTGTCAGCCTCCTGCAGCCAGTCGTAGAAGTCTTGGGCATTGTCTGTGGGATCACCCTCGCCGTAAGTGGCCATGCAGAACACAGCTAAGGACTTGTCGATCTCAGAGAGGCGACTCAGGTCCGACTATAACCAAAGGAAAGAATAAACCCTCAAGGATCCCACAACATGGTTATTGGGCAAGCCTACAATACAGCTGCCTCTGGTGTGCAGAACAGCACCATGTAACGTCAAACAGCTGATTACTAAAGGGGTTGGGAAAGGCCAAACCCACCCAAAATGGCAGCAGAAATAAAGCTAACTACCCTCACTGGACTGCAAGTCAATACTTCTACCCCACCAGAAAAGCAATGGGATTTTCCATACAAGGCTTTAAGGGACCAGGATCATTGTTCACTCTGGAGAACACCACAATGTCAATGCCTCCATCCAAGACTGCAGCAGTATGGGACCAACACTAACTACAGAAGGAATACAGAGCAAGTTTTATGCTGCCAAAGGATGACTCGCAACTCCCGAACACTCCAGGCTACCTTTCTCTTTCAGTCATGTTGCAGTGTTCACTCCAAATCTGCAGAATGGCAAGGACCAAGCCCATCTCTGCATCTCTCAGGCTGCTCTTTTCTCCCCTAAATGACACTACTAAAAGGGCAGCTGTCTCTTGACCAGGATCTTTCTGTTTTTTTTGCTAGGGGACACTAAAAGGATGTTACCTATCCTGAGGCTGCTCATGGCTAAATTACCAAGTCGTACTCCTCTGGATCTGCTGCCATGCCCCGGAGGCCGTAGCGATGAGCGTCTTTGGAGAGACGATTGGCAAACTCCTCTGCTGTACCCGTCTGGGAACCGTAGAAAACCACTATGTTTCGACCCTGGAGAGAAAAAGAAATCCCTGTTAAATGGTGATTACTCATTTGGCAAATGCACAGACGAAGCACATCTTGTCAGAGACAAAGGAAACGCCTGGGATCAGGAGCCCTGGACTGCAACCTAAAGGCAACTAGGAGTCTACACTTGTACAGGACTCCACACCAGGTCTGCGGCAGAAAACTCAAGGCTAAGCTGTTAAGAAGAACATGACTCTTGTCAGTCTCAGAGGGGTGACTCAGGTCAGACTAAAACCCAAAGCAAAGAGCAAACCCTCAAGATTTACTCTCAGTTTCAAGGCTGCAGTGTGACTCCTGGAAACAGGGAACTCCCTGGATGAGAAAGCAGACTTGCCTAAGCTTTGGGAAAGTGCCTAAGCACCGGAGCTCCTGCTCTGCTGCAAGCCAGCTACTTTGAAGTAAAACGGAAAATATATCCAGCCCTTGCTTCTTCCTCTGCTTCCTCTTGTGTCCAGTCCAGCAGAGTCAAAAGCTGCCAGTTCTGTGTATAACAATTCCCATTCCAGAGTGAGCCAGTTTGGGAACCAACCACACAGATAAACAACCGCCAGCCAGTGACTTTCAAGTCTCTGCCATTTCCCTCCTGACTTTGATCTCATATTACACTTTTTTTGCACCAAATTTTCACTTCAATTTTTTCTCTAAGAACAACTCTCAGGCATAGACTGAAAGAGCTATTCCTGCCTGCCCACACAACCTTCCTCTGGATGTTCTTCGCAGCAGATATGTGTCTGTATCCAAACCAGTCCCCCCTGCTGACAGCTAGACAGTCTCCACAGGAAACTGGGAAGGATCCGAGTTCCCCCACCTTCCCAGCACCCCGTGTAGCCAGAGGAAGAAGCTTACCGTCTTCTTCATCTTCTCAATGAAGCTGCTGTCTCTCACTGGAGCTGCTCTGAAAGACAGGAGGAACCTCCTTTCAGATGGGCACACTCATTCTTTAAGGTCAGGAATAAGCAAGCGGGGGGGAAAAAGTGGCCCCCAAACCATATCAGATCTCAAAAGGCTACCCAAAGTGGTGAGAGCCCCCATCGACCACGCTTATTTACCCTGTCACAGGGATACCCAACGCTCAGCTGCAGGGCTTCTCCTCTGCGCACAGCCACGGACCAGGGACTCTCAGAGCACAGGCGAATAGCTGACACCTTGCCTTACCTCCATCGGTAAATCCTCCTGCAGGCAAAGCCCAGGAACTCAGCCCTGAGTGTCAGGAAACCTTTACTCTATCAACTGCTCTGAGCAGTTTCACAGCTGAGGATCTCGTAGAGCTACGATGCAAGAGCAAGTCTCCAGAAAAATCTCCGAGGCCAAGCCATGGTGGGAGAGAAGGGAATGGAGAGGTCCCCGCTTCCCCCAGCGCAGCAGACAGGCAGTGGATCAGTCCTAAGCTATGCCCCCCAGGGCAGATTCCCCAAGCTTGAAGTCAGACAGGGCTAAAAACCAGATGTTCCAACCTCAAAACAGCATGCCAGACAGGAGTCCCAGAGCTGGAGAGCCCTGCGGAGCAGACAGACGCAGCTGATCAGACCCACAGAGCCTCCAGCAAGGCGACCGCTGCCTGCCGAGGTCCCACAGGGCTCGTTCCCACACCGGCATTTCCGTCCCCAGTGCGGATCTCCGGCATAGAGAGAGTTTGTATTATCACAGGGAAAGAGCCTTCTCTATCTCAAAAGAGGGACAAACCGCAGCAGCATCAGAAGCATCGAGGCAGAGATTCACACCACTATGGCTACCCTACTAGGTAGGAAGCCAGACAGGCTTTGCTATCCTAAGCACACCCGTGGACTTTCAGTGTCACAGGGTGAAAGCAACCCAGCCCTGGGGACCCTGGGAGCCTCACAAGCAGAGGTGGCTCTAGCTACAGTCAGATTAGGCGCTGGGGTGTTTTCAAGGCAGGAGGACAAGTGCCAGGAGCTCACTTGCTGGAGCTTCGGTAGCGGGGAAGAGGAACGTGGGACCCGTTTCTCTTTCACAGTGGAAGAATGCAAGGCTGGGTCTCCTGTGGGAAGAGAGAAGCCTCCAGGCAAAAAACAAATGGTTTTGGCTCTGGCCCATGTGAGAATGTGCAGAGCTCACTAACAGTTTCCTAAACTCTGCAGCCCAGAGGGAGGGATCTCTGCGGATGTGCTGAGGCATTTGCAGAGCACACACACACACAGAGCTGCAGGGTGGGGGACGTTCAGCAAAGCATGCCTTCAAGCACCCCTTTCTACCCAAAGGCATCAAGGAGCTCCATAACCTGGCCTGACAGCTCCAAGCACTGACACAGCCCCATACAGCACACACGGAAGACAAGTGAACCCTACCCAAAAAAGCTACCCGAGGAGCCTGTGCTCCCAGGAGAGCGTTGCTTCGCATGCCCCGCTTTGCTCTCTCAGCAGTTAACAGTGTCCCCATGTTGTCGTTTGTGCTTCGTTGGGAACAGGGGTACCACAAGCATCTTAGAGAGCAGCCCCAGCCCTGCCCGTGCTACTGCCAGGACGGGGGCTTGGGAGAGCTGCCCCCCAGCTGGCTTACAAGACTCAACTCTCACTTCGCTTTTGGCTCCCTGATGAACCTCTTTGGTATACCGCTCTCGGTAAATGAGATCCAATTAAAATGGCTGTTGGGTCAACTGCTAGACAAAATGCTTTGAAAGGAGGGAAAAAAAATGTTTTGATCCTTTCAGCAAGCTCCCTTTGGAAGAGAAAAAGAGTGCAGCACATGGAGCTCGTCTGTTTTCAAAGGAGGCAACCCTGCACTGAAGTGTTGTGGTGGAGAACAGTCTGTGGCTCAGACACAGAAGAAATAATGAGTCTGGCTTTTGAAAAAAGGCTACACAACTCCTTGAAATTGCTTCATCAGGGTGGCTTGAAAATCTGAGCTGCAAAAACACAGACACTGAAGACAGAAATGACACTCATTTTTACCACTCAGCCAGCAAAACTTAGAAGAGAAAGTGTGTTTTCAGCAACGACTGCTCTTACAGCTTAGATAGCTCGCAGAGACTCTAAGAGAGTTAGAAGTGACAGGTGGAGGAAAGGGGATTAACTCCATTGTCGGAGTGAGTCTTTAGCTTGTACAGATTGCCCACCCTTGGTGAGAGCCCACAGCGCAAGCAAATCCCAGGGCTCTCTGTCACTTTGATTTCAGGAGAAAAAAAGGAGGGGGGAGGAAGTTCCCGACAGCTCAGCAACGATACCAAAGTCTCCGTCTCAGTCAAACACCTCTCCTTCAGAAAGCTCCCATGCCTGTGGCTTTCCTCCCGAAAGCACACGTACATCCAGAAGTGAGAACACAGCCTGGACGTTGCAGAGAAATTGAGCACCGACAGCAGGGTCTCCTCTGGAGCAGCCTGCCTCTGAGCAGAACCTCTCCCCTTCCTTCTCCTCCTGCGCCAGCAGGGAGAAGCACCCCACTCCGCCAAGCTTTGGGGTGGCAGGAGCAACCCTCCGAGTCAGAGCGATCCCTCCCTCCTGGGCAGATTAACTCACCTCGCCACGGCCACCTCTTCTCGCGGGGCCGAGTACACGCAGCCCATGGTCAGGGCAGGGAAGAGGCAGACAAAGAGTCGCAGGGCAGCCGTGTCTGTCTGCAAGGGGAGGCGTGGGGGGACGGATCTAACTTAGCTCTGGAGCAACACGTACACAGGCCTTTCCATTCTGCTCCTCCTGGGCATTAAAGCCAAGCGTCAGCCTTTTGTTAAGGAGAAGAGAGCCGGCACAAAAGGTCCCGGCACGGGTCATAGCAGGAGTGGTCCTGTCCGCTCAGATCCTTGTGGCGGGGCTTTGGAAGTTACCGAGTGGATCCGCGCAGTCCTGAGAAACTGCAACATCTGGCAGTAGTGGCAGAAAGGAATTAGGAGTGGAGAATGAAACCTCCCAGGGTCCTCTGCAGCACACGTCCCTCTCCCATCCGCGTGGAGCAGGGGGACGGGACACAAAACCCTCCCTCAGCCTTGTTACCTTGGAAACTGTTTATATCACAGCTGCTTTTAAATATATTATTTAAAAAAAAAAAGTCAACACTGTAGCTGAATGAAACAATTCCAGACACTGTGTGAGCAATGCTACGGGTAACTATGGCAGTGCCATTACGGAGGCAGCTCAAAGGATTCTGTTCTCTTCAGGATCCTATTAAATTAAATTAGAAGTGCTCGCTCTCTCTCTCACACACACGCAGGCAGCAAGGAGAGCTAATCAGGCTAAGGAGTTGGAGCAATTCCTGCCACAGGAAGCCCTACAAGCACCAGGGAACAGATTTCTCTATAGCTGCAGAATAGAGATAAGCCAATTTTTGCCCCAAACAATGTTAAAGATGGGGGGAGAAGGGAGGGTGTGACACCCAGCATACCAATCGATGTCTCACTTGCGTGTCCCCGGGGCAACAGTCTGCACAACTCCGGAGCAGGGACATAAGAAGAAGAAATCTGCGATTGAGAAACATGCAGAGAAGGTGCAGCCGAAGAATAAAAATAAATTAGTGCATTCCCCAGCAATAGCACCACGAGGAAGCGCAGTGGCCACGGCTGCGTGGCGATTGAGAGCTGTTCTCCCTAATGACGTCTGCAGAGCAGGCCACAGGGAAGGCTGCTCCGATGGTTTCAATTAAGTCTGAAAACGATCAAAACGTAAGCAATCCTCAGTCAGCAGTATCCTGGCCTGCCCCATGCACGTGTGTGTTACACAACACAGGTACAGGACGTCTTGTACGCAGCAAGCCTCTGCATATGCTGGGCTCTGACCCTTCTTGGGGGGCTTCGGGCAGGAGAACAGTTCCGTTTGGCTGTGAGGGTAAGGGATCAGCAAGCACCTGAGAGGTAGATGAACCCAGAGATGCATCGTCAGGGCAAGATCGTGACCATTCCCAGGCCACACGGGCTGGCAGAGCCATGCAGAGTGAACCCAGCCCAGATGCCATCCAGAACGGGGTATTTTGACTGTGCATCTATGTCTTCCACAATCAAGGGCAGTTGCAGAAGCAG
Source organism: Mycteria americana (assembly GCF_035582795.1). Taxonomy (NCBI): domain Eukaryota; kingdom Metazoa; phylum Chordata; class Aves; order Ciconiiformes; family Ciconiidae; genus Mycteria; species Mycteria americana. Next base: position 8,031,207 of record NC_134379.1, on the reverse strand, counting down.
CATTTCCTTTGGAGACGCTGCTGAGCTGACAAGGCTTGATCGAGGTATGCTGCTCAGCGGTAGCTCCCAAAAACCCCAGGAGGGCACCAAGGTGCTGGACGCTGTGTTCAGGTCAGAGACGCTGCTTCCACTCTCTCACGTTGCAAGCAAACCCATTAAAGCAGTAGCCAACGTGACACATCTGAATTGCTGTTCAGCACTTTCATTCTCCAGTCTTCCAAGGCTGAAGCTGATGTTGGGGGCCAAAGCAACATGACAGAAACCATCACCCAATAGCACCAGATAAAGCAGTTCAGGACAGTTTGGTGAGTCAAGGCAGAGCTGCAGAGAATGTGCTGAAGAAAAGCAACACCTCTTAAGGTCAAGGCTCTCCACTTCAGCCAGAGACAGCCCCGCCGAGGGCTCTCTGCCTTCATGGGTCCGGGACAGCTTCCCTGCCTGCAGATGGGCCTGCCCCTGCCTGCCTGTGGACCAGCTTGCTATCCAGCCAGCCACGGGCAGCGGCTGACAGTGTAATCCTGTGTCTTGGTGATATGCTTGTTCATCAGAAAGGAAACTCCACCCCAGATTCAAGGATGACAGGAGGGAAGGAAACTCGAGGCTGAACAAGCTTGTTTTCCCCACTCATTTCCCTCCTGGTTCCAAGCGTCCCATAAAATAACACTGCAAAAGCTGCAGGAAGTTGCTGTCTCCGTCCCAGAGGATGGATGTGCCACCAGCCACAGCCTTGGCTTTATGAGTCCACGCTGCCCTCAGACCAGCTTGCTACAATGACCACAGCAGGGCTGCAGCAGACAATGGCAAGGTCAGGCTTAATGTATGGGAAAAACTGCTTTAAAGCCCCCTCTTGTGCTCTTCACCTGCCTATCTGTCACTTTTCCAAAATTAATTGTGTCAGACAAGGTCCGGAGCAACTTCACCCCTCTCTGGTTATCAGTGACAGGAGGTGCTGCTCTTCCACAACTCTTGCAAGCAGCAGTTGCACACAGTGCTCCCTGCCAGCCATCTCCCACGCAGACAGAGGAGGCAGCATGGACCCCACCACGCAAGAAACACGGGCAAAATACCCGTGAGTCAGCTCAAAGCCAAAACCTCCAGCTAGTCTCAGATGGAAACCCACACGTTGAGGTCCTGCAGCAGGACAAGGTGGTAACACACAGCCGGGGTGGTTAGCAAGCCCATCTGCAGTGTGACTTCTCTGCAAGGTCATGACAGCCTCTGGAAGAGCTGCACGTGATGGGTGGTGGGTGGAAACAGTCACAAGGACGGTGGGTGGAAACAGTCACAAGGACGGTGGGCATGGGAGCTCTCCAAGTCGATCTGCGCTATGTCAGGATCTAATTTCAGATTGATAGTGCCATTTCTCCAGCCAGCTTAGCTCTCATCGCAACACAGCAGTTCTCATTACAATCTCCAGAGGCAACCACACACGCTGATATACACAGCCCTCTTGCAGGCACGAGAGGGAAAGTGTTCGATCAATCCAACAAAACAAATTCCCAAGGTAAGGCCGGGCTGGCACAGATAGCTGGGTTGCTACCAGCCTCATGCACACCTGTCTGCACAAGGTACCGCAGCCAGGGACGTTTCTTCCTTTTAAAACCCTCCCAGCCAGAAAATGCACTTTCCATCCTCCTGCAACACCAGTGCGTGCAGCCTGCCTTAGGGTTTGCTCCGAGCTGTGTGCTACTCTTCCCATTACCTGGGGATTTCACAACAGACCTGGCATCATACGCTTGCCTTCAAGTCGAGGGCTCTGCCACCACAGGAGAGGGTCATGATCCGACCAAAGCGGAAATGATGAGACCAAACCTGCTCCTTTTCAATTATGACCTGAATTATAACACAAACACTGGATGATGAGCCCTGAAAACTGAAAGCAGCATAACCCACTAAGGTAGACATACAGGTCTGAGATAACAGACCCACAACCGCTTGCTGTGTCTGATTTAGCTTTTACACACAGGGTAACGGGAGCATCAATCCCCTGCTGAAATGCCTTCACTTATCACTAAACATCCTCACCTGAGCAGCCTACGGACAGGTCCTGCCACAGCTTCTTTCCACACCAGGCTGTGACACTTTGAAATGAAGGACTGACAAGTATTTCTTGCCAGAGCAGCACCTGCTAAGTGCCATGGGGAGAAACCCACTTCACACAGGACACCTTGCTGGTGCAACTGTACGTGTTAAATTTTGGACCTACTGCGAGTGAGAAAAGCGAGCCATCGCATTTCCCCTCCTTGCGGCATGGCCTCACAACCAACCACTCAGGACTGGGGGGGAGCCTACAGTGAATTTGCAGTCAACATTACAAACCCAGAGGATTCATCTTTATTGTGTGGTTACCTTCTGCAAAGGCCTAATTTGCAGAGCTGGGCTAAGGCTGAGGCTGGCCTTCGCTCTGGGGCAAACCACACCCATGCAGGGACCAGATCCCAGGAGACTGAAGGGAAAGGTATTGCACAACGCCAGCTCCTACAGTCTCTGCTGCAGTAGGTTTCAAACCTCTTTACTACTCTTACCAATGCTCCAGGAGGAAACAGAAGGAATGAGCTGAAGCCCAGCAGCCAGCCAGACAGCTAAAACCACTGTTAAGTTTGGTATGTGACTGAGACAATGAACTAAATGCACCCAGATCTCCACCAACACAGCTTGCTCCTGGCCCTAAGCCCTTTGCAGAAGACAGGGTAGAACAAATCTCTCCCTCTCCAAATCCAGTCTCCTGCTGCTGCAGTAACCTGGCATCAAAGCCAAGCAAGTTTCACAAGAGCTGCCAAGCAGCTCATGCCCAGGAACAATCTCCCAGCTCCCCAAGACTATTTCTTCTCTTCATAGCTAAGGGTAGATAAGATTTCTGATAGGAAACCTGCTTAAGAGCAAGTCCACCTTTCTCCAGATTTATCTAAATGACTTTTATCAGAAAACGCAGAGAATAGTCAAAGCAATCCTTAAGAGTTTTGAAGTACAGCCAGGGGCTTTTCTGTCTTGCCTTGCTTGGGAAAGGCAAATTACTGATTTGGGCCACACGGTGGGGTAAGGCAGAACTGCAGCCTGGCTCTTCCTCGGGGATTTCTGCATTGCGAGGTGAACAGCTCAGAAGAAACATGAGGGGAGAGAAACGCACTTTGGGACTAAGTCCCCTTGCCTGGGGACCTCCCAGAATCCAGATGAACTTCCCACACAGCCTCCAAGGATCCACCATAAGCAAGATGGAAAGCTACACTCACCCCATGCTGCCTGAGAGTTGTTACTTACACTGGTTGAATTTTGGGGAGGTCTGGGATTTCCTCTTTTTTCTTGCGGAAGAAGAACCAGTAAGTAAAAAGCCCAGTGATGAGCGAGATGAGAAACACGTCCATCATGCTGAAGAGAGAGTCTTGCTGTGCAGTGTTGTCGGGAGGGGAGATGTTCGGTTCCATGCCAGCATCCCCCATGATGGTCAGAGGCACTGTGAGCAAGGAAAAACAATGAACACCAGCAGTCACACAGTGCCACAGAAGACCACAAGAGCATTAAGGGACATTCAGAGCATGCTTTTCCACTATACATTTACTCCTAGGAGCACAAGGCAGCCTAACAACTCTTTGGAGAGAGGCTTTGCACCACAATACTGCAAGATCCTTTTGCGTCCCAAGGTATCTCACTGTCCCACCAAGCTTTTCCCTTCCCGTTGCATCCATGCTGATCCACCAGAAGTGATTTCTGCTTTCCCTCCGCCAGCACCATTGGAGCAGCCCCACATTCCAGCCAGGGAGCCCAACCTGGCTCCTACTAACATCCCAGCAAAACTCAACAGGGACTCATGGCCAGCCTTTAATAAAGCCCTTCCCACAGAGCCCACGGGGTGTTAGTGGGGGAAGACCCCACTCTTCCAGTCACCCCACAGATCTGGGGCTTTCTCCCTCCTTTCCACAAGGTGATACAATGCCCCGGACCTACTACTGTGCTTATAAACCACAGAGCAGGACTGTGGCATGGTAATTCTGTGAGCATCCCCATATTAGGTTGTTACAACACAAGTGATGAATACTTCTGATTTACTATCCACCTCCACATGCAGATTAGATTTACTATCCACGTCTTTTTGGGCCTCTGGCTTCCCAGTCCCCTCCACTATCTTCCTCAGTTTAACTGTCAACTCTTTGAATTACTTCTTTCCACTTGCCAAGGCAGAGTTTAAGTGATTTGTGGCTTGCCCACGGCCATACCCAGCGTCCGTGGTAGTGCAAGGATGAGCACCCAGCCCTCAAGTCCCCAACTAGCCCTATGGCCCCTGTCCTTCCCCTGGGGAGTCACCCATCGCTTGCTCCCTCCCTCCTGCTGCTCTGCCAAAGCTCTGAACTCCTCTGACCCTAGTCCGGATCGCAAGATTACCTTCCCAACACACAAGGACACACTCTGTCCAAGCAAACAGATAATTAACTCAAAACTTGATTTGTAAGGGCAAAGTGACTTTCTTCTTGTACTTGGGCACCTGCCAACCCAGGAGACCATGGACATTTTAACTTGCACACTGAAAAGCGACTCAGAGCCATGGAGGTGCCACTGGAGAGAAAGGACATGTCCCATGGCTGAGCTGTGAGGGGAGAGTTAACCTGTTCAGCAAACCTGTGCCTGCTGGAGAAAAGCTCCCAGACAGCTTTCCTGGGGGGATGAAAGAGAAGCAGCAAACTCCAAGTTGTGCCTGGGCTGAGAAATAAAACTGACTGAAGTTTAAGGTTAATGCTAATGCATTCAGGAGCTGGGAAGAAAAGGCAAGGTGATGCTTCGGAAGCGCTAATGAGGGAGACCAGGTAAGGTCTTCAGCAAATAAGAACCCCTTGTTACCTCACCAAGGAAAAGTCCAGCTCCGGAGAACACAAAGTACTCTGCCACAGGCCACCAGCTATAAAAGGCAGCCTTGCAAGTGCAGGGAGAAGTCCATAGCCACCTGGCAGTGATCATGGGTGAGCTCCTCTGTATTTCTGCAGCCCAACCAGCTCTCAACCCCTCAAGTTTAATTCAGAGGAGAACTTGGCAAGTGACTGTACTATGAAGGGCACTGAAACACCACTGCAAAGCTTTCCATTAGGTTCCCAGAGATGACACTAAGCAGGGGGGCGGAAGAAAAATGTTAGCGATGCAACTGCAGACAAGTAAATTGCCTGTTCCTCTCCATCAGGCAGGTCACCCTGTCCTCCCTCCCCTGCAGACAGGCTCTCCATCGCTGGATCTCAGAACCAAGTAAGAGCTGGGTGTTATTTCTGTACAACTGTAGACTAAACTGTTAAGTTAAAGCCTCCACAACTGGAGCTTAGTTGCCAACAATGCACAGCTGCCAGCAGCATCCCTCTCCTCCTCCGTATTGAGTTCCAGTAAATCAGCGAGGAGCAGGTCCAGCAACTGACACCGAGGGAACGCGTGTCAGTTGTAGGGGGTGGGGGGAAAAACGTTGCTGGTTTATTGCCATCACAAGTCCTTTCCCATGGCACATAAGGCCATGACAAACCTTTGCTCAGAGGAAGCCATGAAAAAAAAAAACCCAAGGCTGATGGAGACCACGCTTAGCTGGTTTTTGGCAGGAGCTCCACCCCTTCCCTTCTGAGCACCAAATCCAGCACTGGCAGCAGCCAAGCCCTAGGAAAGCCTCCTTGCACAAAGCACAGCAGCATCCCTTGTAACAAACTGCACGTGGAGGACAGTTTCAAGCTAGACATGTCTTTGGTGAGCGGCAGCCAGCCCAGGGTGGAACCCATACAGGCTGTGTACATCTGGCCCCACAGGAATTCCCCTCCCAGCTCCAGATAGCTCAGACATGGATATTTGCCAGCTGCCCTTACACAGGGCAAGAGAATGAGTTCCTGGGCTAATCAGCAAGGCAAGGGCTACATCTCCAGCAGCAATCTATTGGCATGCCCAGAGCAACAGAGCTTCTGGCCTCCCAGAGCAGCAGCCGCGAGGGGTTTTCCTTTTTCAAGCCTCCGGAGGTGGTCTGCTCTCCCAAACAGCGATGCCTTGGAAGAAGGCATCCTCGGGGGGGGGGGGGGGGGGAAGCTCCTGGGAATGCAGCACGGACAGACACGGGGGAGGAAGCAGTACTATCTCCTGGCTCCATGCTGCAGCTCTCCAGCGCTTCAAAGGGGAACCCTCCAGCTGCAGCAGCAGCCGGACCACCCGCTCACTCCCCACAGCCAGGGCTAGAGGGAAGAGCACCATTTCTGGAGGCTTATGGGTCTGGTACATGGACAAGAGTTTTTTCACTCTTTTCATTCACAAGTCTCCATAGCGTAAAGGTTATATACTGACCTCTAACCCTGGAAGGAAACACAGATGTTCTCTAGTGATGGAACCAAAGACACAAGAACTGCTTTAATTTTGATGATGGGCTCCATCTGGTCCTGGACATTTAGTTATTCAAGTCCTATATCCTAGCTACAGGTTCTTCTTTTTGCTCTCCCTTCACCATGCTCACCGTTAGGAAAAGGTTTGCTTAGATGTAGCAAGAGGAAGGCAAGTGATATGGAACTAGACCTCACACTTCTTTTTTTAAAGGGTTGTCATAACTCAGGAACTATTTATTTAACTCACTTCACCTAGCACAGGAAGATTATTCCTCAATTTATCTCAGCCTCACCTAGTTGGCTGTAACAATTATTTTCCAGAAGTTCACAGCAATTCAAATACACATCCTTTTCTAACTTTCAGTGAAAAGAAACCTGACTCTTATTTGGAATTTAGCTATCCTGGAAATTCTGCAGTCTCTGGAAGGACCCCAATAGAATCAGATGGGGGTTGGTTGTTTGTTGTTGGGTTGCTGGTTTTGTTGGGTTTTTTTGTTTTTTTGGGTTTTTTTTTTTGGGGGGGGGGGGGGGGGGGGGGCAAATATATTATGCAGAAGTAAAAGTTCCCCTGACACCAGTTTCACGGGTAGTTATTTTATCTCCAATGTTTATTATACCTTCAATCAAGATAAGACAGACTTCCATTACTTCCATTTCCCCTTTTTCCCTTTTATTTCACACCCCCCCCCCCCAATCATGGCTCCAGTTCCTGGATCCTTGTTTATGCACACAGTAGCTGGTGTAAAGCAATCAGTCTCAGCTGAGATGCGAGGCATCTACATCACACAGAAAAGTCACAACATTTTGAAAGATTGCAATCAAGCGATGCCATATTTTAGCACAGCTTTTCAGCTTCTGAATGCAGCTTCTAAACCTGGGAATTTGCTTGCTACACAGCAGGTTGCAATCATTCAAATCACCAGGGAACCTCTCTGTACATCTCCATCCTGCCAAATAGATGCACTTCCTTCTCATATTAAAAAAAAAAAAAAAAGTATCCTAATACTCATGCACATCTCTGAAGCAAAGGACTGCAAGTGCTGTCAGTGCCAGGCATCCTCAAATCCCCCACAACTTCCACGTGAACTAAAGATGCTATCATGTCACAGGATTAAAAATATTAAAATATAAATCAGAATAGTATTACAACAAACAAGACGGGATGGGGAGTGCCCTAAAAGCCAAATGGTCAGCAACCCAAAGAGATCTATTCTTCCCCCTCTCTTGCACAGAGCCGATGGCAGCATTAGGAGGTGGTGCAGCAGATGCCCCCAAAAGCACACTGAAGCCTTCCCCTCCAACTAGCAGGCACAGCATCACGGTCATGAAACATGGATGGGAGGTCTCTCTTTCTGCCACATACAAGGATGTTTCTGCGAATCACATTGTAGTATCTTCTAGTGACCAAAAAGCCTTGTCTCTGAAGCCAAGTTGGCAATTTGGGCAGGAAGTCGGCTCTCCGAGTTGAAGCAGCCTTTTATTTATATAAGGTTTGTGATGAGTTTCAAGTATCTCAGGACAATTTGGCTTCCCAGTCCCAGACGAGGACAGAGGCCTATGCCTCTTGCTCCAAAAATGAGTGACCAAGCTCTGAGCTTGACTCTCCTCTGCCTTGTGCTATCATAAGCATGCCGTGACCTACGGCATCAGCCCTGCTCACGTGAGAGGGAAAGGAGAAGGAAGACTGCTGACCAAGCACAGCCCCGGGCTGCTAACTATTCCCACCCCCCATAACTGATGCCCAGGCTCCAGCCAGCCAGCTGATCACAGCCTGTAGCACCAAGAACCCCCTGAGTTCAGCTCAACACAGCGGGGAGAGCTCCCCAGGATACCTGCACACCCATGCGGCGGCAGGCACGAGTCCTGCTGTGCCCTGTGAACTCTGCTGCCCTGGCACAGGGCAGCACAGAGGCTGCACCCCCATCTCCCATGCCCCTGAGCTTATTGAAACAGCCAGAGTTTTCCCAATGGGAACCAAGTGGCATCAGTGTCCTTTGGACACCTGCAGATAAGCACAGGAGCTACAGGCAGAAGCTCTATTTTGCAATATGTACACGCTAAAATCTATGATGACCGAGTCAAAGGAGGAACTGAGCGACATAAACGCATGCAATGCCATTAGTCACCCTCTGCCCAACACTCACACCGCTGCCAGGCACCATTCAAAGGGAGCTCAGTAGGGCACAGGCAGCCAAGCCTTCCCCAGCCCGCAGCAAGGTCCAAGCTGTCTCAGCTAATTGCTAGCAGGGACACCAGGTAGTTGGTTAAGTCAAATCATGCCTGCAGGAACGAGCTTCCCACACATCTCACAACAATACCGTCACACCGCCAATGCAAGCCCTGGAGCGCCCAGTCCCTCCGTGCTAGCCAGGCCATTCACATCCAGCGAGGACGTTACCAAAGGACTGCTTTCCAGTTTCTTGTAAACGGGAATCCATGCAAGTCACCACCACCTCTACCAGCAACACACACGCAAAAAGCCACCAGTTCTTTCAGACTGGCTTTCTCCAGTTCAGGCTCCCAGTAAGAGCCCCACACAGCCACGCCAGGGAAGGGAACAAAGGGGCACTGCTGGCAGAGCCGACTTGGCAGAGCACTCTTCTTGCTCTCTGCAGCCACATGATGATGACCCTCGTGTCACTGACTCAGCATATGCATTGCATTCGTGAACAAAGCGGAAGCACAGCTGTCACGATTTCTAGTGCTGGAAGCTCTGTGGGGCTGGGGATGTCAGCATTACCATGAGATCTGCAAGAGCCACCTTTCTTATCGAGAAGGACCAACCTGAATTCCTTAAGTGCAGGTGGGTGTGCATGACCAGACTCTCCTCCCCACCACATGCCTGGCCTGCCCCAGGGATCACCCTTCCTCTTGTGCTGACCATCCTTGCATGGGACCATGGCACAACACAGATCAGGGACATGATCAGCCTCAAGAAGAAGCCTTAAAAAACCCCCACAGTTTTAAACCAGAGATCAGTTATTTCCACTGGCATCATGGCACGGCCTCAAAAGACAGCTTCAGGACAGAGGGAAGACACAGCATGGAAACAAGCAGCCAAAGCAAATGGAGACTCCTTCTCTGTACAGCACTAACCTGCAGCCCGAGCTTTGGAAACAATGGCAAAATAAATAGAAACTAACTTAAAAACCAACTAAAACACCTGGGAGGAAAAAAAGAAAACCACCCGGTGGCCCTCTCATAGGTCTCTATCCCCACAGCATCTGCAAAGCTTGTCGAGAGCTCGCACAGACGGCAGCACCAAAAGCAAGCCGTGGCAAGCCCCCATCGCTCTGCACAGCAGTGACAGTGGAGGAAAAGGAAGAGACTTGCTTACAAGCAGGAATGCAGTCTTGTGACCAGCAAAGGGTTTTCTTCTTTCACCCACTAAAGATACAAGACAGGAGGGTTACTGATGTCTGTCAGGAAGAAGATCCCCACGGCCCATGAGGAAGGGGGAGAGGCAGCAGCAGCAGAAAGAGAGCAGGGCTGGGGTGGAGATGGCATTTCTGCCCATAATCCTGTGCCTGGTCTCTTCTGAATCCCACTGCAGCAAAGACTTCGCTGCGTGCTAGTGTGTGGTATTAGGCCAGGAGACCCTTGGGGCAAAAACGGATTTTCTCTCATTCCTCTTTGGGTATGAATGCAACCAATTAGAATAAGAAATTCTGTTTACATCAGCCTGTGCCAGTCTCAGCAAGTCTCAAATTAGCTCTTTTTCCCTTCCTTTTTAGTAAAAGGAGACCTGGCAAGAAAAGTGGTCCTTTCCAAAACAAAAGCAGACCATTGAAGTTGGTGCTCAGATCCAGGTTATTTAACATTGCCTTCAACAGCCCTTGGATTAGCCTTTTCTCTGTAGCTCTTTCACACAGAGATCACGTTTCCTCTCAATAACATGCCTTTGGTCTGGCCAGATGAATGACCATGCTTGGTCTGGTCTGCACAGGCCCCCTGCTTTGGGTGGGCTCACCCTCCAGGCAAGTTCCTGGGCTCCTGGAGGCTGCACTGGGGAAAGAAAGCATGGTGGGAAACCTCACGGCTTCCTCGCCCCGTGAGCCTCAGCTCAAGCACCCGTGTTGGTGCTCGCTGTGAAACAGGATGGCCACTGCACATGGCAAGCCAAAGGCGTGCTTTCCTCATCACAGCAATAACGAGCAGTGATCCAGGGCTGACTTTCACCAGTGCCTGCCACAAAGAGGTTTGGCTTTCACTATGCCTAGCACTTCTGTATCACTTTCTTCCCACGTATTAAAAAAAAAAATCCCAGCACATCCCACCACTTCCCATTAACCACTACCAGCTCAGTAAAGAAGGGTGGAAAGCAGCAGAGTCTCTCTCACACAATGCTAGGGAAAGTGACTCTCCATAGGCCTCTCAGCACTTCCAGCGACACAGAAAACCCAGTCTAAACAGAGGACTTGGCTGCAGGAACACCTCGAGCAGGGGTAAGAAACACACACCCAACTGGGTTTTTTTGGTGAAACAGAACAAATTACTCTCGCTGTGCAAGGTCTCCTCTAGCTAGACCTTGACACACCAACTCAGACGTCGGCAGAACTTCTATTTCAGGCACGGGACAGATGCTAAGCGTGCATCAGTCAGTCTGGAGCTTGAAATACTGCATATTTGAACTTTCACTGTCATGCTTGGATTTTTTTCTGGCCAATGGGTCTTATTCAAGGACAGCAGAGCAGCTGTAAAAGCAAGGAAGAGAACAACAAGAGGAGCAGTTTTACTGAGGCAGAAAGCAACTCTACCCTACAGATATAGCAAGGTGGGGCTATGCAGTAAGCCCAGTACACCAGCCCAAAGGACTTAAGGCATTATCCAACACAAAAATGAATTCAGACTTGCCAAGTTGCCTTTAAAAGAAAGCAACCCAGAATTACTGAGTTTGCACACTTCCTTTCACCAGGTAAAAGCCTGTCTCTCAACTTTAAACAAAGATTTGAGGCCTCTCACCAGCTTAGAAGGAAGCTCACCACCTTCCTTCACACAGACTAACATAAGCCAGCACAGAAAAACAAGTGTTGAGGATTACAGGATAAACAAAACCTGAGAACAGCAGGTAAACTGAACCCCCCTGCTAACTAGTACTGTTCCCTAGCCTCCCTTCCCAGGGAGGGACCAAATCAGTGCATTGTGCTTCAGGCATTGTTTGAAAGTGGAACAGGGGTCTCAACACCACCAGCATTCAGGAGTTGGGACAAGTCTGCAGGAGTTTTAGACCACCCTTTTACCAACTACTGTGGGGACTATTCAGTCAAATCAATTGCTCAGAGGGCTATGCTGCAAAAATCTCGGGAGCAACCCATTCAGGCCTGTATTTTGCATGGTTCGGTCCTGCTGAAGATGTTTGTTTAAGATCAAGAGGGGAATATGGTATTTTTTCAGCAGCCTCTTCTGCAAGTGTTGTACCCAATGCTGTCACAGGTGGAAGTTCAGTGAAAACCATCCTCCTCCAAACTGGCCGTTTGCTTCCCCCCTGCCTGCATTTGTTGAGGGTTCGTGTGACAAGCTGTGATTTTGCCTGCAGCCACTACAGGGAGGGGAGCACTACGGACAGGGCTGGTAGCCACAGACTTTGACCTCCTCCACCAGGAAGAGTTTGGACAGCAAAACCCTCTAACGCTGTTCTCGTTTGGGAGGTTTCCTTTGAAACTAACAGCTGGAGGAGCATCAGAGGCACATGGTTAAACAGATCCTGCAAAGGCTTAAGAACTGTAAAGACCTCCGATTGCCCAGTATGTTTTGGGGATTTTTTTTTTTTTTTTTTTTTTAAAGAAAGCCAAGCACTGTTTGTATGGAATCAGGACATTTTGTATTTATAAGGTAGCTTTCCTCTGAGGATGTGAGAGTTTTTCAGATATTACATGCCTGTCTCCTACGTTGCTGTAAGGGAAGGAGGTCTAACTGCACAATCCTTACATCACATGGTAACTCAGCAAGAGAGCTGTCCTCCTGGTCCCAGACCCAGGCTTCACTATTAGAAGTGTGTGCAGTCACACTACGAACCTCCCTGCCTGCTATGGGTAAGGGAATCTGAGCTGTATTTTACTTTTTTTGAACACTTGCGAAATACAGACAACTACCCAGCCCAGTCCCCTGCACAACTGCGTGCACCAGCAGACCCCAGAACATCAATCCCGTTCCCAAAGTGTATATTCCTGTGCCGAAAAGGGACACAAGGCCGCAGGACAACAGACAAGTCAGACAGGGAGTAAGTGGGGTCATGGGCTGAAAGGCTCATTCTGAGTTGCAAAAACTGCAGCTCTCCAACTCCACACTCTCACCCCAGTAGGGTCAACATAAACAGAAGATACTTGACACAGGATTTTTCTTTCCCTTCCTAACACGAGCTGCTCCTCTTACCTCCAGCAGTTATGCATACAGCTGTTACACAACCAGGACTTGCACAATCCTTGCAGGCATTTTATCAGCTTGCTCCTCCAAAGCTTGGAGTTAGCTAGAACCGAGAGAGATGCCGGCAATGACCCGTGAAAGCACGTCAATAGATGCATTTCACAAGTAACCATGCAGCAAGATCCAGCATACTTGCCAGTGCCTCAAAGACAGACCTACCAGCTCCCTACGCTGGTTACTAAACCTTCGCAGCAGACTTGCACATGCACTGCCAGAGCCAGATTTTCCAGGGAGAAAAATCCAACCCCATCTTTAACTCCAAACCTCCCCATCTCCTACTCCATACAGCAAGGACGGAAAGGAAAATTAGTCAATAATTCTACTTTATTCCTTGCAAAGGAATAACTGGAGGCCCAGAAGTGGCTGATAACTAAGCAAGAGTACTACAATAATCTGCCACCGTAAGTCAAACTCAGCCAGTCTTTGGACTTGTGGCCCTAGAGAAGCCACTGGAGATACAAGCACTCCTCTTCTGCTCTTTCTGGATTCCATGAGCGATCAGCAGCACACAATTGACTTGAATGTTTACTTGGGGAGAAGCAGCAAGGTATTATGAGCAGCTTGTAATTATTTGTTCCGACATATGAAATTTCAAACTCTGTAAAAAAAGCCCAATCTTGGCAGAGGTGCACCTGTCACTGCAGGGCTCATGACTCGCTCTCAACAATAGCGTGTATAAAGTAATCTCACCACTTGGATCAAATGATCATATTGGGAAAGCAACTTATGCAAGTTCTACAAATTGTGTTTTTAGAGGTAGTAGAGTCCACGTCAGCAAACAGAACAAAGTTCAGTGTCAGCGAGGTAACTGCCGGGTGGCTTTCTTTTATACCAGAGGAAACGGATGGGGAGGAGATGGCAGGAGTGCAGACCTGAGCAGGGAAGCCTTTTCCCTAGTCCTTCAGGACTGAGCAAACACTTTATCTAGGCTGTGTCACAGCAACCAAAGGAGAGAATAAAGATCAAATGAGATTTCAGTCTGGACACAGTTCCACGCGCTGCTTTTGCTGTGGGTAAACTGGGTAGAGAAACCATCGCTCCCGGCCTGTCAGGTCTCGCTGCCAGCCAACCTCCCCAAACCCGACTGCACCCACAGATGCTCCGCAACCTGCAACGCTCAAAAGAAAGAGGTTACCTTGCACTAACGGCTCTGCCAGCAAGCACTGATGGGCCCTGTCAGCTCCAGCACAAAGGGTGGTGAGCAGCGGGGAAAGCCTCCCTCAAGGAGTTTTGGTCGTATGGCCCCGTCGAGCTCCTCCAGATGCTTTGGAAGAAACAAAATAAAAGTTGCAGAAGGCACTTACTTGCTTAACCCTGGCTACCCAGAAGGCATCACCCCAGAGATTATTGACTGAACAGGAGGCAACTGCAAAGTAAGGGCAAAACAAGAAGTTTTACTGTCACAATTAGAGCAGGACTAATTAACAGAAGGTTAAGCCAGCTGCGTGACAACCTCCTCCTTCCCACCCACTCTTCACCTTACTCTCCAAGGCTTTTACACTAGATTAAAAGAAAGCGCTCAGTTGTGTCAGTTTTTTTTCCTGTAGCACTGGTATCTTCCCTGCTTCTTCCCTACTTTATGTGAAAGTGTTTTGCAAATACAGTTCTCATGCACCATCACGTCCACGTGCAACACAGAGGACTCTGAATCCAGACACTGTGCCATGCACACCCTGTTGCAGAGCAATCAACCATCACAAGGTACATCCGAAGGAAAATCAAGAGCTGCACTGGGGCAACTTCAGGTTCTGCAGGAGGGGCCTGGCTCACCAGCCCTTCCCTGACAAAACACCAGTTTCCTCACCTGCAGCAGATTAACCTGCAAGTTTGCTTTGCATGTGCACAACAGCTCATCAGGATTTCTCAGACAACTACAGAACTACTGAAAGCAAGCACATTCCCTTCTATCCAGCAAAAGGATGCATGCATCAGTGCACTCCACTAAGCACAGCTCTGCTGGCTAACAGCAGCAAAAAAATAAAATTAAATCCTGCAGCTCCTCACTACAGTCCACACAAAGCATAAAGCCCTACGGAAAGAGGGATGCCCCCACCAACACTGTTTGACTTTCAGAATTTAGAAACAGAGACCTCATCCTTCCTTGTACTCTTCCAGCTTCTCAGTTGGATATATGTTTCTGCTTTGTAAAAAAGAGCTGTAAAACTACAAACCCATTTCAGGTTTTCAACTTCATTCAGATGAGGCAAAAAACCTCAGGGATCCCTCTTCTCTATATGCATTCCACCAAGCATTACTATTTCTTTTCACGCTCTGAAAGCTAACCCAAGCTAACCCATGGTCTAAACACTGGCAGACCAAAGCACACTCCAAGCTGCACCAGCTGTTCTTACTCCTGCAAATAAGATTACTTCCTAAGAATCAATTCCATGTTGATGACTAACTCCCAACACCACGATCCAGGTGCCTTCACCTCCTCCAGCTTCAATATTCCCAAACAGGGGATCTTCCATTATCTCCTTTGACAAGCACATTCCCTAAGAGGATAACTTCACTCTCCAAAGCAATTCCATCAGGAAGAGACAGGGATAAACAGTCTTCCAACACAAAACAAAAGTTTATAAAGAGAAATAGGCGGTACGACAGCAAATCAGCCCAGCATGCAGCAAAGGTGTCAGATGCCAGAAATAACTTTCTACAGAGAAGGGCCAGAAAAAGAAGTTAATTGAAGGCTTTTAACCAGCAACAGCCTGGGATGGGGTAAGCACAAGCAACCCTTCGGCGCACCGTGGAAGCGAGGCAGGGCAGACATCAGCCTGGAGCACCCCTCTCCCAGGCTGCCAGCCCAGGACCTGCCCAGAGGCCCGGCAGGGAACAGCCTGCGGGGCAGGCAGGGCTCCAAGCGCTGGCTCCCGCCCTGCCTCACCCCCTCCCCAGCCCCACGGCGGGGACCCCGGTACCTGGGTGCTGGCAAGCCCCCTGCCCACAGCCCCCGGGGAGCCAGGCATGATGGGGCACCCCCCACATAACAGGGGGACTGGGATGACCAGAGCCCCCTGTTATTGGGGGGGCTGGTGTGACCTAAATAACGGGGGATCCAGCCACATCAACCTCCTCCCGAATAACAGGGGGACCGCTCACATACACACACACACCCCCAACACAGGGGACGCTAGTCATCCCAGTCCTCCCAGTAACAGGTGGCCCAGTCACACCAGTCCCCCCCCATATAACAGGGGGCCCACTCATCCCAGCCCCCCCATCAGGGGATACCTCTTCCCCCCCCCCGCCATCACCGAGGACCCAGGTGCCCAAGCCCGGCCCTCCTCAGCCACAGGGGACCCCCCAGGCCCGGCCTCCCCTCAGCCACAGGGGACCCCGGTCCCCCTCAGCCACAAGGGACCGACCCAGGGCCCCGGCTCCCCCGGGAGCCGCCCGCCCCACCACGAACGCCCGCGATCCCCGGCCCCCGCTCGGGAGACCGGCGGTCCCGGCACCCACCGGCCCGTCCGACGCTGGCGGCGGCGCCTCACAGCCCCGGCGCGGCCGGCACGTAGGGCGGATCGCACCACTCGGGCACAGGCGCGAGGGGGGACACGCTCCGCCCCCGCCGCCCGCCAATGGGCTGCGAGCGCGCCGGCTGGAGGAGATTCCCCCCTCCCCCCTGCTGCGGCGCGGTTGGTACGGCCCCACCGCGCCCGGCGTAGGGGGGGGTCTTAAAGGGACAGGGAGCACTGGGGGGGGGGGGGGGGGGTCGGGATTGGGGGCAGGGCGGCGTGCTGGGGTCAAAGGTCAAGGTGGGGGTCAGGGAGAGAGCTCAGGGTGCGGTCAGGGGTGGCAGGGGCCAGAGGCCAGGGTGGGCTGGGGGTGCAGGGGAGGGGGTTAGATTAGGGTGCAGTGTGGTTAAGGGTGGGGGTCAGGGTGCAGAGGTCTAGGGGTCAGAGGTCACAGTGGGGTGTAAGCAGGGGGTCAGGGGGCAAACTGGGGGTCAAGGTTGGGGCCAACGTTGGGGTTGGCGAGGGTCAGGGTTGGGGCTAGCGTTGGGGCTAGCGTTGGGGTCAAGGTGGGGTCAGGGTTGGGGTCAGGGTGCGAAGCGGCTGTGGACCGGGCCCCCCAGCCGTGGCTGCGCACAGTGCCTGGGTGTGCGCGGAGGTGGTACGGAACCCCCCGCCCCCCCCCCCCCCGAGGCCAGCGGCCCGGAGCAGGGCCCGCAGGGGGCCAGGGGACCCCAGGGCGGAGGCTGGCACCAGCAGCAGGTCACCGCCACCCCTCCCTGGGAAACGAGGGGCTGCTCCGCCTGGCCAGCTTGCAGCCAGGGCAAGCGAACGCTGCTGATTTAACCGCAAACCAGATGATTCGGATGTTGTGGGGAGGCCCTTCTCCTAACGCTCGCGCTGCTGCCACCAGGGAGTTGCACGAGCAGCTCTGGAAACATCCCCAGCGGTCCCGGCCAGAGAGGTTTCGCAACCCAGACCCCGGCTCGCCAGGCACGGAGGGACTGGTGCTCTCCTCTCTCCGTTTTTTGTGAAGCTGGGTCATGACTCTGCTAACCCCACCGAGCAGCCCCGCGGCCAGGCCCCGGCCCCCGGCATCGTGCCTGGGGTCACCCTGGGGCCGGTTCCCCTCCCTTGGCCGGCCAGGCACTGGCACGTCCGAGGTCATGGTCCTGCCACTATCGCCGTGTTGGTGCTCGCTTCAGAGTCAACAAAACCCTCGGGGAAGGTGCAAAGTCCGCGCTGGCTAAGCCGGCAGGTACCCAAGGGGCCAGGAGGGGTGTGAGGAGGGGGCACCAACCCAAAAAGCACCGGCTGTGGGGCAGTGGTGCCCGGGGCTGCAGGGACACCCCCTTTCATGACAGCATCCGAGCAGAGGGCTCGGGGGTGCGGGGCCACCGGGGCACCACTGCTGCCCACAGCAGCTCTGGGATCGACCCTGCGGAAGCTCCCGGGGTGACTCCGGTCCGTGACCGTCCCCCGCGGGGTGAACGGCCGCGGATTAAAGATCGCAGGGGCCAGGACGTGCCTGCACCGGCCCCGAGGGGACGGCAGGACAGAGCTGGCCCAGGGTTTGGGGTCATCCCCGGTCTGTCAGGTGCCCGGAGCAGGGACGGGCACTATGGCACAGCCCATCCCGTTCTGTTCCCGGCAGGGAAGGAGCTGGACTCTCATCGCACCCAGCCCAAACCCCTGGGGTGGACGACGAAGCCCAGCCCCGCCAGCCCACAGGGACCTGTTCGGTTTGTGCTTTGCCTCCACGCATATTTCTTCCACCTGGCGCAGGGCATGTGTGAGCTCACACCTTTCTGGCTCTCCTCCCTCCCCAGCACAGGCTGGGGCTGAACTTTTGGCCGCGGAGCCTCCATGGTGCCAGTAAACAAGCCAGGACCCAGTGGGACAGCCACGGTGGCCGTGTTTGGCAGTGCCCTGGCACAGCTAACCTGGCCCCCAGTGCAGGATAACTGTCTGCACGCGTGTGCTTTGCCACCAACAAATGAGCAACAACAAAGCAAAGAAATACAGACCCGTTTTTCTTTTGACATGGGTGTCTCCTGCCAGGCCTCCCCGTGCTGCAGGACCCTGCTTGCTCCCAGCCAGGGCGGTGATGTAGGTCCAAGTCGGTTCTGCTTTTCTCGTGTACCCCCGACTCCTGTTCTCTTGCACCATGGTGGGTGCAGAAGCGCAGAGGGGATGGAGCTGGGCTCTCCCAGAGCATCCTTCCCGCGGCAGGACCACTGCCCCCAGCACAGGGGAACGGCCCGCTCAGCTCCCAGCGCTTGTCCCTGGGCTCTCGTCACTCTGCAGTGACCCCCTGAGGACACAGGGCGACCCAAGGGGCTTCCCGGACGCACTGTGCACCCTGCCTCCAGGGCAGATGCCATCGGGACACTGAAAGAAGTGGCAGTTTTACTGGGAACGCACCAGATGCACAAAATAACAAACCATCAGGGACAGCCATCCCAGGCTGAACTGGGGGCTTATAGATTTTTTTTTTTTTTTTGGCCTTTCCTTCCCTCTGATGTAGGAACTTTCATTCTCTGTCTCCCCTCCAAGGAAATGACCTGGTACTGCAACGTGCGAGCAGTAACGCTGCTGTGAGCTTAGACAAATGCCAAATTCCAATGAGTTGATAAGTTTTACCTCCCTCTCTTACAAATTTAATTCCTCCTTTCAGCTTTCAGACACGTTTGCAAATGTCTCATCCCGACCCCTTCCCTCTCTCCCAGCAATTTCCCTTCCCTGGGTGAGGAGTTCCGAGTTTGCCACCAGTCCCAGGGACTCGGGACTTGCTTGGACTCCACTGCTGGAGAAGCAGAAGGTCCTTGGCTGATTTATACAACAGCATTTCACTGTGAAATGGCTGCCTTCAGGAAAGGCAGGGAACAGACTTCACTAGAAAAAAAAATCTTTGCAAACGTCCATCTGAAGGCCACTGAACACAGGTACAACACACTGCAAGTGACAGGTAGGTGCTGTGGCAGCCATGCAGCTGGGCTCGGAACAGCCCTGGGGACATGGTGGAAGCTGTAGAGATCAGAGAGACCAAGTGATCCGCCAAGGTCATCAGGAAGCTCACAGAAGAGCTGGGAGCAGAAGGAAAAAACCCCAAACTGTGGTTTTGTGCCCATTCTGCCATGTCCCATCCCCAGGGCTCACCTGGAAGGCTGTGGCAGTTGCCCCCAGCATGGAAAGAGGGAGGTACCTCTTTCTACCCCAGCATGGAAAGAGGAAAGAGCAGGCTGGTACCTGCTCCCTCACACACGGGCATGTCCCCCCACTGCCGGGGCCAAGGGGCCCACCTTACCTCCTGGAAGGTTTGCTGCCTGTCCCCCACACCAGCCAGGCTTGGGGCTGTTCTCCCTGCCAGCAGACACGCTACGGTGACAGGCCAGGGCTTCCTTTACCACTGTAAAGCCGTGAAACTACGCACTGGAAACACACCATCCCTTTGACGGCTCTGCGGGGAGAGTGAATCTTTCACCAGATCAACTGATAAGAGTGGGAAAGGAAAAATAACTGGTTTCCAGCCCCACGAGCGTTTTCCAATGTGCAGTACCACTCATGCCCAGTGCGCGTCCTTTGTCACCAGCCTGACACGCAGCTAGCACCCATCAGACGCCCGCAGCCTGCCCCGCAGTCCCCATCGCACCTGGCCCCCCACCCGGAGGGGAACGCTCCAGCTCCCCACTTGAAAGCAAACCCGGAGACGTAGTAGTTTGTCTTTCAGATTGTGTTTCAAGCTTACAATTTGGAGGTATACAACATTTGCAATTGCTACCAGTCCTCATCACCCTGCTGCACGCTTCTGGGAAAAACAGTGATAAAATTCCCAGATTTACAGGTGAGGATCTCACAAGGAGGAAAATCAAGGCACTAATGAGAGTGGAGTATCAATATTTCAATGCTACCTCTAGCATTTCTTTCCTGGTATTAAAAACATGCTTCTAAGTTCCAAACAAGCACCTTATCCTGTTCTTGCTCCACACTAAACATTTAACAATGCAATTGCTGTCAGCAGGAAAAACAGGACCATGAAGTCAAGTCCATTTGTGATCCCATGGAGGAGTGAAACAATCAGGGATGAGACGAAGCTGGCCACCAACTCCAGGCTGGTTCCCAAATTGCTGCATCCTCCTTCAGAAAGCCCCTGCTCAGGGGTGCCTACCTTTGTGAGCAGAGCTTCTTACTAATGCACATCTGAGGTCTAAGTCCTCAGCATTCACTTTGGTCTTCCCCCAAAGCAAGCCCCTGCGAGGCCACACGTAACCGTGGCAGTCATCCCAGAAGGGCTGCCGGAGAAGTCAGCGGCTGTACGGCAACATGGGGCTTCTTCAGACACTGAAGAGGGGAAAAAAGAGAGAGGCACGTACGTGCTTTGGAGCATGCAGCTGCCAATGCTGCCTATGACACTGGCTCACTGATAGCACGGAAGAGCCCCGAGGCTATCGCAGTTTCCAGGGAAAAGGTGAGGCACTGCAAGAACATCTCCAAGAGCAGTAATGGCACTTCGTGCTTCATGTAGCACTTTTTTTTTTTTAGAGCACAACAAAACTCTAAGCAAATAGTCAAGGGCAATAGTTGAGATCCCGGCTGATTTACAGACACACAGACAGCAGATTCATCCTGGGCACAGCACAGTAAAGCAGCTACATAGCTGGAAATAACACTCAAGTCCTACCAACTTGAGCAAACTCCTTCATTATTGCCACAGGCACCAAACACTGCATCCTGCTCTGAATCCCTTGCTGAAAACTCCCCTCTCCCACACACCTTTCCACCAGCTCTGAAGCAAACAGAGAGAGATTGTGGTACTATTGGTGGGCGAGACATCTAAAGCTGAGCAGCGTGAACACCGCCAATGGAATTGCTACATTCCAGTTAATTCTTCTAACCCACTGTTAAGGTCCCTCCCAGCTCCGTGGATTTATATACGTTTGCTCCACAAATGGCCAAAATCCCTTATTGAAGGGTCTTCCACTCCTTTCCACGCATCTCAGGTTGCCTTATCAACAAGCGCAGCAACAGAGGCTGAGCTAGCGCAGTGCTATCAGATAACGTAGGCAATATGTTGACGCATGCACAGACTGCAGCTAAGAAGGACCTTCAGCATTTTAGAGCTGTGTTTTGGGGGGGCAGAAAAGGGTGTTCTGTATTCTGTCCTCTTGCCCCAGCCCTGGTTTAACAAGCCCCCTTCAAGGCAGGCTCTTAGCAGAGAAGTCACTGATCGAACAGATATCTGTCCTCCTCCACTCAAATATTATAAACTAAGGCTTTCATGATTTCAACCTCTTTTGGGTCCTAGCTACATCACATCTGTAAACAAGATAGGAGGCTAAGAGCCTCAGTGTAGATGGGACATGTCCTTATTGCTGCAGCCTGGTTAAACCCCAGATTAGTCCAGTGTTTTGACAATTAGGTTCCTAGCTTGAGTTGGGGAGCTGATGCACTGTAACTCTAGTGGCAGTGTGGAAAAAGGCAGGTGCTAAATACAGCAATGAAAAAAGACTCCAAAATGATGAGAAGTGCACAGAGGTGATACAGTCCTCATCCCCCAGCAATATCAAAAAGTAAAAAAAATATATAAAAGAAATATAATTAAAGTAGCCTGTGCCAGGGAGCAGGAGAATGGCCTACAGTGGAGCTACCAACCCATTCCACTAGCCACCCCAGATACAGCAAAGATGCCAGCAACGCACTGCTGCGTGAGCATCACACAACGGTCCTGCCACAGTATGAGAGTCCTGCTGCTTTCCGGAGCATCAGTACACTTGGACTCTCAAAAATTCAGCTGAAACAGGAGCCGCTGTGGCTGCTGGATAGCCTGATGCTTGCTGAACCCCAGCCAGGGGGCCCACGCCTGCAGGTGTCTGTGTATCAGTCGGGCACACGCGCTGCGGGGGAGAGAACTTGCCCAGCTGGCAGCACTGTCCAGGCAAGGCTCCAGCGTGGGCCTGCACGTAACACTCTCCGAAGGCACCTCTGGCTTGGTACGGGGAAGAAGGGAGGCTGTGTCCTGCAGCATGGCCGTGCTGAGATCCCTCATGTCCCAGAGCATAGCTGTGTTGAAGCCCCTGGCTCTGAGCATCGGGGTGCTGCGTCTGGAAAGCAGGAAGAGCCAGAGGCGAAGAACAATAGTAGCTTTGGGTGGGGTAGGCACCTGGTGCAGGGTTAATCCTGTGCAGGAAGAAAACAGAAGGTTACACTGTGTTCAAAACTGGCATTGCCTAATTAGCGCTGGAAGTGCCCTGGGGGTAGTTTTCCTCCTGACCAATGCTCAAAAAGGTCACTGCAATCCATCAAAGAGATTCTACAACAAGAGAAGCTCTTATTATAAGCAGCCCTTGAGTAAAAATAGGTTTACTGGTCTCCCAGGACAGATGTTCCCACTCCCAACCCACACCAATTCCACACCCACTGAACGAACGCGGTTCTTGGCCCTGAGTCTCTTTTGCGCAGGGAATACGCAAGCCAAACTGCAATGTGCTTTAAGGTTTCCGTACACATCCTCCCTGCCTTCCACTGAACGACACATCTGCTAAGTTATTAATCAGGAGAAGTCACAGCTGCCAAGTGTTATTTATCAAGAAGCCATAAAGGCCTTTGGTGCGAGTAAGAGCCCAGGAGATAGAACGAAAAGGGAAGGAGGAGAGAGTTACAAATGAAATTAATCATTCAGAAGCAAGGTCTAGAAACAGCCTTTGCCAACAGAAGGCATGACTCATCCCGCCAAAACGTATCAAGAGAGAAGCGATCTGCCTAGAAGCCAAAGCCTCTGGGACTTCAGGAGTACTGCTCAGCCCACGCACAACACTAAGATGAGCGCTGAGAATCAAGACAATATTTGTGAAGACCCTGACCGCCAGATACCCAGCAAGCATAAGAGACTGGCTCATGCTGGGGTTTTCAGGCTTGGATTTTTTTTTTTTTTTATGTGGGGTGTGGGTTTGGTTTTGGTTTGGTTTTTGTTTTATTTGTGGACACAAAGATGATGTCAAAGCCTGGACCTCCTAAAAATGTCTCCTCTCTGGTGGCAAGTTGATGCCTGAAGTCTTATGAAAATTAGAAAAAAAAAAACAAAAACGCAAACCATCAAGAGCTCTTACTTGGGAATAAGAATCAAAATAATAAAAATTAAGCCCCAGAAGCACATATAGAACTTGTGTCTAAGACACAGAGACATGCAAATTTAGCTGCAGAAATGGAAACATCCTAGAAACACCTTCCCACGCCCTGCTTGATAGTCAAATGTTTATGTAAATACCTTTGAGCCAGAACAGTCTATTTATGCCATCTCACCTAAAGAAAGCAGGTTTAGACACAGAGCTGAGACGCTGTGCACAACAGTTATTAGCAGAAGCGTGTCGCCAGAAGACTGGTGCAGGCTCAGCATGCAGCAAGACAGTCCCTCCTCCCAAAAGCGGCACTTGCACAGCAGGAGGAGAGTAAAAACACAAACGCTGCTGGATCTGCCTGGGCTCCCCTGCAAGCACTCACATGTTTGAGTGCCCTAATGGATCTGGGGTACACTCCTGCTGCCGGCAAGGGTTTCTTTTACGGTTTCCCCTTGGGTGAGGGCAGATGCACACACTTGGGAGTGCTTCCACTTCAAAGAACACTTTACAGTGAGCTGATGACTTAAACGATACATAGAATTTAACCCTTAATAGAAAACCATCCTGCCTCTGTGAAACTGAAATGACATCTTAGAACAGAGAAAAATTTGACCTAGATTTCCAAGCTTTTTAGAATACAAGTGAGTTCTTATGGCTTGTAATATACACAAACTTAAAACCATTCCTGAACGTCAGCCAAGGCCCCAAGGTTTCTTTTCGGTAAAGCAATCTTGCCTTGACACTGAAAACATGCATTGAAAGGTCTACATTGAACTTCGTGACATCTTTAATTTATAATGCTCTGCTCCTACACAGATTTGGACATGACTCACTACAGCATTCCTGGGAGGCAAGGTGGGGCAAAGAAAAATAAAGATCACGCCCAGGGAGCAATATATCCAGGAACAAACGCCAGAAGTCCTAATGTCAGGGCAGAACTGCACGACTTAGCCTTCACGTCAGCCAAGCTGCAATACCTTCGCATGTGTACACACTGCCCTTGCAGCAAATGAGAGGTCTTTCACTGAAAGACCTGGTTGAGTTAATGGGTGATAACGTATTAATCACAGTAATGTCACCAGTGTAACATCAACGGGTCGGTACGTTCCCCTAAACGCCCAGAGTATGAACATGACAAGCACAATACAGCTTTTAAAGGTGATTGAATGCCTCCACTTATGCCTCCAAATTCCCCTGTATCATAAGATCTTTCACACGAACTCCTGTACTTACTTGCTGCTTTTGAAGGCTCTTCTCTCTGCTAAGGACCCCGGGATATATTTCAGCCCTGGTATCCTCTTCAGCAGACTGAAAGGGAACATCCGGTCCAGCTTAGAGCCCACCGACTCTGGAAAATCCAAGCAGAAACAGTAGCCAAGACCATCTGAAGTCAGCAGCATGTTAAGGAGGACCGCAGACAAACACACTCACTTCTGACACAGCCACACACAATCCCCCTCTGGCCACAAACCACTTTCCCTGGAGATTTCTCCCAGGTCTACCCAGCGCCATCTTCACAGACCACTGCCCTTCTCAGCTCCATGTTCTCTGCGTGCACGAAAGCCACAGGGGAAGTGGAAGCGCGAGGTGAAAAACAAATGCAGAACTGAGCGTAATGAGGACCGGCAAAGCCAGTGAGAGTTTGATGCAGAGCAAGAGCCCAGGCAACATCATTAAGCCAATGCATCTCGGCAATGAGAACCACAGCATGTCCTCCCCCTCACGAACCAGCAATCCCGCTCTGGTTCAGGGCTTCGCACTTGGAAAGGATACAGGCTTCCCCAGCTAGGAGCCCACACAGATTACTCAAGAGAGAAGAGCGGGGGATAAACCATGCTACGCAGAGCATAAACCATGGCACCAGCACCACTGGAACTCTAACCCCAAAAACCAGCGTCCTCTTCATCCGCGAGCGGGTGGTGGACACACCCAACGTAGCAAAAGCTACTGGCATGAATCCTTTGGCATCTTCCACCTCCGACACCCTCGAGACGACTGTCTCGAGTAAGAGGTACAGGAGGGCGGAGAGGACGGCAAACACGATGGTAAGGAAGCAGTGCTTCACAGTGCCAACATTCTTCTCAAAGCTGCCGGCAAAATACCAGATGATAATGGCACCGCAGGTCAAGGATATCAGGTCTTCATAGACAAAGATGTAGGTAACTAACCTGTGAACTGAGCACACCAGCACGTTAGAAAGGCAGAGGCAGCAATGAATTTATTTTAAACCACTACAATGACATGCTTGAGCAGACGGAGAGTGAGTGTACAGGATTAATTCATAAGCCTTCATTTCTATCCTGGTATAGAAGAGAAGGAACTCGAGGCCTTTAAAACCAGGCGTAAATAACCAAATAGAGTTAAAACAAGTGCTATCTTGGGTATCGCAGACATATGGAGTGACTCTTGCTGCTTCCTGGGAAGCTGCCTGGAAAAAAGCAACAGTATCTGTAGTAAATTTAAGTCGCATTAAAAGAGAAGGCAAGAGACGTAAAAATTACCTTTATAGTAACTATGATTTTGCTCAAAAGATAAACACTTCTTAAACTGCTAGAAGGCTGAGTTTTCTCACAAAAAGTGCCTGGAGGTTATCAGACCTCAGAAGTGCTCCCAGGCCCTCTGGTTAGCTGTTCTCCTGGGCACTCAGCGAGGACTGAGGCAAAGGGTTCTCCACCTCCCTCCCATCAACCTCAGACCGATGGCAAGAAACACAGCAGCTGCGAGCGTAACCCAGTGCAACCTGGCTGCCCCCCCGGAGACGTGCGAGGAGATGGCCGAGTTCACCCGTCAGCTCAGAGCACTGGACTGCTAGAAGAAATCACTCCATGCTGGTGAGCAGAAATGTGGTAATTAAGAGTGTGATAAAAATCGTTCTGTGATTACCAACAGGGACCGAGGAAAGCAAAGCCCCCAAGCTCCTAGCAGCATACCCCCACTCTGCACAGCGTCAAGAGCCAGAGATGGGAGCAGCCTGATATAGGGGGGCTGAGATGGATGCCCAGCAGGCTCGGTGCGGGCCAGGGGAAGCGCCTGGAGAGGGGGGAGCAGGGGCACAGAGCGGGGCATGGCGAAGGCCCAGAGAGGCAGCCACGGCGGGAGCAGCAGGCTCGGTGAGGGACTTGAGGAAGTGCCCAGAAACGGGGGCTGAGGAGAGGGGACCAAGGGGTTCAGGGCAGGGCACGGGGAAGGCCCGGAGAGGAGGGAAGCAAAGGCTCGGTGGAGGATTTGGGGGAGGCCTGGCATGGGGGACCGACGGGAGGGCAAGGGGCCGGGGAGGCGGAAGGGCCAAGGAGGCAGCGGCTGCTCACCCCGGCGGCCCCCGCTCACCTTCCCCCGCGCGCAGGGCGGCGGGCCGCAGCGAGGCGGCGGAGCGGGCGGCGGGCGCTCCCCGCAGCAGCCCGGGCGCGGAGGCCCCGAGCGACAGCAGCAGCGTGAGGGCAGTGGCGGCCGGCGGGCGCCCGCACCCCGCCGCCATGCTGCCGCGCGCCACCCCGCTTCCGGCCGCCGCCGGAAGGCCTGGACCGTTGCCGTGGTAACGCGAGGCGCTGCGGCGCCCCCGTTACCACGGAGACGGGCGGGGGGGGGGGGGGGTTCCCCTCCTTTTTAAAATTTTTTCTTTTTTTTTTTTTTCCCCTTTCCAGAAGGGAAAAATATCCCCGGGGAGAGGTGTGAGCTATCGCTGGAAGCCCACCCCAGGCTGGGTTACTGCCGGCTCTCTGCCACGCACAGCCTCCCCAGGACGCGGGGGGCCCTGCCGGCCCCGCCGAGCCGGGAAGGCCCCGTACACCCCCGTCCGCTCCCCGCTGCCGTGCCGCGGGGTTAGGCTGCTTGGAAGGGCCAAGCGTTTCCCTTCAGGTGTGATGGATGGAGGTGGAGAAGAGCGCTCGCACCAGAGCTGCGTCTGCCCACCCGCGCTGGCACAAACCGAGGGGTTGCCGAAAGACAGGCCTCCTCCACGTCAGCGCGTTACAAACCAGGCTAAACCTGCTGAAACGGCATCAGCTTTGCTGTTTATCTACAGTGTTGTGCGTGCACCGGCCAAACACACCACTGCCTGAGGGGAAGTGGCAGATGGAGGGGTGCTCTGGCACGGGAGCCCCTCGCCCTGAGAAGCCTCTGCGTGAGGAGAGGGACGTGCAGGAAAAAAGTGAGAAGCAGGGAGAAATAGAGGCTTTGCTCCAAGTGTGGTGGGAGGCCCCCAGCAGTGAGCGGAGGACGTGGCTCCCATTGCCCAGTTCCTGGTGCTTGGACCTGCATCCGCTCGCCACGAACAGCTACGCGGCAGAGACGCTCGCCTGCCACCAGCTCCTCCTCCGGACAAGACCCCAGTTGCTGGCTGCTGGCTCAGGTCTAACAAGAGGCCCATGAGGTCTCATCTACAGGGAAGGATCAGAAGAAACACACCTTCCCCCACCCCCTCTGATTTTGCAAAGTGGGGAAAGCATTTGAAGCAGCTGGGATCTCTTCCAGCCGAGTGGGATGAGCAGAGAGCTGAGAGTCCAACATCTTTTCCCCACCCCAGCTTTAAAGTTTTTTGAAAGCAACAGGAGAGCACAGCACAGATCTATCAGCAGGCAGACGGACACGTGAGCTTGTCACTCTTGTCTCAATTAATGCCGTTTTCCATTTATGAGAATCCTTCCATCTCTGAGGAACGTAAAGGCACTGAGAGGCTCTACGCGTTGTTTGGGATCTGCCCTAATCCCAAAGGCAGCCTTTGTGAGAGGTCCCGGGTTGTCGCAGACAGTGGAAGGCTAATGGTGCGGGAGAAGACGCTCGCGGCTGGAGGAGATGAAGTTTTTCAAGGAGAAACCAAAAGGCGGAGAGAGAGTTCAACCCCTTTTTTAAATTAATCATTCTAGTCACTGCTTGTTTTGCAGAAACTTATTTTAGGCTGTGGCAATGGGATTTGCCTCCCGCTGCTATGCCCGGGGAGGGAAAGAAACAGCCCAACTTGTTTGCAAATCTGCTGAATCCATTCAGCTGAAATCAGAGAATGCTCTTTAAAAAAAAAACAGGGTAAAACCTCGCAGCGCTCACTGTTTCCCCGGCTGATACACGCGCAGACTGTCACTAGCCAGAAAGCGTGCAACTGTTAACTTTCCCTCTCCAAGTCTTGCGAGAAGGTAGCTTGACCTGAAACAAGAAATATGACTGCTAAAAAACAATCGGATGAAATAACCAACGTTGCTTTTGCCGTCGTTTCAGTTCATTCCTCATTAATTCAGTTCGGTCCTCGTTAATCTTCCTTTCTGAAGCAATGTCTCCTGTTTCATATATGTCCTTCCCAAGATCACGATCCCTTTTCTTAGAAAGCCATTCTCCAAGACGATATTTGGCTTTTTAAGAGTCAGACACTCTGGCAAACCTCTTTTTTTTTTATTCCCTAGGACCCAGATTTTGGATGTTTTCTTTAACTCCATCTCAGCATCTCGCTTCTTTTCCTGGCTGTGCACGCCCGAGGTGTAGCGAGGACTTTCCCCCCTGGCTGCTGTGAAGTTTGGCATGGCGAATTCTCTTTTGGAAAGCGTGAAACACCCTCCGGCCCAAATGGCGATGCACAATCGGGGTGCCGAGAGGGAACCGGGGGGGGCTGCTGGTGCGGAAAGCCGGGCATCCGCCCGGCTTTCCGCACCAGCAGCCCCCCCCGGTTCCCTCTCGGCACCCCGACCATACCCTGCCTGTTTATTAATTAAAGTAATTTAATCTTTCAAGCGATTCCCGGCCTCCCTGCACAGCCTCGTACAACCCAGCGCGCCCGTACAGCGCCGAGCACCCGCCACCGCCCCCTCCCGCTGGTACAACCCCCTCTCCCCCCCTCCGACCGCGGTGACTTGGTACGGCCCATCTCCTCCTTCCCTCCCTCCCCCCCCCCCCCCCCCCCCCCACTTCCCCACGCGGGTGGTAGGCGCCGCGCGCGCGGATTGGCTGCCCGGCCCCGCAGTCCGCGCGAGCTGCGGGTGCTTCAGTGTGCGCGCGGCCGGCGCGGCGCTTGGTCTCTCTCTCTCTTTCTCTCTCTTCCCCCTCCTTCCCTCAGCCCGGTTAAGCGGCCGCCGCCGCCGCCATGGCTTCGGGTAGGTGCTTCCAGGCCCGGCGGGCTGAGGGGATGTTGGTGGCGGCTCCGTTTCTCGTCGCCTAAACGCGGGGTGTGTGGGGGGCGCGGGAGGGTGGGCGAGCGCCATGTGGCGCAGGTGGAAAAGGCCCGCGGCCATGTTAGGGGGGAGACGCGGCCCTTTCCCCCTCACACACCCTCCCGTTCGCCCGCTCCGCGCTCCCTGCCGACGGGGAGGGGGAGGGGAGCCACGCCCCCGCTGATGGCCCCCGGGGCCACGCCCCCTTTCGCTCGAGACTACGCCCCCTCCCCGGGGAGCCCCGCTCCGCCAGGCTGCCTGGACCCGCCCCTTTACGGCCGGGGGCGTGGCCAGGTCGGCCACGCCCCCCTGTGTCGCCACGGGGTGGGGGGCGTGGGGGCAGGGTCCCATTGGGGTCACCCGCTCGGGTGTTGCGTGGGAGGTAGGCCCCCTTTTGGGTCTAGCCCCCCCCCCATCCCCCCACCGTGTGTGGGATCCCCCTTTGGCTTGTGCCACACAGCTCCCGGGGTGAGATGTGGACCCCGTTTTGGTTCATGCCCCCCATTGTAGGTGTGTCGTGTCGTCCCCCCCCTTTGGGCCGTGTACCCCCCGGTGTGAGATGTAAGCCTCCCCCTTTTGGGTTATGGTCCTTCCCCCGTGTGGGCCCCCCATTTGGGTTGTATGTGTATGTCCGTCCCCCCCCCCCCGCCGTGTGAGATGTGGCCCTGCCTTTCAGTTGTGCCACCCCCACAGCATGGTTTGTGTGCTCCCCTTTGGGTCAACACCCCCCATGGAATGCAAAAGCCCCCTCCCTTGGATTGTGTCCCCCCCTAGCATGGGCCATGCCCTCCCACCCCCCGGCATGGGACCCACCTTTGTGTCCCCGTATCTGCTGCGTCTGCTCTGCATTCTGCTCTAGTAGAATGCCCCCCCCCCCCGAGGGTGCCAGCATAGGGAAGGGGGTAGCTCCACAGCCCCCTGATGTGGGCTTAAAAATGCACTGGATGTAATTCTTTTCCCAATGGAGGCCTTTAGTTGAGTATGGAGACAGTACGTCTGCTGTCCCAGATGACTTTGCACAGCCCAGCTTCTCCTGGGGCTTCTGCGAGCACCTTGTGTTGCTGTTTCTTCATCCTTTTTGAGGCAAAAATGTTTCGGTCCAACCAGCAGTGATGCCCCGGTGAAGCTGTGGATAGGTAGCGTACCCCAGAGTGGCAGAAGGAGTTCCAAGGCTGTAAGTGCTTTGTGGAGTGAGCCATGTTTTGTTAGCGTTGAGCCATTTTAGTGTTGTCTCACGTTACATATATGAATGATAGAGAATGAAAACAAAACAAAGCAAGGTATGTTAAAGGAATCCTTTAATGCAAGTAACAGTTCTTTACCATGAGAGTAAAACATGTCCAAAGGTACTGTAAAATGAGTTCAGACGATGAATTCTTCTACTAAATGAGTAAAGTTTGGCAGTAAACTAAAACCACTTTCTTCACAGACCTCAAGTCAAGCACCTGAGCGTCTCCTCTCTTTTTACTCTATGGCGATGCTCAAACATGAGATTCTTTTTCTGTTGAGAATGCTACGGAAACAATGCTGCTTCTTTATATGAATTACTTTGTATGAGAACTTCAGTTTTCAAATGTACGCAGCAGATTCTTCTGTCTTAAGAGGAGTACACTTCCTCAGCAGTGCAAGGTGACTAGGCTGCTATGCCCCACTTCATTCACAGGAAATTTTTCCATGAGCTTTTTAAACATTCAGAAAAAATGTGTATCCAGGAATTTCCAGAATAACCTGTCTGTTGTTTCTGAAAATATTTACAGACTCTTGTCCCCGTTGAGCCCACCAAAATAAATCAATCAGAAGTCTGTAGACTAAGAGGTACAACAAAGGATGTAGAAAAATGTATGAATAAAGGAAATTCCTCTGATTCTGTGTATTCATATTTTACAGGCTCCTTATGTGGTTGCTTGCAAACTTTTTCTGAAATTTTGTGGTTTGGCAGAAGTTCGTAAGGGAGAAGCTAAGGAGATTAAATGTAGTCCTTCAATTTATAGTTAATTACATTCTTACTCAAGAATTTTTTCTGATAGAACCATTAATATTCTTTGCTTTAATTAGCAGCATTAATGGCATATAAATTTTAGAGTTAAAGCATAGTTTTAAAATGTGGTTACCTATTTAATAGTAATCTTTGTGATAATTTAAATTGAAATGTAAAAATTTGACCTTCATCTCATTAAAAACAATAAACATGTTTGAGTTGCACTTTTACGTTGGTTTTTTTAATCGCTTTTCATTATGAAAAGGCACTGAAATATTTGTGTAGCAGTGCAGAAGGAGGGGAATGTTTCACATCTGAGTGAAACTGCTTTATAGGACATGTGAAATGAAGTATTATTTCATCTCATCTTAGCTTTTGGTAAATGTTTCTCTAACAGAATATGAAATTTGATGCTTTGTGTTGCTTTGAGGAGATACTTTACCATTAAAAAATGTCTGAATAGCTTAGGTGATATCCTCATCTTGGAAGTATATGTGCTTGTGTTTAAGTATATGTGTAAGTACTGGCAGGGTTGGATTTATAACCAGCTGAGAGAGAGGTATAACGAACAGACTTTGAGCAATTTGATGGGTGTTTTGATTGGAAAATGGTTATAGTCGTTTATAGTTTATGACGTTTACCCTGCATTGTAATTCACTCTTGGTTTTGGCTTTTTAGTCAATTCTAGGTGTAGAGGTGAAAGAGTGAGTGGGGGAAAGACTGAAATCAGGAATGAAAACAGGGAAGTTCTTAATAGTTTTTATTAGACTGCGACACCACAATATTTGTACAAATTCTTGAAGTGATATGAAAGGAACAGGAAAATTGCAGGGCTGTTATCCAGAGTGACAGTACTGGTGAGGCTGGTAGAGAAAGGAAGAAAGAGTTTGGTTTTTGACAAGAAGGTGGGAATTTCAAGCAAAAATGTCAAGGGGAATCGAGACTCCTGCGTAGAAAAGCGAGGTCGACAGAGGCCGTGTAGTTAAGAAGTTGGTAGGGCGCAGAGCAGCCTGGGGCGTGTGGTACCTCTGAAGAGGTGAACCCTGCTTGTGACCAGCTGAATTCTGAAGGGTCTGAGGTTGATGGAGCAATGGTGTGTGTTCTGTGTGTCTGCACCTGTTAGGTGCAGCTGGCTTGGGAAACGAAATCTTTCCCCTATATAGTAAGAGCTTTTAACACATAAAAATTTGCAGTTTTGCAGAAGACAAGGAAATCCATCATTGTGCAATTAACAAGATAAAATAATGTGATAAGCTAATTCAGTAAAGACAAAGCACCCTATTTAAGAACTGAATTCCAGCTAGCCAGTAGTAGAGTTTTTCATAAGGTTGATAGCTTTTACAAATTAGATGCTCTACTTTCGATACAAGTCAAACCATTTAAATGAGTTTTTTGTTCTTTAACTTGAGGTCATATTTTGAAATTCACATTCTTCCAATGTGTTTCAAGAATCGGTTTCCGTGATAAGAGGTTTACGGTTTGAGCTATCAGTAATGTTTCTCTTTTTGCAATATGAAAGAAGAAGGGAAATGTCATGGTTCCTCCATCCCTGATTTTACATCTCCAGATTCTGCCTGTGTCTGCGCCCTTTTGCTAGGCAGAGCTTTCTTACAGCATCTTAAAAAGGGGTTCAGTAGGACTGAGCTCCTTAGCTTCACTTGAGTAATTAAGCTGCTGCGTTCTGTTCATTGACGATGGCACTGTATTCGATAGCCATTAGAGGGGGTTGTGCAGTCCTGAATATTTGAAGAGGAGCCTTGAAAATGGAATTCAGATCCTTCAAAAGGAAAGTTCAAAGCGGCTATATCTGTGTCCTGTCCCCTGCACCCTGTGCTCCTGTTGTCCCGTTCTTAGCGTTTTCTTTTTTTGTTAATAAATAGGAGGCTGTCTCATTCTGCAGGGAAAGTAGCTGCATTGTCCAGTGTACTTGAACCTTTCTCCCTCTCCCCAAATTTCTTCCTCTTACAGTAGGTAGAGGAATAACATGTTAATTGGAAGTTCTCAATATGACTTACTTCTTTTTCTAGATTCTGGAAGTTACAGTCAGTCTGGGGGCCAGCAGAGGTATGTGTGAGGTTTTTTGCTGTTAGCAATTACATCTGCAAAATAAAAGGCCATTTAAGATTCCCAGCATGATGCTTGAATCTTTGGGCATGATACAGTGTTGATACGTTTTTGGAATTACAGGTGCAGAAAGCTTGCTGCCCTGGGTCTTTATTAAGATGTCTTATAGAACAGGAAAAAAATTTATATTCCTGAAGGGAAGACAGTAAGCAGGTTTAAATTGGAATGACATCTTTTAATAGTAAAAACTTTTGAAATGTCATGAATATAGAGAAATATTTCTCATATGACTGCCTTAAGCTGTTCACTAAGATTTTAGTCAAAGGTTATACAAGTGTAAAGATGATGGGCTATATAGATGTAAAATTTTATTTTTCCATTTTATTTTCCTGTTGGAGGGAAATTTTTGTTGAAACCCTCTGATAACTGGTCGTAATTGTGAAATTTAAAATCCAGTTCATAAAATAGCTGCAAGTTTGGGGCTTGGGGGGGATATTTTGATCAGTGAAACAAAAGTGTTTTTATGGAAGTATGAAAATCACAGCTGATACTGACTGTGCTAATGAAGGTCCCAAGGTTCTATGCATATAGCACTGTGTGAGTTTGAGTTTATATCTGAGTATGATATGAGTTTCAGCACATGGTTCTTCTGTCAGTTCACGAAGTCTTAAAGTGGCAGAATAATGAGTAAGTATAATCTAAGGCTAGTGTGGTTTTTGATGATGTTATTGTTGAATAGTCCAACATATACCAAATTGACAGTAATTGATTAACTTTATAAGAACATACTGAAAAACTTAAAATGCCTTGGTTTCATATGATGAAGTTTTCTGTGACTCTGAAGAATCTGTCAAATTACAGTAAGCCCAACTTTCATGTACTTTAAATTTACACTTGAAACAGAGCAGAAATTAAAATAAGCTCTTCTGGCTTCTGACAGTCAACTATGGTTATCGTTAGTTTATTGATGCAGTTCTAATATGCCTACAACTGCAGTACTTGTATTAAACACCTATTTTGGAATGAAAACAAACTTAAAATATCACCAAAAATACCTTTGCTTTCCAACCCATGTGGAGGGCATTGTAAGCATTTACTAAATGCATTTTTCTCTTGCAGCTATTCGTCCTATGGCAATCAGAGCAGTCAAAATTATGGACAAGCACAGGTAAGTTGAAAGCAACACTGTGTCTTTCAAAGCAGATGTTCCTTGAGTAAAAAGAATTGTTCCTGGGTGACCATATCTGGGCCAGGAAGAAGTCCATTCTCAGCTGTGCTTGATGTTTGCAGTCGTGTCTAGCGAAGGAAAACTGTAATTAGCTGCTGTGGAAGCGACACTTATTTGAGTACGTTCTTTAAATTACAGGGATATTCTGGTTATGGGCAGAGTGGAGACAATTCATCCTACGGACAGAACTATGGAAGCTATCATGGGAACTATGGACAAAATCAAACAGGTTTGGCTAGCTTGTTACATTCATTGGCAGTAATTAAAAGGTGAATATTTGCTAAAAATTCTCTTCCTCAATTTGCAGGTTATGGACAAGATTCCCAGGGATATGATGATGAATCCAGTTATGAAAATCAGAATCAGAGCTCATACAACCAGCAGTCTTATGGCAGTCAGGGGCAGCAGAAAGGGTCGTCTAGAGGGTAAGGAAGCTGAGATTAACAGTATCTATTTAAAGAACTGTCTAGTAGTTGTACATTCTTAGCTAGAGCTATAACAAATTTCCTGCTATCATTGCTAAAAAAAGGACAAATATCTGAAAATCCACATTCTTAAGACATTTTTAGTGCCTGAAAGAACAGGAGGTAAGGGAAGAATATTCCTTGATGTAAGGAGGATGGATGCAGTTATTTTGAAGTCAAGCTGTACGGGGAGATACACGTTAGAAAATCTTTGGATAGTGACTACGATGAGGAATGGACTTGGTAGAGAGTATTTTTGATTAAGAAAAAGATAGATCGACTACCTCTCCAGTCACATTCTTTTGTATAAGCTTACAGTACTCCTTATTAACTTCAAATAAGCTGTTAGCAACGCAATTCTTAGCTGTTCTTAGATTTGTAGACTTATTATCTGGCTTAGAATGCGTGTTTGTGGTGAAAGAAGGGGAAGGGATTCGGAAATATCATTTAAGAAATATCTTTTCTTTTTCCAACTAAGTAGGATTCTCGAAACATCATGGTTTTATATCCTTATCAATAACTTAAATATGCATATGTGTACTGCACTCTGATTCAGGACTTCACGCTATTACAAATGTATTTCACTTGTTAAGTGATGTTGTACTCGAACCAGTTTCAGGAGGATTAATGATACAACTTTTAAAGTATGTTGGAAAATACGACCGAACTTCCCGTAATGACTTATAAGGCCACTTTATTATCTAATTTACAAGCTTCATGCATACACCCCAAGGTTACTGCTTGCTGCATTAGATCTTTATTGAGGATCATGTGATCTCTTTAAAATACACTGTCATGTACTAAACTTCATTCTTGTGTCCAAGGTCCAAATATTTCTTGTATTTTTTTTGCAAGCTGATAGAACAATCTGGACTTCAGCAAACCTGTAGTTGGTTTCTGGTTTTGTAGTTACTATTACAAAACATCTTAATATAAACAAGCAAGGTCTTAATCTGTTAGCAGTAGGTGCTGTTGCTCAGAGTGTCTTTTTTGCATCCCTAAAGAAGGCAGGAACATGGTTAAGTTTTGTTTTGCTTTGCTTTGTTTTCTGGGTGTTTATTAGGGCTGTACAAAGGTACAGGACGAGGCAATAATGTAGTTTTTAACTCTGTAGACATCTAGCGGGGAAAAAAATGCAGTAGGGCATAGATTCTCCAACAAGTTGGTTTTGACCAAGAAAATGGAAAAAAGACATTAGAGGGAAACTTTTCAATGTATGGTTGTAACAAGTAAGGAGAAACTGAGAAATTAAATTATAGCAACTTTGAAGAGGATGGCCACAAAATTGTAGCTCTCGTATCCTAAGGGAGGGAAGGAAGGAAAACCAGCAAATAGTGAATGCTCTCAGTGGTGCTTCCTTTGTGATGGTGCAAAGGCTAAAGTGGAGCTTACTTTTTTGAAGTGAAGATATTAACAAAAATCTTCACAATCTCTCTGCCACTGGGATTAGTTATGTTAAAGCTAAGATCTAGGCTAGAACTGGGAGAGAGCAGACTAGATGGTATTTACACCGCTGGGATATTTTGAGATTGGTTGGACCCAATGGACTTCATCTTAGAGTGCTTTGAAAAGCTGGTGGAAACTTTCTGTAGGCTCTTAGATTTGTTTGTTTGTTTTTCTGAGACGTTTTGGCTCGCAAGTAATATTGCCAAAGACTGGAGGGTGGCAAATGTAGTGCCTCATCTTTTGGAAACGGGGTGGAAGCAGGGAGGAGGAAGAAAAGAAAGGGCGGCAGAGGTCGGTGATTAATTTCAATTACTGAAAACATAATACGGTTAAGCCGCAACTAAGTACCCAGGGGGAAAACAAAGGTATGAGTAACAGCCAGTGTTTCCTCAATGCAATTTATTTCTCATAAATCTATATAATGTCTTGCTATGAAAGGGTAACTCAGCTGGAACTATTCTCTTATATATGTGGATTTCAAAATACTTTTATTTCTGCCTTGGACACTGAAGTAGCCTAGGGAAGTATGGGGTAGGTGAGATTTCCTTGTGATTGCTATGAAGTTGTTATTAGTCAGAGAAGAGTTACGACTCCCTCTTAGAATGTATAGCAACATTGTGCTGGAGTATCCTAGATGTGATACTGGTCAATGTTGCTGATGAAAGTTGGTGGCATAGTATACATAGATGGCACTAAAGTGGGAAGAACTGCAAGTATGTTAGAGGACATCACAAGAGTTAGAAAAGTTCTTGGCAAAATGGTAGAACGCCCAGAAAAAGACAGATTGCAATTCAGTGAAAGCAAAATTTTGGGATTTTTTTTTTTTTGTAGTCGGAATTATCAGCTGCACCATACAACGTGTGCAGCAGGGGTCTTCCTTGCAGTTCTGTAGAGAAGGATTTGGCGTTTAGCAGGTCATGGGCTATTGGTCAGCCATTGTCATGCTACTGGGGAGAGGGGAGAAAGCAAGCATTGTACTGGGGTGTGTAAAGGGAGTGTTGCTGTTAAGTTACATTTACAGTGGAAACTGAGGATGTCTCGAAAGCGATGGTAACATACTGTTTTCTGCCTTGCTTTTATTGGAAGCCAGATATATCCCAATAGAGATGAAACATAGAGTATTTTCATATCTGTATGCCAGTAATGACTGGGAGGTAACTGTGACTAGGAAATTTTAGCAATGTCATGGATTTTCAGCCATTATTTTGCTCTCTCTTCTGTGAACATTTAGCTATTAATACAAATTCTGTTTATTTTAAGTGGAAGAGGCTCTTATGAACAAAAGTCAAACTATGGTCAGCACCAAAGCTCTTATGACCAGCAGTCAAGCTATGGACAAAACCAAGACTCTTATGACCAGCAGTCAAGCTCATATGACCAGCAGTCGGGCTATGGCCACCAGGGCTCATATGACCAGCAGTCGGGCTATGGCCACCAGAGCTCGTATGACCAAAAGTCAGGCTATAACCAGCACCAAAGCTCATATGGCCATTCTCAGCAATCCTACCAGTCTCAGAAGGGAAGCTATAGCCACAACAGCCAAGGTAAAATTCACAGGTTGAATTCAATATTGGCTAATGACATTGAGCAGAAACACTGTGAAATAGTTGGATTTCCTTCCACAGACAGCTGATTTGATGAATAGTTAAAGCCCTTTTTCCATGTTGATATTCTTGGGGAATGTTTTATTTGTTAAGACTTTCAAAACATTATGCAGAGATGAAAAACTGTTGGGGCCCCAAAATTGTTGCATTTGCATTTGTTGGAGGCAGCCTTACAGAGTCCATGTCCCTGAGTTCTGCAAATTCTAGATGGAATTTTCTTCTAAGCTATTTTGTACTTTCTTCCTGCATGAGGGTGACATGTCTTGATCAGTCATGAAGAACTTTTGCACTTCACATTCCAGCTTTACGCTGTGTAGGTGAATTCTGAGATAGAATGAAATGAGAAGTTTAAGATCAACCGTTTTTTTGCAGTAGCTTCACGCAAGCAGCACAACCCACAGTCTTTATCCTTGTTCTGTCTTCAGTGATGTCTTTTGCAAACTGGGAAGGCTATATGGAAGTAGAATGAAAAGTATATTTTAGACAGTATGTGTTTATGTTTGGAAAATGGAGTGTAATTAAGGTACAGAGTGTTTACATTCCGACATACCTTGTGACTCTGGAAGCCAAGGGAGATAACTGGGAAAAAAAAAATCAAACTTCGCTCCGTTACTTTTTGGCATAGATAATGTAAGAGAGATTTAGGAGTTGATGCTTTCCAGGTTTAAATGGCAGACTTGAGGGTGAAAAAATATGTGGGGTGGGAATTTTCACTGCACTGCAGTTTGCATGCACTACAATTTACTCGTGTTTTGTTTTGTTTTACTCATTCCTTCAGATGATCGTCGTGAAAAGAGTAGGTATGGAGAAGATAATAGAGGATATGGCGGGTCACAGGGAGGAGGTAGAGGGGGATATGACATGGATGGAAGAGGTCATATGTCTGGATATAGGTAAGTGATCTCATTCCAGTGCCTGCACTTCCTTACCCTTGTTTCTTATTATTTAGCTGTTTTTAATTTTTGTTTACTATATGTCTATTCCTACTGTCGTTCAGATTTAGATTTCTAAAAATGGAAGGTTTCTAAAATTAAACCTTTCTGTACTGCACAGAAATGTATTTTGCCTAGGAAAAGCTTTTAGGTTCAGATAGATTGAGACCAAGCATTTGATTGTTATGACAC
This sequence comes from Mycteria americana, assembly GCF_035582795.1. NCBI lineage: Eukaryota > Metazoa > Chordata > Aves > Ciconiiformes > Ciconiidae > Mycteria > Mycteria americana. Next base: position 7,991,855 of record NC_134379.1, on the reverse strand, counting down.
ATAGCTGCATTTTATTTACATGAGTTGCAATACAAAAACTGCCTGAGCCCATCCCTTGAAATAAGATATTTGAAAACCTGTAAAAATCTATTTTCAATGACAAGAAAACCAACAGCCAAGGATTGAGAAAGTTTTATAAAATTCATAGCTGAGGTAGCTAACATTTTAGCAGGGAAGTATTTTGACTTTACAATGACAGATCATTACACTGAGGTTGGCTAATTATCTTTCTGCTTCCTAAATAATTTAGGAGTAATTTAGTTATAACGTAACTTGTTCTTTACTGGTTTTTTTTCAGTTTTAAAATTCTATTACAAGACAATTTTTATTGGTTTAGCTGCCAGTCTAAACACATTTATTTTAGGTAGATTTTAAATACTAACAATACTGTTACCCCTTCTGCCATTGCCTTAGGCCCTGTTCCTGTCAAGAAAATTTATGCACATATTTAATTTTGTGCTTGCAGATGATTTCATGCATAGGTCTGAGAGATTGGGACCTTTGCTTTAAATCCTATTGAATTAGGCCAGATGACGTTATTATTTCTTAATAAACTGTCACGATTGGCTGCCCTTTACGTACCTCTGTGAAATGGTTGGGGGTGTAGAGTGCTCATGGATGCAAAGTAAGAATGTTGAAGCTTCCCGTGAGCTTTGAAGTGTTGCTTGTCAGCACCACTTATCCTTTAATAGGCTGCACAGTTCTGGGGTATTGCTACAGCTCCAGATGAAGAACTCTAATTATACAATGCTGTTTGTTTGAACTGATCTAATTTAAATAAAATAATCCAACAGTGTGTTAAGACTTGGTTACTTTTTAAAGTATTTCTTTTTAAACCATATTTTAAATTTGCCTGCTCCTAAGGTGGTCCCAAATTGTACTTTATGGCTTGCTGTTTCGATGACGTAGGTGGACCCTATCTCTCCTAATTAGGTGTGGTAGCACAATTACAAAAGCGTATGAATAGTTATTTTATGTTACAGTTTGCTGGGGTTTTATATAATATAAACTTAACTAGCAAAGTAATTTCTAAGTTCGTTTTCAGTTAAAACTGAACAGCTTTTTAAAATTAGCTTTTCTGTGTGAATGAGGGATTTTCATGTTCCTATGATAAAATCTGGGTTTTTAAAAAATTGTTTATAGGTGAGCCCTTTTCAATAAGAGGAATGAATGTGAGCTTCAAAAAACATACTTTTGGTAGATTTTATCACTTGGAAACAAACTTCTGTCTTTGCAAGATGAAGTAAGATAAATTAATGTCTGTGAAAATAAAGCCTCTTCCCATATTTTTCCAAAATGTAAGAAAAATTTTGTTCACACATCCATGTAGATAACGGTACTTCAGTGGACTTGAAAGCCAAAAGAAGGAAAAGAGTGGAGGTGAATGGAGAAATGGGGGAAAATACAGCAAAGTGGGAAGACATTGATTAGGAAGTCTGTCTGCTTCTCTTAAGTGATGCAGTCTTTAATGTTGTTTGCAGTGAAATTTTTCTGAAACTACGGTGTCATATATGTTTATTCAGTCCTTCTGCATATTATGATGGAGGATTCTGCTTCTGACATACATATTTTACCAAAGTCATGCTTATTAGAAAAGTGTAAAAGGTTAAATTAGATAACAAACTGTATAATCGAGGGGAAAATAACTTCTAATAAGGTAAGAAACCATGTTTAGCCCTGTGAAAATGGGGGGTTTCAGGGTAGTATTTTGGGTTTGTCTCCTTGGGTTTCATTTTTTGGTTTTTTTGTTTGTTCGTTTGTTTTTTCCTAAAAGCAGCTTGTGTAGGAACGTCAAGTCTATCTCCAGTAACTAGTTACTACTTTCATTTTTTTACTTTGATCACATTTTAATGCTTAACATTAAATTGTGGAAATTCCATAGCCATCAGGAAATCCTCTATCTAAAAATCTTGTCTACACAGGTATTTGTACTGCTGTAGTAATGTAGGCGTTGATTTTTATAGTGGTTAGAAAATGATGTGTAAATGAGTTCTATCAACATACACACACAAAAAATTGTTCCTTGACATTACAAAAAAATTAATAGCTAACTTGAGACTATAGCGAATGAATCTCTTCTGTGTTAGCTAGTAATAAAAATGTTGTCTTGACTGGCATTTAAATGCAGGGAGAACTTGTTGCAACTTGTTCATCAGCAAGAGCTTTACCCAGTCATTGGTGTTCTTACAGCTGTATTGCCTGAACTGCTCTATAGTGCTGGTCATCAGTGCGTCCTGTTACAGGCGTCATCGCTGACTTGCTGCTGTCCTGTACTGGTGATACAGTGACTTGGGCTGCAACATCAGTTCTCCCACAAGGTTCTTGAGAGTTGCATTGGCCCGTATAAACTTACCCTGCACGTAAGATCTCTCAGAGCAGTCTGCAAGTGCAAAAAATTATTCTGGAATACTTGGGGCAAAATCAAATTAGCATTTTTAAATTTTGAGAGCTTTCATTTCTTTGAATAACCTTTATAAAAGTACTTCAAAACATAGTTGCTAATGTTAAGGTATGAACTGTTAGTCTGAAAACTAGAATGACTTGAATACGTACTGTAATAAATGCTTTCAGCACTCATTTTTCTTTTGTGCCTGTTCAAAGTCATGCAGCACTGAGAAGAAAGTATCTGTCGAGAAATTGCTGTTCAGATTCCCTAGCTGATATCATTATGATAGAGAACATTAATTTTCTTATGTGTCAGATGTTCACTTTTTAATCTTAGTAACTTTGGGTTTCAAAATTATTCTTCAGATTTTTTTTTTAATGGTCTTGAATTAAATCTTTTGGGATTTTTAGCAGAATTTTTCCACCCTTTCATTTTGAAGCTTGAAAAATTGATGATCTTGCTAATTTGTATTCCAACTAAGAAGCAGACTCTTCTTTTTTTTAAAACCCATAGTAGGAGAGTCTCATCTTTGAGCTCTTTTCGGTTAGAAAGCAGGTACACCAGGTCTTGAGAATGCAGAGTTGACTCTTAAGTTAGTCTTCCAAGTTTTCTTGTAGAATTAGTCACCTTTTTGTTAGTCCTCATCTGAAAAATAAGGAATTAATTGCTTATTGTGGTTGTGGGACCGAATTGTTTTGGTTAGCATGTAAGTGGGAAATACAGTAGCAATACAAAGCAGGTTTGTTTTCCCTCATCTTGGGAAAGCCGTGCAGGCAGTCAGGTAGCCATACCGTGGCACTGCCCTTCTTTTAGAGTCTGGGGATTAAATGGGAGAGGCTTTGCCTTTGAATCTGCTCACGCAGTCTGTGTTGGCGGAACTACGTAGATGCAGTTTAGAAAAGGATTTACCATTGGGTTAGGATTCGTCATAGAAATCCTAACTTTGCTCAGCATAGATTTTTTTTTTTTTTTTCCCTCTTGTGCAGATTTGATGTTGATGTACTATAAACAAAAGTTACCTATGGAGCTTAATTGCTATATTAGCTATTATTAGTGGGAATTAGCTTATTGCGATATAAAGAAACTACAACTTAGTGCCAATGTTTTTTACAACAGTGCGGTTTGTGTTCAGAATTAATATTTTGACTTGTAATGTATATGCTTGAGCTTAGCTTTATATAGACTTCAGAAAAACATGAACAGAGGCAATAAATATAGGCACCAAAAAAAAAAGCTATCTGTCAGTGACTTTATTGGTGCACTAAGCATTCCTTTCTTGTTTTTAAAAATACATTCTTACGTGTAACTCCCACATGCTTGGCAAGACACAGATGCATGTTGGAGGCTGAAATTTGGTTCCTGAATTCTTAGTGCTACCTCTGCCAATATCTGATCACTTTTTAAAGTGTATTTCTTGTATCTGTAATGTTCAGCTCTCCATGTAACTGTGCCTATAATTTAAAGAGTCATTCCCAGCTGAAGTGAGCAATGTTCCGATGAACTCCATTTACACTCAAGTAGGTGATGTTTAAATATATGACTGAATATAGGAGAAAGGAACATCTGATGACGTTTCTTTCATAGCAGTAAGTTTTTGTCACTATGAATGGTGCCACGTACACATTCTGGCTGTTTGAGGTTCAGTCTCTTATTTTATTATCTTTGTTGGTGGCATTGCTGAATTTTAGCTACCATGATTCTAACATCGGATGTTAAAACCCCAGACTCTACCTGGTCACCCATCTAGTTGGTCTGTGTGCAAGACTGGTAAAGCAATAGACTGTGAAACACTGCAATTACATTCTTCCACATGTTCTGTGACAATACTGTGGGAACTTAATTCAGTCGCTGAGATTTGAGACTTACATTTCGTGTCTCAGCAAGAGGTCCATCTGAGACCGTGGCATCGGCTGCTTGCAACCAGTTTCTGTGTTTGACTTCGCTTGCTGCAGCATATCCACATGCCTCCTGGGGATCTTCAGTAGCTTTGCCCAGCAATCTCAGGAAGGTAACACGCTGCAGCTCTATAAATCACATATGAAATGGGACTTAAAAATGGAGGAAAGCGTGAATCTATCATCAAAGGTATCTGTCACTGAATTGATACAGTTTTTGGTTGGGTATGTGAGACTAAGCAGAAGATAACGTGCCGAAGCATACTTGGGCAAAAACATATTTCTACAGACATTAATTAAAAAATTAATTAAAAATTGTGGATTGCACTTGTGAGTTCAGTGTGTAGAATTACTGTATCACAAAGTTAGAAATTAGGCATTTGACTATGACTTCCTTTACGTTTTCTATATCCAACTCTATCACTTCTCAGAATCATGGTGTGCACATTTTACCCCAGCATCTTGGCAAAATCCTCACTTCCTGTAAAATCCTGGCTGTGTTGATCACAAACTTGTTTTCTGTATGTTTTTAGATTGTTGGGGTTTTGTAACGTATGTCTCTGCTGCTGTATACTTTCAAATCAGAAAACATACATGTGCTGGATAATGCTGTCCTGATGAACTGGGACCACAATCTAGGGTTGGAAAACTTTGATAACATTTCCATGGTTGATGGAAATGTTATTGTTATTTCTGAGTTAAAAGATATTTCTGAGTTAAAAATATCACTCTTGTTATTTCTGAGTTAAAATCCTAGAAGATTCAGCAGGCATCCTACTGAAAATTGTTGTGTTATAATGAGAAGTTTTTTTAAGCTAAAGTGGATTGGAGGTGGCAGAAAGATATTTACAGTAAATTTTATGATCACCATTGTGTTTTTATCATCAGTCCTTGAAAATAGCCAGCCTTGAATAAAGACCAGCTCTGACATTGCATGTAAAATTCATTCATTTTACTTCTTTAATGAGCAGAATAGATTACTTACAAGTAAATGACACTGCAATTTAGCATTCAGTTTTTTTCTGTGGAGAAGCAATTTTAAATCTGCAGCAAAAATTTATTTTAAGAAAAGTCCCAGTAAAAGTGATAGTCTATTGTGACCAACATCTAATACTCCTTATGTATACTGTCACAGAATGTCAGTCACCCTTCAAAGAATGTCTCTCTTAATCCAGTTTTGATAATATCTGTTGAAACCTTATTTCTTTTTTGTCCCTCACTTTGGGCAGATTTGCTCTCATAAATGTTAAGTGTGCAGTACCTCCCATTCATGACTTTGCATTTGCTGTAACAGAAAGCAGATATACAGAGTACCAAAGAAGTTACTTCCTAATTTTATTTCATTGCCTTTTGCTGGCATGCTTGTGTCCCATGTTTGGACTCTGATGTGTTGGCAGATATATTGAATTAAAACCTGGACTGACTTCCAGTTGTAAAGGGCATCAGTGAAGAGGCTACTTGTACTGGCACAGTGGTTCCAGAGCCTGGAGGTAGCCCTCTGCATCAGGGTTTGAACTTAACACTGGCTTTATCTTAGCTGCTGAGTGTGAAAGCTATCAGGATTAGGTGAAGCTGCCTAATTTTCAGGTGGCAGCTGTGTCCCCCATGCAAAGGAGGGCAAGCAGGCAGTTGTACATGGCAGTACGAGACAGTCTTTCTGACGCTTGGTTATTGACTTTCTAAAAAAATCCAGTGGTTGTATTTTTCCTGAAGGCTTTGAATATTGATTATATTGTGTTCATAACATGGATGCAATTAAAAATGCTGTTGTGAAAAATCCTCCGAGTACGAACATTTACATTGAAAAGAGTGAGGGTTTATTTTCATGCACATAATTGGAGGTGTAACATCCTGTTTAAAATCCCCTTCTAACATTTGAAAATTGATATGTGTAATCTCTTAACTTGGTCTACGTTTTGTGCCACAGGTTTCAGAATGAATGAAATAAAACTTCACGGCCTCTGCTTTTGAAGCTCACATACACACACCTTCTCTGTAATGCCAAGTGCTAATAGTACAGTAGGTCCCCACAGACGCTTTCTCAGAGAATGGCTGATACTGCTAATTTGTCCTCCGTATATAAATGCATAACAATGCAGGTTAATTAACTTTAGCTCTTCTTACTTCTAGGAAAGTACTAAAGTACTAATTATTCCAAAGTAGCAATTATATCTACAATTAAAGCCCATTAACCTTCATGAAAATAATGTTTCTGTTTTAAAACCCAGTTTTTAATAGCAGTCATTTTGGCTTATGGGGTGGGAGAAAGTATTGAAACGACGACATGTGTATGGGTTAAAGTACTCTTTAGGGCTTCTCTTCTCCAGTGCAGCACCCTGTGCGATTATTCACTTTCATGTAATTTAATCTTTGAACATGAATGAGTAGTGAGGAGAACATAGAGATGGTGCTTTAGCTGCTAGACAGTAACTCTCAACTTGTGATCAGTTAACTGTAGATTGAGCCTTGGGCTCAGCACATAGAGACTTAAGGAAGAAATCATTTCTTCAATTTTTCCTCTGCAGTGGTGGTGACCGTGGTGGCTTCAAAAATTATGGTGGTAAGTGCCGAGTATCCAAAAATGTTTCAGTGGAAATTCTTTATAAATCTAAAAGCCACCAATATCTTTTTACTATCTAGTAGAAGCATTATAGCGTTTTGGTGAGGCTGGTGTGTTCATGAGTTTTAATAGCCAAACTTTTTAGCAATAAACTGGATTTCTACTTTGTCAAATTGCATGAAAGAATTTGTGGAGACAGTGATGTTCACCGGATTTTTTTTCTTTTCTTTTTTAAATTTTTGTTACAAATGCTTCTTAGAAAGGTACTAGAGGTAAAAAAAAAAAAAAAGAAGTGGTAAACTGCTTGGTGATCTGACAACCAGCATTTGCAAGATAACACCAGCATAGCATCAGTGTGGCAACTGCCACATGCTGCAAGTTAAAGAACACGTTAACGTCCTACAGACACCTTCTGTTGAACGTTTTAATCTAAATATTCTCTAAATCTCCAGTTAATGTTTTAGATCTTAGATGCATTACATACATACTTTAAATATTTTCTTGTCTCTAAAAAAGTTGCTTGAAAATGTTTTGCTAAAAATAGTATTTTTCTTTTTTCTTTTTTTTTTTTTTTTTTTTAAACCCGTTTCATAGGTCAAAGGGATTATGGACCGAGATCAGATGCTGGTAAGAAAACAAGCAGTGGGTGGGAGTGGATTGTAGCTCTTAGGTCATTGCTTTTAAAATGTATGTCTAGAAAGATGGATATGGTTACAGTTCCCATGGCTCAAAAGGAAATTTAGCTAAAGCTTGTCTTCCGTGAAATACATTTATTTTATTCAAGTGCATGTGAATTTTTGGATGTCTTTTCATGCAGCAAGTAAGAATTTGCTTGAGCCAAGCAGCTGCTTTCACTGCTATAACACTTCTGCTAAACTTGTGTTATTTAAAACATACACTACTTTGATGGGTTTGGATGTCCTAGCTGCATGGACAAGTTGGGTGTGTGGCAGACAGCTGGTCAGCTGTTGAATGTATTCGGTCTCTGATGTACTGCAGCGTCTGAAGGTGCTGTGCATGCATTTTTTTTTAAGTTGCTGATGTTAACTTCAGAATTGTGCTCTCTGATCACTTTTTATTTCACGCAAGACTCTTTGGGATTTAAGGGTCTGCTACTGGGCAGTATAGACCTGAGCTTAAAATGTTGCTACCACAAAGATGCATGGTAAATGTAGCTTATTTTTTAATAGATACAGAGTCTGACAACTCTGATAACAACACTATCTTCGTGCAAGGACTTGGAGAGGATGTTTCAACAGATCAAGTGGCAGACTATTTCAAACAAATTGGTATTATAAAGGTATGTGAAATGAGAAATCATTGGTAAGAAGGAAGAGAACTTGCAGAGCTACTGTATTGGAAATGTACTGGTATCGTTCAAGGCAGATGCTCTCTCTGACTCCCCAGCAGTTGTAGATAATATTTTTATCTGAGTTCCCAGATGACAGCTCTTTTGTAAGCTGGCAGCACTAGCAGCTTTTTTTCTAGTGACATTTAGATTGCTTTGTATCTCTTCTTTAGTATTCATAACCCTTAGCACTGACACTCTATCCGTTGTACCACCCTCACACTTCAGCAAGTATGCTTCTGTGTTCTGTGGTTGTTTCTTCTGTTTCTGCAATTCTAAATTAGGGTTTCCTGCACTTGACCTCATTTTTTTAAAAAACTGGGCCTGTCATTACTTCATGGAGAACAACTAGTCAGTATCCTTCAGTCAAAAGCATCTGTTTCTGCAGGCTAGCTCCAAGAGAATCTTCTTTCTAATGACAGTTAGCTGTTACAGTTTATGCTGTGAACTGGCTTTACCAATATTTCTCCTATGCTAAGTGTACGACCTTTCTTTTCAGACGAACAAAAAGACTGGCAAACCTATGATAAATCTTTATACAGATAAGGATACTGGCAAACCAAAGGGAGAAGCAACGGTATCTTTTGACGACCCTCCTTCTGCTAAAGCAGCAATTGACTGGTTTGACGGTGGGTGAGAGTACATGTTCTTTTTGTTATTTATGAATCTAACAAGCAGTGGAAGAAGCAAATCAATAACCGCATTGGGAACCGCATGCTACTTTTTGTTTGGCTTTTGTTTTTTGGTTTGTGGGTTTTGGGTTTGGGTTTGGGTTTGGGTTTTTTTTGGTTAACAGAGACCTCTATTTCATGGTATTTTGTGTGTGCTGGCTTTCTCTCTCATTTGGTGGAACAGCAGCTAGTGATTAAGACCAAAAATGTGTAATGAAACTGTTAGGGTTTGCTGCTGTACCTCAGTCATCCCTGCACAAAGTATGAGAGACAGCGTTCATGTCACTCGGGAGATTGTAACTTCTTGTTCAGACCAATAGAGCTGTAACCAGTGTTAGCAGCTGGAGGGATTTCCTACAGTGTTGTTATTGATATTATTAGTGCTGTGGTGGTATTTTTAGTTTGGCAATGGTTATGGCAATCTTGTGCAAAGTGCTTTGTATATATGCAGGGAAGAACAAGGGTTTTTTAAATTATGGGTTCGGTGGAGGAAGAGAGCGGATCCCAGAAACACATTGATATAAAACTCTTCAGACTTGATGCAGGAAATAGTGATACTCTTTTGTACTAGTAGACTTGAGGGGGGGGAGGAAGTGCCTGCTCCTGTGACCTTGTGTGTTCACAGAATTTTAATAATATTCAGCAGAAACAAAAGGACATACTCTGCACCTGGTGTGAAATGGTAGTGCGTAAGAAATCTGGCATGGCATGCTATCTGATGGTTTATATCTTGTTGATAAAATGCAAATTGACTTTTGTTTAGGAGGGTAAAGCAAATATGACTGTATTAGGCACACATTGCAGTCCTGTTTGTTCTGTGATAAACCTTGTATCTATGAAGAACTGAGACTTTGTATTTTAAAAGTTCTTGGTTTTCACCTACTTGGGAGTATTTAATTTTTGTGCTGGCTGTTGAATTGGACAAAAGCAGTGTTGCCTGACTTGGGGGAAGAACAGAGTTCTAACATCTGAACTACTTATCCATGAACGTGGCCAAAAATCTTTTAAATGTTCTTATGTGTCTAGTTAAATTGCAACTTACAGATTGCATTTAAAGTTAAGAGAAATATCTGTGGATTTATGGAGAACCTAGCAAGTACCTCAGTATTTGCCATCTCACATTTGGACCACTGTTTTCAAAAATAAGAGCTTTACTTCAGACTCCCTGTGTCTTAAGAGCTTTGTATTCAGTCTGTATGTGCAAATTCACTTCTGTTCTCTTGAACCTGCTGCTGTGGTGTTGGGAGCTGTACTGATCTTTCTCTCACTTTCTGTCTTTCCACAGGAAAAGAATTCAATGGCAATGTTATCAAAGTTTCTTTTGCAACTAGAAGGCCTGAATTCATGAGAGGAGGTGGAGGTGGTGGACGTCGAGGTGGGACTAAAATCTGTAGAATCCTTGCTTTTGCATAGTTAAATGCTTTTTAACTATTATTGGTTTATAAAAGAGAAGCTGACTTTGAAGCAGTGATTCATCAAAGTATATGGGCCTTTGGGATTCTGCCATGAGAGGGAGTAATAAGGAGTGTACCCAGTTAAGTAAACTGAAATCTGTAATCTCTTTTGCACAGCATAGAATTTATGCTCTCCTTTTGAACTGGAAAGTCTCCAGATCATGTCTCAGCAGTGCTTTTAAAGAGATAGTATAACAATGAAGTTGAGTCTATACAGGCTCCCCATATATAGGTGTGAATTCCCAGTGAGTATTTGATGATTATAGCAAAGCCTTGGGATACTCTGATGTTTCCAGATGATATTAAGCAGGGTAAAGTATTCAACTGCTACTGACTTAGAGCAGCAGCTGGATGTCTGACTCCTTTAATTAGATGTTAATCTCCCTGCTTCTCTGCGTAATACAGTTTTGTCAGTAGTCCACTGAATATTAATTACCATTTTACGGGAAGCATGCTTTGTGCGGTGGCTGTCAACAAATTTGAGTTCTTAAATTGGGCAGTTCTGTGGGCTGATAAAAAAATTATACTTCAAGAACTTCAATTGGTATAAAAGTTCTTAATCTTTTTGATGCAGAAGGCAAGAACTGTGTTGTCCCTGTGCTTGTGTCAGATGCATCCTGGGATTAATCCAGAAAGATTTTTTTTGTTTGTTTGTTAAATTTTTGTTCTGTAACTAAGTCTGGCCTTCTGTGATTGATATTATACATTGTGAAATCTTTATGAAATTTTATTAATGCACACAGTGGGTTTATATTTACCCACTGGCAATTCAAGCGGATAAAGTTTTGGTTTTGTGTTTTTTGGTGTGGGTTTTTTTTGTTTTTATTTTTGTTTTTTTTCTCCTGAAAAAGAATTTCTAAAAGACATGTGGTGGAGCAAATTCTTCTGGCCACCATGTGCTATCCTTGCTTCTTATTTTTCCCCATCTGCCTAGGTTATGTATCTTTCCATATGAACATGTGTATTTCAGCTATGCAGATGCATTAACTTCAGGACATAGAATGCTGTTGAGATTTGGTGGTGGCTGAAACTTCTGTTGTCATTTGCCCAAGTCTTCTAGTTATCTTGTAGCTAGTAGTAAATCAGCTAGTAGATGCTGAATTCTACAGTGGTACAACTTTCGTCATTGGCACTACCTGCTCCTGTCAGAGTTCCTAGTATGGTTTCAGAGGCTTGCCTAGTAGGGATATATTTACATTAAACACTTACTCTTTCTTCCACCTGAAAAGTCTGTCTGTCACTTGGGTTCTGACGCCAGTGACAGTCCTTAATAAATGTTTCTCATGTATAGGTCATAGCCACTTCCCCTCCTTTATTCTGATTATAATTTTGTCTACAGGTTCACGAGGTGGATATGGAAGAGGTGGGGGCTTCCAGGGTAGAAGTGGGGAACCCAAAAATGGTGATTGGGTTTGTCCTAACCCGTAAGTGTCATTTTAATTGGGCAGTGGTGTTTCATGTATGCTCTCTGAGTTTCTCAGCAGCTAAGTCTGGGAAATCCTTGTCTTTTCTAGGGCTTGTGGTAATATGAACTTCGCTCGCAGGAATTCTTGCAACCAGTGTGGTGAGCCCAGACCAGAAGATTCGCGTCCATCAGGAGGTTTGTAAAAACAACTGCATCTCTTCTGAAGCATTACAAGTGTTAATGACATCTGCAGCTTTTTGAAAAACCTGGCTGATGTGTCGGTTTGCATTTTCCTCCAGATTTTCGTGGGAGAGGTGGCTATGGAGGAGAAAGAGGGTATCGAGGGCGTGGTGGCAGAGGCGGTGATCGGGGAGGTGGCTACGGTGGTAAAATGGGAGGAAGGTAAGCAGTTTCTTTGCCCTTGCTTGCTTGTGTAGCGTACGGACTGTGGAATTGATAGGGACTGTGGGAAAAGTGGTGTTTGTGTGCATGCACGACTGTGCTATGAAAACATTAACTACAGATAGGAGCTTCTGGAGAAAATAAGCCAGTGTTTGCCTGTTGAGTGTGTTTTGTGAGCATTTTTGGATAAGGCTATCTAAACATAGAAGAATACACAGAAGTCGGCACAGAGATGTTTGGCTGAAGGGACTATTTGTTATTTGCTTAAGGGATTCTTTATAACTTTTTATTTCCCTTTCAGAAATGATTTCAGAAATGATCAACGCAACAGACCATACTGAAGACCACTGTGAATGTTTTGTTTGTCTTCTTGATGCGTTTGATAGTGAAATTGCCAGAGTTTTGCCTGCCGCTTCACCCATGGCCTCTTTGGATAGTGGAATTGAGTGAAACTAGATTTTTATTTTGGTGGGAGGGACTGGGGCGGTTTGGGAGGATTTTTTTTAAGCAAGACATTGAAATTTAATCTTGATTTCAACATTCTCCTCTTTTCTTCACCCCCCCCATACCTTTTCAACAGGCCCTAAGAAGGAAAAGGATAAACTGTAAAATATTGCCAAAATATGAAGTGTTTTGTAATACAACAATAAATGCTGATTGTTTTATTTGTGAAATCTTACTGTTTCACAATTACTTCTGCTGCATGCATTTCCTTACATATTCCCTGTCTTCCTGTGGTATGACCCAAGTAGTAAATAGGGTCTTGTTTGAAATGGCACTGCTGCTTTGACCCTAGCTCTTGTGCTGTTTGCAAAAATCTGCAGTTAACTCGGTGGCAAGCCTACTTGCTATCCGTACCCTCTATCCCAGACTTGCAGACTTGTCCCCTGCTCCTTTCTTATTTCCCTCTGAGACCGAAGGCCTGTGTTGCTGGCGTTTCCTGCTACGCGTGCTTTGGTGTGCCCCGCAGCCTTCACGAGGAGCAGGCAGATGGCAGTGTGTTCTCGTGCTGCCAAGGAGCATATTGTGTGCAGGCCAGGAGAAGAACTCAAAAAACAAGGTGTGATGGCTTCAAAAAAAAAAAGGTAATTTGCGACATATTGCTGTACCTTTTAGTTGCTGCTTTTGAAGTGTGGGTGATGGAAAACAAGTGTGTGCAGCCGTTTCATCTTCAAGATAAGATGCAGGCGAGGTCCTGTAGACACATTGTAAGCATTTGGGATTCAGCGCTGAAGCCGAGGTTTGAAGAAACAAGGGAGGCTAATTTTCACTCCTCCTCGGACTAGGTCACTCTGCACGCTGCAGAGGTGGGTTGGGGGCAATCTGTGAGAAGCTAGCACTGCCACAGTCAGCTTTGTGTCCAGTGCTACCTTTTCATCACAAGCCTTTAAGAGAGAATATCTGGTTGTGCAATACGCCAGTGGGCAAAACACTACAAATGCAAGTTCTCGGCATCTGTAGTTACAGTCTTGATAACTGGGTACACAGCTGCACCATATCCATGGCCTCTCACAAAGAAATGAACAAAAATTACTTTTGTTAATGTTTGTAAGCAAACTCCCTAGCTTGGTGTACATTCATGGTCATGGTAATGGTAAGTTCAAATTGGGCATTACCTGTGGCTGTAAATGTAATAACTGTGCTGTGCCTTTTTAAGGTTTCTCCTGGAAAGCACGGGCACTGTCGCTGCTCTGTCAGAACAGGCATTTGTCACGAATTCTGGACGGCTTGTTCATCTTAAAACAGTGGAATTTGAGGTATATGTGTATTAGTGACATTATAAAATTTAAGGTATGGGTGAGGCTTTAGAAAGGCAAATTGTAGACAAATAAATTCAGTATCTGCTGTTTTGCTTAAGATTTAAGATCTGAGGCCTGACACTCCTAACTTGGTTCTGCCAAAAATGAGCTGGGCTAGAAAAGTTCGAGTGTTGATGGTTTTTAAGCTAGCATGATTATTTTGAGTGAAGCAGGCTAGAGGGTGCTCTCGCATGCAGCTGCGTTGGCAGATCTGAGGCAGCGGTGGCTGCTGGATGGGGCAAAAGAGGAAAGCGGTGATAAGCAGCTGAGGACAGAACGGGATGTTGCTGCCTAAGGTTTCTTCCCCAACACAGCTGCGCTGGCACGTCGCACTGCGCAAACACCGCCTTGGGGCTGCACCTTGAGCCCTCAAAGCTGTGCAGGGAGAGGTAGGAATGGCCAAGCTGAGCAAAACCCAGCTGCGCTCCGGCAGGCGCGGTGTCGCCTGTCTGGTCCCACGAGTTGCCTGGTGGGACTCTCATCCTTTCCCTCCTGGGGAAAGGAATGGTGGTTGAAAAAGCTGGTACTTTCAATATTGGGAGCAACAGTTCTAGCTCCCTTTAATGCTGACTCAACTTCCAACCCTGCTTTCTCCTCCAAGCTAAGAGCACTTATGTCTTTAAACAGTCACTACCCAACTGGATGACTAAGTAGACCAGTATTCAAGTAACCCACAAAACTGCTGGAGCTGTCACCACCTTCACAGCTTTTCCAGCCTGGCAACGATGCTGAACGTTTGTTTTGTTTATGTTCTATTCTGCATCGGGGCAAAACACAACCTGTGTTCTTACGTGTTTTTTAAGACAGTGAAGACATCATCTTCACCAGCTGTTTTGTCTTACGGAAAACTAGCGGGTCAGACAGAGAAAGGGTGGTACTAGTTTGATGGCACGTGTGGTTTTTAGTTGCTTTTGGTGTAGAGAGAGTTTAAAATTAGAGAGGCCTGGGAAATGATGTTTTATAAAAGCTGTAAACCCAGATGACGGTTTAACTGTCATTGCCCTCCAGCTGTTTCGGTAAGTCCTTTAGCACTGCAGTTTTTCTCAGCAACTGCCTAAAGTTCAGAAGGGTAAGCTTTAATGAGGGTAAAAGAAAAGTAAAAAGCTTAGAAGAAAAAAATCAGTAACTAGGATATTAAGGATTGAATGAATTTTAGCTCTTCCTGACATGGTAACATTTGCTGTTAACTACTTGCTCTCTGATTAAGCAGACTGCTCTTTTAAATACAGGGCCTTACAGTTGTGCTAGGAATATTCCTGCATTTAGTTAGATAAACTGAGCAGGTTGCATATTTAAGTCAGCACTGCTGGCACTGCGACTAGCTGATCCTGTTTCTAGGGAATTACTTGTAATACTGTGCAAATAAAATGCTGTACTAACCGTCAGCACTGTTCATAAGAAGACTCAGGGTTTTACAGATGCTAGAATTGCTGCTTTTTCTTTTTAAATGGGTGAGGAAGGTGTCCATCGACAAGTAATCTTTTAACAGACCAGCAGCTGAATCAAAAGGCATATCTTGCGAATCCTACTTTGAATTTATCTTCAGTATGTGCTCTGTGAGAATTTGGTAGGACTTCATGTAATAAAATTGCAAACTAAGGACAGACAGGGCTGCAGATCTGTCAGTAGGTAGAAAACCAAGAGAGGCTATGTCAGCAGAAGGAATGGGTTCAGGTTGTCTGAGCTGGGAGCAGCTATGCTCTGCTTCCTTCATGTCTTTTTATGATCTATCCTCCAATACATTTTCTAAATGGCAAGGTTTTAGTTTTGGAAATCAGTCCTGTATGGAATGCTGGTGGTTTATTTATAAAAACACATCTAGCACTTGCCAAGCTCAACAATGACTTTATGGAGAAAAGCATAACAGGGATGCCAATGTAGAAGAGGCATATGATCATTACAGAGCTGAAATGCAACAAAAATAGCTAAACAATTTAAGAGACAGCCAAATAATTTCCATGCTGGCTCTATACAGCCAAACCCACCTCACCCTAAGAAGTAATGCAACTTAATAAGTTGCTCAAATACCACAGTCCTAGAGAGAGATATGGAAGCTGTGACTGAAGCCAATAGCTCGAGTCTGGGGCTTTGAGGCCAGGATTCAGCCGGTGCTGCTTTGCCTAATCTAGAAATGATAATTCCCATTTCCAGGGTAACAGAGAGCTCGTGTGACGTTGTCCCCAGTAGATGGTGATGCTAACGCTGCTGTAGAAATTGCTTGTAAAGCTGTTGTAATAAAACACAGCTGTCAGAATGCACCTGAAGTTGCAGAAGGGCTTGGAAGTCCACTTTTCGTACTAATACAACGACGTCTGCTGGAACTCAGGTGACACCCTGATGCTAGAAAGAGAGAGGCATGGTTTTAGCTGTCCTCTGAGCAAATAACTGGTGAGATTCAGTCAAACTGCTCCAGCAAATGCAGTACAACTTGTGCTGATGTATTTGTAGGAGGGTTCGTGAGCTGGATGCAGCCTCTCTTGACCTCACTGACTTTCCAGGAACTCTGCACAGCCCAAGGATAGTATGTACAGATTTTGCATTTTCTTTTTTTTCCTAAACACCCTTGTGATAAGTATCTGTTCCTGGTGCTATTCAAGACAGGATGCTGGGCTAGATAGACTTACCTAACACATTAAAGACAGGGGGAAGTCTGTGGACTTGTCAGAACTTACCGTGCACAGATGAAGTACCCAAGAAAACTGTGTCTAAGCAGAAGAGCTTTACCCCTGTGACAGTAGAGCCAGGGGAACGTAAGCTTCTTGTGCCTTTTTAAAGAATGTGACTCTTGCAGGCTAGGGTTGCTGCCCGTACCAGAGGGCAGGAGGGACAGCTGGTTCTGTGCCTGTGCCCGTCTGATCTAAACTGATCCCAGTTTAGATCTGGTCCCAGATCTGGCCACCCTTCAGCAGCAGGATTAGTATTTTTGACGTTGCCTGACGTGGCACCCAGCGAGCCATCCTACTGCTCCCCAGCTGCTGCAAGTGGTGTTGAGCAACAAACATTTGAAGAATGACCGCTCTCCAGAGGCGGTGTCTCGAGTGGATGAAATGGAACCACTATGAACCATTTGAACGTGTTCTTAGTGCAAAGCATTAAACATTTTTAACTGGCAGTTCTTGTGCATTACATCCATCCTGGGTAGAAACTGCCACGGAGGAGTAATGGTGTTGCTATTTGCTTATCAGTTGTGGTAAACATTAAAAGCTGCTCTGAGAAGTTTCGTGTCGCTCAAGTGCTGTTTCATAATGTTGGTTTATAAACTCCTCTTGGAGCTCACCTCTGCCGGGATCCACTGGCGGTTCAGCTGTTGGCTCCGCAACGCTCAACCGCTCTGTCGACAAACAAGTCTCCGTGATTCCAGACTCCGTGTCTGTGATAACGGCATTTAGTTCTCCGTGATGTTTTCAGGTTAATATGCTGATGTTACTACATTAGGAACCCTCTGGGTCTCCAAGTTCAAGCTGTGGAGGCATCTTAGGAAAGGGTTTTGAAATCAAGGTAGCTGACTGCATTGAGACCTTTTGCCTTAAATTCGAAGGAGGTGGGATTTTTTTTCTAGAAACCCAAGAAATCGGGAATGTTTAGGCAACCAGAGCTTGTATGGATCTATTTATCATACTCTTCCGAGAATGTTTTTTAGTAAAAACAGTTTTACTTAAAAAAAGTCAGCTATTTGCCACAGGCTTAACTTCTCAGGTTTCAGTCTTGGGGCAGAAGTCACAAGGATTCCAACTCTTTCTTCTGCCCCACTTCTGAGCTTTTACCTAACGCTGAAAGAGTTGGAAATCTGTTCACCTTTCCACCTTTCTGTTCCTGATACCGTTCTGATTACAGCAGCTGGATAAACATGTTTATACTCTGATCCAAAAGTCTGCAGAGTACTATGCTTTGGCATCTCCAAGGCTGAACTGAATTCTTCTCCGTCTGAATCCCGAAGACCCTAAGGACTAACGCAGCAGCCCCGGGAAGTGCCAGGTCGGAAAGCCGGCTGCTCTGGGGGCTTGCAGGTGCCCTCCCAGAGGCTTCTCCGCATTACAATGCGCAGAGGAGGGAGTTTCCTGCTCCCGCTGGAGCTGAGCCAGTCACTTTCTCATCATCCATATTCTTAAGTGGAAGAGCAGATGGATCAGTCGCTTCCTAGATACGAACCAAACACGGATGCGTTTGCAGACAGAGCTGCTCTTGTTTTGAAAGGAAGCGTTGGGCTGACCTGTGCGAGGGCCGGCCGCTCCTTCCATCTCTGTAGCAAGGGCAAGTATTCCCCTTGCACCAGCCCCTCACGGCGTGCCAGCTGCCCACCATGCTTGCCCAGCAGCCCATCTGTCAGCGCTTACTAGCCCAGCCATGACCTTCTTCATTTCTCCCATCTGTATTTTTCTTCCTGTGGTTCAGTGACTTCCTTATTTTGCCACATCGTGTGTATCCCTTTCTCTCTCCTTCAAATCCTGCTTGCCTTCCCTAAATGCTAATCCCTGTCCAGCTGAAAAGCAATGTGTTACAGGATCCCTGCGGACCTCTTCAAGCTGCACTCAGCAGGTGCTCCTGTAACTTCAGATTTTGGCATGATTAAAAAGAAGAGGAAGAGGCCTGTGAGCTTTAAAATAGGTGTGTGGTTGAAGCTGGCATGAAAACAAAAGCAGATATAAGTCACATCCTATTTTTTCCCCCCCGAACCAAAGCAGAATCAAAACATCCTTTTGCTTTAGTCACATTAAAATAGTCAAACAAAATACTGCAGGGAGTAAACAGAGCTGTTAACTTGTCACTGGTAACTGCAAGATCATCAGCTGTGCACGCGTTGCAGGAGAGCTGCAATGCCGACACACGGGCATCGTGTCGCCTTGGGTGGTGAACAGCCCCTCGTTGTCCGTGGGTGACCAAGTCCCACGCCTAGGAAAGAAATTTAAGCGTGAACAGTGCAAACCAACAACCCTGAGTGGGGGGTTATTTTGTAAAGCTTGATAGCGTGCTGTTCTTACACGTGGGGTTGTTTTTACCAGACCCCTGAAGAGGGGTAGCGTTGCTTGTCCAGCCTCCTGCATTGCTGCGCTCGTGGCTACTGCTGGCCACTGTCAGAGGGACCCTCTGTGTCCAAGCCCTCGTCCGCTCTGCATCCGCATGGTCTGGACCAACGGTGAACACGGCTTTAGGAAAAGCCGGTCTTTCTTTCTCCTTCTCTTTCCCCTAGCTTCAGACTGGGCAGAGCCCAAGGCTAGCTGCCACAGCTAGCAGGTTTGTCCCAGCACCCTCACCTGCCCGTGTGCTCCATCCAGCCCGGAGGGATGGCACCCACAGCGGGACGCATCCTGACACGGCCACTGTGCGTGTCCCGCTCTGCGACAGACGGGGTGAGTTAGCGATGCCCAGCAGGCCTGAGCGCGGAGCAGAGGTGCTGCACGGGGGACGCCGAGGGGGATCCATCCTCATGCTGTGTCGGAGTGAGCTGGGTGCGGGGTGGGTCCCCGGGGCGGCTCTCCCAGCCTTTCCCCAAGGTGTGGAGTGGAGATAGGGCTGCGGTGGACGGAAGATCCCACGGGGAATTTGTCCCAACGGCACAGCTGCCCGCTTGCCCCGAGCTCGGCTCTCTTTCCCCTCCTTCACAAACTGTGTGTGCGCGTCTGCGAGAGGGATGCGGAGGGCAGGGCTGGGGAAGGGGACGGAGGATGCACAAGGAATAATTTCTCCCATACCGGGGAGGGAGGGAGGGAGAGAGAGGGAGGGAAGGCGGCACCGGGGCTGTGCGGGCAGCGGGCGGGCGGTGGGAGCTCCCTGTGCAGGGGGAGCACCCGCCGCCCCCGGGCCCGGCCCTCGGCCGGGGCTGGGGCGGGCCGGGGCCGCCCCCGGGGCCGGGGCGGGGAGAGGCGAGCCGGGGCCGCGGCGCCGGGTGCCGATCCGTGCGGAGGGAGCGGAGCGAGCGGAGCGGGGCCGGCATGGGAGCGCGGGCGGGCGGGGCGCTGCGGGCCGCCCTGGCGCTGGGGCTGCTGGCGGCGGCGCAGCCCGGACCGGCCGCTCGGCAGCGGCGGGAGGCGGAGGTAGGACCGGGACCGGCACCGGGACACGGGGGGGCCGGGCCGGGCCGGGCAGGGCCGGGCGGGGGCGGGGGGGGGGCCGGGAGCTGCCACCCGCCGCCCTGCGCCCGGCCGTCGAGCGGTGTGTGTGCCCGGGTGTGCCCCGAGTGTGCCCGGGTGTGCCCATGCCGGAGGTGTCTGTGTGCCCCGGGCGTGCCCGTGCCGGAGGGGGGGGGGGTGTGCCCCGGGTGTGCCCGGGTGTGCCCATGCCGGAGGTGTGTGTGTGCCCCGGGTGTGCCCATGCCAGAGGTGTGTGTGTGCCCGGGTGTGCCCATGCCGGAGGTGTGTGTGTGCCCCGGGTGTGCCCATGCCAGAGGTGTCTCTGTGCCCCGGGTGTGCCCATGCCGGAGGTGTGTGTGTGCCCGGGTGTGCCCCTGCTGGAGGTGTCTCTGTGCCCCGGGTGTGCCCATGCCAGAGGTGCGTGCGTGCCATAGGTGTGATGCATGCCCCAAGTCTGTTCACACCATAGCTGCGTGCCCCGTGCGTGTGCATCCGCGCTGTAGCTGTGTGCGCCGTGGATCCCCGTGTGCGTGTGTGGCACAGGCGTGGATGGCGAGGGTGAGCCCTGCGTGCACAGGCGTGTGCGTGCCAGCCGCAGCTTTGTGCCCGTGCGTGCTGGTGCTGCATCCGTGCCAGAGGCGTGCGTGTGCATGGCGCAGGCGTCCGGCCGGAGATGTGCTCGTGCCATAGGTTTGCGCGTGGAGTGCCAGAGGTGTGTGCCCACGCGTGCTGTATGTGGAGGTGTGTCCCCACAGGTGAGGTACATATGGAAACCCTCCCATAAAGCTCTGACAACAGCAGACGTCCTGCGCTAGGAAACTTTCCCATCTCCCACAAATCAGGATGGGACAGGAGCCCCTGCCTCTCACCGGGGCTGTCCCCGTTGCCTTTGTTTGGATTTCTTCTGTTTGTCCCCATATCATCGTCACGCCGTGCCACCATCCGTTCCTGTTTGGTTTGGGAGGACGAGGTATGAGATTTGGCTGGCGAGCGAAGGTTAATGTTGGGGATTATTTTTCTTGTGTAGGCATCGATCCAGTGTACGTTTGCACAGACGCTTGATTTTAAAACCCTAGCAAGTTCTGGTGGATTAGCTGGGATTTTTCACATGCTCAAAGATGAAAAGTGCACATAAATGCTCAGAGGTTTGTTTTAATGTGCGGGCTTCTCAAGCTGGGAGACGCTGTTTCGAAGAGGTGATTTATATGCGTGCTTGTCTCAGTGTGCACAAATCTCAGCCCGGCCCCTCATGCCACCCGGAGAAAAATAAATCTGCAAAGTCCTTAATGCTCAGAAAAGCAATAATTTAAAATTCACTTTAAAAAGAAAACCAGCTGATTGGGGGCGAGAGCTTTAAAAGCTCCAGTCTGCCCTTTGATTCCTCACTGGTGACTTCTGAGAACTTTTCCCTTGAAGCCTCAGAGCAGGTCCCAGGATCGTGGCAGATCCCAGGCGAGGGGTGCTGGGCAAGTGACTTTCCTGCCTCCTTGCCTCAGTTTCCCCAGTGCAATATGCTGCGCTGGCCAGGGACTTTGGGGCAATATACACAATGGAAATGTATAGAGACTGGGGTAAGAAAGCTTCTCTAAATAAACTGAGCGGTTAATTTTGCTTTTAAGAGGAAGCTGAAATTCTCACATGACTTCAAATAGTTGTAGTTACTTGTGGCTTTCAGACGACTGCCAGGCTTTGCTTCTGAAGCTTTTTTTATTGCTTTTAGAATAGTCAAAGTTAGCAACAATGGGTTGTGTAAACTTAGATGCAAAAGTCTGAGAAAACGTCTAGTTGTGTTATTTTCCTGGCTTGTGCCCTTGTTTTCACTGCATTTGTATCAATTGCAGGTCCAAAAAAAAAAAAAAGAAAGAAGGAAAGTTTGGAAATGTAATTTGAAACATTTGTATGTTAAATCATCTTATTATCTGCAGGCTCCAGATAGGAGAAGGTCCGATGCTAGATAGCACGTAGTTTGGCAGAGCTGGCTCCTGGCTGGGTTGTGCTCAGCACAGCAGTTGGGTGTGTGGTAATGCCCGAGGCTCCCTGATCCTGGGGGAACTGTGAAAATACATGGCACACGAGACCTCGCCCCGTGCTGGGAGTGAAGAGCGTGGCCGAGTGCTGTTGGTGCCGAGGACAAAGGACAATAAAGTCCCTGTAGTGATTTGCATGAGAAGCTACAGGTCTGTTGCGATGGGAAGCAAAAATTGGTTAGAAATTTGAGAAAAGCAGGGAACGAAATGGAGAGCGAGATTCAGGGACCGAGACATAATTTAGGATTATTTTTTTTTATTTTTTTTCCCCATCCTGCTCTTCCTCTCCCTCTCTTGCAGTGGCATTTGGCCTTTGACTTTTTCCCCCTCTGCGACCCAAAGGCTTGCGTTTAGCGTCGGCTCTGAGCTGTATTTGTGCTGAGAAACGCTCCGGTGTCTGGATGAGCTCCTTTACGGAGCGGGCAGCCAGTTGGGATGCTGGATGCTGAGCGCAGCCTGGCCGGAGCGAGGGTCTCTGGGTACCACCCAGCACCTGGTGGGGCTCGGCATTTGGCTGAGAGCCCCAGGTGCTCCTGCTGAAAGGGGCACCCCCACATTTTCCCCCTGATTGAAATAAAGGGAAGAAAACCTCCTTCCTGGGAAAAATCCCTGCTGTTCAGCCTCGGCAGGGCAATGCAAGGAGACACAGAGAGGAGGAGGAATTACTCAGGTGCCGTCACCCCTGCGAGGCACTGCTGGGCTCTGCGTGGCCGGGGAGAACGTGTAAAACCCATGAGATCATGGCTCTGAGTCGCTGCCGATAGTGGGGATGTGGCAAGCGATTCCAAGGCACCTGGCGGTCCCCCGGTGCGATTAACAGCCCCGTGAGTCACCGCAGCGTGAACAGCCCCGCTTTCTTCCCTGCTCTCCCCCCAAACAATCCCCACTTGTTACGGCGAATAACGCCTGCCAGGGAAGGGGCCAGCGGCCGCTGGGAGTGGGCACGTCGCCTTCCCCCTGGTTCCCATCCTGATGGAGGGCGAAGACCAAGCGTCTTGTTTCCTTTCTCTCCTTAGACGTGAAAGCACAACCAGTCTGCGTGACCAAACTGGTTTGTCAGCTGCTCTGGTATTCTCAGGGGAAGGTTTGGCCAAGCCCGGTGTTTTCCCCCTGTTTTCCCCAAGTGCTTTGGGTCACATTCAGATAGCGTCGGTGCTGCCGGAGCTGCAGCTGGGTGGTGCAGCCCGGCGCTACCCAGTGCGTGGGGTGCCTGGGGTGCCGGGACAAAGCTGCGAGCTGGTTTCAAATGCAGGGGTGAATTGTAGGAATTGCTGTTGAGATATTCCTGTGTTTAACACACAAGCAAGCGGAGCGATCTGCCAGCCCCGCAGGCAGGTGACACCAAGCCCAGTGCATTTCATGGCATTTGTTTCCC
Organism: Mycteria americana; assembly: GCF_035582795.1. Classification (NCBI taxonomy): domain Eukaryota; kingdom Metazoa; phylum Chordata; class Aves; order Ciconiiformes; family Ciconiidae; genus Mycteria; species Mycteria americana. The sequence continues at coordinate 7,968,465 of NC_134379.1, read as the reverse complement.
TTCAAGTGATGCAATATTTATTGTTCCTGTCCCGTAGCATCCCTCCGGTCCAGGCAGAAGGGGAGGCAGGGAGCTAGCTCCAGCTTAGCATCCCGAAGATCGGGGTTACTGAAACCAGGAGGGGTTTTAGTTAGACCTGCTGCAGTCCTGGCCTGCTGCCCCTGCTTCTCAGCTCCAGGAGGTCAAGTGTGAAAACTAAAGGAGCTTAAAAGACACTGGGCACAGTATTTCCCCAGCTCCACATCTTCAGTGGCAAGTAGATAATTTCCAGCTAAAGTAGATTTTCAGGAGGCGTAGGCGGGAGAGGAGATTCCTTCAGGACCGGATTAGGCACAGCGGGGGAGCATCCCAGCAATGAGATGGGGCTCGGGGTGTTAATCAGCCTCCATCATTAACATACAGAATTAGCTGACGTTTCGCTGTCTTTTCAGCGGGAGGAGGACAACCAAGCTCTGTACTTGCTAACCTCTCTTCTTGTGTATATATAGATATATAATATTTATACAGATAATTATACACACACTTAAACAGAAGAGACACAAGGACTCTGCCTAAGGGTTTGCCACTGCAGGCAGGAGTGCGGCTTGGGAGAGTGGAAAGAAAGGAACGTTTTTAAATGCCTTGACGTCTTCCGAAGGCAGCGCTCCGGCAGGCAGCGACCTGACGGGCAGGAGGAGCCGCCGCTCCTTCTGCGGCCGTGCCCAAACGTGCTCGTCCCGGACCAGCTCTCCTTGTGTTTGTGCTGTGGGGGGAAACCGAGGCTGAAAAGTGGGAGCTGCAGCTTCCCCCGTGTCCGTCTCGGCGGTGAAATGATGCGGGATGGAGCCTGGGGCTGCTGGGCTCCGGGGCCCAGGACACGCCTGGGCTGGCTTGCCGGGCTGCTGGTGTCTCCTGCTTAAAAAGACCTTGGAAAAGAAAAAGACTTTTTCCTTAAAAAGAAAAAGAAAAAAGAAAAGTCCTCTGTAACCGCAGCATGAAACGCCTGCCCGCCCTTTGGCAGGGTGGGATCGCTTCCCTCCGCTGCCAGGGAATGAAGGGGAGAGATGGGGTTTGTGTCCAGGCAGAGCAGAAGGGGCCACGGTCAACGGGAGCCCAGTGTGAGGCTTCTCCGATACCGAGCTGGTGAAAAGGTGCCAGAAGCTGAGTGTCTGGAGGGGAGGGCAGGCAGGACCGGAGCCCGCTGTCTCTGCACTCTTGTTATCCCAGTTTCCAGGGAGGGAGGTCTAATTGTATTTGCTGTTGGCCGTCTTCCACCTGGGATGCCTGCGGTCAAGGGCAAGGTGTTTCCTTGGCTTTAGCTCTCAGCTGAGATGATTTCCAGGGTTCTAACCAGCTCCCCGTCAGAGCCCTGAGATGGGAAGGGCCCCTCCATCTCCCCCAAACCATCCTCCCACTGTCCCTGCTGCAGCCCCGAAGCCTTTTCTGCCCCGGCGCTGGCTCCCGGGCAGCCGGACCTTTCCTCTTCTCCCGACCTTGTGTGGAGGGGGAGCCGGGCATATTTCATATTAATGCTCAGCTCTTGGTTTCCTGCTGTTTTTCTTTTCCCATTGTATGGAAGAGATCATTTCCCCATCTGGGGCAGGAGGGAGGGGGTTTTCCCAGCACGGCCAGTCTTTGCATTGCAGCCTCTGGAGAGGTTTAACGGGCTGGTGCCAGCTTCCACCCAGCCCTTCCAGAGCCTGGCTGGTCTCTGGGGGTGTGCAGGGCACGGGCAGTGCTGGAGGGGGTCTTGAGCACGCGTTCGGACACAGGACGCCGTGGCATGGGGCTCTTGCGTTCCCCTGTCGCCCTGAAAACTCCCTGGTCCAGGGGACTCGATATGCTCTGCTGTCTAATAAATACCTTGCACAGGGGAGGATCAGCACATCCCTCTCCTGTAGCTCTGTGTTTCCAGGGCTAACATCGCCCGGAGCTCACCATAACTGCGTCTAGAAAATGTCATAAAGTTTCTCCTGGTGGTTTTGCAGCCTGAGAGCTGGTGCCTGTGTGCAAGAACCTCAACACGACGCAGGTCAGAAACTACAGGGAAAGTGCCGCTTTGCTTGGACTTCCAAAGCTCAAGGACGTCTGGGCAGGAATAATAAAGCCAGCGGCCTGTGTACATTTTGGTGCCATGCAAGAGCAGCTGCTGTGATAGCCGTTGCTTTTTTGCCATGCACCCTGACTTGTCCAGATGAGGTTTCAAGCATTCGTGAGATCACGGTGGGGAAAAAACATTTTCATGCTGTAAGAATGGGATTGTGTTAGGTTACAGGAGAGGAAACAGCTTACAGTTGTTATGTTTTAGATGCTAAGTGAAAGCAAAATTGTGGTAGAAAAGGTTTAGACTGTGCCATGCTTTTGAGACTCAGGACTTTCTGTCTGGGTGCTTTGTAGCTCACATTTATCTGCCGCGATATAAGCGCTGGGGACTATCACCCCGCACCCATATAGGTACCTGGCGATTTTCTAATTCTGGAGGAGAACATTATAAAAACGCAACACCTGAGAAAGATGGCCAGATACCTTCTCCTCTCCAGAGCACTCTCTGAGGGCTACCAAACCTCCCTGCCACCCCATCCTCGTGAGGCTCCCCCGTCCCCGTATCCTCCTCCCCTGTGTCAGCATCCCGAGTCGCTGCTGTATTTTGCCTCCTGGTACCCGTGTAAAGGGGGCAGTTATCCCCCTATGGCTGGGGAGGTGGCACGTCCAGGCTATACGGTCCATCCCCGGGCAGAGATGTTGCGGCTTCGCCCAGCAGACAAACCGATGCTCTCTCCTGCTGACGTGGCTCTTACTCACGCCTGATTTATTCTGACTCACCGGGACCGGGTGCGCCGTGGCTGGGTGACTCCGGCCATGCTCAGGCTTTTACTGCTGCAGCCTGATGCTGCTGCAAGGTGCTGCTGCCTCCAGCCGGGGTAGGCAGCTGGTAAACGGTTCAGTGGGAAACGGGGCCAAATTTTTTGTCTGGGGCTGGATGAAGAGCATGTCCTGGCAGGAAGCCGTGCCGGCGCTGCAGCCGGAGGGGGATCCTCCATGTAGAAGGGGTGTAAAGGAGGAGATCGGTTTGGTGGCTGGAGGAGATAAGGTCGGGGAAGGAGGTAGGGAGGGCTTCCAAAGGGGTGAGCAGCAGGCGGAGAGCACGTGGAAGGTGCCCGCCCTGCCCGCAGGGAGGTGGCGGGCGCGGAGGATGACGTGTTTGGGGCCGACGTGAAGATGACTGTTAATGGCAAGCGGAGGGTTTGGGCGGGAGGAGGAGAGGGAGAGGCCCTGGCGCGCCCTGGGGCCGCCATATCCAGAAACCATTCCCGCTCCCCACCAGGCGACCGGCAAAGCGCGGCCGGCTGGGTGCTGCCCGCGCCCCGGAGGGATGCTGCCACCTCCACGGGGACGCGGTCGGGGATTGAATCGCCCGCCCGAGGTGGACGGTCAGGAGTAGCATCGAGTGCAGGAGTAGCATCGAGTGCAGGTTAACACCAACCCCCTTCTCCTCCCTGCCCTCTCGCCCGTCCATAGCCCCCCAGATGAGCAGGGAGGGAAGAAGCTTTAAAAGCACATATTTTTCCGGCGGGCAGCGGCCGTGCTGGCCCGGGGCAGCCCGTGGCAGTCCTGGTGCTCAGCCCACCTCTCCTTTGGGATGCGGGAAACGAAGCAGCCACTTTCACTTTTTCTTCCTCATTACTTTAACTCCGACTCTGTCGCACTAACAGGATGCTGGGTGGCTTGTTTGTCTCCTGCAGACATCCCCGGCGGCGGGGAAGGCGGGTGTGGAGCATTCCTGCGACTGTGGCTATTAACTTCTCTGAAAGCTGGGGGTGCAGGCTGGGCAGAGGGAAGCCGTTTATTTTCTTTAACGTGCAATTTATGTGTTTGGAGCGAGTTCAGAGCGACAATCTCTGTCCATGTAAATGGCCGATAAGAAGAAGAATGGTTTGGCAGAGCAGATTGCCCCCGGAGCGTCTCCGCTTTGCAGCAGCACATCCTGCGTGGGGATAGGGGGAGGCTGCAGCCTGACGCCGTCTCACCCCACCCTACTCATGTCCACGGCACTTTAACCTTTATTTTAGTCATTGCGTTGAGCCGAGGTGATTAGAGCTGCGGGTTTGGAAGCCTCTGGCTGCGGATGACATGGCAGCAGGGTTTTTTGGATCTGTCGATAGCAATGTTTCCTTCTTTGGCCGTCATGTCATGGCCAAAAACCCAAGAGCCATCAAAAATGATGGGGAGGAGACACACAGAAAGCTGTATGAGCGCAGGAGGTGTAGCTGCTTGGGGTGCAGAGGTCTCAGGGAAAAAAATAACTGGGCGTTTCTGCACAGCCCCGGGTTTGCTGCCCTGTTTCCCGTCGCATCTCCTTCTTTCCCCCCGCCCCCTCCCAAGCCAACACGTGCGAACGCCTGCCCGTGCTCTGAGCTGCGCCTCTCCCGTGTCTCTTCTTGCAGCTGTTCCTGGAGAAATACGGCTACTTCGGCGAGCCGGGGGCCAGCACGCACAGCCCCGCCGAGTTCACGGAGGCAGTGAGGTATGAGCCTTTTATTCGAAACCGCAGCAGAAATGCAGCAGCTCCGGCTGCGTGGGAGCTGCCAGTGCTTGGGGGTCTTTTCACAGCTGGAGGGGTCTTTTTGCAGCCAAGGGGGTCTTTCTGCAGCCAGAGGCTCTCTCTCGCACGGTCTGATGATAAAGCACAACTAGTTCTTTTTGGAAATGCCGGTCCGTACCCGGCTCCCGCAGCTGGACGCCGGCTGCTGGCAGCCCGATGCCTCGCTGCGCTGCTTTATTTGCCTTTTATGGCCCGATGCTCTCCTTACAATAATATCTGCGGCGAGGCCGAGGTTGGGGACGGCTGGGAGATGTCAGGGGGCTGAGCTGACAGCCCCCGCTTGGACTTCTCCTGTCGAGATCACGTTGGCTCTGGGAGCATCCCTGGCCTCACCCTGGGCAAAGTCAAGTGCAAAGTCCAACAACTGGGATTAAAAACTGGGGAAGGCATTTTTTAGGCTCCCCTGTCTACTTCTGCCCTGCTAGGAGATGGCTCACTGGTCAGATGTGGTTGCAGAGACAAATTCTTCTTGTTTTATCACCTGGATGCGTTCCTGACGGCGGGGCACGAAGCTCGCTGGGTGAAAGCCCTGGCTCGGGTCAAACACCCGGCACAAACACAACCAAAACCCCCGGGGGGGTCCGGGTGTGGGTGCTGACGTCTCCCTTCCTTTTCCAGGGACTTCCAGCGGGTGACCCACCTCCCGCCCAGCGGGGTCCTGGATGCCCCCACGCTCCATCAGATGGCTCTGCCGCGGTGCGGCACGGGCGACGGGGAGAGTCGCGCTGCCTGGGCACGCCGGGCACCTGCCACCCGGCGCCGCAGGCGCACCACGCAGCACGGTGAGCGTCGGCCCCAGGGGTCCTGGTTTGGGGTTCTGGGGTGCTGGGAGTCCAACTCTTCCATCCTGGCTCCTGGAGACGCTGCCGTGGCCGGCAGGTGCAGCCCTGCCGGCGCAGCGTCCATCCCAGGACCTGCCTGGGCTTTGCGCCACTTTATTTTTAAATCTCTTTATTTTTAGTTGTTCTGTATGGCTTGAAGTCGGCAATGATTAGAGAGATGCAGCTCCCACTCGTGGGGAAATTTGGCTCTCCGGGGTGGTTTTACTGCTGTTGAGGGAGCCAGGACATCTCCCAGGGAGCTATCAGGTCACCATAGCCCTGGGCACATCTGTGGTGGCACGATCCGGAGAGCAGGGGCTGGCACACAGTGACGTTATCTCCAGGCTCTGCTGAGCTTTGAGACTTCTAACGTGTGTTAGCCACCCAGCAGTAACACAAAACCTGCTGGTGCTGGGCTGCCTGGCCACGGGGAGCTGTTTCACTCGCATTAAGGGGTTTAACTCTGCTCTGAGCAACCTCTCTTGCTCCCGTGTGTCCAGGGTTGGGCCTCTTTTCTCTCATGAGCTGCCCCCTGGGCTTGTGGATGAGTAACTGGATTCCTAGAGAGCGAGAGGGCTGGGACCAGCTGCGCTTAGGACATGGGAAAAATGAAGGCGAGATTAAGAAAGGGCTCTGTGCCGTGTCAGGCTGTCTCTGCGTCTGGCAGGGCTGGTGATGAACGGCCCCGCGAGACAGCCCCATCGTCCTCCTCCTGCCTCTGGCTTTCCTTCCAAAACCCGGACATGCAGCATCACCCTCGCAGGCACCGTCCTGGGCAGGGGGTCTGCCGTGCCCCGGGCAGGAGGGCGAGGGGGCAGAGCCGGGAAGGGCACGCAGCAGGAGATGGGCGAAGAGAAGCAGCCTGCGCCATGGGGCTCATGGGGCTCCTTTTTGGGGATTGTGGTCCGTGGGCGGGTGGCAAGAGACAGCCGGTGGCTCTGAGCCCAGGCAGGGCAGAGCTCTGTGTGGCACCGGTTATTGCTCCGGTGGTCTGGCACCGGCAGATCCCCCGTGGCAGCAAGCTGGGGTGGGGATGGGAACAACGCCGTATTGGTGCCCACAGGCTGGAGGGGAGGGAGGGGGTGCCCGCACGGCCGGCGGCACCGGCCAGGAAGGCCGGAGGCTTTGTGCTAAGTTGGCTGTTTATCCTACTTGAAGCAGGAAGCCGCCGCAGCTGAGCCAGCACAGTGCTTTGTTATCCACCCCTCTCCCGGCAGGAGCTTTGCCGGGCAGCCGCCACGTCCATCATCCCACCGGCTTTGGGCAACGCTCGCACCCCGGCGCGTGGGCAAAAGCCAGCCCCTGTTCAGCTTTGGCTCCCAGCTGGGTTAGCCCGGCAGTGATGGCCAGTGCGGGGCTGGGGAGGGCGTCTGTCCGTCCCTCCCGCTGCTCCCGAGGTCGGTCCCAGCCCAGCGGTGATCGGCTCCCTGCTATGGGACGGGGTCCGACGCGTCCGCCCCTCTCTGTGCCTCTAAACAAAACCTCCCCTCTGCAGTCGAAGCCCAAGGCTTTCTGCTCTCTGGGAAGGTTTGGGGACAGGTCCCGTTTGCCTCCAGAAAGGGACCCGGTTTGGGAATAGGGGTCTGCGGTGGAGGGCGCCGGGAAGAGGACTTCCTTCTAGCTGCCTTGCTGGGCTTTACCAGGCACCGGAGCTGGCCAGGAGCTCTGCTGACCGGCAGGTCCTCGGCCAGGCGGCATGTCGGGCAGCGGCATCCTGGATTTCCCCTCAGGGTCCCTGCCTGCAATTGTCCCGGGTTCAACATCTGAGCGCGGCACCCAGCCCTCCTCAAGAGCCAGGTCCTTCGCCTTGCCCAGCCCTCCTCCTCCTCGGGGGAGACGCTCTGCCTCTGGGGAGGGAAGGGGGGGATGCTGGGGCTTTATCTTAGGGCTGCGGCCATCCGGGCAGGTGTTTGGCCTCTGCCACGCAGGGCAGTGCCCTCCTGGGCCCTGGAGAGCGCAGCCATGTCCCGTTTGAGTTGGAGGCTGTTCTTGCACTGACGAGCAGGGGGGGCCGGTTCTGCCCCCGGGAGAGAGCGGCCAGCCGGCCCGGAGCCTCCCCTGCCATGGGCTGCTCAGAAACCCGGGGGGGGAAGGAAGCAGAGCTGGTGGGTCTTGTCCCCTTGGCCGGGGTGGGTGAGCTGGGATGGGATGTCTGCCAGCTTTGCCGAGCGGCTTGGCTCAGACCCACGACAGCGAGCCCCGGCGTGCCGCCGGCTCCGTTCCCCCTGTTTCCCCGCACATCTGGAGCAGGGGCGATTGCTGGAGGTCTGTCGCCGCTCCCACGCCTCGGCACCGGCTCTGGCACCCACATCTTCCCAGCGCGGCCCCACAGCTTCTCTCCCACTCCCGGACGCCCCTGGCCAGGCGTAAGCGTGGGGCCCTGGGGTCCCTGCAGCTGCCGAGGGTGCTGGAGGAGGAGGAGGAGGAGGGGGCTGTGATGCTGCGCGGCGGCTGCGGGAACACGTATCTTCGCACCCCTGCGTGGTGGGAGGAGGGTGGGGAGCTTACGGGGATCTCATGGGCTTGTCCTCTTCGTCATTGTCACCATCTGCCCCGGTGGCATCGGGGCTGTGCCGGCCCTGAAAGGACAGAGCTTTTAAGGAAGCCGTGGGCAGTAAGATCCTTGGTGGTGGTAAAATGATGCTTTTAAAATGAAGGGTGAACAGTGCTTTGTCCCTGCTGGGATATTCTCGGCTGGGCTTGCAGGCAACATCTTCTGCAGGTGGAAATGGTGAGGGTGCCCTTAAAAACAGAAAAAACACAGCCCTGGCCACTGGGGAGCTGGCCTCCTTTTCCTTGCCTTGGCTCAGTATCTGCCGTGTTGAAATTACACGTATGGGGGGGGAGGGGGGACCAAAAGAGATCCCCTAAAAAAACCAGATAGGGCTGGGACTCAGGGAGGGAGTTCAGGGGAGACAGGGAGGAGCCCCTCTCGCCAAGGGAGCTTTGGGCGCTGGGGAACCGCAGCCCCGCACACACGCGCTCTGGTTTCGGTGTCCCTGCAGCATCTGGGCTTGTTGCAGAGGGTGCAGAGGGACCGACGGCAGGGACCAGCCGCAGGGACCGGCCACAGGGACCGGCCGCAGGGCTCTGCTGCAGCTGCCCCTGCTAGAAACAGGCACTTGCCCTCCCCTCACGCGCTCGCCGGCCAGCTGGATGAAGCCCTGGACATCTGTGGGGTCTCTGGGCATGTGATGGAGATCAGCGTCATGGTGGTCGGTGCTGTTCCTTCCTGGTGATGTGTTTCAAACCTGGCTGCTTCTCCCCTTGAGGATCATCTCTTTTTTCCCTCTGGCTGGTGCCCGGCTCTTGGCAAATCTGCCGTAGCCAGGCTGCCATCCCACATCCCCATCCCCGCAGTCCCGTTGTGCCCCAAAGGTGCTGCTGAGTGCCCTTCCTGCTCCTTTTGCCTTTGGGCCACTTGTTTTCAGAGGTGGCTTTGCTTTCTCTCCCTGAAAGCCAGTCCTTGGGCTACATCTTCTTCTGGGTGCGAAGCTGGCTTCAGGCAGGAGCCCTGCAGGTCAGGGACCCATGCTGGACTTGGCCCTGGAAAGCCTGATGAGGCAAGGGAGATCAAATTGGCTGCCCCAGCTTCTCCTCTTCTCAAACAGGTTTTGGCCCCTCTCTTAGGGTTTGGTTGCAGCTCCAGCTTTGGGAATCTGCGGTGGGATCTGATGGTGGCACCTTCAGAGGGATTTCATGGGTCCCGCTGCCGGTGCAGGGTGCCGAGGCTGCTGGTGGGGCACCTGGGTTGACCTTCAGCTTCGGCTTGAGAAAGCCATGGCTTTTCCCAGCACTGGGAAGCTTTCCTCTACCCGAGCAGCCCCTGGGTGGAAGAACAAGTCCAAGTCCCCATCGTCGTGCTGAGCTTGCCCCTCTTGCAGGCGGGAGGTGGTACAAGCGGCACCTGACCTACCGGGTGGTGAACTGGCCCTCCTACCTGCCGCAGCACGAGGTGCGCCTGGCCGTGAAAGCCGCCTTCGAGCTCTGGAGCAACGTGTCCTCGCTGGTGTTTTGGGAGGCTCTGGACGGCCCAGCTGACATCCGCCTGACCTTCTTCCATGGGGACCACAACGATGGACTCAACAACGCCTTCGATGGACCAGGTGCTGGTCGCTTCCCCCTCGTAAGCTTCTCTTTTACAACGTGGGCTTCCCCGGCAGGGAGGAGGGCTGGGGTGGCGATGGGCTGGGGGTGATGGAGGCGAGGCTCTGCCCCGGCAGTCCCTCTAACCAAGGACGCCTCCCAGTTTGCGCCAGTTTGCTTTCTGATTTGGTGTCCTCACTCCCAACTTTGCAACTGGTGTCTGCCAGCGAGGCAGTTGAGATGCTCGTTATAGGATCATGCTGATGGCCTTCAAGGAGCCCTCCCCACCCTGACAGCACCCTCCAAACCTGAGCTCATTCCTTCCAGATAAGCCCTTCTGCATGGTGCTATCAAGCAGACACACCCAGGTTTTCTCTCTTCTTGAGTTTTTGCCCGGCACGGGTCACTGTGGTGGTTTCAGTCTCTGGCCCGAGCCCAGGGCAAGAAACCAAACTCATAAACCACAGAGCAGGCAAAGCTCCCGTGTGCTCAGGAGCAGAAAGCAGAACAGATTTGGGTTGCACCCGCCGTGGGAAGCTGCTGTTCTTTCTCAGGAGACCTCCCAAAGAGCTAAAATTGATGCATATTTAAGCAGACCAGAGCTGCATGTGCCCCCCTGCCCCTCGGCTCGTGGCTGGCGTCCTTCCCTGCCCCATGGTCCCTGATGTGGCTCTCCTGGTCCTCTCCTGCCCCACGGTCCCTGATGGCTCTCGTATCCCCAGGAGGTGCCCTGGCTCACGCCTTCTTCCCCCGGCGTGGAGAAGCCCACTTCGACAGCGCCGAGCGCTGGTCCCTGCGCAGCGGCAAAGGACGCAACCTCTTCGTCGTGGTGGCACACGAGGTGGGCCATACGCTGGGGCTGGAGCACTCCCCCGTCAAGAGCGCCCTGATGTCTCCCTACTACAAGAAGCTCGGCAAGGATTTTGTCCTCAGCTGGGATGACATCTTGGCCATCCAGAACTTGTACGGTGAGCCTGGCTTCCCCGAGCATCCCTCCGTTCCTCTGGGGCTGTTCCCTGGGATGGAGAGCGAGGAGCAGGGACAGGAGCAGGTCTCGGCACGGGGAGAGGACTACATGCAAGGGTCACAGTGGGGATGGGCCCCATCCCTTTGCGGTTGGGGAGGAAGATGCGGTAAAGCGTGTGGGGTGGGTACCAGGTCCTCCAGGGCAGGGAGGGTTGGACTTGCTGCCCACTTGTTTGCAACCAGGGAAACGCTGGTGCGTGGTTTTTGGGGGTACCAAGGTTTTTGGGGGTACCAAGTTTTTGGGGGTACTTCTTTGCCAGCACTGTATAGAAGAGAACAGGAACCAGACAGTGGGACGAGCCCTGGGATCCCCAGCCCTGTGCTGGTGCGGTGCTCTGGGGAAAGCTGTTTCCCTGCCCCTTCTCCGCCACTCACCGCTCCCTGCTCCGTCCCAGGGAAGCCCTCCAAGGGCTCGGCCGTCCAGCTCCCGGGAAAGGTCTTCACTCACTTCCAGGACTGGAGCACGGACAATTACGGCGGGGACCGGCAGCAGAGGAGCCTCAGCGCCTATTACTGCCACTCCTTCTTCGACGCCATAACTGCTGGTGAGTGTCTGTCGGTGCAGCCCTCTCCCAAAACATGCACCCCTACAGCTCGCCCCAGTGCTGCAGCAGCCTGTTCCTGCTCTGATGAGATCCAGCGATGGGAGAGGTGGGTTTGGCTGGTCCGTAGCCCCATATGTGCTCCCCATAGGGGCTGGTGGCATCACTGACGCACCTTGCTGCCGCAGAGCGGAGCATCTTGAGGATCCAGCAATGGCTTGGTGTATTGGGAGAGGGGAAAACATCCTAAAACTTGGGCCATGGCAAGGCTCATTTGCTGCAGGAGCTCAACCGTGAAAGACGAGCCTTGAAAGGGAGCTGTGGTCCGCTTTTGTCCTCTCCAGGCTGGAGTGGAGGCAATGAATTCTGAAAGCTGAGAGGGCGGCTGGAAAGGCAGAAGGGAACCTCCGAAAACCAAGCTTCCCCGAAGCACCACGGAGCTGCGCGGGGACGAGAGGGGAACCGGGGAGCGGTGGCTGGGAGGTGGGATGAGGCTTCTCGTCTCTCGGCCGGGACCCCCTCATTCCTCCCTCTGCCCCGCAGACGCAGACCACAACCTCTACATCTTCAAGGGCAGCCACTACTGGGCAGTGCCAGCGAGCGGCAATGCCAGCGACCCGCAGCCCCTGCAGACGCGCTGGCCCGGCCTCCCCGCCGGCATCGACGCCTGCGCCTGGTCCCAGCTCAGCGGCAAGTTTTACTTCTTCAAAGGTACGTGAGGCGTGGGCGGGAGAGCCGCCCTCGGGGCTGCCGCTGGCCCTGCCTGCTGGTCTGGCTGGAGCACCTTCTCCTGCCCCCGTCCCCTCTCCTCCCACTGGTCCCGTCCCAGGGCTGAGCTGGGGCATCGCTGGGTCCTGCATGTGCAAAACCCCACAGGAGCCCTGGGCTCGGTGCCTACCGTGGATTAACCGTACGGCCTTGGGCGTATTGCCCTGGCAGCCCGCATCAGCCCCTCCTGCCTCAGTTTCCCCTTTAACCTGTTCAGGAGAGCAGCGCTCACCTGTGTTTGAAAATAAAACCAGATGCATCGAGTCCTTTGGGGTCCCTGGGACAAAACGCTCCCCGAAGACGTGTGGCCGCGGGGGAGCCGAGCCGAGCGTGGCATTTTCAGGGTGCACGCGGTTCCCTGCACCGTGCCAGGGGCCGAGCTGCCGCGGGGAGCTGAAATGCCGTCCGCGAGCTGCCCGGCGGCACGCCGCAGCCGGATGGATAGAGGAAGGTCAAACCAGGCAGCCCAGCTGCCAGGGTCAGCCCCAACTTTTAATGGAAACCAGTCGCCGGCTCATCAGAAAGGGGGCTTTGTTGCTGCGGCTGGGTGAGAGCCAAAAGCCCCTCTCCCTCCCCAGCCCTCGTCCGCTCCCTCCCTCCCCGGGGCTGGGTCAGGCCGCAGCTTGCGAGCAGAAAGGGGCTTTTGTCTGCCTGCTTTGTGGGGACACGGCTCTGCGGGGACAGGGCTCTGCAGTGACAGAGCTCTGCAGGGATGGCCGGGCCCTCGGCCCCCATTGCAATTCCTGCTGCTGCAGTGCTGCTCTCGCCTGTCCCGGCCCCGGAGGGGTCTGCGTCCATCTGTCCCACTCGCTGCGCAGGAACAGGAGGGAGGGTTGCGAGGGAGCAGCGTGGGCTAGCGGATGGCATGCTGGCCTTGCTCTGTCCCCGGTGGTCCCTTTCCATGCCTTCTAGCCCCTGAGCTACTGTGCCTCAGTTTCCCCCCACCCAAGCCTGGTCCATGGGGCAGCCCTGTGGTGCTGCCAGTTGGGTCACCAGTGGGATGGATGTCACGGACGCGTGTCTCGGGCTGCAAGGCTGGCCCTGTGGCCGAGTCCTTCCAGGTCTCCTGGAGCTGGTCCTGTGATGGACCCTGTTGGGGTGGGCTCTAACCCCCCTCCCCGGCTCTTCCCAGGTGGCCGATGCTGGCGCTACACGGGCTCCACCTTGGAGGCAGGTTTCCCCCAGAAATGCAGTGCCCGCGGCCTCCCACGGCACCCCGACACCGCGCTCTACTTCCAGCAGCTCCGGCGCCTGGTTCTCTTCAAAGGACCCAAGTACTTCGTGGTGAGCGAGGAGACCCTCGGCGTGGAACCCTACTACCCCCGCAGCCTGCAGGACTGGGAGGGCTTGCCCCCCGGCACGGCGGGCGCCCTCACCCACCGCGACGGCTTCGTCTACTTCTTTCGGGACGACCAGTATTGGCAATTTGACCGGGCAAAGCTGCAAGTGGTGACCACTGGCAAATGGGCCACCCAGCTGCCCTGGATGGGCTGCTGGGATGCAAACAGTGGGCAGGTCCTCTTCTGAGCAGAGGGTGCCGGGACGAAACGGGGGGGGCTGAACCCCACCTCGCTCGCTGCTGCCCGGATCCCTCTTTATTTGACTCTGTCCGGGGATGGTTTGGCAGGGACCGGCAGGTCGGGGCTGCCCGCGGACGGCCAGAGCCGTGGGTCGGTGGAGCGGTGCCCCGGTGCAGCAGGGATGCATCTGGGACGGGGCAGCCATCAGCCCAGGCGGGTCTGCTGCGGCCAGGTGGGCTGGAAGCTTTGAGAGACAATGTTTTTTTTTAAAAAAGACCACAAAAAAAGGTATAAGCCATGGAGACTGCAAACACACCCGTTCCTGCAAACGTTCAGAATATCATTACGCGTTTCTTTCAAACCAGGACTGGGGCTTGTTGATGCTTTTAGCTCTCATTCTCCCGCGATCTGGCAGAGAAGTGCCTCGCCATTGCTTGGTTTGGGGCTCAGGGGGTTTTAGGATGTTTCCTGGTTAAAAGAAAAAGAAAAAGAGACATTTGGACAAAAATACGGGTCCATGTTGAGCTTTGCCCCCGCCGCGTGCGCAGAGCCCCCTCCCCTCCCTTGCCCCAGGGATGGAGGGTTGGCACCTGGAGGCTGAGCCCATTCCCTGCGGGTGCTTTGCTGGGCTGCGTTCACGTCCCAGCTCTCTGGTGAGGCACCAGCTGGAGACACCAACACCATGGGACTTTTGGGGAGAAAGCAGAGGGGTTTGGTGTAGGAGCCTCTTCGGGGTGAAGGGAGGGGGGAGGTACAGCTGAGCTGCCGACCGTGTCGCCGCGGGCCAGTGCTGTGCAGCTCAAGGGCAGCGGGAGCACTGCAGCTTGGCTTTCTGGTGGGTTTGGGGTGGCTGGGTGGGTTCTCTGGTGTCTAATAGTGGTTGTGCTCACCTGGCAGCCTTTCTTGTGTGCAGAGAAAGCGTCCTCTGCTCTTGTCTCTGCAAGAGATGGGATCGATGTATTTTTGAGTCCCGTGCCCCTCTGCCACAGTTGGATGAATTGGCTTGAAAAATTACTGGGGGAGGAGGGGAAAAGGCGAGGGTGAGCAGGACAGACGGACATGTCCGTGCATGCAGGCTCACAAGGACAGCTTGGCTGCATACTCCTCATTCCTTTCCCAAAGCAGACTCCCCACCTGGAAACGCCACCGGCTCCCGTGCACCCAGTCACCAGTCGCGTCCGCAAAGGGCCATCGTCTCCCCGGCTTGAAAACGCCGGCCGTCAGTGCTGAGCAGGACAGGGCTCAGCTTTCTTCAAATGCCCCTTGATCCGAGAGCGCTGGGGATTTTCGCCATGCTGGGGTTGTACACGGGTGGGCTGCTGCTTTGCGGATGGTTCTCCCAGGACTCGGCCCCTGTGCTGGGCACCCTGCTTCGGGTCGGTGGCTTCGGCACCGGGCTGCGGCTGGTCCTGCCGTGCCGGGGTGCCACGCCGGGGTGCCGTGCCGGGGTGCCATGCCGGGGTGCCACGCCGGGGTGCTCTCCCAGTGCCAGCAGCCTCGAGGACTCTTCCCTTTAGCGCAGCGTCCTCCGCTCACCCTCGCCCACCCTCGACCTTCCCCGCGGAGAAGGCAGGAGCCGGGCTTGCCCCAGGCAGGGTGCCAGGGCTGGTACTTCCCGAGGGCTCTCGATGCTGCCAGATGCCAGCTGAGACGTGGATTTGGCAGGATGGAGAGCCAACGCTCCGTCCGTTTGCCGTGATATCTGTGAGTGGGCCCTTCCTGCGCACACACGGACACGGGGACTTCATCAGCTCATGGTCTAACATCTCAGGGCATTTTCGATGTTACCAAAGAGACGGGACCGCATCATTTTTATTTTGAATTGAATGATAATAAGGTGACGTTGCTTTGAGGGAGTCCCATGGGCTTGGAGACCTGACGGCCACTAAAGTGAACCTCTGGATATGCGGTGTTGGGATTTCTGCTTGTTTTCATGTCACACTTTTGTATTTTTTTTTTTTTTAAAGCCAATCTCCTGTTTCCTGAAAGGGCTGTGTTTAAGATGCATGTGTGTGTTTGGGATTGGAGTAGGTATTGCTGAATTTGACCTCAGCTTATGTGCTTGCTGGATCAAATGAGGGGGATGGATCCCACTGAAAAATCACTGTATGAAGCGCACGATGCTGACAGCGAAGAAAACATGGAAACTCTTTTCTGCTTCATCCCAAATTAATAGGTTTTTTTTCCCAGCGTGGAGGATGAATTCACACCGAGGGGGGCCCTCCAGGTCTCCACCTTCGCCCCAGCCCATCGCGGTGCGTGAAGGGGGGTCCTTGCCTCCCGCAGGACAGGGAGCGCCCCGAAACCTTCCTCGCCGCTCCCGTGTGCTTTGCTTCACGCCGCGACACGCCGGGGCGTGCTGCCTGCGCTGCCTGTTGAGCGGGCGGCGTGCTGCCTGCGGGGGGAAGGACCCGCCGGCTGGCGCAGGTGGTGTTGCCGTGTTTGCAGAGACGGTCCTGCCTCCGTCCCCACTCACACCTCCTGCCCGGAGCCGCTCCTCTCCAGCCCCCTCGGCTGCCACCGGCCATATGGGATCTGCGGCATGATGGGGAGACCGATGGGGGTGATGGGGGGGTGAGGGGAAAGGCTGGCGCTGGACAAGACGTCCGCTCTGGACACTGAGAAGGGTCAGAAGAGCAGTGTGATGGCTGGTCCATGTACTGCTTTTTTGGAGACGGGAGGATTTATGCATCCGTCTGTACCCCAGGGGTACCCCACGCCTGCAGCTCTGCAGAGAAGCAGCAGGTCGTTGTCCCCTTCCGTGTCCCCTGAGGAGAGAGCCAGACATCCCTTCTGCCGTGGGACTGCGGGCTGAGGATGGGACAAAACCTCGACTCCTCTCCCATTTTTGGGTTTTCCTTTTGCTCTCTTGTTTGCCGTGGTGCGTTTCCTGGGGCTGTGTGCTGTCAGGATGCCTTGGGGTCAAGAGCCAGGGCTGGGGCCGGGCACGGCGTTGCTGGCAGAGATGGGGTGACTGTGCTGCATCGCCTGCACCCCACAAGTGTGGGGGGAGCTGGGGGAGGTGGACTCGCACCCTGAGCCATGCGATTGGCCCCACTGGGTGCCCTGGCTGAAAATCCTGCGTCACAAGGGTCCTTTTCTCCTGCTGGGCTCGCTGGCAGGACATGCCAGGCGCAGACTCCTCCGGCCAGCCTGCCACGCATTCCCCAGCCCGGGGGAATAGCTGGGATTCTTGCATTTCCTCCCCCAAAATGACACCGGCTGGACCGTGATCTGCAGCGAGCATCGGCAGCTGGCTCCAGGGAGAGGACGGGGTCCCCTGCACAGCAAGAAGCCCCCCAGCCCCACGAGAGGCTCCGTTTCAGTCCCAAGGTGCAAGCACATCCCTGGTGGATTTGCTTTTTGCAGAAGTCCCTGGGTGCTGGGGCAGCTCTGCAAGCCCTGGGTTAGGGAGGGAGTCTCCGACATTCCCAGCAGTGCCCACTCACCCGTGTAGTTATTTTCTTAAAGCCCCAGCTCCTGGAGTCACGCCATCCGTGGAGGAGCTTGGCTTTTGCCAAAGGCCTCGCAATTGTGGGCAATGTGGGACGAAGTTTGCAAGGGCGCACAGGGCAGACAAACCCCAAGGTGGGCATGCAAATAAAACCCCCTCATGCCTTTTTTTTCTTTTTTCTTTTTTTTTTTTTTCAGAAAGAGGTTTGGGGGAGAGGATTGATGGAATTGTGCTGTGATTTGCAGGTAGAGCTACTGCATTTCCTCGGAGCTTGGGCTGAGCCCCGACACATTGCAGGGCTTCCCAGCTCCCACTAAGGGCTGGTAAAAGCCCTCGAGCGAAGGGGGCTCCCGGGGAGCGGGGTCCTTGCGGGGACCTGCTCTGGCCCCCAGCCTTTGGAGGTGAGATGACCCGTCTGTTCCCTGCAGCAGGATCAAGGGATGAGCCTAGGGTCAAGTGTAGGGATTTACATCCAACCATGAGCGATCACTGGCATTTTTAGCAGGAAATGAGATGAAATGATGAGAGTGAGTGAAGATGCTTGCAACAGCATGGGGGTGTTTCCTTGAGAGTGCTGCCCCGGGGGTGTGGGTGGGAGGGGCTGGTGGAGGGGAGCCGGGGGCAGAGTGGGGTGGTCCGGGACTCCTTGGGGCTGCTCGGCTCTCAGACCCCCCCCTTGCGCCGTGTACTTGGTGGAAAGCGCAGGGCAAGCGATGGCAGTGGTGTCTCTGTTGCCACCCTCTACCTCTTGCAGCTCTTCAGCCTCTTCTTCCTCCTCCTCTGGCTCTCCCCGCTGGGATGTTTCCAGGTTGCACGAAAACCCTGTGGGCCAGCTGAGCTGAGGAGTTGGAGAGTGCGACCTCCATCAGGACCAGCTCTCTCCGAGGGATCTCTGCCCCGATCCGTACAGCTTTGGGAAGCTCTGGCCTCGGGTTTTGGCTTTGCAGCTCCCGGTGCCGCTGTGCCCCAGGGCGGGTGTGTGGAGGGCAGGAGGGACCGGTCTGAGCATCACTCCCCTCTTGTGTTCGGAGGTCCTGACACCAGAGCTGCACTGAGGTCAGCCTCTCTCCATCCCTCTGGGCACCCCACCCAGGGAGGAGGGAGCCATGCTCGGGGTCACCCATGCTGGGGCTCCCCTGCTCAGGTGGGCTTCTCACCATGGCGTGTTTGGGCTTGCAATGGCACATGGTGGCATCTCAACAGAGTGTCTGTAAAATGGGTGCAAAAATGTGGCTGCCTCAGGGCTATCAATTCAGTGGTACCCAGCCCTGAAGATGCATCTTGTAGGGCCCCCAGGTCACCCCACCTGCGGCGGAGGTGGGTGCAGGGGTGGCAGAGAGGGGGCAAATCCCCCCGCTTTTGGGGTCGTGAACAACTTGGGACGCTGAAGAGCTGCTCTCTAACCCCCTCCTGCCCCAGAACTGGGGACCTCGGTAGAAAAAAATCCACCCCTGGGGCGGCCGGGGAGGAAGGAGCAGGGCTCCCGGCAGAGGAGCAGGTGCTGAAGGGTTAACGGGGAGTGTTTGCAGCCGGTCCCTTGTCACCAAGGAGAAGGGAACAGCACTTGGGAAGGAAACAAAACACCCACTGCCCAGGAGGGTGATTTCCTTTCCCCACGCTGCAGTACAGCCCTTGGACCCTGAGAAGGGCTCCCGGCACCGGGAGGACGGCGTCACCGTGCCGGGTGGCAGAGAGCAAGTGGCAGCAGGTGAGCATGGCTGCTGGGGAGGTGGGCTGGGGACACGGCCCAGGGCAGCTCCCCATGTCCCCATCATCACCCATGTCCCCGTCACCCATGTCCCCATCACCCCTTTCCCTCGGTCTCCTCCCAGTCTTATGGCAAAATGTGGGGGACGCCGGGTGCTGCGGTGCGGAGCATCCGTCCCTACCAGTCCAGCGAGCAGTACCTCTACGCCATGAAGGAGGACTTGGCCGAGTGGCTGAAGGAGCTGTACGACCTAGACATCGAGGTGGGCACCTTCCTGGAGGTGCTGGAGACGGGGGCCGTGCTCTGCTCCCACGCCAACAACGTCACCCACGTGGCCGAGGAGTTTGCCCGCGCCTGCCCCGGCGTGGCCCGCCACCTCCGCCTGCCCACCGCCGGCGTTGCCTGCAACCTCACGGCACAGCCGGGCACCTTCCAGGCCAGGGACAACATCTCCAACTTCATCCAGTGGTGCAGGAAGGAGATGGATATTAAAGGTAGGATGTTGGGCTCCAGCTGCCCCGTGTCCCTGTGTGCAATTCCCCTCCAGCTGCTCCTGGCATCACCCCGGGTGCTTCCCCGTGTGTCCCCCAAAGCCGGTGCCCACCCCGGCATCGGGCAGCACCGTGAACACAAGAAACCCCTGAGCTGGGATTTCTTGCACAAGCTCCTCTGGGCTCGGCAGCAGCTTTGCAGGGTGCTGGCACGCGGCGGGTGTGTTCGCTTGGGCGCAAATATGCGCTGGGGGGATGGAAATGGGAAGGGCGTATGCTGCAGCGTGGCCCTGCCATGCACGGCACGATCTCGGCCGTAAGGACATCAGGAGCGGTCCTGGCTCTGAACAAAGGGTCTGTCACCCTGTCCCCACCACCAGCGGGTGCCCAGGAAGGGCATGGGATTGGGGTGACACATCCTCAGTGCACTCAGCCACTGGGTTTTGTGGCTTTGGGATGCCATGAAACAGCCGTAGTGCCTTTGCATGTAGATGCCCAAGGGGAAGTCTCTTCCTCCGTTGATTTATCCCAACTCTTGTTGGACCCAACCACATCCTAGCGGGATGGCTCCAGGGAATAACATCCCTTAGGGCGGGTTTTGACTCCGCCTGTGCCCCCCGTCCCCTTTGTCCCCATCCACACGTGCCTGCCCTGGCTCAGCCCAGCCCTGCCCTGCCCCAGACGTCCTGATGTTCGAGACGGAAGACCTGGTGCTGAGGAAGAACGAGAAGAACTTCGTGCTGTGCCTGCTGGAGCTGGCACGCCGTGCTGCCCGCTTCGGCATGCGTGCCCCGACCCTTGTGCAGATGGAGGAGGAGATCGAGGAGGAGCTCCGCCAGGAGCTGGACCTGCCACCCGCAGACACCCCCCTGCCCCGGCCCCCCAGGAAACCACGGGACCTCCACAACCTCGACCAGATGGTATGGAGGGGCATGGAGCAGGATGGGGATGGGGATGGAGATAGGGATGGCCGCCCCAGGACCTTTCCCAGGAGCCCTGGTGAGGACCCTTCCCTGCTGCCCGCAGGTCCAGCACCTGGTGAGCCGCTGTACCTGCCCCGTCCAGTTCCCCATGATCAAGATATCCGAAGGGAAATACCGCGTGGGCGACTCTGACACCCTCATCTTTGTCCGGGTGAGTCTGCTTCGCCCCGTGCTTTTTGGGCACAGGCACCAGGAATCCTGCTCTGCTGCCGTGAAGCCTCTTCCGTAATCCATCCCCCAAATGAGGCCAAGGTGGGGTTTTTGACTGTTATCCCCAAAGCAGGGCAGCAGGGAAGCTCGGCCCTGCGGTACGTGTTTGCATGGACGTAACCATCCACGTGTATGGCACAAAAGCTGCCGTCCCACGCCAAGCCAGAGCCAGGTCTTACCCAGCGGTGGGAACGCTGGGATGCTCTGTCCCTGCCTGGATCCGTCCCTAAGCCTGGCCTTCCCAAAGGGCTCAGCACATGACGGTGGAGAGGCGTTCCCAAAAGGCTCCCCACTCTCCCTGGGGTGATGAAACGTGCCTGTTGGGATGGCAGCAGGAGCTGAGACCCTCCCTGCCTCGGTGGTGCTGAGCCGGGGATGAAGCTGTCCTTTGGGAGACCTGGTGGCACTTAGATCAAGCCCACGGCTCTTGAAGCCTGGCTGGGCGTGCCACCCCCCCGGCTGCTTAAAAAGAGGAGGGGGTCCCGCGGGTGCATCGCATGCACCCCTCCGGGCCTCACGGCACGTGGCGTACCGTGCAGATCCTGCGGGAGCACGTCATGGTGCGGGTCGGGGGCGGCTGGGACACGCTGGAGCACTACCTGGACAAGCACGACCCGTGCCGCTGCACCTCGCTCTGTGAGTCCCTGCGTCCCCAAACCCCCTGGCTGGGGTGAGGGGGGGGGTCCGTTGTGGGTCTCACTGCTTCTGGGGCCGTTTGCAGGAGCGGGAGGCTTCGTTACCGCGATGCCTCCTTGCTTTGCTGGGGAACGTCTGGTTTTGGGGGACTCTCTTTGGCTTTGGTGGCCACTAGAGGTCACGGCAGACTTTTGGATGGAGCCGGACCCCAAAAGCCCCTTTGCAGGGAGCGCAGGGCTGCACCAGCATCCCCGGGGAGCTGGATGGTGAGCGATGGCTGGGTGGGCTGCACCCGGGAGTGGGTGCAACGGACAGGGGTGCTGAACCCCCTCCCCCCCCCCCCCCCGTTTTCCCCGCAGCTCACAAACAAGCCTGGAAAACCAGGACCCCCCAGCAGCAAGTGCAGCATGAGGTCTGGCTGTGCCCGGGCTCGAAGGCAGCCGCCCGCAGCCAGCCCCAGCCCGTGCTGCTGGTCAGCCGCTCGCAGAGCCCCCTGCCCCCCGTCGCCTGGGGGTCCCGTGTCCCTCCCGGCCCCCGGCCCCCTGCCACCCCCTCACCGGAGGGCTCGGGTCACCCACGGGGTGCCAGCCCTCGCCGGGAGCCGGCACAGGCCCGGAGGGTCCCTTCGGGCAGGTAAGAGGTGCAGCGGTGCTTCGTGCCCCAAACCACCTGGTTTCCGAACGATTTTTCTCACGTCCCTGAACTGTTTTTTCCCCTCCCTTCCAGAGGTGCCCAGCACCAGGCTGGATGGAGGGGAGAAGCAGCAGCCCCCCGGCCCCTCTCCACTCTCTCTCCTTGCAGGACGCGGGAGCCACCGGCTACCCCTTCGGGGACGCAGCCGCCACCATCCCGGTCACCCGCTCGACCCGGCTCCCCTGGCCGTGGGGCCACGTGCCGGGCACCCACCCCTTCCCGGCTGGCCCCTGGCACGCAGGACAGCGTGGGGGTGCCCAAGGCGCCGCGTGGGAGCACCCCGGGGAAAACCCCTACGGCACCAACACGGGGCAGGGCCACGGCACCCGGCACCCAGCTGACACCGGCACCGCCAAAAAGCACCCAGCAAGGAGGCAAATCATCTGTGGTGGCTGCCAGACCGCAGGAAGGGGGGGTCCCCCCCGCAGCGTCACCCCGTGCCCCCAGCCCCACCAAGGTCCGTGCCCCCTCCCTGCGCCAGGATGCCCGGGGAGACTCGCAGAGCCAGAAAAGCCCACGGGAAGGGAGCCGGGGAGCCCTCAGCCGGGGCCAACCGCCCTCACCCCGAAATTCCTCCAGCCAGCCTCCGAAACAGGACGGCAGCGTTAAACCCCCTGTCAAAGCCAGCCCGGCCGTCTGCCGGCCCCCCACCCCTCCGGCCCATCTTGCAGACGGGTGCAAGGGGGGCTGTGCTGCTGGGGGGGGTCCCCAGGGGACCCGGCAGTGCCACCCAGCCCCGAGCCCAAGGGCCGGGGGTGCCGAAGGACCCGAGGTGCCGGCGGATGAACCGGGGGGAGCCTGTGGCCCCGGTGGGGGGAGCGAGGGGCTCCAGGGGTGCTGGGGGCACGCGCAGCCCCCCGGCTACAGCAGGGTGGTGGAGGAGCTCTCCCGCGGGCGGCAGCCCCTGCACCCCGTGGGGCTGGGGAGCTGGGCCCCCAAAATGTCCCCGCAAGCTGCCCCGCAGCCCACCAGCCTCCCGGCCGGGGGGGAAATGGAGGGGCCGGGAGCGGGGGGCCAGACCCCGCGGGGGGCCAGGGCCAGCAACGTCCCCAAGCCCCGGCGGTGCCTGAAGAAACCCGAACGCGTGCCCTCCATCTACAAGCTGAAGCTGCGGCCCAAGGCGCGTCCCCGACGGGACCACAGGCCGGGCAAGCGGCCCTCGCGCATCCCCACCCCGCTGGGGCAGCGCCCACCTGCCCCCCGGGGCCAGCATCGCCCCCCGGGGCCCCCCCGGCACCCCCAGCCCGGCGGCACCCACCCCGGGATCAAGCCCTCGCCGGCCGACAGCGGTGCCTGGCTGACCGAGGACGACGAGGAGGCGTGGGTCTGACCCCCCCACCCCAAATTTCGGTGGGGACTGACCCCTCGCTGGTCCGAAGGCGGGAGCGATGCTGAAGCCGGAGCTGCGGTGCCCGAGGTCGGCGTGGGCAGCGCGATGGATTTGCTCCCAGGCAACTTGGGGGGGTTACTCCCCCTTGCTCTTCGGAGAGGCACCCCCTCCTTCCCCGTGGGGTTTTTTTTGGGCTGGTAATTCTCCTCCTAAACAGGCGGTCTTGTACTGGTTTGGGTGGAAAAATCCGCCCCCAAATTGAGAGAATGGGGCGCTTTCTGCAGGGAAGAGGGGTGTAGCTGGCCCATACGGTGTCCCCCTAAAGTGGGGACACCCCGCACCTGGCATCCAAGTGTGCAAACCATCTCGTACCTCAGTCTTCCCCGTCTGTACAATGGGTCTAATGATCCTCATGTCTTACAGCACCAAGAGCCTTAATGAGTGTTTGAGTTGCTCAGGTCAGGGGGGTGACAGGAGGTGACCCTTGCTGAGCCCCGCGGGCATCCTTAGGGGTGAAGGCGGGAGAGCCGGGGGGGTCGATGGCCACCTGGGCAGTGATGGTCGGGGTGATGACTGTCACCAAGGCTCATTGCAGGCACCGCCGCACTCCCGAGCCTGCAGCCACGGACCCGGCAATGTTGTTTGTGCAATAGAGATATACCAAAGCTCTTCTGTTTCAGCATCTTTTCTGTGTGGGTGGGGAGGGAGAGAGGATAATCCTGATGGGGGGTCATGGCTGGAGAAGGGAACTCCTGCTGCTGGTCTGCTATCTGTGTGCAC
This sequence comes from Mycteria americana, assembly GCF_035582795.1. Lineage (NCBI taxonomy): Eukaryota > Metazoa > Chordata > Aves > Ciconiiformes > Ciconiidae > Mycteria > Mycteria americana. Next base: position 7,944,835 of record NC_134379.1, on the reverse strand, counting down.
AGTAAACGTCCCTCTGAGAGCCCCTGGGGGCCAGAAGACCCCGTCTTCCAAGAGAGGATGAAGCCAGACCCACAGCCCTGCAGAGAAGCAACAAAGGCGAGCGCCAGGGCCCTGTGGATGCAAAAAAAGACTCCTTTTGCAGGGGAGAAACAAATTCCCCCATCCTGGACCATTGCCTCCCGCAGAAGGGCTGCGAGAGTGGCAGCGGGGCAGCGAGCAATCTGGTGCCAGGGGCAAAGAGCAGCGAGGCGGGTACAGAACAAGGGGGGACAGACCTGATTTTTAATTGGATTTCAAAGAAGGGGGTCCAGGGCGTTACAGGCGGTGTAGACACCTCAGGAATCTCCGACAAGAAGTCCAGGGGGGAAAGGAAAGCCAAGTTCAGGCAACCGGAACACTCACCGGGGCAGGAGGAGGAGGAGGAGAGAGAAGCATCCTCGCCGGGGCTGGACCGAACCCAGGCATCGCCTCCTGTGGCACCACGTGCACGGGGGCAGAAGCCCGGCGCTGCCCTGGGACGGTGCTGGGGACAGCCTCAGCCTCTCCCAGGCTCAGGAGCAGGTTATTTCTAGCAGGACCAGGGTGGCGTTGGGCGAGCGGTAACACTTTGTACTAAGGGCGTGAGCAGGGGCAAGGCGCGGGTCGGATGTAGCTGCTGCTGTGCTCCTGGCTGCTCTGGTCCCGGCGAGCCTGGCCGTGTGCCGGACCTCCCTGTCCCGGTTTCCCTGCCTGTACCCGGCGGGTACCACCGCCTACCCCCTCCTGAGCTCTTGGGAAAGTAGCTCTTTGTAGCCCTCTTTTTTTCTTGGGAGCTGGGAAATGCTGTGGAAGCAGTGAGAGTTATTATTACTAATATAACTTTCTCTGTCTATAAAGTACAATAGAATATAACAATTATATTTATAACATTTTTTTTTCCAAAATACTAAACAGATGCTATAAAAACCTGTAACTAATTGTGCTATAAACTGCAGGCTACAGGGTTATAACAAACAATGTATTGGCTTAGTCGTTGATATGTGTACGTTGGAGCACTTTATAAATGCTTTATTATTAGCATTTACCAAGGAGTTTCCTTCTCAAACAATTTGGAGGGATAAAGCTAGCCAGAGACCGATAACGTGGACTTACACGTGTTAATAAATCCTGACGAGATGAGGTCGGGGGGGGGCCGGTGGCAAAGCCCGGTAGGTTTGCCGTGAAGGCGAGGGATGGAGATGAGTGCCGCTGCCCTTCCCCAGCCGGGGCTTTCGCAGCCACCTGAGATGGACCCGTGTCCCCCCATCACCTTTCCTCTTTTTTTCCCTATTTTTTTTGGAGCAAGGGGAACAGGGTTTGGTTCCCGAAGTGGCTGCTGGGGGTGGGAAGGGAGGAGCAGGGTGAGCCCCGACCCCCCCGGCACTGGGGCTGCAGGGCAGTGCACGGCCCCGGCAGCGGGGACAGGGCGGTGAAACGCACCGTGCCGGAGCTCAGCTGGACCTACTCTTAATAGAAAGTGTTACCGAGAGCACAGCGGTGCTTCTGTCGGATGGAAACCTGGCCGTGGAGGAAGACACGGGGCTGGCATCCTTTTGCTGAATACCTGCATCCCCTCGTTACACCAGAAATCACTGAGATGGTTTTGCCGGAGGATGGACCAGCCTCAGCCTCAGCCCCTGCCTCGGGGGGCGAGGCGTTTCCCCGGGTCTCACAGGGAGCAGGCAAGCAGGAGGAACCACGACGCCCTCGGCCTCTTGCTCGCCCCTCGCCAGCACGCCGCCCCGACACCGTTTGCTAATGCAGGCTGTGCTTTGCCACCTGCCCTGCAGGACAAGACGCAGCAAGTCTGGTGTAAAAACAAGCCAGAAGATCAAAAAAGAATAAAAAAAAAAAAAAAATAGGGGCCTCACTTTCCTATTAGGGACGTGAACAGAATTACGAAAAAAACCAAACTAGGAACGCAACTGGAAATGCAACTCCAGCTCCCTATTGCTTCGGAGGCTGCTTTCGCACCGTCGCCGTCTCACGTGGATGGAGGCGAGCGTCACCGTGGGAAAGCCTGGCGTGGGTCGGACCCACCTCACTGCGCTGCTGGTGGGGTGTGATGGCGCGGGGGAACCGCCCGCCTGCCCGGGGGATGCCGGGGGTTTGGGTCGGAGCCGTGCAAAGCCGGTCGCCCGCTGAGCCCGGGACGCGAGGTAGCGGAGGGGTGACCTGCCCGGCAAGGAGTGTTTCGAGATTATTTGGTGTTCAACAGGCTGGTGGGGGAGGAGAAGCCTTCCTCGGCTGCGCCGGAGCAGAACGGGGACTCAAAGCCCTGGGGAAGCAGCACCCGGAACCCTGGGGGGATGTAAGGGGCAGGATGGGGGCTTTTTTTTTTTTTTTTTTCTTTCCCCCTTTCTTGCTTTCATCCAGAAATTCTGCCTGGAAATCTGACCCAACCCAGCCAAAAGAGAGCCTGTGTAACCTGGCCTCTTGCCGGAGGCTGCTCTGCCCTCCGAGGGGAGAAACCCCAGCTCCGTGGGGAGGAGAACGGGACGCCCGGCTCCACCGTGCCCCGGCGATGGAGCCACCCCCGATGCGATGGAGCCAGCCCCGGCACATCGGGCCACAGGCGCCGGGCAATTTTCTTCCAGGGGGCAGGTGACGGCGGCAGCGGCAAGCGTTGCCCCTGCGATGCCGGGGCAGGAGCCGGCAAGGACGGACCCGACAGCCAACCTCTGGGCACCATCTGAGGCATCTCCTCCACCCCCCCGGTGCCACGCAGCGTTTCAGGAACGGCGGAGACACAAACCCCCCGGGACGGCTTTGGCCCTGAGCGCCGGAGGCTCGGGGAGGGCTCGGGGGTTTAGCCGAGGTCCTCCCTCACCCCTTGCTACCTCCAGGCAGCCCGGCTGCCCACCCGCTCCGACCCGCCGGCGGCCACCACATCACCCTGCCCAGCAGCACCCAAGGTGCACTGTCCCCAAATGTCACCACAGGGTGCCAGCGCCGGTGGGGAAGCGAACCCCGAGGTGTCTCCGGCACAGCTCCCACCACGGCATCACCCCTGCCGAGAGCAGCGACGCCAGCGCTCGCCGGGGAGCCGCGGTCCCCGAGGACGGGTGGCCGCGGGGGCATGGCCGGGGGGGTCCGTTGGGGCAGGGGGGGGCTCACATGATGGTGCATCGGTTCCTGCGCAGGGCACCCTGGAAGCGGATGGTGGTGTGGACGTGCTTGCAGCGGGCGCAGCCCACGCTCTTCAGGAGCTCGCTGAAGAGCAGCAGGATGTGCCAGTTGTACTTGGCCGAGCACTCGATGTAGCCGCACTTCCACGTCTTCTTCACCAGGTTGGAGACGTTCCAGCGCGGGATCACCCGGCCCCGCTGCAGGTCCCGCTTGTTGCCCACGATGATGATGGGCGTCTCCGAAGTGCCGATGACCCTGGGGAGGGCGAGCGGTGAAGGAGGACAGAAGGGGACGGGGCACAGTGCAACGACGGACCGGCCCACGGACCCCAGCCCATCCCAAACCAGCACTTGGCTTTGGCTTGCCAAGGGGGACGTGCCTCCTCTTGGCCTGTCCCCTTGTCCCTCTTTGTGGCCAGCCACCCGGCGTGCCAGCCCCAGTTGCCTTCCCAGGGATGGCTGCCCTCGCCCACAGGGGATACCTGCCCGGGCTCCTGCTCCTTCTCCTGCCCTCGGGTCCAGTTTTCCTTTTGCTTTTAGGCTCCCAGCCCTGCAAAGGGGCTTTGCCCCAGTCTCTAATATCTCATCTCCAATGTCAAGGGCAGGGGAGCGCTGGGGCAAGCCGTACCGCCCCGCTGGGAGCCGCGGGGATACGCACCCATTGGCGAAGCGGTCCCTTACCTTGTTTCCAGGATCTGCTGGCGGATGGTTTTGATGTACTCGAAGCTGTCAAAGCAACAGATGTCATAGACCAGGATGTAGGCATGGACGCTCCGGAGCCCCCTGCAACACACGTCCGCCCACTCCTGCAAGGTGCAGAGAGGGATCAATCCTGGCTCAGCCCTATCGCCGTGCCCGGGGGATGCCCCACACTGCTCCAGGGCCGGGCACACCACGGAGGCTGCTACGCCGGCAGGTAGCAAGGGGACCACACCCTCTCCAGCCCCGACGCCCAGCACCCAGCTCACCTCTGCTCTGCCCCGACCTCTCCCCGCGATGGCTGCGTCTGCCCCCCGCGGCCCTTCAGCCATCCCCCCGCATCCCTGGAGACCCCTTATCCCCCTCGTTAATCCAGAGGGGAGAGAAAGGGACCTGTCAGCCCCAATTCCTCTCTTGAGCAAGGATTACAGCCTGCCTAACACCTGCCTAATGCACGGTGGTCCGGAGGTGAGCTGGGAGCAGGACTGAACGCAACCCCCTGCCCTGGATGTAAAAGCTTCACCCTCCAGAGCTGCTAATTAGGTGTCTTAATTAGTGTTGCACCCTGGTTTTCGGGCAGGGTGGGTGAGGAGGACGCTGAGGGTTGAGTGGGGCTCAGCCTGGCCCCGGCTCCATGGGGCTGGGGGCGATGGACCAGCAGCTTCGTGGGTCAGAGTGGGAAGGTGACGGCAGGGCTCTTTGGAGGGGACATGGGGACAGGAGAGGAGCAGCAGCTGCTCGGGAGGGGGGTCTGCAAGAGCGAGATCGGGAGCCGGGGCAGAGGCAGTCGGGGGTGGCCTCTCCACGGCCAAAATTTGGAGCTGTAAGAAATACATGTTGTTAGGAAAGCTTTGGGTTTCCAGGAATAACAGGATTTTGTTTTTTCCATGCCATAGGAGTGAAAATCTGCCCCGCTTCCAGCCGCTGTCCCAGGCCAGCAGTGGTGCCGAGGCTGCAGAGACACCGGGGAACGGCCGCCTGTGCGGGCAGCACCACAAACCCTCCCGAGTGCCGCGGGAGAGGAGAAAGCTGCGCCGAGGAGGAAAGGCATCACTTCTCCCCGAGCAAACCTCTTCGGTACCGTGAATCCCTTTCTGAGTTTATCATCGGAATGAGGCAAAACGAGAAGACCTAGGACCGAAGGAAACTGGGAGAAGGAAAGGTTTGGGGTGCGGGTTGGTCTCCGTTGCAGACTGCAGCATAGGAAGGAGCTGGGAGCGAGCAGCAGGACACAGCCCCTGTCCCGTCCACGGAGGGGAGGAGATGATGTGTAGCTCCGGGGTATCAGGGAGATGCAGGCAGATGAAGCGGCAGTGTCTCAGGTTTCTCTGAGTCCTGATACACCTGGGAGATTAATAAATTGCAGCTCTTTCACCACGCTGGGGTGCAGCTTGCCCTGGCGCCGGGTCGTCGGGGTGGTTTTCCCCACGCGAGGCAGGTTTCCCGGGATGCTCGGGGCTGGAGGAGGGTTGTGCTGCGCATCCCGCCTGGCTCCATGCAGGAACGGGACGCAGGGAGCCGCCAGCCCCGGCTCCTCTCCCAGGACATCGCTGCAGGGCTGCTGCTCCCAGGCACGGAGCAGAGCCCGGTGATGCTTCCCAGCAGACAGAGCCCTATCCCCCACCGCGGTCCTCTCCGTTCCCCTCGGAGCCATCCCTCTGACCATCCTCTCTTCCCTGGAAACCTCCATCTGTTCCCACCGGCCGCCTCCTCTTGAGCACAGCGAGGCAGGGAGTTAATCGAGTATGTTAGTGTCGGCTGCCGTGTCAATAAATTACCCTTTGCTATTTCGGGCTGTCTCTCGCGCTGACCTTTCGTTCCCTGCACACGCCGATTAATTTTTAAACCTCCTCCTCACCCCTGGAGCGCTCACCTCGCCTCCTGCCTGACGGCACAGGGGAAACGTGGAGCACTACGACGCCCCTATAACCCCATCCCCGCCGGGCATGGGAGCAATGTAATTATATTGACCAAAAATACAAGAGAGCCCAGCTCCTGCGGAGGTGCCCCACGGGTGGCATTGCCCTCTGGCGTGGCTGTGGCCACGGCCGGGCACCTCCAGTTCCTTTCTTCGCTGCGGTGGCACAACTTGTGCCCCTGGGACGGGGCTATGGCACGAGGTTAAAATCCCCTTTTCCCCCATTAAAGCCACCTGAAGCGGTCAGCACTGGTGGCAACGCTTTCCAACCCCACGCTGCCTTTTCAGGCTGTTTTGGAAGCACCTGAGAGCGCTGGGGGTTTGAGGAGGAGCTGGTGGGCTCAGCGCTCCGGGGACGAGCCCAGGCAATGCTGGGGGGGTGACGGCCACCCTGGGAGGGGACAAGCAGCCCCGCTCCGTCTGGCTTGGGCAGTGGGTGCATCGGGGTCTGGCTCTCCAGGAACCCCTGGTTTTCACCCAAATTCTCTGGCCACGCTCCCCCAGCTCTTTGCTGGCACCAGCTCTGACAGCCATGGAACTGGATCCCAGTGCTCCGGGATCCACCGCCCAGCTGGATGGGGCTGCGGGCATCGCCAGAGCCACGGTCCTCGGCGTGGGACACCGTCCCTCCTGCGTTTGCCGTCATTTTAGGTGAAAAAGCTTTAAAAGACACTTTATCCTGGGCCTGCTCAGCCAGTAGCCATGAGGATGCGATCCCTCGCACTGGCTTTTAGCAAGCAAACCCCGATGCGGAGGGAGAAGCATCCCCCGAAGAGGAGGAACTGGGACCCCGCAGGGTTATACAGCGAAACCCCGCTGAGGTCACCGGAGACCCCCCAACGTGGGGGTCCCGTCGCACCGAGCCAGGTGCACCCCTACCTGCAGGGTGTTGACGGGGAAGGCGGTGATGGGGGGGAAGTCCATGATCTGCAGGTCGTGGACGTGGCCGTTCATGACAACGGCGGGCAGGTAGACGCGGCGGGCCGTGGTGGGCACGCAGACCTCGCTGAACTCGTTGTAGAGGAACTGCCGGACTATGGCACTCTTGCCCACGCCCTGGGCTCCCAGCACGGCGATCTTGAACGTTGCCACCATGCCGCCGCGCGCCGGCCGCTGCCCTGGTGCTGCCCCCGCGGTGCCGAGGCTGCATATTCCCGCGCAGGGGGCCTCAGCCCCATTCAGGATGCATTTCCCCTCCGGGACAGCCCGTCACTGCAAGGCCAAGGAGAAGCTGGTGAGATCCTAGAGACACCCTGGCAGACCCCTAATCCGTTACTGCTTCAGGTGACATTTCTCCATGCAGGAGCCCGTGGAAAAGGGTTATATCTGCCCTCGGGGAGCAGGAGCATCCCCCAGGGCTGGGCAACATCCCCAGTGGGGGCCTCGGCACTGTGAGACCTCAGGGTCCCCCTCGGAGGCTCCCACCCTGCAGAGCCAAGGAGAGCCAGGATTTGAACGAACTTTATCCCAGGACGGTTCTCACGGGTGCATTCAGCCCTTTTGGCACCAGAGGAAGGAAAGCTCTGGGAAAGGGACTGTCTGCGGCTCAGGGTTTGCCCAGCCCGGCAGCAGCGGGGTCCCGGGCTGTGCTGGGGACTTGTCCCATAGCACCCGTGGGGACCGTCACTGGCTGCTGCATCCCGGTGCTGCCCCAAGCCAGGGAATCCATCTTCCCTCTGCTTGGACAGCCAGAATTGCCTTTTGCTGGGGCAGGGGGGAAAATTGCTCTGCGCCTGCGAGCGACAGCTTTAATGTTTAATTTCAGGCTTTGAGCGGTTTGGCAATTAACTTGATGGAGGCTAATTTCCGTTCCGAGCCAGCTGACGGGGTGAGCCCACAAGCCGCTGGCACACGTGCTGAGGCCGGAGGAGCCCCGGGGCAGGGCCACGCGTGCGGGGGGACACGGGGTGATAACCCCCCCACAAGGATGCGGGAACCAAGTCTGAGGAGCCCAAACGCCCGCTGGCACAGGGTTCCCAACCAGGAGCTGCGATGGAAACAGCAAGGGTGAGGGGCTGGGTCCCACTTTTGCTCGCTCCCATCACTAGGAAGCAGCTTATGCTTCATCCCAAAGTATGGATGCTTTTATCAATTTGTGATGCTCTGATCCATTTTCCCTGAAAACCATCCCCAAAGCACAGGGCAGTGGTCCCTGAGCCGGCAGAAAGCGGCAGGTCCAAACCACCCTGTCCTGCCAGTTTGATAGGGGTTATTTGCCCCGGGGAGAGCCCGGCCGTGGAGGTTCCCGCTGCTGGGTGCCGGGGCGGCTGGGCTTCCCGCAGTCTCCCAAGCTGGGCCATGGCTCTCACACCATCCTCGCCCTCCTCAAACCGGGGCCGAGGGCCGGCAGGGCCTGACCCAGCCCCAGGGCAGCAGGGCGGGTTTGTGCCCAGGGCTGGGGACTATGGCACGCGCTGCTGCCGGGGCCGTCCCCTGGGGTGCTGACTGCCATTGGGGACCCGCTCGCCCCAGCCACGGCGGCGAGAGCATTTCCATGCCACACGCAGGGAAACGGGGGGGGTGCAGGAGCCCCCACGCCTGGCCCTGCCGGGGCCTTTCTCCACCGGCAGAAAGCACTGTCATGGCAAGTCCCGGGGGGCCACTCTGCTGCAGGGACAACCCCGTCCCCACAAACCCTTCCTCCTCGCAGAAGCAACCCCAGCTCCTCTGCGGGGCCGGGGGGTGATGGAGCGACACGGCTGGAGACCCAGCACCCAGGGGGCTGCCCTGAACTGCAGAGCGGCCTGAGCCCTGCCGTGCCACCCCAAAACCCCTGTCCCCCTCCTCGCTGGCACTCGGGGACCATGCACGGGGAAAGCTGGCTCACGGCCCCCAGAAAGCGGGCTTGCACCCTAAAGTGTCAGAGGCCGACCTGACGGCCGCCGGTCCCATGAGCATCTCACGCCCGTGTGCCACCGTGGGAAACTGAGGCGCAGAGGGGAACGCAGCCGGGGCGGCCCCGGGGTGGGGTGGCGGGGCGGGCACCGGCCGGGGGGCCCCAGGCGCTCGGCGCCAGGCCGAGCTGGGCGGGCTGCAGGGCCGGGCGGAGGCTCGCAGGGAGCTCCCGGGAAGGATGCCCCGGCCCCCGGCGCGACCTTGGGCACCCCGCCGCCCCCCGCGTCCGCCGCCCCGCGGGGCCGGGGGCAGCCGGAGGAGCAAGCCCTGACGGCGGCGGGGCGGGGGCGGCACCCCGCACCCCGCACCCCGCCCCGACCCTCCCGGGGGGACGCTCTCGCCGCGGCGGGCAGCGCAGCATCCCCGGCACCGGCCCGCGGCGGGGGGGGTGCTGGGGCTGGAGGAGGCCGGGGGGTGCCGGGGGACACACGCACCCCCCAGGCCGGCGGGGCGGGGGCGGGGGGGGGGGGGCGGGGGGGGAAGCGGGGAGCTCCGCCGCTCAACTTTCGCTGGGGCCCCCCCGGCCCCATTGCCCCGGCCCCGTTGCCCCGGCCAACCCCCCCTCCCTCCCCCCGGCCCTGCCCAGCGGCAACTTTGCCCCCCGGCCCCCCTTCCCGGCGGGGCCCCCCCTACCTTGCAGCGGCGGCCCGGGCCGGCGGCGCCCCGGCGGGCGGCGGAGCCATGCGGCGAGCCCGGCGCGGGGCGGGCGGCCCCGCTGCAGAGCCCCGGCCCGGCCCGGCCCGGCCCCCGCCCGGCGCGGCGCTACCGAGGGGCCGGGCGGCGGCGGCGGGGGGCGCCGGGCGGGGAGCGCGGCCGCCGCTGGGTCGCAAAGCCCGGCCGGGGCACGGCGGGGGGGGGGGGGGGGGGGGGGCAGGCGGGCGGGGGCCGGGGAGCAGGCAGGCAGACGGGCGGTGCTCGGGCAGGCAGGCGGGCAGGCAGCGCCCGCGGGGGAATGGAGGCAGTGCCCGGGGAGGGAGGCAGGGAATGCCCGGGCGCGGAGGCAGGCGCTGCTCGGGCGGGGATGCGGGCAGTGATGCCCGGGAGGGATGCAGGCAGTGCCCGGAGAGGGAAGAGGCGCTGCCCAGGCGGGGACGCAGGGGATGCCCGGGGAGGGATGCAGGCGGTGCCCGGGCAGGGAAGGAGGCAGCGCCCGGGAAAGGAGGCAGGGAATGCCCAGACCGAGTCGCAGGAAGCCAGGAGGCACACCGGCTTCTCCCGGGGCTCTGGGGAGGTGCCGATGGGAAAAGACCCTCCCATGTCCCCCCTGCAGTGTGCTGGGTGCAACACCGTCACCCCTTCCCTCGCCGGCGCCCAGCAGCCTCTGTGCCCTCATGCCCACCCCGTGGGAGCCCCCTGAGGCCAGACTCCTTTGGGGGAGAAGGGCAGGACCCCTCCCAGGGAGCCTTTCCCTCCTCTGACACTGCTGCTCGGTATGCTCTTGGGCACATCCACTCCACCTCCTTGCTGTACCAGCCCCTGGTCGAGCTGGCAGGGCTGGGGATTTCTCTGTGCCCGCTGTCACCGGGGAGTGCTCTCAGTCCAGGGTGGTGCCAGGCCCCACCAAGGGAGGGACATTTCTGTTGCGGTGTCTGCGGTTTTGGGACACCCTGCACCGTGCATTTACCTGCGCGCCGGATAGCGAGGAAGATGCTGGGCACGCCTCCGGGGAGCGTGGTCCAGGCCCCTGCGACACGCTGCCGATGGGCTCCCCACGCCTCTCTGCTCCTCGAAGCAGACCCCAAACCCCGCTCCAGCTCACCATGACACCAGCGAGCACCGGGGTGTCTCGGTGGGTCTGGCTGCTATCACACAGGCTTGGCTGAGCCCCAACACCAGCCACGGCATGGCTGGGCTCCCCCCAGCCTCGTCAGCACCTTTGGCCAGGAAAAACATCATCTCCAGGGGCTCCTCTCCGGGGTGAGGAGGGGGTACAAGTGCAAACACATTGCCATAACCTTCCTGGGGGAAAAGGGAATGGCAGACACAGCTCCACAGCTCAGGGGGACAAAGGCAGCTGGCAAAACGCAGGACGGCCTTCGTGCCGCTCTGCACCAAGGCTGGGGCTGAGATCAGCGCCAGGCAAAGGGAGTCAGAGCCCCTTTTCCATGCCTCACATGACACCCAGGCTTTCAGAGATTTGGGGCTTACTTCCCTGCAGAGCTGCCTGATGCTCACAGCTAGGGAATATTGAGGTGTCCCTGGGGGTTATTACCAGCCCTAGATGCTGCTCTTCCTCCACAGCCCCCCAGCTCCCCTTCCCCGCATCGCCATAAAGCAGCCCTGAGCCCTGGACTATTTCTGGGAGAGGGCAGGGATCGTGGCTGCACATGAACTCTCCTGCACAATTCAGGCTCCAGCCTCAGGGCTATTTTTAGCAGTTCCCTCCGAGATGCTCTTCACTTGCAGTTTTATTTGTGAAATTTAATATACGAGAGAGGGGGGAGGGGAGCGGGGCTGGATCCTGGCGCGTCCCCACTGGCTGGGAGGCTTATCCCAGCCTCAGCGACAGGAGATCGACGCAAACCTAAAATCATCCGTCAAACAGTTCTCGTGTCCTGGCACGCAGGCAGCAGCAGGGGACAGGCAGAGCCGACGGCTCGGGGGGCTGCGGTCAGCCCCCGCCTCTGCCACAGCCTCCAAAATCCTTGGGCAAGTCCCTGCCTCTCCCTGTGCTGCATCGTGGGCTCGGGGCCCTGCTGTCACCCGATGCTGGCCCTTAGCACACGCACTGGCGTGGAGCAGGATGCGTGCGAGGCCGGCAGGAGCAGCAGGGATTTTGGGGAGCCCACCCGGCACAGCAGGGCTGGCCCCATCTCCAGCCAGAGCAGCAAGGAGCAACCCGGGAGGTCCCTGCCCCACGGCGTGGGCCTCAGGAACGGGGAAGGCTGTGGGGACCATCCAGCCCCTGTGGCAGCTCCCAGCCCAGGGAGCATCACCTGCGGTCCCTGAGCTCCCAGCACCGGAGGCTAACGATGCTAATGAAGCAAACCCAGTTTGCAAGGTACAGCATGGCCAGGGGCTGGCGTGTCCCCGTTTACGGGGCATGAGTGCGCCTGCAAATCCAGAGCAGCAGGAAAGACCAATTTCTCCCTGAGGAGCCCCTGGGAGAACGGGGAGGGAAGGAGAAACCTTTCCCTTTGCCATGGGACATGAAGGGGACAGCGGCCGACAAGGCAGAGCCCCAAGCACCTTGCAGCACCTTTTGTTCCTGTTGGGCCAAATGCTGCCCCAGGCTCACACCCCGCACCATGCCAGGAGCAGACCCACAGCGGGGAACGACGATCCCATCCCATCCCATCCCATCCCATCCCATCCCATCCCATCCCATCCCCAACAGCTGGGCATGCAGCCCATCCCAGGCACACCAGGGGTGCATGAAGGGACACAACAGCAACATCAGTGACCCCAAACCAGCCTGTCACTGTTGCTACTAGACGCATACACCAGCGTCTAACACAAAAGCATCCCAGTGCAGCGCATCATGGGCTCATACGGTACCTGCCACCCCAGGTCCTCGGAGGGTGGAAGTCACCTCATCTCCAAGTGCCCCTAAGCCAAGGCTGGGCAGGGGCGAGGGAAGGAGCTGCTCTGCTCGAGAGCAGCACCTCCCAAACCTGCTTCTTGTGTGGTTGCATTTCTGGCCACTTTGAGGGCTGAGTTTGGGGCTGCCTGAGCTTGGCTCTGGCCCAGTACAGAGGTTTTGCAGCCCAATCCATCCTGCCCGAGACAGGACCAGCAATGGCCAAGCCCTCTGGAAAATGCCAGCACTAGTCCAGAGCAATCGCAATGCATCACCAACTCACAGGAGTTTATCATTTCACCACAGGGAAAGCAGGTCACATTACGCACAGCCCGCCTGGGGCCCAGAATGGGCTAAACGGGTACATCCATCTTCTGCTCACCGTCAGAGGCTGGCCGTGCCGAGGTGCCAGTGCCCCCTGCAAGCCAGGGCCCTTTTCCTGCTGCCCTTTGAGAGGCAGAGACTGAGGATGCTTGCTACCTCCTCGCCCTGCAAGCCCCTGTTTTGGGAGGCCTCCGCACAGACGAGAAGCGGCTGGTGAAAAGAGGATGAAAGGCTCCCTGTGAGCAAAGAAGCCTCCGTCCCACCACATCCAGCCTGCAGCCCTGCCTGCTCCCACGGGCAGGGCCAAAAGCAGGGGAATCGGATCCTCTCCCCAGCCCTACAGAGCCACACACAGCCACAGCATCGTGGAAATGAGTTTATTGACACGGACAGCAGGTAAAGCCTGAAGAGCAACACAACTACGCGGCGAACACTCAAACGAGCGGCGCGGCGGGAGAGGAGGGTAAAATGCCACCGACCGAGCCCAGGCTCTGCCCTGCAGTGCAGAGACACCCACGCGCCCAAAAAGCTGGGAAGAAATTTGGCAAGAGAAGGGGGAGCTCAGCAACCCCTCCCTGCATCGAAGCTACACTGGCTGTTCAGTGGAGGAGGCTTAAGTGTTTGTTCCTGACCCTCTACCACCTCCTCCCTGCCCCGACACAGCATCACACTCCGTGCCACTGGTGCTTCTTTAATTGCTCTGTTAATGATTTTTGCAGTGCACCCGCAGGGCTTGGAGCAAATCGCCTCCCAGCACAATGGGCAGGGCTCAAGGGCTGGATTGCTGCAGCTCTGCCCCACTTTTTCCCCAGCCAGAGCACAGGGGTTCCTGCACAGGGACACCACGTTCCTCGGGGTCCTGCAGCTCCGGTGCCCTGCTGGAGTCTCTTCCAGGGCACTGTGACCTTTTCCCAGCACTGGCTTCATGGTTGCAGACAGAGCCAAAGCCCTGATGAACCATCTCCCACCATAAAACATTTATTGACTTTGAATGTGGCATCTAAAAAGATAACATGGGCGTTGCTATGCGTAAGAGCTTTGCTTGCTGGGGAGGAGATGGCGTCAAAGCATGCTGGGGAGGGCAAAGCTGTTCTGGTTAGTGGCTTGGTTGAAGCAGGACAAGCTATGGATGGAACAAGGACATGCAAGAGGCTTTGCTTTCACTGCTGTTGCCGCAGCACTTAGTGGTTGCAATGTGGCGAGTCCACAGCCATTGACTGGAAAGGGAAGCAGTCCTGGCCCTGAGGATGGGTCAGAAAAGAGGGGCCAGTGCATAGGGCTGCTTGGGACAGGGGGTGAGAGCAGGAACCCGACTGGCCCTCGTTACCGTGTGTCTCTGGGCACAAAGAGCCAAGCTGCAAGTGGAAGAAATGCTTCCACGATCTGCTCGACTCTCAGCCCAGCCGGGACCTGAAGCCCCCAGGCAGGCAGAGTGCAAACACCGCCAAGCCCAAACCATCTCCCATCACGCCACAGCCTGGGTTTTGGGGGACAGCATGGGAACAGGGAGAGCCGCTCCGCTCCCCACGGCACCCCGGGACACTGCCAGCAGCGGCCCCTCTCCGCAGGGGCACGGCTGGTGCCTCTGCAGCCCCAGCAGGGAAGCAGCACTGCCACGTTCGGATTTACCACCGCGAGCCTTGGGGAGTGCCAGGGGTTAGCACAGCGCCGGGTGAAGGTGGCACAGCTCAGGGGATGGCCGAGAAGGCAGTTCGGCCAGAGCAGGCATGGAAAGAACAAGAAGAGGGGCTGCAGGTGGGTGAGGATGCAGAGACCATACCTGGAGCTCTGGCAAGAGCCTTTTGCTCTAGGAGAAGGCTCATTTCCTTCATTTCATCCACCGCTGTCCCATTATCAATCTAGGTCTGCAGCTCCTCCCCACACAAAAGCAACCTGACTTCTCAAATCAGCAGCTAATGAGCCAGGGAGATGGTTGGAGTGAAAACACACCGTCAAAAGCAGAGCTGAGTCTGCCAGCACAAGTGTAATAAAAAACCCCCTCTCTTTAGGGCTCCATCCGCCTCCACGGACCAAACTGATGGCTCTGTTCCTAGTTCCCCGAGGCCGTGCTCACCCTGCTAGAGCCTGACGTCCCTGCAGGGCTCCCAATACTTCCTTGGAATCGCCTTCCCTTTAAGCCAATTACAATAGAAAAACTCAAAAAAATGTATAAAAATATAAAATAAAGTGCAGTGTTATGTTTTCGACACTTTTGCCTTGTTTTAATGAGCTGACGTGTAGTTTTTGCTTGTTTTTTTTTCAATGAGCGGTATTTTACAAAATCGTAACTACGCCTAAAGCCATTTAGAAAACACTGAACATTGGCACAAAATGGAGAAGCCCACGAGAACGGACAACGAGTGAGGGGCGAGGGGGACGTGGGAGTAGTCGAAGCAGTGGTTACAAACTCCATGGACGCTAAAAATATCAAAGGGGTTTGTTCCCTATCATCATTAGCACGTGGATACTAATTGCTACCTTGTTTAATCAGTGCCTTTGACTGAAATCCTACACATGAATACAGCTGCTTCCAGTTAAGAGTGCTTTTCCCCGCACCAGTGGTGAAGGAGGATCTGGGGACCCCTTTCTCCCCCCTCCTTCTGCAGGGTGAGGCACAGGCTGATCTCCTGTTAGTTTTTCAAGATGGCATCGTAGGCCTGGTAGATGTACTGGGACACTTCAGGAGCTCGGCATTTCAGGGAGAGCTGCGGAGAGGAGAGGAGAGGTTAGCAGTGGTGCAAAGGAAGGCAGGAGCTTTCTACCATCTCCATGAAGGCAACTGGAAATGTCTGACCTACAGCATGGGTTGGACAGATCACGGACATGGCTGATGACAGTCACGCAGAATATTTCTCCTGGGTACTGCTTTCTTCATCACCGATACCAAACTGCCTTTACAGAGCTTGCCACAAGCAGGAGGAGGTACGTGAAAGCAAACTCCCACTGTGGGGTTCCCAAATCCCTTAACAAATGTAGGTGCCTCTGCAGGCATGAAGGAAGGGGACGTTGCCCCAGACTGAGACAAGGGACTTGCCTTCCCTCATGCTGTAAATCACAGCACTAAACCTGGGGGCTTCTAACGATTTGCTGCTCAGTCCTGACAGACACAAACTTGGCTGTCACCCCTCTCTAAAGCAACGATCAGGCTGAGAGCAGGCGTGCAGCATCAATCATTGTGCAAACACTTTAAATCACCTTCCAACGCTCGCTTTCACCCCGAAGGTGTCCAGACCATGGATTTTTCTTGAAACTCCTGGAACAGCTTCCAACAGGAGATAAATCCTCTAATACCAGGATGCTCAGACACACGGGTCCTCAGAAGGGGAGCAAAGTCAAAGGGAATAGCTACAGGAGCGCATGATGCAGGACAGAGCACACCTTCCCACCAGCCATAGGCTGATGCCAGCACAAGGCCAAAGCGCCTCTGACATCCAGACAGCCGGTCTCCGCTGCAGGAATGCGGCGGGGCATAAATTTCTCCTTGTTTATGAGAGGGGGAAGGGCATCCTGGCAATGCTTTCTCGCTAATGTCTCTTGGCTTTATCTCTGGGTAACCTTGGCAAGTAACTGCTCATTGCTGAGCGGGCACTATCCCAGCTCACTGGTAACAGAGCAGTGTAATTCTATTGTTTCTCACTTTTTTCCAGTTCAGTGGGCATTCCTAACCCTCCAGTCAAATTAACAGGATCCCCCCCAAAACAAGCACGTTAGGCAAAGCAGGGAGAAATTGCTCTGCGTGCGAGGCAATTTAGAAGGATCCCAGCCTGCGCCACGTGCCCTCCGCAGTCCGACACCTCACCGTGTAGTTCGGGTTCCCTGGCTGAATGCGAAGCTCAGCCAAGATCCAGATGCCGTTGGTGAGTTTCAGAGACTGGTAGAGCATGTCCTGGCCCTCCACGTTCCTCTTGGCAATGGTGTAGACGTTGTTGTTCTGCAGTTTGCTGGAAACGGTATCTTCAGAGAGAAGGAAGAAAAACACATCTGTTAATTCAGATTCATCATCTGCAGAGACAGGAGAGCCCAGAGGAGCGTTCCCAGGATGCAAGCACACAAGGAAATGCTGACTTCTGTCCCAGAGTTTTCCGCAGGGACAGGAGCAGACATGACACAAGGAGAAAAAATTCCAATGTGTTTCCATGGACCCACGTCATTCCTTTCAGGCTGTGATCTCTTGTGAAGTATTTGCCCATCTTGCAGGGCTTTCACTTACTGCTCACTGTCCTGGGTCACTCAGGACTTGTTGCCTTTATCAAAGCAAGAGTCTGCAGCTCAGAGGGTAAGAGGACTCTGCTCTATCTATAACCCCCCAACAAGCCCCTGGCAGGCTAACCTGGAGGCAGCCAAAAGTCAGAAGATGAAGGCGGAGAAGAACAAAGATCCTGCCTGAGGCTCGCTCGGGTGGCGGGTTCCAAGGTCCTGTCCAACCACGACAGCTCCCTTCTGCTCTCCCCCCTCGCACGCACAGATGCCTCTGGCCAAACCAATATCCTACTACAAGGTAGTAAAAATCCTTTCCTTTTTTTTTTTTTTTTTTTTTTAAAGCAATCACTTGAAAGGTAAAAGCCACAGACATCTGTCTCTAGCCATCACAGAGCTGTGATACAGTTTCAGCACACCGTATGACCTCAGCACTCACAGCAGATGTGCGATTTCACCTGGAGACCCGTATGGATGTAACCACGACACATGTTATTTCTAAGGGACCTTTCTAAGAAACAAGAACAGAGGCACATATGCAGAACACAAAGACCCAAACCAGCAGCCTCTGGATGCCAAGGGATTTCTCAGCACAGCACAGAGCAGAGCAAACCTCAGTCTTTGGATGCCAGTAAAAGGGGCACATTCACACTTCGGGTGGAAGGCTCAGGAAGGACTCTACACTTGATAAGCATCACTGGCAAGTTCCCATTCCTGGTGCTCAACAGGAGAAATTGAACTCATTCAAGCTCTCTGCCGGGGCAGGGTGGAACACCTTGTCTATGCTGGGCCATTATCAGCAGGTTGGGCACTTTCCACAGAAAGCAAGGGAGAGAAGCGGCCTCAAACCAATTTGCACTGACAGCCAAGAGACTGGAAACGGGGGATCCATTTCAAGGAGCGTGAGGAGCAGGACAGCAGCAGAGAAGCAGCACAAAGCAGCTCTAACCCATCCCCGCACCTACAAACACCGAGATGCGCTGGCATCAGTGCCGGATCTGAGAACAGACGCAAGTCTGTGCTGGTGCACGGAGGGATTAGAGAGGGGACAGCAGAGTCTGTTCATGCCCCAGGGAATGGTAGAAGCAAGAAAGAAAGGGCCCCACAAATCCATACACTGATGCAGAGACTTGGACCCGCTGCCTCTCCCCAGGGCAGCGTTGATCGCCAGAGCTGCGGAGCAGCTCCACGGGCAGCCTGGGCCCTTCGCCCGTGGCTGAGCTGAACCCCGTTGCTCCCCAGGCTTCAGAGTGGCTGCGTGCAGGTCGAGGAGGGTTCAGGCATCCAGCTACCCAGGCACACTCAGATTTAGGTTTCCTCTCTTCTCCAGTTACTATGGAAACTGGCAGATATAAGTAACTAATGAGATCCTTTGCTTAAAAACCCTCATTCCCTCTGTCTCCTCCTCCCACCTCTACTCCGCTATACAACAAACTCATCCAGATTAGGGAAACGGGCAACGCAGACCAGTCCCCTGCTCGCAGGGAGCGTGGCTGGGAGACCCCCGCGCTGGAGGGACATCACCCACTAGGGATGAAGCCCAAACTCCCATCTCCTCATGCCCCCCCAGCCAGCAAGAGCAGCCCCCAGGGCTTTGTGAAGGCACGGTGTTCAACACAAGTGCCGGCTCAGAGAGCGCATCCTTGTTTGCAAGGGACGTTGGTATTAAATGTGATTTTGTTTGCCCATTTTTAACAGGCTGTGGTTAAACCTCACTGGTCTGAAGCCCCTCTGGACACATATCCTGGAAGCGGAACTGCTGGCAAGGGTTCGAGACTTTCTCCAGCAGTCTTTATATCTGCCAGCAGCACTCTCCCCCTCCACTGGGGGATGCTGTCAGAGCAAAGGCATCCCCTGGGGAGCGTGGGTGCAGGGTCAGAAGCAAGGCTTGCAAGCAGAAAGCTGTAATTTTGGCAGCTGTGGGGCTGCTATCCCATCATGCGGTGTGATGGCAGAGGAGGGGAGCGCTCCTGCTGCCCGGGGAGCTGTGCTTTGGGGGCACAGTGGGCGAGACAGGGCTGCAGAGCAGCTGCTCTTATGCCAAAGCCTTCAACCGCGCGATGGCATCTCTTGCAATTTAAACAGCCGCTGCCTCTGCGGGGGGGGGGGGGCAGATTACCAAGCAGGGATGTGCTTGGGGTGGGGTGGGGTGGGTGTGTACAGAGAGGGAAACTGAGGCAGGGCAACCCCTAGGAAAGCCTGTTTTCCGCCTCTCTGTCTGACCCCAGTTACCCTCTGAAGAATGCAAGAAACCCTACCAGAACATACCCTGTCTCAGCCAGACACCCAGAGCAATCGCGAGCATGCTGGAGTGCTGGTGCTTGGCTTGCCTGACTCCTCCTGCCCCCTTCTCTCAGCACAGATTCGGGGACTGGCGAGATCCTACCCCCTCTCCCCCCAGGTAGCAGCTCCCATCCCTCCTCTGCTCCCCAGTGTCAGGATTTTGGATTTTGGAGATCGGGCAGAGTTGCTAAGCAACAGTGCCAGGCTGTGCCTGGCTGAAGGCAGGACCGCTAATGCCATGTGACAGCACAGCCTTTGAAAAAAAATAAAATAAAATTTAAAAAAAGGCAGATATTTGCTGGGAGCAGAGCGCTGAGCCCAGCTCTGAACAGGGCTGCTGGTTTCCGAGCGAGCGCGCAGCACCCACCGGAGCTCTGGTTAGTGCCCGGCGCGGGCAGGAGGAGGGCTGAGCCGAGCTGCCTGGGCACGCGTCTCCCCGCACACGTGGGGTCTGGTGACTCTGCAAACCAGAGCCACGCGAGTCCTTCTGCAAGACGGCACAGTCTGGCACAGTCTACACCTGACCTTGCTAAGCAACTTTGCACAGGGCTTGTTCTTCTGGCTCAATGCTTACTCTCAAAACCCTCTTGAAGCACAATGTAAGGATACAGAAAGGTTTCCCCATCACCAAGGCCAGGGACACCAGTCTATCTTTCACGGTTGGGTTTTTTTTTTTGTTTGTTTGTGGAGTTTGTTTTCTTTTGCTTTTTAAACAGAATTCTTTACCCTACCTCAGTCCAACAACTAAATAGCACACTTGGAAAGACAGGCACACAGGGAAGAACAGCTGGACAAGGTCTCCTCCCTTGCACTGAAGTAATCCAATTCTTTTCAACAGCACTTTCCTTCTGGGTGAAGCAGAGGACATGCTTAAATCTTCTACCCATACAGCTCAAAAATTTCATTTCCCAACTCAAACAGCCAAGATGACCAATTGGCAACAACGGGACTTTTCACAAAGGACACGCACAACTCAGAATCAACACCGACAATATACCTTTTTTGAACTTGGACCTTCCTGGCATTTTGCAGCATGCACTGGATATCAGGAAGTAAAATTTAATGACTATATTTTATGCTGTGGTAGCTGAGAACATGCCCATGCCATTTCTAGCAACACCTGAATGGTTCTGAGCATCCAGCCAAGAACTGCATTGAAATACCAAATGTGTCTGCAGACTCTGATCCAGTGGGGAGGCACTTTGGTCAATATTATGACAGTACATTCATTTCCAAGACATGTAGTATGCACGGGTTCTATAATTTATTAAACCATCAGGTTACTAGATTTGCACATACAGAAAAAAAAAATATACCAGGGAAGCTTGTGTATGACTGTCCCCCAGGTTGTTCCAGCAAGAAAATCCAATTTCTCTTTGTTCCAGCATTAGCAAATTACACAGGGCAGGGAAAACAAAGTGACCACTGCATACCAATAAAGCCATATTCAACTCCGAACACTAAAGCTATTGTTTCACACCAAATTGTGGACCAGTAATAAGCAAGCAAAACCAAAGCTCCTAGAACTGCTGAAGAGCACAGCAACTAATTGCCTCCTGTTTAGTGGCATTCAATCTCCATGTGCAAGTCAGCTTGTCCTCTTTCAGTCTGTGGGTTTGGGTAAGCAGAATTTAAAAAAAGAAAAGCATTTAGCTAATCTGATTTGCACATCTTAGCTTAATGTAGTGGTCCTTTAAAATTTAATCAAACTTAGCATGTTGAAAAAACAGTGTAAACAAAGCAAACTGAGCTTTAGCGCATGCTCAGTTGCAGGGGAAACCCCAGTTGGTATAGTTGCACCAACAGCACCCAGATTATTTGAGCTATAACAGTGTAGGAATCTACTTCATTGCAGTAAATTCTTATATTTTCATTTTAAAAATGAAAAAATCAATTAATTTAGCACTGGATTCATAAGAGATGAGAATGCTGGGGTATAACCATGACCTTGTGTTTTTATTACAAGCTGCATTTCTGAATATGGTTTTCTCCATGGAAATATCATAACCTCTTTCTCGGAGGCAGATGCATGAAACAGCTCTAATGAATTCAAGATGTGCAGCGTATCCTACGTACACCTCGGCCCCATGATACAACTCCAGAGAGACTTGCTCCTCCACAGCCATACTCCAGCCCCAAAGAACAGCCTCAGGCCAGTGCCAGCTCTTACCACGGGGAACCTGAGCCCCAAATCCCTCATCCAGAATTAAACACTCATCTCTCACTGAGCCACTGGGAACTGTGGGAATACCTTCAAGGGTCCAGGATTTGCTTTTTTTGGAAACAAAGATGCTGGAGACAGGGGTCAGAGTGGCAAGCTCTGACCATTTAAGCATACCTGCTCCTCCCCCCACAGCCTGGCACCTTATCCTAGGCTTCAGCTTGCGGTGCTGTGGGCTACCTGCAGCAGCCAAGATTTTCTGGTTGTTCTGTACCCTGTTATGGGGTGAGCTGCCAGGGACGGGACCTTTTTCTGCCATCCCTGTTGCAAACCATCAAAGCTCGAGTCAATCCTATTTGGCTTGCCTTGTGGGCACAGGATAGATCTTTTACCTACAAAGGCCTGGGAGCACAGACTCACACAGAAGCATCTCCACTGATGGACTGTCTTCATCTCCTTTTTGTTTGAAGGAACAAAAGAAATAACCTGGGGAAAAGCCTGCAGTTTACACAGGAGGTGCTGTAAGGTGACTGTTGCACAGTGACAGACAGACAGCTCTGGATGTACAGGAAATGCACAAGCTGCTTTCTTGACAGATAAAACCTCAGCCTCCTAAAAAAATCCCTGCTACAAGCCCATTTCACTTTGGTTTAAAGGAAAAGAAATTCAAATTTCAGGTTCTCCATTGAAGAAAATCAGCATCCCCTATTCAGCTGCTCGGCAGGGCCTCCTGCATGTCTGCACATAACTTCAGCCCCACTTCTCAGGTGGTGCAGAAACAGCGCAGATCTGAGCCCTCAGGAAAGCAAAGGCTCTTTGCAGCTAGGAGAAGAAAAGCCAGGCACCGAGCGTGCAGGGACCACTTCTGATCAGCCCTCTGCCCAGCGGCAGCCGCGTGCCGTTCGGCATGCTCTGCTCCATCTGTCCGACGCCTGCTGCAGCCGTGCGGCTCTAAGTGGCTGGTAGTGTTGCGATTAGGGCACATCAGCTGGGAGCAGAGGTATTTTTAGCTCACAACTAAATTCGCATCACTGGGCTGCAATCGGTTAGACCGAAGCATGAATGGTGAGGTGCGTCCCCGAGCCTCAACGGCAACTCGCCACCAAGTGGGTGGGCTCACGCTAGGCATGAATTACTTATCTGAGCGGATGCAAGAGGAGGGATAGCGATTCACACGGCGGCTGCACACCTCTGCGAAGCCGGTGGCACTTAGAAGCTTTTAGTCTGTGCCAAAGGGTTGCAAAAACCCAGCACCTCCTAAGTTTTAGTTAGGAGTGGCTGAAATCTGCAGACTTTGTTCTGCGCAGGTCTGCCATGGCAGCCGTTGCATACCTTATTTTATGCAGTGATATGAGAGCTGCACGCGGTGGTATTTCATCAGTGAACAATAGAACCGCCGACAGCACGAGTCGAGAGCTTTATTCTGGTTAGGAATCTCCTACAAAACAGTCTTTTGAACCTGAACCAGTCTTTCCTTCACAAGGATCAAGTTCCTAAAGATTTTATACCCAGAGCTGTTATTCTTGGAAGAAAGGAGGTGTCTTAAAACAGGGCTATTTTCACTGGATTTAAATGATCAAGATTGTGAATCTTGAAAGACTATCGCCCTACTGCGGCACACGGCCAGACATGCACCCTTTCTCTGGTATAAGCTAGTAGCAAGATGGATTCAGCTGTCATCAAAGCTCACTCAGTTTATTTCGCCTCTGCCCTGGCGTGCACCACCAGCCACTTGCCACACTGCGAGAAGTCTCCATCCCTGAGGATGCTGGAAGCCCAGCCCTCCATGGGGTCTGGGGCCCAGCTGGTCCTTGTACAGACAGGTTTGATGCTCTTAGGATGGTCTGTATTAGAGGAGGTTACTGCTTAGATGAAATCAAGGTGAGCAGCAGACTGAGTCAGGGTTGCATTGGTAGTTAAAATACAAGGGACTAAGACAAGCACACAAGATTTCCCTAGTTCTCCCTCCTGCAAGCTATTGGCTTGCTCCTTGCCGAAGCCCAGGTGGTCAAGGAAGGAAACGGCCGGTATAGTTGCAAGGAGGAGGAGGTGTCGGCAGCAGAAATACAGAAACAGAAGCTTCAGTGGATGGAAGTGTTTGAAATCTGTTTATGAGACATGACCCACTTTCTTCCATACATAAGCCAAAGAGGCTGGCAGATCCTGCACACCCCCGAGCATCCCAAGTGACGGATCGTGCTCGGGAGAGGCACTGCATCCAGGGCTTTTGCTAAAGCACCAAGAGAAGCGTCTTCTTGTCTGAGCCCTGGCAATGGCTGCGGATACCACTGCAGAGAAACCGCCCGGCGTTCCCATGCTCTTCCTGCGAGCTAGTAACACGTTCTCCACCGAGAATCACCAGTTCAGGCAGGCCTGGGCGTGCAGTCTGATCCAGGATGGCAAACCCTTCCTGAATGGGGGAGCACTGCCTGTCACTCCACATTTTCTAACATTTTCTTCTGGAGGAAGTAGGGGGCACAGGCCAGTCTGCAGGATCGTCAGTGCTCATCTTCCCTGCCACGCACACCCCTTCTCTCCCTCCCAACTACATCCTCTGCCAGCCAGCGCCGCAACACCCCAGAGCCAAGCGTGAGAAGCTACCAACATTTCTGATTTGAGCTATAAAGAGCCCTGGACGGTGTGCTCAGGGCACGGCCAGGGCAGAAGGCATTGCTGGCAGCAGCACTGCAGTGCAGGGGGAGAGGCTATGCCAAGCTCGGTCGGGAGCAGAGGGAGGACTGGGGGAGGTGCAGAGGTGGTTCTCATTTGAAACCCCACAGTGAAATCAAGTTATAAGGTCCAACAGCTGCTATTTTTTCCCCTCTTGCGTGCTCCATCTTTTATATTCCAAAATAGTAATAATTATGAGTACAAAGAGACCCATGGTTTCTGTCTGCAATTGAAGCAAGAGGGTGCTCATTGTGTAAGAGCAGACACGAGAGAATAAAAAGGTTACAGGGTTTGTAATCAATAGGGACACTTTTTTCCTCTACGAAACATAGCAGCTTTTGGTAGAATCGCTTGGCTCCTGTCCAGAACCTCTTGAACAGGAGCAAAGCTGCTACGCTGGCCCCGTTCCACTTTTTTTACACTCCCTCATCCTTCAGCAGTAGTAAGGTCATACGTACAAGTAGGATGCTCACAGAGGCAGCTAGACGGCTAAACATGGAGCTAAACGGGACAGAGTATGATCAAAATGCATCGATATAGCAGCTAACAACAGCAGACCAAAACTCTTCTCACATGGCCTGTCCTCCATAGATGTCAAAGCATTTTATAGTGGTATGTAGGGTTACTCTTTCACAACAGAAAGAAGAAAGCAGATGCTGAAAGGTGAAGTGACTGGCCCAGGATTATGAAGTAGGTTAAAGTCAGGGCTGGTACACCTTGCCTGAAACACACAGCAGCAGGACAGGATTGCTGAACAGCCTCAAAACTGTATTCAGCTCTATTTAAAAGAGCAGCTTTGCAGAGAAGCAAAGTATAAAAGAGAAAACAAGAATACAAGATCCAGAATGAAAGGAAGAAACAGACAGGTAAAATCTAAGATTTGGGATTTTTAGATGTGCTTTTATAGGGACCCAGCTAAAGTTTTTGGCTGAAACAAGCCCTAGGATCCAAGGCTGTTCTGTTCATAAGTGCAATACCCATCTATCCGTTAACCATGGACAATGCTATTAACAAGGTGATATCTAGTGACCATACATCAAAAGTACTCTCAGCGTGGTAGAATTAAGCTACTCACCAGCATTCAGGTGACAGTCTTTAATCTGGAACTGAAGCTCATTTTCGTTTGGAATATCTTTCCATGTTGCAAGGAAGACCTGGCGCTCTAGAAATGAGAAAGATGATCAGCACTCCTGGATCCTCACAGGACCGTAGCATTAATTAATTCAATGCAGAATGTTACAAGGTAGACACGCAAAAGATCTTTTGGTCACATTTTGCCCTACCGTGGACAGATCCAGGATTTGCTCCTATAACCACCTCAGTCTCACTGTAAAAGCAGGAAAGTTTTGACGGATTTTGGAACCCCCAAACCAGAGACAGTCTTTATCATATGAGCTGCTTAGAAACCAAGAACAGGCGGGATTTGACAAGAAGGAAGGAGATGCACACATCTAGGATTACATTAGTGAAAGCTGCTTTTCAAGCAACTTCCCAGCCAACTCAAACAACAATTTAATAAAGGTGACCAGGAATACACGAATTACAGTGAAAGTGGTATGGGGGCAAATCCTAGACCCATTTGAGTGAATCAAACCCTCCAAAAAACCCCCCCCAAAAATCAGCTTCAAAGAAAACAGATCCACCCCTTGTCTGGCAGAGAGAATCAGAGCAGAAGACTTGGGTTCTGGTAACTATTGGAGTTGCAGGACAACAGGGAGAGGCTACCAAACCACTACAGATCAATTCAGGCTGCTGAGATGCACTGGCATGAAGATTGTGGCCAAGCCCATGTGAATCTCAGCCATGGGACAACTACACCCAGCTGGGTGGGCACTGCAAGCACAGTCTGGCCGAGGGAGGCTGACCACAGACCTAAAAGCACTCACCCATTTTGCCATCCTCTACGAAAAGCACGTTGAGAGGAATTAGGCAGCTGAAGTAAAAGACATCAATGTTGTTTTTCACAGCCACCTGTTACAGAAGAAACAGGGGTGGTTAAAGTTCCTCTATCAGCTGGAAGTCCAAAGGGATCCCAAGACTTTGCGCAGACTCACTGCCTGCCCACGCACCCTGGAGTGCTCTCTCTGAGCAGAAGCCAGCTCTGAACATGAGACTACCTGGAGAGATGTCGCTGAGCTTCTAGGTAGTTTCAGGCAAGGATCAGTCCCACCCCTCTGTGCTCACTCCATTTCCACTAAAAGCTGCTCAATCTTCTCCTACTGCTGCTTTCACGATGCTGCTTCAGAGCCAGCTGCACTGATGGGGTCACAGCCTCATCACGGGCAAGGGTTCTTGCTCTTTCCTGCTCTCATTCAGCCTCTCCCTCCCCTCACTTCTTCCACCTCCGATGTACATTCATCTCTCTTGGCTGCACACAGCTACTATCATGTCTGTCATACTGCACACGAGCTTCTTCATCACCCCTCTTTGCCATCTCACTCTTGTAATTCCCCAGCTCCAAACCCCTGTGTATTCTTTATTTTCACCCCCAGCTCTTAGTCATGTCTGAACACGCAGACTCCTTGATTAGTCGTATCTCAGCCCGGACACTTTCTAGAAAACCTGAAGCTGGTCCATTGCCTGCACCTTCCTTGCAGCATCTCCTAAATCTCCTGCCTTTACCTTTGTGAAAGCTATATAGCAAACACGTGCTGGGTGTTGGTTCCTGGAAGAAGCAGCCCTGCTACAGAGTAATCAGGGCAGGTAAAAAAAAAAAAAGATCACTTGACAAAAGACTTAATTCTCAGTGTCATTAAACTCCGCCAGCCAGGGAGATGCACTGGATTGCCTTTTATCACACATGCTTGCCACATTACCAACTAATCTCTGCTAACACAGACAGCAACCTCACTTCCAGTTTTCCCCAGGCTGAGAGCTGACGGTACAGCAGGAGCAAACTGGAGGTGTGAGAAAGTGCACTGTCATAATACAGCACAGAAAAAGGTAGCTCTGGGCTTCATTTCTATGCCTCTCATGCTCTCCTCACATCATCCCGCATAGGGATAGCCTGTCACGGGAGTACAGTTCAGGAGGCACCTGCCATTGCTTGCAACGAAGGAAACTTGTCCTGTAGGAGAGATCTAGAATTGAGGTCGTGTGGGGAGCCCTGAATTTCAGGAGCCGTTTGAGCTCCTACTTCCTTTGAAAAATCCCAGAAGGAGTTCTCCAATTTGTCACCCAGCTGAAACACAAACCAGACCATGCTAAATGCTGAGCCAAAGAAATAAATTTGCTGCTACAAAGATTTATGCCAAGACAAACTCCATTCAACGTTAATAATTACATACATTAGCGTTCTGCTAAGAAAATCTATTGTCCCATAGTGGCAGGTTTCGAAAGACACCCCCAAATGTCGGTAAAACCAGCTGCGGATAGACAAGGGAGGGGAATAAGCCACAGCATTCAAACGCAAGCCAGCTGATTAGACACACATGCAAGCCAGAGGACAAGTGGTAGGAGACCAAGCTCCCAAATAAACTCTTCTAGCAATTGGGAAGGTCCCAGAAGTGCAAAGAACAGCAGAAAGGTAGATGTCACAGTCTATGGGGTTTCTACTTTCAGCCATCACTAAAGGTAGCAGCTTATATTTAATTCCCACAGTGCAAACCAGCTTAAGAAGGGATTAGTTTAAAGCCCACTAAAACCATGTAAATTATGGTGTAACCTAGAAAAAAAATGGAAATGGTCCTCTGTAATAGGGAGCTGTCACATGCCTCGATTGCCGGCGTCATACTCTGGCTTTGGTGCCTCTAGCTCAAACACGAGACACTCCAACTCCCAAGGGGCAAGGGCAGATTGGTGGATGGACTTAAGTGATTCACCTCTGCAAAATGTGATTGAATAGACAGGGTGAGCAGCCAAAAACACACCTCTGAATCTGGGAGGGGAGAGCTGGGGAAGGGACAGCAGTGTAGCCATTCCAGATGCTATGCTTGGATATAAGTCATGGAGATGAGCCAGAAGAGGGAAAATTTAGGCTAAACGTCTGGGAAAACTCGATAGCAAGGATTATTAAGCAGCACAAAATTCTCCTGAGGAAGAGAGAAGCTCCAGTGCTTGGAGTATTTAAAATCAGCCTTGACAGTGCTCTCAATAAGAGGAACTGTAGCAAAACACCAAAGCATATCAGGGACTACACTGCGTGACCTAAGATCTTTTCCAACTCTGATTTAATGATTAATTGCCTTGCCTTAGAACAACAGAGATTACTTAGCTTTTGTAGCTAATTATTGTTGCCATACAACAGCAGTTTCTTACAAGAGGGGCTGGAAAGCAGTGCCTTCTCTCCAGTCACAGTTCTAGAGGCACACTCTGAATTAATATGCTAACCCTGTCCCTGCAGTTATAAGAATGCTATAAAAAGGTATCTGCTGACCTGCTTCTCAACTCTGCAGAAACATACTGAGTAAGCTGCTTTGGCTACACTCTGGAGAGCTACCCAATTAAGATGCTCTGAAGTGCAATTTCTTCCCAGCAAAGAAAAGCAAGCCACACGCCAGCCTTCCTCCCAAACTACATCATTGGGTTCAGTAATGACATCACGTATCACCTTGCAAGTATGTGTAATGATGCAGAAACCAGCTGTTACAAACAATTTTTGCAAACAGGAAAAAGCTACAGTCTCCTTAAACCTATAGCACTAGGACAAGACTGGTAAGCTTTTCAAGACTAGCTTCCACCATTCAACACCACATACGTCCCCCGAACAGCCAGGCATGCACTGTTAGTGCTGTGGTCCCCAAGACCTGGTCCGTGAAAAGGCACCTGGATGGGAAACTCGCACCAAGAATAGGCTAAGAGGCCCTACCAGTTGATAACAGCTTTCCAAGGTCACGCTTCAACCTTTGCGCTGCTACATCAGGAGCATCCAATGCCATCTGACAGGCTACAAAAGCAACCGCAGGCAGACAGCAGATCTGCAGCAGCACCTCTGGGAAACTGAGTAGCTAGTAACAGCGACTTGCCAAAAAAATCCAGTGCTCCTTAGGTGGGAACATCGGCCTGAGACAAATCAATGCCAGTTAAAGCGGTACCAGTAGTTGATAAGTCTCTCCAGGTTTGACAGGCTTGAAAGGCACCTCCACTTGCATTCAATACTCCAGTCCAGACTAACCTTGCCTGTGGCTCTGCAGCTTTAACCTGCCGACCTGAACATGAACTATTAAATCTTTAACAAGACCTTCAGCTTCAGACATTTGAGGGCTGAAAAAGAAGCATTTTGAATAAAAATGGCTTTCCATCTGTGATCTTTTCGAAAGGAGGAAAAAAAAAATTACTACCTTGTGAATTTAGTCAAGCAGACTACAAAGCTTCTGAGGGATAAAAGTCAAAAGGTGCCAGATTTTCATGTGATGCTTCACTGCTGAAAAGATGTGAGCCCACTAAAAACTGGCACAGGGTTCCCGATCACTTACATCTTGTTCATGATCTGACTAGAGGAAGCAGCACCTCTAGAAATAACCCCTGGAACATATTTGCTCACCTTGCAGCATAAGCACCTTTCTGATGTCCTTTCTTGCAGTGCAACCCTCTGATAGCCAAGGCATGGTATTTTGGGGAAGAGATACCTCATAAGAACAATTCTAAGTTATTTTCTTCAATAGTGTAGGTTTCTGATGCTTTAAATCCCAGACTTGAGCATAAGAACCGACTTTCAAAGTCAAGTCTGAAAGCAACACAGATGCTTTCCATCAGCAGCAAGTACACAACATACCCACTTGGAATCCCATTAGCACCTACACTAAATTAAGGATTTACTTCAAGTTGGGTTTTGCTTTAGAGCCTGGTAACAGTGCAACTGTTAAGGCAAGAAGAACCCTCCTCTGCAGAGTCTTTTTTACCTCTGCCAGCGCAAGGTCATGGTTTATTCTGTGACAGTCTGCTGCTCCGACTGTCAGATGCCCCCAGGGAGTGCTAGCTACTTCACTTCATTTTGTTTGACAGGTAGGGTTCTTGGGATCCTACGGGTGCTTGACAGCCGCTGCCAGCCAGATGCTCTACCTACGGGCACAAGCCTTGAGCCCGGGCAGCGGAGTTGCGTGCAGACAGCGAGGGTGGGTGCTGCGCCCCTGGCTGCGGCTGTCATCTCCGGGCACGGCACTTACGTCAATGGTCAGGGAACAGCGAGTTACCGGGAGGGTTACGCTCCTCGTGTGTGCCTGGCTGTACTTGAAGTTCAAAACATACATTTTATCAAATGTGCTGTACCATGTGGCAGACCTGCCCTTAATCAGCAAGCCAAAGCTTTCCGCAGCTGAGCTAGGAACTGGCCACAGACACCAAGCTGTGATCCGAGTCCTTAATTCAGGGAGCTCCCGGGAGGGTTCTCTTTGCTAGAATAAGACCCTCACTAATAGAAGCTGTTAAAAAAGTAACCTAGGCAACAAACCCAAGAAACCACCTTCCACATCTAGTCACCCAAGGCTGTTCTGTGGTGGCTGGTCCAGTAATTTTGACACAGCTCACACACAGGCAGATATTATGCCATTTATCAAGCAGGCTCTGAAGAGAGAACATCTGCTGGCTGGACTTGCTGCTCACGCCGATTCTCAGCCTTGTTTTTATGGAGAGCTGAATGTGTGAAATCTGTTTCCAAGTACCGAGAGCTCTGCATTTGTGACCCGAGATACATTAACACTTCTGATGAATGTGAGCTCCAGCGGTTCTGCATTGCAAGCGAGACACTGAAGAGTGGAGGAGCACAGGTGATGAGTTACAGCAGAACTGAGCGTGGAAGGATAATATGATCTAGTGCATTAGCAGGACCGATCTCTTCTTAATGAAGAAGCTGCACCTTCATCTGCCTTTATAGAAATGTTTTGCCAAACTCACTGGAAGAAACAAAAATGTTCTGCACCTCACACTGCTTAGCAGAAAGGGAGAGGTCTGTGCTTTCAAGTGGCACTTTTCAGGAAGAAATGCAGCTGGCAGATCCTTCCCTTTCAATACTCGCCAGATCATTTTACAGGCATTTTAGAAAACTGAAGCTATGCTTCTTTCAGTTGCATGCTCAGTAGCTGCAACAAACAGCCCTGGCAGTTGACAGCAGGTAACGCTGGGGAATGCAACGTACTGATTGTCAATTCTGAATGTGGATCCCAGGAGAATGGCAATGCTCCAGACTCAGGCAGACTCGCGACTGCTCCGGGAGTCCCTGCAGCTTGTTTTTGATTGTATTGTCTCCTGCAAGTGGTTACCATCTCACAGAAGAGATTATCGTATTCGTGCCATGACAGGCCAGGCCTGAGCTCTGAAACTCTCGCAGCAGGCTGGCTCCACTTCACCTATTTCCAGGGTTAAGGCAGCAATTCTCATGCACCCAAATGAAAAAAATTGAGTATTCTGATTTCACAGCATTTCACAGCCCTTGAAAGGCCATTTATTAGGAACAGTGGTTCTCTTTAGCATAGAAAGGCTCTCCTCCCAGGCATTTTCTTATTCCAAATTTGACTTGAAGCCAAAGAAGTATCTGGAAAGGAGACTCCTCACCAATGCAAATCCTTATTTCAGAACCTATTTTCCTCTCTGAGAGCTCAAGGGCTCACACACGGTGGCAAAGATACCCCATCCACTCGAGCTCTTCTAGCAGGTACGACTGACAGCCTACACGTCATCAGAGGGGTTTCACTGCTTTGACTGTGAAAAGGCAACTCCAGGACCCAAGCAAGCCTGTATAACTACTAGAGCCATCTCCCCGGCTGGCAAACGAGCCACGGCTATCAAATACTTGTGAAGCTCAATGCAGCCTCTCTCACACCTTTGGGCAAGAGCTTGTTATCGCTTATGAGTGCCGTGCTCTGCAGAGGCAGCTCTGCGCAGGGGAACCACAGCACCCAGGAGTGTCAGGTAGCCTCCGAAAGGTTGACAAGGCACCGCAAGAGTGTCCCGCAGCAGAAGTTAGCAACGCACAAATACCTAAGTCATATTTTCTTTAGCAACAGGCACACTCCAAAGACATCCCGACAGCAGCTTTTTAATCTTTAAGAAGTCAAAAAGATTAACCAGAGAGCAGGGACTGGAGTCTGTTCAGCCCTACAGTGCTGTGCCCAGTCTAAGTTTGGCTTTATCCTTTTAATAAATCACTGCTTGACTGGAGGTTGAATCTGAGTCAACAGGTTAAGAAAATGATCATCACTGCTTTGGGATGGGGGGGAGAAGCCTGCTATTCATTATCACAAGATGCGAGGTGACTGGCAAACAGAAGACTCTTCAGTTGGGAACCATAGTTATATTTTACCTAAGTAAGCCTCTGAAAATATTTCAGTCTTCCTCGTCTTCTTGTAAAAACGACTTTTTTGTTAACTTGTCAAATATTTTAGTTTCTTTCCATGATTACAAATGTTAAGATTAAACCAGCTGTATCGGGTGAAAGATTAGAAACGGTAATAAAAAAACCTGAACAAGACTTGAATTCATTACTTCTGAAATAGTTGCCTAAGGAATGTACAACTAGTCTTTGAAGTCTCTAATTAACATGACAAAAAGTTGAAAGCTATCAGTTTGGTTACTTCAGGACTTATTTTTCTTGTTGCTAAACCAAAAACCCTCCACCAGAATAGGAGATGAACATAAGGTCCTCAGGTTCAAACCAGCCCTGCATCTCCTTCAATGTTCCCCAGCTCAGAAAAACCACATTAAGCAAATTCAGCTTGATGAGTGTTTTGGTTCTTCAATGAATACAGGAACATTTGTATCCTCTACTCCTGTATTGTGCTATAAATTGTTCCCTAAGTAGGTCACCAAAACGATTTCTGAATGTTTCAAGACAGATAATTTCTACATGAACTCACAAAACAAAACCAGAGCCTTGGCTGTCAGGGCAATGACAGATCTCCATCAAACCCACTGCTGTCAAAAAAGTAAGGGGAGTGCTCTTTTTAACTTGGCATCTGCTATCATGATTCAACTCTTTGCAGAGAAATATACTATTACTCCATATGGCAGCTTCCCCAATTGTAAAAGGGCAGCCAACTTCTATGGCAATGAGAGAGCTAGCAAATTAGCAACTAAGTCTGGCACTAATGAATGCTCCGCTGTCTCAATAGAAGGTAGCTGGAGGTTTCCTCGCATGTTTTCTCTTTGCTTTGTTCTAGCAGAAGATGCTACAAGAAACAAACTGTGTTCCGATCCCTTTAGAGATTTAATAACCCGAATACTTCACTTCCTTCCTGATCAAAGGAAGCAGCAACTTGAGAATGCATCGTTGAGAGAGTCCCCAGTGCGATGGAGGCACATCAGGACTGTCACCTCCTAGAGACTTCCAAATTTGCTTCAGAGCAGGAGGTAGGTTTTACCACAGCTGACCCAAATGCAGTGATGCAACCGCATCCTCGTGACCTGGACACAGAGGGAATCCAGCTTTTACACAAGCTGGAAGGGCCCTCTGTGGAAGGCAAGCACATGTAATTCATTCACTGTCCGCACGCTCCCCCATCGCATGACTGAGCTCAGCGCCGGAGTGTAGGACTGCTCGTTTGAGCGCCAGAGAAGCTATTTCGAGCTGTTTGCCCAAAGACTCATCAATAAGTCATAAGCCCCAGAATGGAAGTCAAAAGAAGGGAAAAAACAGTTGCTCAGGCAGAATAAATAGTAACTTCCATTGCACTCTCTTAATCTAAAAAGAGAATGAGCTGCTTCAAAATATTCCCCTCTATGGGCTGCTACACTACAGGAACCCAACCTAGTTCCATCTCCTGGAGACTTGAGGCGAGTGAGACATGCTACAGTGCAAGTTAACTGCACTTTTGGGATACTGGGAAAACCATTCTGGAGGACCCAGCTACACAGAGCAGAGAGGAGTCACTCGCTGAGCTGCGCTCCACAGAGTGGCTGCACATGGCAGCAATAGGAAGAACTGTCTACCTGATGAACACTTCAAGACCAATGCCCCTGAGGCATGCCAGGACTGATAGAGACAGTCTCTGGTCCAAACCACAGGGGAACATCTCCCTGGGTCTGTCGTGCCTTTATCAGATTGGCAGCCCAATCTGATAAAAAGCCTCTTCCAGGGAATGCTGTCCCGGACACACACCAACAGTGCCATTAATGAAACACTGGCTGCTTACGTCCCTTCTCCCCTGCCTTTCCTGGAACACATCTTGTTTGCACTGGATTCAGCTATCTGGGGCAGGGATGTGCCAATGCCTTTGTAAAGCACCCTGGAAGTTAAGAGCACTAGAGAAATATTAATCACTCAGCAGTTGCCACCTCTCCTGCAATTCCTTTAATTGCCTCAATTCTTGCTGACAGCTCGCTCTGCCTGCTCCATCGCAGGCATGCACTTTCTCTGTTCAGACCAGCTCCAGTTCATAAGCCCAATCAAACCTCGAGCCAGTTTACAGAATAGTGTTATTGGAGCAAAGACCTTAATCTACACAGATGCAGGCAGTGGGTTTGAGGTGCATGAAAAAGCAAACTCACAAAATTCAAGAAGTGTCTGCTTCAGTCCTCCTGGAAGAGACTAGAAAGAGGAATAGGAAGATGTTTTGGCCAGACTCATGGCCCACATCCATGAGGTCTGCCTGCTTACCCTATACACATGGTATTTTGTTTGTTACTAGAGTCTTACAAATTGTGTTGAGCCAAACAAACCGGGCTGAGCACCTCCTGATCTCCACCCTGCCCAGAACAAGACAGTCCTTACCTGGAGGTTGTTCAGAGGCTCCATTTTCATGACTGGTCCCAGAGTGTTGAGGGGCAGGGAGACATCAATACTTTGGTTTGGCATCAGAGGTGTGTGAATGGCCAATGGGGTGCTCGGGATGACTCCGAAGCTGGGCAAGAGAAAAACAGAGGTGATGAGAGCGGCACTGCATGGCTCAACACCTATTGTCCTTTTGCCAAGCACAAGCTGGGTCATCTTCCCATTACTTCTGAGCTGCCCCTGCTGTTACTCCAGGGGAGGAGCACAGCTCTCAATGTGCACCACAGCTGACCACAGCTGACACTCAAAGTAGGACAAGGCACGGGAAACTCAATCAGGTCGGTCTCCCTGACAACATGCACCATCCTGCCCAGGGGACCAGCATCTGGGAACTCTTCCGTTACCCACACGGCACTGGTCTACGTGCTGAGCAGCAGCCTGCCCAGCAAGGAGCGGCACCTGGACTCAGACTCAGGCTTGTGGGCTCTCTTACGGAGCTGCAGAGCACTAGAAGTAGAGTATATCACACACTGCATGGCTGTTATATCATTGGGAGCCATGGAAGAAGGAACTGGAGCCAACACAGAACAAATACATAGCCAAGGAGGAGTACGTGGTTTGTAACAGAGCACTGTAGAACAAATGAATCAACGCAGCCAGCTGTCTGCTCCCGAATGACAGCGTCTGGCTCTGTTGCTTGGTTTGAGGCTCCTTCAGCTGGGGACATATACCACCACAGCAAAGCGAATGTTTACTCGCCCCTTCAGTCCAAGAGGCATTTAATTCCACAGGCACCTCTATTTAGTGTGGAGAAGGGGAAAAGCAGCTAACATTTAACGTAACACTTTGGTACTACGTACCAGCTTCTTTTTGAAAGCAGATGGAAGTTCAGATGCATAAGACAGTTTTGGTGTACACTTGTGACTGCGTTTCTCTTTAGCGCAATTCATATTAGCTCAGAGGTGACAGAGCATTTCCAGGAACAAAGATGTATAGGTGTGTATTTTTATTTTATGTACTAAAAAACTGATACTGCCTCTGCACAGAGCCAGCTGCATGTGTATTGGGTATGTCACTTTCAGAAACCAGCAGATGCCCCATTCTTTATTCTCCACAGTTTTCAGCTCTAGGGAGCTGAAATAAGAATACTCTCAGCAAGGGCCTAGCCACGTGATTTGCCTTCTGCAGCCATTTCACCTTGGGGAACATAAGCCCTGGTGTTTTCCCTTAGACTCAGAGGGAAAGAAAGTTGTATTTTGCTACTAAGTGCCTGTCGTATTACAGCACACTAGAGCTCTAGCTTTCTTTTATTTTTTTTAATGCTTTATCCCACGACTGCAGTGAATGCGATTAGTAGCAGCAGGAGAGGGGGAAAAGCAATAGAAACTTCCCAATCACAAACCTTAATATTTAAATCTAAAGAGCCAGCCCACTGCAGCTCTTTCCAATGCACCAGCCACAGTGGAAAGCAATGACAGGAGAACAGTATTTGTAGAAAAGTA
Source organism: Mycteria americana (assembly GCF_035582795.1). Classification (NCBI taxonomy): domain Eukaryota; kingdom Metazoa; phylum Chordata; class Aves; order Ciconiiformes; family Ciconiidae; genus Mycteria; species Mycteria americana. Next base: position 7,908,878 of record NC_134379.1, on the reverse strand, counting down.
AATAGTAGTAGATTGTATACGGAGTGTGTGCCAATACGCTGCAAAAGGAGAAACTGCTGGTTTACTGTACAGTATTTAAACTTCTTACATGCTTGAGAAGTACCATGTAGGTGTGGCTAGAACACAGCTTGATGCATGGGGAAAAATCACAAGCAAAACAGCTTTTTTTCAGGCCAATTTGCATGAAATATTTGCATATAGCAGCTTAGCAAAACTCTCCAGAAAATACAGCAGTCCAGGGAGAACATTTACTAAGACTTACTTAGCATAATGTCTTTTGTAAGTAAATATTATTTGTCCCAAGAAATCCCAAATTTGCAAGCCTAACAGTGATATTAAAGAGATGGTTTCAGTGGATCTTTAGTATAGAGAACCCCTTTCCAGAGAAGGGACATTAAGAAATACGGGGAACATTTCAGTCACAAGATATTCTTTACAGCCTTGATAAGAACTAGCCTGGTCCTTGCTCAGGATAACATATAGCAAACCACACGATAAGCTCTCTGACCAAGAAGGGTATTTGTGGGAAGACACTGGGGCTGTACTGCCATGTCATGTCTTTTGGCTGAGATGGGTTTCTGAGAACAATCTGTATGCTCTAAACATTCAAGTGGCTGCTCCTTCTGACAAAATTGTTCTGCTGCCAATTACAGGGAAAACATGTGCCATAGGCTCTTACCTTGCAACTTCTTCATTGACAAATAGCTTTATTAATGAGACCTGTACTTCCAGAGAGGCTGAGGGGCAGCACAGCAATTAAGTCAGGAGGTAGAGGCATTACGGATTGATACTTGTGCAGCTCAAATGCTTGCCTGTTTATGCTCTTGCTTTCCTTGCGGCACTTACTGGCTATAAAGCCACTAACCTGCCTAACAACTCATGAGGCTGCTTTAAAACTGAGCAGAAATTAAATGGGGCAGATGCTGTTTCAGAGCTAGGAGAATGACGGGACCGTCTGCTGCCTGTTTCCTCACAGATTTATCAGTCTGTATTTTCAGCCCTTTCACACAACTGTGGTGTGACGGAGAGTTCAGGCTGTATCATCCAGCTGTTTCCATGACTGTATTACATACCTACATAGAAGTCCTCCCTGTATCTAGCAGTGTAGACACAGACTGCTTTCATAGGAGCACGCAACCTTTTTAACATAGCGGACAAAGCGTATTGATTTCTTACCTGTTCTTATTGAACTGAATGGCAAAGTCGGTCATGTGCTGCAAAGCCTTATTGGTAAAGTTCATCTCCATGTAGATGTGTCCCTGCCTGTGACTGAACGTGCCCGAGATCTCCAGTCCTTTAGCCTTCACTGCAGGCAACCAAACCTTGAACACAAGAGATGGCATTCAGCACACAAAGTCTGGCCTGAAGATAACAAACAAGCACAGTTTTCCAAACAACGGAAAAGTCCTGAGTTCGGAAATCCAGCTACCTTGGCACATTAAGCCCACAAATGCTAAAGAAACACTACAGGGAAGATACGACATGGGGTGTTGAAAGGATCAAGCTCACCAATGAGAAATGAGCTTGCTGCTCCTAATCCACATTTGTTTGCGGCACAAGAATTCTCACATAAGAGTTCAAATATACTGTAACATTAGTGTGCACAAGAAACAGTGAAAGCCTGTGTTCATCACACTAATGCGAGACTTACTGTCTGCTGATGGACAGGCTTCTCCAAGGATCTGTTGGGCTATTAGAGGCGGGACAATACTAAAGTTTGAACCAAATAAAATCACAGGGCTGATACTATTAGCTGTTTCGGTTCTGGATTCCCAAATCATCTTTGTGGGGAAAAACCCAGACTCAAATTTGAGGGGTGCAAAACGAAGTACTTAGCTCAACATTACTGGGTTCTTTTGTATGTGGTCTTATATATGGTGTAATACTTGCAAGCAGCTAAGGACCAAAAGCTTTGAGTATGCTCTGCAGTACCTTGAGATCTTAGATTTCATAGGACGACTTCAGTTTATTCATCCATTGACTATAAGAGCGCTAATTTTTGTTTATTCCCTTTCAGGTATGAAAGGCTAACCCCGAGCTCCCTGTGGCTACTCACAGCCTGTTACCAGAACCATGTTCTGCATCTCACGAACGCTTCAGACTAAGCATGCTTCAGTCAGCGCATCTGTGATCTCTGTCACTAACAGAGCATTTATCCGCATTACACTGCGGCATGCTCATCCCAATCACGTGACTTTATCTTCACTGTCACGTTGGATTCCTCCAAATAAACAAATCTTCTATGAAAGTTGTAGCAAATTGTATCCTGCCCTCAGTTTCCTGGGGAAACTTGCTAAGAAGTACGTCCCCAGGAAAGCTGCTCTGACAAAAGTGAAATTCTCTTATCTTATATAAGCCATTCTTTAGAGTAATATTGTTACAGGCAAAATGAGGGAACTGCTAAAAAACCAGAAGTCTGTAACTAACAACTAACACGGTCTCCAACACACTGTTACTCTGCCTAGGAAAAACCCAGGGCATCCCTAATGGGACTGAGTTGAACTAAGGTGTCCTGATAGCACCAGAGACCAACAACAAAGGGGACAAGCGAGCAGTCTCAGACTTCTTGTAGCCTAAGGTAAGGCAACATACTGAGGATGTTCTTTTTCCTTACGTACAGACTTTGGAGCCACATATCCTCCAGGAGCCATGCCTATACCAGATGAGAGCTCGAAGAGATCGTTGAGTCCACTGCTCACCACCGCTGGGGTGGGTGAAGGGGCAAAGGTGGCTGGCACGGAAGAGGGAATGTAGGTCTGCCCCACCTGGAGGAGTTAGAAAGAACAGGCACTGATTAACATCACATATGAAGAACACTACTTATTAAATAAAGCATGAACTTGGGCAATATCCTAAATATTTTAAAGCCGTTTGCAGCTTCCCCGCTGAATTATCAATAGTGCTAAATAATGCATTTGAATTCCAAAGCTCTTGGCAACTAATCCCTACACTCGGCTGTCACCTCAACCATGCAATATCTTTCATATCATTTTTTATAGCTCCAGTTATCTATTCCCACTGTAAAGGAATCTTTCTTCTCTATCTCTCCTTCTCATAAAGACAATATGCTTTGTGGATCTACCCTACATAAACCCAGGGAAAAGAAAAATGCTTCAATTCTTCCCCCAACTACGACAGTCTTCAGGAATCTGCAAGATTTTGCATATCCAGAGATAGCAAGGGAGTCATGACCGTATTGCGTACTCCCACCCAAAGCCAGAGCTCTGCATTCTCAGCACTGTGGTCCAAAAGGTTCATTACGTGAAGCAGAACTAGTTGTCTCTGTCTACCAGAGGACAACCTTTCTGCAGGAAGGGCAATCCTTCCCTCTCAGTACTTAAATGAGGGCACCAAACCTGGAAAATTAACCTTTAGGTGCCCAGCTCCAGGTGGGACAGTCACACTCAAGTTAGACTCCCCAGTTCTCTTCGCTATTGTGAGCAGGAAGAATGACGTGCTTGAGAATAGGATTCACCACAGTCAGTAGCCCAGAAACAGGCAGAATGACTAAGGCAGGCAATAGGAAATACTGATGACAGGTCTGGGTCTGAAATCTCACTGCTGTTCTGCGTTCAGGAACCCACCTGAGATGTGGTATTTCAATCAACCCTTTGGACAGGAAGGACTGGTGGTCTTACAGAACTGCTTGGTGGGTTTATGCTGGCCCAGGATGGCAGAGACCTGGCTTTGGAGGTATGATCTCTACAGAGTAAGTATCTCCCACGTCCTGGTGTGTACTGCCTGGGGGCTACAGGTATACCGTACCACCAGCTCTCCTCTGCCCTCATGCTGAAGTTAGAAAGGAATGCAAGATTCACAGGGAAAGAAGGAGAGAGAATGACTGCAGCCATAACAAGGGTTTCTGAAAAGCCCTCACTCCAGAACTGAGTATGCTTTCCTCACTGAATTACTGGCTACACAGTCCTGGGAAGAGGAACTGGAGCTTTTTCCAGGAGACTGCTTTTGGCTGTGGGTTGGAAGCACGCTCCCTCCTGCCCGTGTCTCCAAGTCATCTTGCATCCTTTTCCCATGCTTTCCTGGAAGAAGCTGGTATGCATTTGAAGCCAAGGGTGCTTTGGAAGCAGCCTGAAAGTCTCCCATGTCCTGGCAAGTGCTCTAGGCACTAGGACACTCACAAAGCACAGGCACAGAGGAGGAGGCCGGTGGCAGGCAGAGTTCAGCACCGACCACACATAGTAGGGAAGCTCAGAGCACTTGATCCTGATGTCCAGGAAAAATCTTATATGGTGCTCGGGAGGAGAAAAGCACTGAGTTCAGACAAGCCCGTGGTGATGCTGGGTTAGGGTTACAACAGAACAGGCTTTGTGAGCAGAGATGTAAGCATCCTTGGCCTTTCAGCTGCCAAAGCAGTTGCACAAGGACTGGGGTACTGTCAATGTTAACGCTGGTGCTCAAACTAAAAGCTCTGAGAAAGAAGAGCTAAGCAGATAGAGTTGACAGCTCTGGCCCTGGCTGCTCTTAGGAAAGCCCAGGTGACAGCTGGACTCAAATCAACATAGGAGGGGACCTGTGTGTTTCAGTTGCAGTTGTCCATTTTCAAACATCTTCAGGGATTTAAGCATCTTCCAGCACATAATGGGTGAAGTTGTATTTAAAAACCGTGAGCTTTGAGCAGCTTTTTAAATTGGGGAAAAAAATGGAATGGCACTTACTGCCGGGCTTCCTCCAATGCCCCCGCCAAGGTCACTGCCAAGCTGAAAGAGAGAAGGAGAGAGAGGAGAGAAAGACCGAGTTCATTTAAGCCAAGTGTCAGATGGCCGGAGTGGAGCTCAGCTGACCGCACTGCTGCGAGTCTCACTTGCTTGCTGCGTATAGGACAGACAGAAATGCAATGACGGGAAAGCACAGGGAACAGAGGGGCTTTTTGGCTGCTATTTGTGTGAGCAGAGCTCACTGGAGAACTACCCCGCACACCTACTGCAGACAGGAGTGTTTTGCAGGTTAATAAGAACAAAAACTCATCCTTTCTTGCTCCTGTCATCCGTACCACAAACTCTGCGCAATTCTTCATGTTTCATGCATCAGTGCTTTCCCTTCAACCCACCACGCCGGCTGCCAGCAGTCCTGAGCAGCTCCACAAAACCCAGTGGGATAACTGTGAAATGGAATAAAAATAAAACTGACAGGAAGCTCACTTCCTGAAAGCTTTAGTTTTCTAGGGAACAGCTACGAACTATGGGAAAACACAATGCATCTTGGCTACATTCCTCTGACAGGCGGCTCTTTTCAATAACCAGGAAGAAAGAGAAGGGGATGTGTGCCGGCTATTACAACAGCTCAGACAGGTGGGCTTCGTCTTCCCTTTGAAGATGCTCCCCTCCCTCAGAGAGGACAAAACCAGCTTCATGATCTAATGGGCCACTCAAATAGTAGAGAGGCCTTATGGTGCACTAGGATATTTCAGTAACGATCTCTGCCAAGCTACACAGCTACAGTTTGAAGTGACTGAAATAGCCATGGTATACCACCCGCGCAACCTTCCATAAACACTAAATCCTCCCTGGAGCCCTTCTGCCAAACCATCCTGCAGCCCACCTAGAAGCTGTCCTACCATGAACTCCCTTTACAAAGCATCCAGACCACTTTCTCTGTGATAAAGCCCATTTGGTTTTTTTAAACATCCATGCCATTCTACACGCTTGAGAGAATTCAGCGATCAGGACAGACTCCAAAGCTGACTACAAGTGCTGTTTGTGAGTACAACATCACTCCTGTGAATATTTATAAAGCACTCGGCAGATGACTGATAGCCAGGAGGAAACAAGCACAGATCTGCAGCGGTTATTCACTACAGAGACATCTCTAGGCTTGCCCGTGTCCTAGGCTTTTGTTCAGAAGACCATGGCAGTTTTTTGCCTAGTGCAGGGTTTTTGTGTGTCACCTGCAGACTAGGATCATGCCCCGACAACATGCACGGAGGATGAAACAAGTGCAGGGGTGAGGCAGGAGCCAGCCCCATGGGGAAAAGGCTGGACTGGCAGACCAGGACAGCAGAGCTCGCCTCGTAGATGGCTTTGCTCTTCCATTTGATCAGGGTTTGGGGGGTTTGCTTGCTTTAAAAGAGCATTTGACAAACTGGGTCAACAAAGGATCTAGGTATGTTATTCAAATGTATGCTGATGTGATAAGATATTGAAAAAAAGCACCGTACAGCGAAAGCAGAAGCTTCTAGTAGTGCACGTGCTTAAAGCCAAAAAGGCTCCAAGCCTTTCCCTCTGCACAAAAGACCTGGAAATTCAACTTTGTTCTGGTCCCCGCTAGCCTGCTCCTTGGGAGATCTCATGGCAAATGTATTTTACGCTGGTCAAGAGATACCATAAAGCTTCCTACTTCTCTCCCTCAGAGCACAGATAAAAAGGATAAAATGCCTTGAGAACAGCAGCGAAAGTTGCAAGACACTGACTTACTAGATAATAACTAGCCTCAAAAAAAATTGTAAAATTTGACAAATCCCTGTGCTGTTCTGGATTCCCCTTCTATCCCCTGGCATCTCTCCTTCCCCTCGTTCCCACAGGAGCCACCTGATGCAGTATTAGCTACCATAAGTAGGTGTTAGAGGAGTACAAATCACACACAATTTACCTTTTGTTAAGAGGCCTTAAGAGCTTTTTTTCCTGTGTGAGACTCAGTTTATCCCTACTTGAAGTCATGGCAGAAATTTATAGGAGGTCCCTCTTCTGCAAGAGCCACCGCTTCATACAGCAACCCATCCTCTTGCTGCCCACAGTAGTGCAGTGAGCAAGTCCAGCGTGCAAGTCCACTTTTTCTTAGCTTACTTAAGAGTTAACAGATAAGAGTGAGCGATTCCAAAGTCAAAAGAAGGATCAGTCACAGACCAAAGAAAGCCAGCCAGAGGATGCAAATCCAATTAATATTGAGCTTATAAAACAGGGCTTATTACACTGTCAGGTCTCCCCACTGAAACAGCCTGGCAGAGCAGAGGTTTGTTCTACAGACTGCTCTTTAAGCCAAGCCATGTTTTAGATTAATATACCGATAATTTACATCTTGTTACTGGCTCACTGAGGAGTAATAAATGCAACTATTACACCTCATCCCTATTCATAGTCTTGCACGCAGATGCACCTCACACTTTATACTGACAGGCAGTGAAGTCCAGAGGAAAAGAAAAAAGGTGAAGAATCCAGTTCATTTCCAGATATTATTGCCTGCACAGAGGATTTCCGGTACTGTTGTCTGAAGCAGGGGGAAGACTGGTTTATCAAGCAACAAGCATTTTACAAAGGGTATTATGGAAATGACTGAATAATTCTGCATAATCAAGCCAGATGTTAACTATTCTACCATTTGCTACTACACTCATCATAAGAAGCTGCAGGCTAGAAATCCAACCTCGAAGAAGCCCGTACACTGCATTCTGCATGTGCTCACTGTGAAGGAGGGAAGGAATGACATATTAGGGTTCCTCAAGCTATCCATTTTCCCTAGCTGCCCTTGGGGGAAAGTAGAATTTGGATTTATTGCTTGTTTTGAGTCGAGACTCCAGCTCTTACCCCCTACAAGGCAGAGAAAAAAACCTCACTGGCTCAGAGAATTTACCATGAGCCTCCTTACATTTCTAGATTGCACCCAGCATCTCTGCTTTGTGGTAGAGAAGATCTCTTTCCAGTGCCAGGGGGCTCTGACCTGCTCCTCCTGAAGCCCCACTTTACTTATAGGAGGGGTCTGCACACAGCAGCCTGCCACTGTCTTGGCTCCTATGCTTGGGACCAAGCACTGTAGATGTGTACTACAAAGCCGCAGAGCAAGCTCCAAGGAGCTGGCAGCTTCAGCATGTCCCTACGGGCAGAGCTGGCTCTGCCTATATAGTGAAAAGAGAAGTGGCAATATAAGTACCTCAACAGAAATTAAAGGGGAGAAAAGTTAATACAGAACTAATACAATCAGTTCCACATCAGATCTAGGGTGCACTGTCCATCGTAGCAGCACAGAAGTCCCTCTCTCCATTTTTCTTGCCTGTCACCCTCTCATCTCACCAATGCTTTCCCCATTCAGAAACTCCATGTCTGTTTTACCCAATCCTCCTGCAAGATGCCCAAGATCTAACTTTATTCCAAACTCAAATGATGGAAGAAACCGTAACAGCGATGTGTGTGAGGGAAGGAGGAAGACAGAGGGAACAGGAACCAATTACCCACAGAGCGTCCTCTCCCATCTGGAGTGACAGGCAGAGTGCAGGAAAGCAGCAGATATTAGTCAGGCATGAAGTGCTGCTGAACCAATTCCCCAGGGCTGGCAGCTCTAGTTAACCGTTTCCATTCATCTCACGGGCGGGGAGACACTGCTGTCAGAAGGACAACGTGAATCTGCCTTACATGGGAGCAGGCAAGAGCCCCGCGGAGGAAAGGACCATGTTAATACAGCTGCCAGCCCTGCCCAGGCTGAAACGCTCGCTATGAAGGTGGGGTGCCCACTTGGTCTCAGGATGGCCAAGGGGAACTTTTGGCTGGGAACTTGCAGCACTGCAAAGCCCTGATCCTGAGCCCAAAGTTGGCAGGCTTGCCTCTTGCTGAAGAGCACAAAGCCTCTGTCCAGGATGAAGAGCTGCCAGCTTCAGGAGATGAGCAGGGGATGAACAGGGAGCCGTGGCCACCAAACGCACAAAGTTCTTCAAACAGGAATGCTCTTTATTCCCTCCAAACCCATCCTGCCCCAACAGCACTCAAGCAGCCACAGGGGTTTAAAGAGGAGGCTGGGCTCGACCCTCTATCAACAAAACCAGTACTTGCACCTCTTCCCAAACTGCATCGGCATCTTTACTTTGTATTAGTTGGCTCAGACAGCGTTGCAGCTGCTCTGCAGCTGAAGAGCATTTGCCCTGTAATTTCAGCTCCGTGTAAGCAGTTACGCTGACTTATGAAGTGCAGCAGTGCTGGAGTTACTGCATTAGGAGGGTATATTTGCATCTTAACAGCAGCTTGTAATGAAGTGACTCTGCTGAAGTGTTCATGTGATCCAGAGGGGTTACAATCACTTCTGCAACATGACGTGAGGCATTTAGAGCTCCAAAAAATAACAGGGAGGGTGGAGCCAGGGACAGAAGCTGCAACAATCACTGACTGCTCAGGAACCACTTTGCCTTGCGCCCATAGCATAGCCAGGGCTTTCAGAGCAGCTAATGCATTTCATGGAGCCATAATTCATGGGCTAACAGGGGACAATTGCTAACTCCTCCCTCCCTCGCACCCCAAACCAAGAATTAAGCATCACAGCTCAAGGAGCCAGATGAGAGCATGCACTCAGTAACACAGCAGCAAGGAACACAAGGCATTTACCTAACAAGAATCAGGCGACGGGGCTGACTGAAATGCTGAGAGCACAGCTGCTAGCAGGCCACTTGATCTGGGCTAATCCTGTTAGAGACATCTTAACTGCAGGACAGATCATGCATGGTCTGCATCTTCTGACCTCCTGATGGGCTGTAGATACCTCATTGCAGACTCTGCTGTGGCTCACACAGAGGCATTTTCAGTACCTCATTTGCTGCCTATTTTATGTGTCTGTTTTCATGCCGCCAAGCCAGGCTTGCAGAGCAGAAGGGCTACTGTCCAAACCAAGGACAGCTGCATCAAAGGTGGTGGAGGACAGGTCATGCTGCCAATACCACGACCACCAGTTTCAGTACCACTTACTGCTAATGCTTTACCTTGCTGAATGATTTCCATCAGCAAACGAAACTAAGTACTAACCATTTTCATTTTCTAAAGTGTAAAAAAGCAGCTCTACAAAACTCTAGCAGTCCTATTACTGTTACAGCAACAAGAGCCTTAAAACAGACATGAATGAGTGACCCACCAGAAGAGCTCCTTTTCTGTATCAGCACTGCTCCAGCAATGGACACATGCCCTTTGTCAGAAATCCTAACAGATGTCCTCTGTAGCTCATCAAACCAGAACAGCCTAGATGAAAGGAGACGCTCGGCCCCTTGCTGGAGGAGCACCCTGCGGAAGCATCACATCCACTACATAAATGGATGTCAGGGCTGACCTAGCACAGCCATTCTCACGCTGTAGTTCCAGGAAAAGGTAAATGAAGTAGCCTTTCGGATGAGGCAGGCACTCAGGACTGCTGGAGCAGGCATTTCTTCCCAGGCTGCCGAGCCTACAGGCGCCCAGAGCCCAGGACAGAGCAGGAGAGGGTCAGCGTGCTCAGGTCCCAGCCCGCCATCACACTTCAGAGCAAGCACAATGGTGGGACAGCCCTGAACCATGCAGAAGAGAGCCCTAGGGTCAGACCCCCCTATATCCAACCTGATTACATTGAGGGGCACAGCTCCACCTGGAACAGCCCAAACCAGTCCAGGTATTACAGAAAACTGTGGATATCCAGTGTTTATCAAACAGCTTTACAATTCAGGACATAAATCAGTCTGACCAGCTGCTAGCCTTGAATCAATAATATTCTTGTAGATGAGTGGCTAGAGTATTAAATAAAATCCTTACATAACAGACAATCCAAGCCTGTCCATTCCTACAGATTTACTGCTCTGCCCCCGGGTTTAAAGCCAGCCTCCTTGGCTCCCAGCCACAGTGCCCTGCTCCTGTTGAACGCACGGGCTCACAGCGAGCTGCACAATGTGCTGGGCAACGCGGAGCTCTCATGCCCAATGGATTTTCAGAGCAAATGAACACACAAAAAGGTTTAAAGGCAAAATGACCCTGGCTCATTACAGCATGGATAGACATCCTACAAAGCACTGCATCAACAGTAAACCAGGAGTTGGGGGGCTGCCTATAATCTGCATGAAGTTTAGCCGCTTAAGAGCCGGATTTAGGGGGATAAAGCATCAAACTCCAGCTCTCAGCATGCACAACTCCGCATCCGGCAATCTGCTGTCCAAGCAAGTTTTGCTTCTCCCACATTAGTGACTGGTACCGCTACTTTACACTGTGGAGCTGGAGATCTCAAACAGCTTTGTAACGGTGGGCTTGGTCACCATTTTACAGAAAAGAGTGCAAAGCAGAGAACAACAAGATCTGCCCAGGGTGGCAAACAGGGGCACAACATGGAACAGACTCAGTGCTGGCTCTGTTCACTAGAGAACAGCTCTCTAAGCCATATAGCGAGTCTGCTCTGGTTATAAGCAAAGCATATCTTGTTCTTGTACTAAAGGCCCTTTTTCTCCCTTTTTTTTTTTTAAATTGTTAACACATGCTCAGCATCTGTGCATGCACAATATGCATGTTACATTTAATACCAATTACAGGACTCACTATGGAGATAAAATAAGAGTTACTCACTAAAGAAATTAACCTATCAAGCAGCTGGAGTCTCACTGGTCACAGGGATAAATATCTAGCAATGCTGAGGAAAATTCAAGTGCACAATATTAATTTGGTGTTTATCCAGTTTTATACCATGCAGTGTCTATTTAAATGCCTGGAAGAAAAAAACCCCACAGTTTAAGAAATGGAAATGCAGAATGACATTTGCCATGGAAGTTAACGCTGCTGTTAATCTTTCTGGGTTAGTCCTGTTGGGACTTTCACTGCAAGAGCATCCCTCTGAAGACAGACACCCCTTCCAAAGAAAAAGGAGGCATTATCAAATACACAAGAGCTGCAACAAGTATCCGAGGGGATCAACTCATGACACTGAGTGAATGTGACAAACTGGCTGAGATCCTGCCAGCAGCCTCTTCCAGACCTTCAGCTGCCTTTGAGACACTCGCAGTACTGACGCAATCTCACCATCACAGCAACAGACCATGATTTCATGCATCAACTCAAGCACATCCCAAACCATTTTCTTCCACTGTAACAAAGAGGCTTATTTAGGCTTTTTTACATATCAAACAGTTGCTTGGAAAATGGAAGTGGGGTTTGGGGTTGCTCTACTCTGGCAGTAGAGCAACTTACGTCCCCGCTCAGGCTGAGAGATAATGCCAGAGGCACAATGCGGAGAATATGCTGCATTCAAATACCTCATGTTCCCCTGTCTCCTCTCAAGTCACCTAAGATCCGAAAGGGATCTGCTAGCAATGAGCAGAAAACAGGGACCAACAGTAGAGGTGGTACAAACTCCATCACTAGGAGCCTTAAAAAAAATTACACTAGACAAATTCCTACTGGGAAAACGCATATTCAATCCTTCCTTAGATCAGACCCCAACCACACTTGGTTCCAGTACTCTTACTTAGACTCTTAAGACAACAGGAGGGATGGGAAAAGAAAGACCAAAGCAGCACACACAGAGGAAGACAGCTGCCTTGGCATTCACAACCAAACAGGGTAACTTTCTGGTAGCACAAGGGCCCAAAGTGAAGTAAACTCTGTCTGGTTTGAGGAGGAGAGAGGGACTGCTCACACCACTCCATGCTTCATGCAAGAGTATGGGAGCCTCAGTCTTCCCAACAAAGCAGGGGAAGAAATGCATTAAAAAAAGAATTTAGGAGTAATGGAGAGGGCAACTTCAAAGCAGAACGAATCAGGCAGTGATATAACATAAAGAAAGTATGTGTGTAAGGTATATGGAGGAGAAAGAGGAAGGGATTGCTACGCCAACAGCCAGAACACCTACTGATATACCGACAAGCAGAACACTGATAAGGACATAGGAAGAAGATTTTATTTTAGTCTCCAACCCCACTAATTGACTGCACGAGCAGCCCAAGTGACTGCCATCCCTGGCTCCCAGCCGTTTTTGATCCCTGGTGAAGGGTGAAGAGCTCAGCTCTTCTTCAAGGGAGCACCTTGGGATGCATCTCACCCCCCCACCACATACAGAAATCAGGCATAGGCGTACCTGCAGTCTGAGACTGTGGTTTTGGCAGTGCACAAACGTGGCTTAATATTAGCCTAAGATCAAAATGCTAATCCCCTTGGCTAGCCATGCAGCCAAGAGACACTGCCTAGCAATTTAGCTAATACCAGGTTAGGGTTAACTCAGCTTGATACTTGTTAAACACATGCCCACAACAATAAACAAAGACACAGATCACATTCACTCACACACTAATTAGGCTTATTAGGGAAGGACAAGCCAGAGAAACAGAGATTTACCAGGAAAAGATTCACTTATACATGCGAGGGATGAGGAGAAGAGAGGACATTTGATGCAACAGCACTTCAATAAAAAGCATTCCAGGGGAAAAAAAAACCACCACCACCATTCAGATATTTTAGTGCTCACCCCATCTAGTAACTCAGCTAAGACAGCGCGGGCCCACGCAGCCCGAGGCACAGCTACTCCCTGCCCAGACATGATCACTTTGTTAGACCACCCTCCACAGCCCCATGGATTTACTTAAGGCTTGAGAAAAATATTAAGTAAAAGCCTAGTACCATATCAACTAATAGGTCTACTGCCAAAGCAGGTCACTAAATTAAGCCCATTAATGCCAACTGCAAGACAACTCTTTTCCCAAAACCAAGTTTTAGTCCTCCTGCTGTGTCCATTTATTTGTCCCTGACACTAATGAGAAACAAAGAGTTACTATAAGTGGCCTTGAAGACAGTATAGACAGAGGAATTTAACTCCTAACCATTTTGAGCTGCCACAGATAGCACCATTTTCTGCAATGCCTTAACACAATTAAAAATCCCAGTTTCTTAATGGCACATCTTGCAATGCAGGGCAAAGGCTGCAAAGGTCACTGCTCTGGGCTCACTGTCTGCTTTCCCAGCAACTTCAGCTTAAGCCATTTCCCTAATCCCCTATCTTCCCAGTGTAAAAGCAGTCTCCCTGCTAAATAAGCAAACTGTTGTTTAGATGGCACAGAGGCTAAAGCACGTCTGACCTCCGTGAACACCAATGCCATTAAGGGTTAGAGTGTTTCCAGTTCATTAGCTCATGAAGCGCTGGAGCTGGAAATGTGTTTAATGTCTGCTTTAATAAGACTATGGCAGCTTAAAAAAAAAAAAATCTTTGACAAATAAGGATTTGTTGCATTGGGGTTCATCCAGCTGCCTCCTACCTCTGTTATTCAGAGCTTGACTCAGAACTGAAAACGCACCTAAACTAGGCACACAGATAACCCAACCCAGCTTCACTACAAGCCAAACCTCAAACCAAAGCAAGACAAATCCACTGAAGGTCTGAAAAACACCCAGCTACGTTCACTGGGGTAGTCTTACTCAGGTTACATGGTGCAAATCCACCTAGACTGCTTCTCACCCCTGCAGGCAAGTCAGCAGGGTGTTAGGGATCTGTGTGCCGTGCTCCACCCCATGCGAACAACTCCCAGGCTGATGATTACATTCACCACTTCTCAATGCCTGGCTGCCACAAGTGTAAGACCACAGCACCAAGCCCCTCTCCACTGCTACGGTCTCCTTGCTAAGTGATTCTCTCATTGCAGCTCACACCCCAGAGCAGAAGCCATGTGTAATTACTCATACTCTGGAGCCTGACCCTGTCAGTACTAGAATACCTCCTCGTGAGCAGCTGGGGCATGGGGAGGACTACGCAGAGTGCTTTCCTCTTGACCTAACTGCAATTAAAATGTCACCGATATTAAACCATGACATACTCTGGAGAATATACAAATGGGATGACACGGGGCTACAGCCTGCAGCCCTGAGAGTTCTGCACTGAGATTCAGTAGGGTTGGAAACAGGGTGGAACAAATGCCTTCTTGAAAGGGAGCCTGAATCAATTACAAAACAGTGGGACACTTTACATCCTCAAAACAACTTTTTGGTTTTCTTCTACAGACAGAAAAAGCATGGAACAAATATATCCGCTGACCATGGGGATTCTACAGCATGCAGCGACATTTGTTTTATAGTAGGAAAAAGCTGCTGAAAGTTGGTACAATAGTGCTGGTTAAATCCTCTTGGAGTGTTAGGACTCAGCACTGGGAGCTCAGTGATCCAAGCATTACAAGCACAAATGATCAAGGCTTTGCAGAGGTAAGCACAGCTTCAATTATTTCACATCAGCTGAAGCTAAAGAGGATGCCACTTACCAAGCTGTCCAGCCCTCCTCCCAGGAGGTCCACAGCACCCATCTGCATCGAGGACACTTGGGGAACATTCACTGGGGGTCCCAGGTCCAGGTTGAGAAGGTCACCCAGAAGGTCGCCCTGCGATGGAATGACCTGTGGCTGCTCCAGGTTTGTAGTGGCCGTTGTGCCCACGGGGCTATCGCCTGCATCAGTGCTATGGGTGGGAGGAACGAGAAGCAGAAGAGAGAAACATTAGTCACCTTTGGTCTCCAGCTTCCGATTCGCAGCATGGGGATACACAGCAAGAGGTGGCTCATGAGCAGAAGTCAGTTAAAAGCTTATCCTAGCAGCTGATCTGACAAGCCACGTACAAGGCAGTGCGTTATGGCAAGTTGTTCTTCAACACGTGCTTTGAGAACAAAGACTTCCCATGCATCGTGCATGGTTTTCAGTTCAGAAAAGGGAATCTTCAAGGTGTGAAACCTGCCCACCTTGAGAATCACAGACCCCTCCAAAACAGTGAACCATGAGTACTGTATGGACTATGGCACTGAAAATAATTATTTCCCAGCTCAGAAGAAACCTAGAGAGATGATTTTTAGCCCACTGGGCCTGGAGAACTACATGTAAACATGGGGGAAAAAAAAATAACCCAAATTTCCTCAGAGACCTAACACTGATAAAAACCTTGAGACCTCACTCTAACCAGTGCAAACTCAACCACTCCCCACAGATCTGGATTAACCACCTTCTACTGACCAGCACCAAGCTCCACAACTCTTTTCTAATTACAGACCTCAATCTAAAATTGATGCCTCCCTTCTATCAATAATTTTCTTTTCTCTGAGTTAGCAGGCATCCTAATTACTAGTCTAGAAATGCTCATTATACAGCTTCCAAAATGTCTCATCATATGCAGTCTGGCTACCTTTTATATTCACTTGCCACTGAATTTTACGACAAGGCGGGAGGGACATAAGACTGACTGTAGCTCCTGGAGATCTCATTACAATGTATTTATTCTTTACATCCAGAGACACTAATATTTTAGATAACCTAAAAATCTATTTTGTATCCTGTTGCCAGCAGTAACTGACAAAATTATTTCTAGCTCATATTACTGCAGATGCAGCCAACAGGTAATTGCACACAAATGCCATGGGAACTGGCATCCTGACAAGGTGTTTAACACTGGGGCTCTTTTGTAAGGATTGCAGCTCCTGATTTTGAGTAGCCAAGATTCTCTTCCTTACTCTTATTCAGTTACTGAGGGGAAAGCTTTAGCAACAGAGTATAAGCTGCTCCCAACTTGAGTGCCAAGAGGAAAAGATGTACCATAAGGACTGCAGAATGAATTAGTTACCAGGCAGCGACAGAAAGGGTTGAAAGCTTTCTTGCATTAAAAGCTTTAGATCCCTAATAGTACTAATATTAGTTGTCCTTTCTGCTTCTGCCTTCAGCAGGGAGACTTCTGAGTATGCTGAACCGCTAACTAAAATATTTTTGAAGAGCAACTGGTTACCGTGATCCACTCCCACCCCCAACCTGAGAACGGGGAAGAACAGCATGTATGAGCAGAGGCACATTACAAGCCGGTAGTGCACACACTTGGTACGTTCCCAGTATATAATCCCTTTAACACTACACCTCTTCAGCACTTACTCATCCTTCTTCTGATGGAGATAAAGCAATCCTTCAAGGTCTTGTGTAACTGCAGTTGCCCCGACGCCCAACAAGAAATTAGGAAAGGACAAAGCTAAGTCAGTCTGTATGAAAACACAAACCACCAAGCCTTCCATTTCCTGTACAGAACGGGCCTCTAAAAGAGATTTGTATAAACAGCTTTGCATTTTCTTTGAAAGAAAAAAAATGAATAAAGAATATGTGGGTTATAAAGGGCAAAAAGACTTGATATAAGCTTTCTCCCTTATAGTCTTGGGCAGTGGCTAGCAGCTGGGTTTGCCCGCGTGAGTTGGAGATTTGGCCCTCCTATGAGTTCAGCCTCCAGCAGTTCCCAGATGTTGGGTGACACAAGGGATGCACAGCCTGAACCAGAATCAAAAATTTCCTGCAGCCACCTGTGTGGGAATGGGGACTCCTGCCAGAGTCTAACCAGACTCCTCCTCTCCCAGGAGCCCTGTAAACATCTCCCCAAATTTCCCAGCTGCATTATAGCTGAGCAGGGGTGGTGGGAGCCACCACATGAGGAAACACTGCCAAGCAATCAGGAGATTTCTCCCCCACCTTTAGGATTCATCTGCAACTCTATGACACTTGGGCTCATTGAAGAGGCAGGAACATTTTGCCATCTGTGAGCTGTTCAATGGGTCTTCCCATCAGCTGAGAGCTGAAAGGAACCTGTCCTACACTGCTTTGAATGAAAATGAAATGAATCAAAATGCAATGTAGTGTATTCTGCCAACCATAGCTGACTCCTCCTAGGCTTATACCCAGGAAAGCACCACTCATCTGGCTACTTCTGCCCATCTACTCAAGGCAATGCTATTTTGACTCTCTTAAGCCACATTCATTGTGGACATCTCCAGAATTCCATGCTTCCACCTCTCTCTCACTGTGCAATCTGAAGGAAAACCTTAGTCTCTAGCAGACAGGTCAGCTACCAGAACGGTCATTACTGGAGTATGAAATGAAGATAGAAGAAACTGCAGAAGAAATGAAGATAACTCCAAATAGCTAGGTGAGGAGGTTATCTTTCACTGGACACCCTTAACTTGCCTTAAACTAACAGATCTTCATGTATCTTTTCATGCACATTCAGCACTAGAAAGAGACAAATGAATTTCTTAGTAATCAGTAAAATCATACTGGATGCACAAATTCAGGCTCCCCACAACTATGCTCCTGCGGAGCTGCTCGCTGTAATTCTCATGGCTGAAAGTGGCAATTTGGTACGCTGTGAGATTGTACAAGGAGGCCTTGGCATCAGCTTGTAAGGTTTTACTGTCCTTTTGCTAACAGTAAAGCAGAAAACCATAATAACGGGGCCTCTTTATGAGGTAAGCTCACATCGGAGAAGCCTGGTATGCCATTAAGTAACACCACTCATTTTTATAATTTACCAAACAGGTTAAAGCACTGCATCAGTATGCAGCGTGCTCTGCTGAGCACCCTTCAGACCTTCCCCCAGCTCTGGCTTCCTCAGCTTGCCACTGCTGATCGAGGCCTGAAGGTTTTACGTTGAAGTAATGGGTAATTTAGTAGTAAACACCACCAGGGCAATGTACAATACTGCTATAGTCAGAAAAGATTTCAGGTCAGCAGACTGTCTGAGCGTGAGCTACAAGAGTCAAGCCACGTACACGGTACGCGCAAGAAGCTAGTAAAAAGACCACTTCTCCTTGCAAAAGCTGAATTCCTTGAGGTGACTAAAACCCCCTAAAATGTTAGCTTCTGTAGTGACCTGAAACAACAGTGTACAGGAAGGCTGGCAACACTGGAGACCAAAGCTACCCCCAGCCCAGCTCCTTTTGCTATTAAGGCAAATCTTTGACTAGGAGAAGTAGCTGCGGAAAGCAGCCGCAGCATTTCTTGTCCAAGTGTGCTGGCTGGTCCTGGGTCAATGCAGCCAGACTTGATTTCATAGGCAGGGAGAAAACAACTCTGCTTCCCAAAACTACTCATTACATAAATAGCTTTAGTTGCTAAGAATAGCAGAAAAGTGGTGTCAGAAAATAGAAAAGGAGCAGCATCGCACACTGATTTATCAGTGCAACAGCAAAAAATAGCACTCCAAATGTCACTTTGGGAATATTATTAAGAGGTAAGCCTGGATACTCTGCCTCCTGCTGTAAAGCACACTTACATTTGTAATTAATACCATTAGTGCAAATAGCACTGCTTACCTGAATGAGGAACCATGGGAACAGGCCCAACGCAACACCGCTGCAGCACAGGACTACTGTGAAGTAGCACAGGACTACTTGCAGATCTAACCCACTTCCAGGACTGTGATCACAGGGAAGCATTAAAGCTCCAGACAATAAGCCAAAGCATTTTCCCCCCCGCTCACCAAAGGTGAGACAGAGCCATATCAGTCTAGCTATCTTCTTTTAAGCCCAAACAATTTTCAGTGACGGGGCTTAGATGGCTTTTACACTTCCCTCACTTAATAGGCACCAAGTGAGAAAGGTAGGTTTACCAGTCCTTCCCCATTTCGTATTCCAACAGCAAAGGATCCCTGTACTTGCCAGTTCCAGGAAACTGGTATTATTCTACATAAATCAGGCTTGTAAAGCTGCGCTGTTGCTAAAGCAAAAGCTCTTACAGAAGGATACACTTCTTTGATTTTGTAAGATGCTTGTTTTTACCACAGTCATCCTCCTCCTGGAAGTATGCCCTTGCACCAGTTACCCAAAGCTTCTGCTTTTTTATTCAAACTCTCATGTCAAGAGGGCTTATAGCCAGTGTCTTTCCAAAAAACATTATAGCTTCTCCTCACACAAGAACTTTGATACTTCCTCTGTCTTCTGACCCAGGAACTCAAACTACATACCCAGGATTAAATGCTCCAATGAAATGGCTCCTTGAATGACCTGCAAGCCCCTACACAATCGAGAAAAAACCACTAGAGTGTTAAAAAAGATCCCTGCATCTTTTGTTTCTTTCTAGCAAACAGTCCAACTAATCCTGTCCATTATCACCACAGTTGCCTCAGCTTACCTTCCATGGTGAATTGGCAAGTGTTTGCGGTGGATCCCATGGCTCCCCTCCACAAAAGCATTGGGTGGTTTGTGGTACACAGAAGCCAGAGACCCAATATGGCAGATCAACTCATCTAGTAGAGTTGGTTCAATCAGATCGGTCTCTTCAGAAATAAGTGGCTTTTCTGAGAGGACCACTTCTTTGGCAGTCACTGGATCCGTGGAAAGAAGGCGCCAGTAGATGTAGCCACGATCCCGCAGGTCTGGGTTGTCAGAATCCTGAGACAAAGCAATACATCAGTCACAGGTTTGAAGGGGACTAACACCTGTAATCACTTAATTTTTCTAGCAGTGATTCTGCTGGATTAAAAAAAACCCCAGGCATGCAGTAGTGACACTCACCAATTTCAG
Source organism: Mycteria americana (assembly GCF_035582795.1). Classification (NCBI taxonomy): domain Eukaryota; kingdom Metazoa; phylum Chordata; class Aves; order Ciconiiformes; family Ciconiidae; genus Mycteria; species Mycteria americana. Next base: position 7,888,877 of record NC_134379.1, on the reverse strand, counting down.
AACGATGTTACAAACTGCTCATTGTGATGAACATCCCAAAATTAAAAATGAGAACCAAAGTATTAATGCCTAGCTTCCTGCTCAGCTGGTCAGGGAGCAAAAAGCCCAGGATTTACATCCCACAGTTACCCCAGCCCACAGAGCTATCAAATGCTTTCTCTTGCCACTAAGATAATGGTAAGTATTAGGAGAACTCCAAGGGGGTGTAGACAGGACAAAAGAACACGAGTTGAAATGACTCTGTCACATACTAAGAGTAGACATGCAATACTGCATATTGTAACAGAATGATCCAAGATTCCTGGAAATATGTAACTTACTCAAGGGCACTGCGGGACAAAAAGACCCTGCAGAGCTACAGGATGGATCTTAATAAGCTGTATTGTTCATACCAAGAGAGATCTTATTTATCCTGTCTTTTAGTTATCTAATGAAGTATGGAAAAATGCTAATGACACACAGTTAGGATACTTCATCAGTTCTCCAGCTGTCAATAATACCCTTGTTTTACTGCAGATACTTCTGCCTCTGCATGAAGCACTAATTATTTCTCTCCTTTTCAAACAGCTCTGCCCAGAGCAGCAAAGTGAGCGGTGATAGTTTGCAGCTAATGTTCTAGGGAGAAGGAGGTGGTGTCGTTTTATGTTGTAGTGCAACATGTTTGAACTGTTCATGGAAACAGGAGCTGGGATTTTTAATCCCCACGTCAGCAGAGTAACAGGGTAATGTTTCTGAGGTTTTTTTCCCCATAAAATTCTGGCAACATATCATACACCTCATTAGCCTTCCTCCTTGGCATTTCTTTTCCTCTTCTGTGATCTCATTCACACTGCTGCTGACCTGCTATAACCTGCCTCTCTGCCCTCTGTCTCAAGAGATCTCAGGCACACAGCAAAACCTCTATTTGTAATGAGACTGAGCATGCTAAGCTCATTTTGCGCGTAAGGACCTAGATACAATGTCTGGGTCAACTGATAGATTTCTCTGCAGTGCTGTTTTTCAGTTTGATGGTGGAGTCGTGGACTCTTTACACCCTTCACAATTCCTACAAGAATCTCCACATCCTGCCTGCAGCAGGCAGTTCAAGATCAGGCAGGGCTTCTGCAAGGGCAGACATGAAAGACCACATGCTCCTATCTACTTGCAGGCACATACAGATTCAAGACTGACTGTTTCTTCTCACAGCCAAATAAACAGACTTGAAACTTTAGCAAATCTACTGGAACAAGAGGCTCAGATCTTCCCTTTCCACATTTCTCCCAATTCACTCTCCAGGGTCTGCATGCACCCCTGTGGTGCATACCAATGAACCCATGCTAGCTTAGTTACCCACCATGCCAGACAGACAACAGCAATGGAGATGTAGAGGCTCTGTGCCATCCATTAGGTTATGGGCTTGCCAGGGACCTTGATCACTGCTACACATCTGTGTCCCTCCCATCCCCAGCTGCTTCATTGCTATTTTTACCAGTGTTGGCTGGATTAAGCTGGCTCCTGCTACAATCGCACCTGGAGTTTGCTGTGCAGACATACCCTAAGAGACACTCAAAGTGCAACAACACCTAAGCTGGGGAAAGAAACACACGTGTAATTACTCTCCCACTCAAGTAAAAAACAGTATCTCTACCTAGAAATCAGACCTTGAAGCATAAGGCTTTTTAGTGTTTTACAGCCAGTTATCCTACATTGACTTATTATTCATATAAAATACAAGAAGCCAGACTGAATCAACATTTGTGACAAACAGAGAAAAAACAGACGCCTATTATATTCCTAGGGTGCCATTAAGTGTTTTGTGACTCAGCACAGTGGGTTTTAACACCCAGTACCTTTCTTCTTTTGGCTTAGACAAATGATATAGCAAGCCCTTGGCCCACCCCTCTCTAAAGAGGAGCTGAGAGCCTGCCTAATAGCAGGTTTTGAAGCAACAAAAGCAGGCCACAGATTTCTTGCCACTGACCAATGCAACACCCCCAAAGGGATGAGTAAAAGTTTTAAGTACTAAAAAGTCCACAGCCATGGCTTCTTGCAGCAAAGAGGATCAGAAAGGCCAGCTGACGATTGACTCCAGGTTTTCTGCTCCGAAACAATCACAGCCCATTCAGAGCAGCTGGGAGACTATTGTCATCACTTGACACAGCAGGTCGGGAGAGGAGCTGCTCTTTTTGGACTACGCCATCACACATTTACCCCAGTCATTACAGCCATGGAGCACAGGAGGATTGGCTGAGGTCTTACCCGCTCCTGCCAGCAGGATATCTCCACTTCTGTCCCCCAAAACTACAGCACTTCTGTCTGCCAGCTCAAGCCCAGCCATGCCTGCAGTGATCTGAGCTCATAACTCAGCACCTCATGCATAATGAATCCGGGATCTTAACCCACTGTTACAGCCTCCAGCAAAGCTGCCACATTGGTTGACAGCATCCAAGTACAAAGGAAAAAACCCCAAACCTCAGTTCTTTCTTTTTTTATAGCACTGCTTAAGCTTTGCTGTTCACAGAACAAAGTCTTAGCCAGGCCCTTTCCCTCTGTCATAGTTCCAGATGTTTTAACTGCAAGCCACCTTCAAGGAGAAAGCATTTTGGTTTCTTCATAACTCTACCCTGTCCCTAAGTTTTCATTTGGTGGGGGAACAGGGAAGTAATTAGGATGAAGCAAGAGCTAAGAAGGAGAGAGTAGATGCCAGATGGCATGGTAACAGGCACAGAGCAGCTCTTAAATGGCGTCTCTTTGGGAGAGAGGGGAACACGCTTGAATCCTATCCACTGCAAAGCTGATTGTTGGCCTGCTGTGTGGTGTCTCCCATCTGCCAGGCCACACTGTCTGGAGGTCTCTGGTTCACTGGGTATCTTGGCTTACCTGCGTGGCCAGGCTGAGGACCTGCTGAACCAGCTCCTGTGTCTCAGAAGGCTTTTTCAAGAACAGCTTCACTATAGCAGTCAGTAGGGTGAGCTGCACCTAAGAGAAAGGGACACACCAGAGATTAGAAAATTCATCCATGCTTTAGCAATGTTTCTCAAGTCTCAACATCCTTTACTGATATGAAACTCAAGTCCTATGCTTTCTAAAAGCATTACACTATTCTTTGTCAGTGAAACCCAGTACAGTGAGACTCAGACTCTTGCCTGTTGCAAAGCACTTTCACAGACAAGTCCCCGATGTATGTCCTACGTTTATGCATCTCATCACTATTCTTCTGTTTGTTCTGGTCCCTATCAGGGCTATTCCCCAAGAAGTATACAACATCTAGAAACCCCTCCTGTTCTGTCTTATCCTTCCAAGAAGAGAAGTTTGGGAGATAGACAACAGAGCAAGTCTACAGACTCCCAAGAGTTTTTAGCCAAATATTGAAGTTTTCATTAGGAGGTATTTTCTGACCACTGCAATAATATTTACTGTCCATCCCATACATACACTGCATGAAAGATACACAGATAAGATGCACAACATAATTTTACCTGAGTACTTTCGTCATGGAAGCCCTCCAAAAAACTCTCCAACAGCTCATCTGCGTTGTCAATTCTTTCTGCATATTCACCCACTATCCAGATCATGGCAGCTCTGGCATCTGGTTCATCCAGGGAATCTAGGTTCTCACACAGAGTGGCAATGATGCTTTCATACCTGATTTGTCAGAGTACAGGTGGATTACTGGGGTGAATTCAACTTGTGTTACTCCATCTCTGCCCACATCATTCTGCAGAGAATTCTGCACTGAATTACAATGTCTTGTATTTCTATGCAACAAGCAGCACTTTCACTCAACTACAGAAGCTATTCCTAGGCTTTTTCTTTTTCCAAGCTAAGCACTAAGATCTCACAGGGTCCTCAAGAGTTTTGCAGTTTTGTTAATCAGCAAGACCACCCAGATGTGGAATTCAAGACGAAACTGCCTCCCTCTCTGTTTTGCTAAAGGGAACATTTGATCCAACAGTTCAAACCATGAGTCTGTATCAGATCCTGCAGCCTCGCTGGCATCTTCAGACTGGTAACTCTAAACTGGATATTACACTTCCCCAAGGCTTTGCTGTAAAACAGACAATACCCCGCACTCATTATTTAGCTTCCCCTATTCCCATGCATGGGTATTCCTGTCATAAGCAGGCAATCTATCTTGTAAATGACAACAGAAATTGCCAGAGAAGCCTGCAGATGTCCCATATTACTTTTTAGGTGATCATGAAGTCTCTGCTGAAAAACATTGCTGCTGTTCTGTAGCTGAAGAGACAAAACCTTATTGCAGAAACAGCTTAAAAGAAGCTAAGTACTGCCCAAGCCAGTGAGAACACTCGATGGAGAAAGCCAGCAGCATTTTGTTCAGCACAATCTGACTGGGATCTCAGACCATGAGAGCCATAAACTTTCATGGCCTTGTATATAAGCCTTCTAGAGGAGACAAGCAAAACCAGAAGCCTATGCCGCAAACTTGGCCAAATTTTCCTTCTAGTATCTCTGCAAGAGCTTTACTAGCTTTGATTAAGGCTTATACTCAGCATCAATATGGAGCGGTGGGGAAGGAAAAGCTTTCAATTCAAACTAATAATGCGTCAGGCTGATACCTCATCTAGAGCCAACATCCGAATCCTACCGTACTAGGAGCTAGAATCAGGATGGACACTGCTTTTCAGAAAAACAGCCACCGTTGCTTCAGAGCCCTGGTAAGCTATGCTGAGTGAGTTTTACATTGCTCTATTCTGATGCTAGCTGACAAGGGCTTCCAAAAATCTTATGCTACTTTCACATACTTGTTGGGGTACTTGCGGAAGATGTCTCTGATGACAACAATGGCCTCCTGGACCACATAGTTGACCTTGGTCTGGATGAGGTCTAGCAGTGTGCTCACGCAGCGCTCCGCAGATTGCTAGAGAGAAGATCAGAACAATAGAATTAAAACAAGCTGAAGAAACACTCCTTCCCAGCCCACAGCACATGCTGAGGAACAAGGCATGCATATGAGAAAAGGCCAAGAAAGGGAAAACAAAAGGACAACAGCTACCAACTCAATATGCGTGTCCAGAAAAAACCTACAATTGACAAGTGCTTGTGTATTACAGTGGAGATACCAGCTGACTCCAGCTCCTGCAAAAAGTAACGGTTGGAGCTACCGTGCCATTAGATAGCTGGATCACCACACAAGAGACCTTAAGAACATGGCCTGCATTACTACTTATAAGTAGTAATAAGTAGTGGGTGATATATCATTACTACTTATATTCACAACTGGCTAGCAGTTGAAACAGGCCACCGAATGAGCTCTCTTGGACTTGCCCAAGCTGTGGCAACCAGAGCTGGGAGAGTTTTGACAGGAACTGCTGGAAGGTGTCTGGAGAAGCTAGAAGAAGAAGCTAGGAGAAAACCATGCTGTCAATCACGCTGCAAGAGCAGCGGTGAAAAGCAGCTCACACCAGGAAGAGGTTCAGTATTTTGGGGGTGAGGTCACTAGCAACATGTGAAGATACAGCTATAAATAGAAGTCCAACTGTTGCTAATGCAGCTTTCACGTTAATTAGCTCAAAATTCCCAGCCACAGGCACTGTAAGATAACAAGGACTAGACACTGGCATGCTCCAGGAACCAGAACTGGAGGCAAATAATCCAGGGAGGTCTCTTTCCAAATAGCACAGTGAGGCAGGACATCACAGGAGCAACCAACTCCAGCATCGGCGAGTCTCAAATAAGGACAGCGATTTGGCTATTAGTAGAGCACATATGAAGCCTCGTTACACAGCTGGTGATTAATGTGAGAAGCAGACTGCTCACGACACTGCCTAGGCAGTCACCATCAGAACATTCATAAAGCATTCAGGATCGAGACAAACATCGCAGGGCACAAACAATAGCAATGTAGGTGGATTTTTCGATTCAAGTGAGCTAATAGTCCCCTTCACTTTCAGAGCACTTGAAGGCTGGGCAGGAGGAGGAGGAATGAAATGGCATTTAAGTCACAGGAATCAGTTTTTTGAAAATGGGCAAAAATCTCAAGGACAAACCTCAAGACTTGTAGAGCTGAATTTGGGACAAGCTGAGAGTAAAGCCTCTTGGTGATTTCTTGCCCTTGTGACTATAGCTGTGGTATCTTACAAACACAGCCTACGAGTGCAAACAGTGGCAATGCTGGCATAGGGATCAGCCAAGAGAGGAGACACGATAAACCAGCATTTGCTCTGTCTTTGCAAACTGGCAGTAAAGGCCATCAGACCCTCCTCTGAAATTCACACCAAACAGAAAAAAATCCAATACAATTGGTATCAGAGTAAGGAGATGTATCACATAAAATTATATAATTGGTATCATTTTTTTATTATACCTCTCCCTCCTTAGCACGGCTTTATAGGTACTATGCCACTACGGAGGCAGTGAAATGGCAATCTGACAATGTCCTACTCTGATCTCTTCTCCTGCTCAAGAAGAGATTTGGGGCCTGTGACCTGGAAGACTCTTCCAGTTCATGGAGACCGACCGTGGACCTGACTCCACACAGACTGACATTGCGCACAGTGGGAACCCCACTCAAAGTCCTTGCAAGATAGATGCTTCAGGGCTTGCAATTTCATCTCTTACTAGTTTCTCAACAACTTTCACTAGATGTTTTAACAAGTGGCCTTAAGGGGCACTTGGGGTAAATCTGTCCTAAGTCAACTCTACTCTACAGAACCTACAGTCACTGTTTGCAACAAGCAGTCCAGCCCTGTCAGAGCCTACAACTAGCAAAGCTTAAAGAGCTGCAGAATTCAAGGAAAAGCAAATTAAGGTTTATTTTTCTTTTCTTTAGACACTTCAAAGTGTGATTTTTCCAGGAAGAGCACAACATGCACTTTGAAATATGCAGTATTGATTTTTAGCCCAAGAATCCCTTGGAAAGTGAGCAGTCATGTGGGCACACGCACAGTAGAGCAGCCTCTCTAACAAAATTTCCCTGTAACAAAATACATCTCAGCTCACCCCATCCCTTGTAAACACATTGCTATTTGAAGGTGGGCATCCCTGGGGACTGCAGTGCTCTGCAAACTGATGAAAGAGTGCCCCAATGAGAACAGCTCTCAAGGTGGAGTGAGGAAGGACAACCAACCAATTTGTTTTTCTGTAGAAACCAAATGAAAGCCCGCAAGATTACTGAAGTAGCATATACCATGCTCACAGCCATAAGCCTCAATGGTTTCTAAGAACTGGGCTGCTGGCAGAATCTCCTGGGACTGAGACAAATCCCCGTCTAATATGGCTCCTCCTGCTTCTCCTTTGCTCCAGAGGAATCACTGTTCTTACTGCATCCACTTCATTTCCTTTTCCCATAGGAGTAGTACTTTGTTTCCTTACAATCAAAGCATCAGATGACTTCTTCATCTAGTGCTGTCAGTGGAGCAAACCAATGCACAAGCCAGATACCTTCACCTCATGCTGTCAAGTCTACCGACACCATACAGTTTGCTGTAGACACACTCAAGCTACCTCTGAGCCCAGCTAGTCTATCCATGTAAAATGATGTTCTGACATCCCCCAAACGAATATGACTACTTAAGCCTGGGCAAAATCCATCAGCCTTGCTACTCAACATGGGTATTGCTTACACTTCCAAGAAGAGCACACCTCTGCTGTTAGCACCATGCACTTCTGCGCAGCAAAGGTAATGCCAGGCTTGCTCTACAGCAGACAAAATTATTTACTGTCTTGCTCTTCTAGGAGAGACAATTAGACAAAAGGTAGGCTCCTTCAAGGCAGAGCTGAGGTTCCCTGTGAATACTCATTCATCAACAGCTCCTGCCAGCTGTGCCCTATGTCAAAAAGCAGATTTCTAAGCCTTGGGAACTTGGACACTGATGGCTGAGAGAATGCTCTTCCATTAGTCATAACTCACAGTGCAAACAGCCTCTAGTAAACACAGATGCACTGGGGACAGGGATTAACCTAGAGATGAGGACACTGTAATGAGTTGGTCTATATTTGCCCTTTTTAAACCTGGCTCTTGTCAGAGGAATAAACAGACAGCATCTTTAGCTGCAGTGTGTCTTCAAAGGAGCACTGCTAAAAATCAAGGTTAACACTGCTTATTGAGAGACACAATTACACAGTTAGAGGGTCACTGCAAATTTGCTGGGACATTATTATTAGTCCTTTGTGTATTTAATATGACTGTCACGGTATCAGGGATGGGAAGAAAGAGTGTAAGGGATGAGGGCAGGAAAGAGTAAAAACTTCTAAAGACACCTTGATACTGCAGGAGTACACCACCTTTCATGTGAAACTAGGACAGACACACGGCCAAATCCTAGCGAGAATGACCCTACTGAGAACTAAAGCAAGGTCTCACTCCCCAGCACAAGCACCGCTACAAAAAGGGCTGCCACCAGCTTCCTTTTAACTTCTCAGTAGCCCTCTTCCATGCTCAAGAGCATTTTCTACCGTCACTGCTGTGGCTCCATCCAGACAGCCTCCTGCCTGCACACAAGGGTCACGCTTAAAAGAAAGCCCATGGCAGTGATAAGCCTTGAAGAGCTGAAAGGAGGAAGGGAAGGCTGCATGGGCAGTCGATTCTCTCAAGAGGACAGAAGCTGGTGTCCTCTTTACATAGACTTACAGTAGTTTAGCTGAAACAAGGGAAACCTGTGCACTGACACTATACTCAGCCAGGCATGATTAGGTTTTTATTTAAATCTGCTGTCAGGCAATGCTCATGGGAACACACTTTAGCAAAAGCTAAATGAGCTCAGCTGAAATTAGACCACTTATGTGACATTTTGCACTCGGTTATCAGTTTACTGAAAAGTACCAACACCATAGCATAAGTCTTCTCTCTCTTCACAGGCTTTCTGAGCTCCTGTCAGGCATACCAGATTCATTTACAGGGAAATTAACAGGGACATCGCTAAAAAATCCCCCAATAATATTCTATTACGAGCATTTTGGTGGATGTTCAACCAGCAGAGGACATTTCAGACTGTTGTTTTGGATAACTGCAGAGGTTCTTGGGAACTTAGATGGGAATCACACTCCAAATGAAGCTACAAGCTATATGGACCTTTAACACTAGATAAGCAGATAGGGTCACTCTATGCTTGTGCAAATTGCACTTAAGTGCCCCAGATCTCTGTAAATCTATGCACGTGTTCTATTCTGCTGGAACAGGGGGGACACAAAACATTTCATAATACTGAGTTCCTCTGCACAATCTCTTCTCCTTCCCCCTTCAAAAGGTCAGGCAACAGCTATTAAAGGAGGTCCTCATGGATAAGTGGTCATTACTGTACTGGCTTCAGTGGAACAAAGTATTCCATCAAGGATGATTTAGCTGCCTTGCTCTGCCTGCAAGCTGAGGTCTGAGAGGAGCACACCACCTTCCTGTGATGTACTCAGCTGGAGCTCACAAGCCCTACTGTTCAGCTGGGGCTTTGCCCACGAGCATGATGTATCCAGGTCACTTGATTGCCAACACAGGAGCAAAGAAAATTTGTGTAACGTGGGAATGAGATGGCAAAGCCCATCATTGTTTTTGAAGACACAGAGCCACAGAAAACCTCAAGTTTCAGATACTTGCCTCAACCTTGATGGCACAGCGCCCAATTGCTCGGACAGCCTTGCGCACAAAGTCAACGTCCACCTCAGTAGCGTATTCCTTGAGCTCTGCCAGGACCTGCAGAGAAAGCGCACTGATGTGAGTCCCTGGGGTCACACAGAGAGAACATCCCACTCTGACAACTGATGTTACTTGAATACCAGAACACAAGCAGGATGTATTCTTCCACAGCTGGCCACACACATTCAAAGCTAACACAGTCAAACTCTGCAATCAGTCTCTATCTCTGAAACCCACTGGCTTGGATTAGGCAGCAAGAGTTGGTTTAGGCTGGCCAAAGCCAAAAGATGGCTCAGTCTAGATTATTTTGAAATTCCCCTGATCAAAAGCTGGGGACAAAATCAGCCCTGCCAAACTTAAATGTTGCTATTACTTCTTACACTGAAAATATACTCAAGTAGGGCTCACATCCATGCACACAGATTTTATGTACGGTTTATTGTACTTATTGTTCTACATTCACTGTATGCAAAGCTCTCAGCAACAACCATTTTTGATCTCTCCTTTTCTGTGCTGAGATGAACCTCTGGATCCCTGCTGGATCCAAAAGGAGGATGCAGAGGAGATCTGAGGACACCCTGGAACACCTATACAGAGATTAACAACAGTGTGGAGATATTTCCCCTCTTAAGAATAAGATTTACTATTTTGTCTCAGTTTCTTTGCTAATGGAAACTGAACAAGGGCTTAAACCAGGACCCACTAGGATCTTAGGGACCACTAACTAAAAAGCTACTTTGTCTTAAACAAATCACTTAGCTTAGAAAAAATTATTTTAATAAAAGACCCTATGCAATTTATATTTCCTCAAAATCTCATTTGTTTTAGTTTCTCATGTCAAACATGACATCAGGGATTTCATCGTGATGTCACAAATAGAGTGCAAGGGAGAGGTGAACAGCACAAAGCGAAACAGTTGTTTGAAAAATCTCTAGTCAATGCCAATTGCTCAGAACAATGACAAGATAAAGAGGCCTTGAAGGGCCAGACTGCAGACAAATAAATCTGCAAGGAGTAGACAGGACATCTGTGTTTTGAAGTTTTATTATTTCCTTGGAAGATCTGTGTTGCACAGTACTTAGAAAACCCTGGTTTAGTAGCTTATGCTTTTCAAATACTGCCCAAGTCTGAGTGCCTCGGATTCAACTAGTCTGCTGCCTTGGTCTAGAACGGGCATGGAGATGAAGAGGCTCCACACAGGGAGGATGTGGGTAGAAGCCTGCTCTCCCTGGGTCTCATCTCAGGACATATTTCTGATGAAGCCTGGGTTGTTTTTAGGAATGCCGCTTTAGAACCAGGAGGAGATTCATTCATTAGTCTGCAGATCCCAGTCCCAGACTCTGCCCTCCAGACACCACTGCCTTTCATCCAAACAACCTGCATTATCTAAACATTATGCATTAAAGTTGGTTTGGAGCCTACCAAGGGTAAATAGAAAATTCTGAATACATTCTCATGGCAACTGATTTTTAAAATGTTTTCCATGTCCCCAGCACAAAAAGGGTGTGAATTACCTTGCTTTGTTCCAAAAAAACATCAGAGGAGAGAGCTGAAGAGAGCTGCTTAAAAATGTCACATTAAATGAAATTTCTTTGTGACAATTAGGATAGGACAATAATAGCACTAACCAGAGGCATTAATCATTCTGCATTAGTGTTAGGTCTTGTGGCCAGAGTGGCACGCTAGAACACTTCCTTTAAGAAAGGAATCGGGAGGATTAAAACTACATCAAATCCAAGGAGAATCTACACTGTAAAGCAGTCTCAATTCAGTTTAGCTTTAGCTTTGTGCATTTTTTACTCTGGAAGCAAGTTAAGCAAAATAAAGGTTATTTTAGCTCTGAAGAGTGTCAGCGCAAGGGTTTAACAATTTAACTAATACACTTGAAATTCACACTTCAGTAATGTTTGGCCTTTCTGAATGCCTCCATTACAGGCACACCTCTCTCACTTGAAACAAGCCTCTCATTCCAACCTCAGCACTAGCAGTGACTCATTTGACAGGAGACATCAGCTCTCCTCCTGGAATTGTGATCTGTAAAACAAGATCTACCTAACGGTCACGATGCAAGACATACCATGCTATTAACATTTAAATTATGGAGGAAACTCCAACACCTCCCATTAAGTAGCTGCAAAGAGCACTAGGCCAGGGACAGTGATGCCTAAAAGCCAGGACGACACTAGCAGTAGTTGTGTACATCCTCATGCAGGGACCAGGAGAGGGTTTTCCATCCCCAGAACACATGCAGAACACATCAGAAGTTCCTCAGCTGACCTGGGCAATGTTTGCTTGGGAAGCTAGGCGGATCATGATGTCCAGTTTCTCCAGTTTGACATAGATGGGGTCGTTGTACTTCACAAAGAACACCTTGATTTCCTGCTTCAGGATTTCAGGCCTGGAGGGAACATAACATTGTTTCACTCAAGACTGGTAAAAACAATGGGGTCTATCCTAACCAAAGATATCTTTGGTTAGGATAGACCCCAAACATTCACTGAGAAACAGAATGGTGTCATTTTGTGTCCAGGGCATGCAAACAAACATACGAGAAGAAAAATTTTCAGAAAGTTAGAAGGCTGGAGAAAAAAATTGTTTAAATACAAAATGCAAAATTCAAGTCTCTCTAACTATGCCTACATCTCTGCCTCCTCCATTTGAACTGCTGAGCCAACGACTGCAGTCAGTGGACGTCAGTGTTTTCAGTGAAAGAATAACATCCTCATCTCAATGCAAAACCCACCTACAAACTCATTTTCTGCTCTCACTTGCAAGATGCCAGTGCACAGTAACTCTGAATACAATCACAAAGTGCTATCCAACCTCTCCCACCTTTCCAGCAAGGAACAACAGTATTTAAACATGCACGTGGAAGTAAACTGGTGAAAAAAACAACCCACTGTACATCAGTATGTCACCAGCCTGGTGGTTCTATGCTGAAGAGTCTAGCATAGGCACATTGAATTTCTACAGGTCACTACAAACTGTACAGTTACACCCTCCTTCCTATTTGCAATCCGATTTATAGTCTAATGAGAGGGTAGTTCTTACTGCTCTTAAAAAGGTGGTGAAGAGAGAGGCAGGTAAAGAAATACTGTATGATACTGGTATCACAAGTACGCTGTGAAGAAAATTTAATTCAGGCTACCAGAGTCATAAGTGTCTAATCCATCCCTCGAGGGATCTGACCCTGGATTAAACGAAGTGCTGTGCATGTGGAAATATCTGAAGGTCTGAGATAATCAGACGACCCAGGAATAACACCCCTGTGAGGCTTTACCTTTTCTGCACAATCAAGTTGATGTTCCTCAGGGCAACATACTGAACTTCGGGCTCTCCAGACAGCAGGGTCACCAGTGGAGGGGCAAGTTTCTTCAGCAGCATGTTGTAATAGTCAGAGTCCTTGGGAAGAAGTTCCAGGAACTTCATCAAGACCTTCACCGCTGACAGCACCACTGCCGAGTTGGCGTGAGACAGCCGAGGGGTCACCCGTTCACAAATACTGGAGACAGAGGAGTAAGAAAGGGTTCACATTTATTTCAGAACGTCAAATATTTCAGTTCTTATCTGAAATTAGGAGATTTAGCTGAAAACAGCTTCCTCAGACACTTCCTTGATTTGGTTTTGTTCACAAAGAACAGGCCAAGTCCTACTTTCCTGAACACAGCAGGAAGCAAGCAAGAACGACTTCTCTCACAGCTTCAAGTTTCTCTCCTGCCACAGTTAGCTCAGGAACTCTTCCAGCTCTCAGCTTTACAGTCCCAACGCATGTTCAGTTATCAACTTTTTCTGCCTTTGCCTGGTGGTATTCTCTATTTCTGTGATCTCGTCTGTCACTTACAAACACAACTTTAACAAAACAGCTATCAGAAAAACACTTTAGCCCCCATATAATCATTCAGAGGCGATACATGCTTCTGGCTTGCTTGGGGGGGTTTGCTGCCATTTCAACCATTTGTTTCTGCAAAAAAAAAGGTTTCTGCTACTCTGAAGATATAGGGAAAGAGTGACCTAAATACCCTCCCAAGTCTCAGCTTCACCACTCGCCTCAGTGAATCCTATAATCAACAGCATCCTAAACAACCCATCCCAAGCAGAGAGGAAGTTTGGGTTCATATGGTCTTTCTTACAGCATCTGTCAAGTTTCTTCCCACCCCCTCCTGCATATTGCTAACCCAGAACAATCTTATTCCCATCTGTGCCTCAAAGTTTCTTTCCCTGAAAGATTTGCTTTCAGCCACCCTGGAAGGGAAGCAGCATGGCTAAGTGAAGAGCAGAGGAGTCTGTAAGTCAATGCCGGGGGCAGTCCCCAGCTGCCGCTGCCCAAGGTCACCTGGCGTGCCAAAGCTGCTTCATCGCTCTGTGCCTCAGTTTCTCCAGGCACAGGGGTAATGACACCAGCCTTGCTGTGAAGGAGAACACTATATAAAACTAGGTGCTGTCATTCTCCTATCTGAAATAAGGCAGGCTCCAAGAGTTAAACTCCACACAAAGGAGTAAAAGTAGTTACTGCCCATCCAGTTTTATACACCACTCTTCAGAGGAATTATGGATAAGGAACTGGGACATGTTCACAGTTGTTCAAACCAGCGGTCCCTTTCTGACAAAGCTAGGATAATACTGGCCTGACACCCTGGAGATCTCTGCAGGTTTCTAGCACTCATTAATATCTGTTTCTGGCACAGAAACAGAGCACAAGAGGGAAGGAGGTGGAAAAAAAAAAAATCAGCAAGACTACTGGCAGGCTTTTTTAAGAGTGGATTATCTCTTGGGCCTCAAAAAAATCAGTCAATGAAGAAACCCATCAAATTCAAAAAGGCCTGCCCAGGATTTTGCATGTGGGCTTGTGCCCCTTCCTCCTCTTCCACATCATCTACATGAAATACATCAAGTCTGAGAATTCCCCTGTTCCAAGTAATTTTCCTTGCTGGTTCCTTGTTCTCTTGGGTACAGGATCTGACTTTTTGTGATTCTGGACACAGATGAGGCAGCGGCTTGAAGTGCACAAATTAACACCCCACTACCTAAACCCTAATGTCTTTGTATTTAGGTTTAGTCATTGCAACTAAAGGTAAAAGCACAAGAGTTAATTTGGAGTGATAAGAAAAATAATTTCTTACCTTTATTGTCAGTTCTATCATATCACAGACTAGTTTTTAGTTGGGAAAAATATTCCAGTTTCAGACCTGCAGTGCTTTGGAGGTCCCCAAACCTATACGGGCTTCTTGCCTCTCAAAGTAGCAAAACCAGATTTGAAAGCTCTGCTTTAAAACAGAAAATCCTCCAAACAATGCTTCCAGATGGGTCAGCCATCATTATAGTTTTGGTCTTAGGCTGATCCCTTCTCAGTAGTGCCAGTTCCTGTAAGAACTAGCCTTTTAAATGGAAAAAAGTTTAAAAAAAACTAACGATAAATAGAGAAAGTGGTTCTGCAAAGGAAAGAGGCAGGTTTCCAGCATCAGTCCAAACTACCAGAAGTTGCCTCCGTTTCAAACCTCTTTTACTTCAAGTCTCATTTCTGCTGTTACAGACCTGAACAGACCCCAGTTATTACAAGCCCTTTTCAGAGTTGCAACACCATCAGAAGCCTGCAAGTGCCCTGCTATCAAATAACCTTAAATGGCCCGTGCAAAGAGCAGGAACAAGCATACCTCTGAGCTTCGCGATCATCCTTGGGGTTGTAGTTGGACAGACAGTCCAGGATGAAGATCTGGCCCCACTCCGTGCACTCATTTAAAGCTGTCAGCAGCTTGTTAATGTTCTGAGGGTTCAAATCCAGCAGGTTGCTGTTGGGATGCGATTCACTGATTTCCGACAAGGCAGCCACAGCGTTCGCTACCACCTGGAAGAAGAGAAAAGAAGATGCGTTCTTTGCTAGCACGCCATCAGTGGCTTGGCAGGGATTAACTTGGGCTTAGCATGGGTTACACATGGGAAACAAACACGGAGATCCTGGTGTGCGCTATCAGCTGCTCAGCAGCAGCAGCCATGTCAGTCATCCGAGCCTTCAGGGACCCAGTACAACCTCACAACAATCTGGAGAGCCCAAAGCTTGGCTGTAACCTTGCTCTTTGCCAAAATTTGAAGAGTCTCTTGGGGAGGAAGTGAAAGAATAGCAGCACAGCAGGAGTGGGCTGCTGACACACACAGGAAACATGAGAAGCCAGCATGGGTGCAAAGAGCATTTTGCTACAGAAATTACAAACCTGAAAGTATTTTTGTTGAAGATAAACAAAAGTTAAAGTCGCCTCTGGACAGAATGGGGACCTGGGACCAGGACCTCACAAGAGACTTTGGAGGGACCTAGAGATGGCATCAGAGTGCCCACATGGAACAAGAACATCTCGCCTTCCTGCAGGCTCCAGACTTCCACCCTGGCTTGCTTCAAGTAGGCATCATCTCCCCCCTCTTCCAGGAGATGCTCAACTGATATAGTCAAGGTCTCAAAACCTCTAATTGCCCTACTCATTCAGGAACGGATGCCTCTTGCCTAATTTTCCCTTGGCAGTCCCGTGGCACATTGCTTAATGCAATCTGAGAAATGAGAAGACCCATCTCCTCGGTAAGAGATTTTAGGTGCCAGGCAGCCTTCAGCTCTGTAGCAATTCTGTCAGGCCACCCAGTTTGAAAGCAAACACACCATGTCCCTAAAACGGACAACTCCTACTAAATTTTTAATAGCACATATTTCAATTGCAAATAGTCTCCATAGCATCCACTTGTCTGCTTTACTGAGTTCCCTTAAAGCAAGCACTCCAGCACAACTCATCACTGAAAATATTCTTGCTACATTTAAGACTATATAAGGTCTTCTTTTTTCTAAGAATGGACGAAAGGAAGCAGAGAGGAGGTCCAGGGTCCAGCTTGACAAGAGCGAGAAGTGGGAATGCAACACAAATTTCTAATTCTTAGTTCCATACTCAAGTTCAACAGTTATTCTAACAGATGCCATGTGAAGATTTTTAAGATAGAAGAGTTGCAGAATATATAGACAAAACCAGAAAATTCGCAGACGAGACAAAAAGTCTTTTATTGTTTTTAACTAACTAGAAAAGGGATTTAAGCCTGAGCTTGACACACAAAACTGATATACCCTATGAAAAGACATTTTCAGGATATTTTACCATGTATATCATGTCCAGCCCAAGTCACAATTCATACGTGCTAAAATGAAGATTTATAGCATTATTTTCTATGGGATTAAGGCAAAGAAACATCTTATCTAAAATCGTCTGATTCTTTGGATGACTAAAGATGCTTTTGATGCAGTATACTGAAAACAAGAACAGTGCGACCAGAAAATTCTCTGCATTATTCCCATCATTGCTTGTCATTAAAACAATATATTCCAAAGTCATTGCACAAGCACAGTAATGTTGATTGTTTTGCATTTCACACCTAGAGGTCAGAGATAGGATTGTGATCCAAGTTTTTATGAATTTCATTAGTTGAATGAGCCTTCTGTCACCAAAATCATTAGCAATCAGAACTGCTGTCTTCTTGTACTGTTTTAATGAGTAACTTATTAAGATATGCTGCTTATTCTTCCCATTCATTTGCCTAATTCCTGAATGGTTAATGTGACACAGCATAAAACTGAAGTAAAATACAGTTTTAATTTCATTATATTTTGGAAGTTTACAAGTGAAGACAAATCATAAAAGCAACTGAAAAGTTCAAAACCATTATGAAAAAGCACTTATAAAATGGAATGAGGACTTTGGAAAAAAAATTCGAAGTAATAAAAAAAGTGACAGAGCCAAAGCATCGCAGAAAGGTACCTGTCAGTTGTACTAAGGAACAGGACTGAGCTTTGGCAAATGCACTCACACTGCCAGGCACTACCTTCATTGCAGTAATTGGGCCGTGTGGGTATCCTAAACCCTGGGGCAAGTACAAGTCAAAGCAGCTGCACTTAAGTTTCTTTCCTTGCAGAGTAAGCGAAGTCTATCACTTTGAGTTTGCCACAGGCAAAGGATGCACAGAAATGCTGTTACCACGGGCTGCCTGGTACACAGCAGCTCCAACCCAGAGACCTGGCTGTGAACAAGGTCTTGCTTTTAGGATCTTTTTGCGCTCTTTCCAGGAACTAGCATGGCAGCATAAATGCACGTGTCCAAATCAAAGCCGAGGACGGGACTCTACATGGCAACACACTAGATGTTGGATTTCCATTAAAAGCATCCATGAAGAAGAGTATCAGATGGCAAGATACACTTAAGAGTATGGGCTGTGGTCTCCTCGGGTGTTACAAAAAAAAGGACTGGAAGGGGTTGCAAAACATTTGGTGGCAGCTCAGTTCTGCCAGATGGGCTGGGATATACAATCTCATAGTCCACAATTACAGCTGGTCCTCATCTTCTACCTTAGCAGAACAGTGCTGTCAACTTGGTGACAAGGAGGTAAGGGAAGGGATGGGGAATATCTTCAAACTTTAAGCAACATTTATTAAGAAAAAAAAAAGTACTTGCTGGCGATTCCCATTGAACATATTGATATGTTACGGTATGCCAACAAAAATAATTAGCATCTTCAAGGCTTTTTACACAGCCGCAGCACAGTTGAAATGAAAACAGATTTCAGGAACCAGTCC
Organism: Mycteria americana; assembly: GCF_035582795.1. Classification (NCBI taxonomy): domain Eukaryota; kingdom Metazoa; phylum Chordata; class Aves; order Ciconiiformes; family Ciconiidae; genus Mycteria; species Mycteria americana. Next base: position 7,870,716 of record NC_134379.1, on the reverse strand, counting down.
AACATAAACACTGGTTCAAGTATGCACGCTCACCTCTCTTCATTGGCACTGCCATTGGCTTCATTACGAGGCAGGAACACAGAGCAATACAAGCCGGCACTGCATGGTTTCATTCCAGTACACAACGACTCCTACTTTGCTGACAGCTCTAACTGATGGCTCAGGCAACATGTAAACAAAGACTGAAGCGTTGTCCACAGGTTGGGATACTAACAGTTATCACTCAGGTATAGAAAAAAGTCCATTAAGAACCAGTCAACACCAATTCACGTATTACATCACCTTGTAACCTAGTATATACTTTGGCAGTCACACAAGTGTCATTAGAAATATTTAGAAAGATGTTTTGGCCAAAGAAAATCTACAACATCAAAGCTGAACCTGAAGTCTTCAACTTGGTTGATACTTCTTCCTTAACAGAGCAACACAAGATAGTGAAGTCCAGCTGCACTGAACAGCAAGTACAAGGTACAAAGTGATAAAATAAGTTACACAACAGGTTGGGTTTTTTACCTTGAAAATAAATAGCAATGATGATGTACTTGCTGGGGACATACTAAAAGTAAAGCTAAAGCTTTACAAGTGGTATAGGACAAAATCCTCCATGGAACTGGAGAAGTTTCACAGCCAATGCCATACCTTGGCTGAGGAAAAAAAGCCATAAGCTTCCTTAGCAGACAAAGCATTCTCTGCTTTTCAAAACATGCAACAAGTTCATTTTGATGAGAAACAAATCAGGAGTTGGATAATGTATTTCACAGATTGGAAGAAGGAGACTAAAAGGACAAGAAACTAATGTCTAGTACAGTCTTTCGTTCTCAAAAATAATGAAAAAAACCTGAGGTCAACCCACTAGCCAAAGATATGCAAGCCCAAACAATTAATGAACAGGAAAAGCTTTTAAAAGCTTAAACTTATAAGTTAACTCCATGGCAGAATGCCTCGCTTGACTCGCAATTAAGAACACCATCTTTAAGCTGACAGATACCAATGAGAATCAGCCTAAAAAAACACCTAGGAAGTACAAATGCAGAGCAGATTGAAGATTTAATAATAATAATAATAGGTCCCTGGCTTGCTGATTTAAATCAGTACACCCTGGGTACACTTCAACATTATTCAAATGCAGTCACAGCGACATCCCGTTAGAGCACAGTTGAGCCGAATGACAATAACCTGCTTTTTGGCTGGAATTTCCCAACAAATTTAGATTCTTGGAGAAGTGTCATTGGGATGAAGATAACTAAATCTCACAGACTCTTATTAAAAAAAAAAAACAAAAACAAAAAAAACAAAAACAAACAAAAAAAAAACAAAAAAAACCAAAAACAAAAAAAAAACAAAAACAAAAAAACCAAAAACAAAAAAAAAAAACAAAAAAAAAACAAAAAAAAAAACAAAAAAAACCCCAAACCCTGCACTTAAAACTACATTACAGATTTAACGAGAACCCAACATTTTTAAACCCACCTACAGACAAACCCCCTCTGCAGCCAGAGAGACCAGATCCGACCTCACGGAGAGCTGCAGAGGTAGGTACACTGATTTGCCAGTTATTCCTTCTGGCAGCTCAAATCTTTAGCTCAGAGCAAATGGTATAAAATACATCAACAAGGAGGAAAGGGGGTGGGTGAAAACCCGAGTGTCTGCCTATCAACCCACACGGAAAAGCTTTGCAGGGGGTGGGGGGACAAGAGGGAAGCTAGGCAGATCTAGAACGCCAAACAGTCAAAGCAATCAGATTATTTTGCTAGCATCCCAGGCTAATTGGAAATTAAACCAAGTGTGTAATGGAGTTAATGAAATACAACGTTCTGCTGCTTAAAACAGGAACCTCTGGCTTACCATCCCATTAAAATGAGGAGAAAATGAAGAAAAGGAGGAAAAATTAAGAGGCTCTGAAAAGATGCTGAGGAAAGGCAGCCTTCCCCACATAGCTGGAGGCTCCTACCCTCAAGAGAGCCAGGCACCACGTGATGTTTTCAAGAACGGAGAGGTGCTGACATTTTCAAAGAGCACGCTGAGCTTGCATGGTACGTTCGTGTCATTAAGCACAGACTCCCAGATGGGATATTAGGGGCATCTGCATGGATGCGTGTTTACACAGGGCCACTTGTTTTCACGGCCACAGATGATGCCGTGTGCCTAAAAGGTCCCTAACAAGAATCAACACAGACAAGCTCTCTCTCCTGAGTACAGGACCCCTGCTTCTGCTCATGTTAATTATATCTTTCATCTACAAGCTGCCCTTTTACTTCGCTTCCCTAGAAATGGTCTATGAACTATTAAAATGGCCTAAGCAGGCAAGTCAGAGAGCCTATATGACCCTCTCACACTGTTAATGCATGTAATGTGTACGGCTTTAAATTAAAACCCTGGGAGACTAACACATCTGCAGTCTATGAATAGTCTTGGAAAGTAACAGCTCACCTGTTCAGCCTTAATTGTGACAGATTTCCAGGGCTCTGGGTAAGTCATTCATCTTCCACTAATTCCATTGCAGGAGGTTGTTACTTTAGTGCTTAAAAGTCTGGAACCGCACTGCTGTATATGTGTTCAGCTCCTGACAACGTCCCGAAAATTGCCTGGGTGGGGAATATCTCATGCTTGTTTTTTGCAAGTGGGATGAATTTTTCTGGAGGTGGCAATGGAAGGGAAGTCAAAGTGTTATGCCTCCCACAGCGTGCTTGCCCTAACTGGTTTTTGCACTTCCCTGCTCCTACTACGCGCTGCAGAAAAATGCCACTTTGTGGCAGACTAAAACACCACTCCTGCTCTCATGTCCTTGCAAAATCAGAATGTGTTAGTTGTAAGACAGGAAACCATACTTCCCCCAACTGTTGAACCTCTTGCGGTAGGTGGGCAAGAAGCTGTTCAGGGATGACTCCAACACAAAGGGTTTCTCCTTGGTACAGCTGAGCCCCCCAGTACAGGAAACTAAGCTCTATAGGAAGCCACCAAGGGTCTGCAACCCCCTATGCTTCTTCCAGAAAGCACCGTGGTCTGATCCCAGCCTGGATCAGGCACCTATCACACACCAGGAAGGTTTCTTTTGCAGGTTTTTTTGTAAAGCCCTTTGCAATTTTCCTTGCAGAGGTTCTCACTGGCACCATCCAGTGGCAAACAGGGCTGTCTCTCATCCAAGCAGCTATTTAGAAAAGAAGCACCAGCTAAGCATCAACAAAAACCTTCTGTAGCCCTAAAAAAAGGGGGTGCAGAGTTACAAAACATCATAGCCACAGTGTTTCGTGATAAATGGTGCTTGTCAATAGCTAGAAGTGTCTGTTCCGATTGAAAATGTAACATCTAGACACATGTCAACAAAATTCCCCAGAACTCTGATTAATATTAGAGATCCTGGAATGATCTATTCGGCAAGACTAACGCTTTGGAAATTAGACACATACTGGTGGCAGTAATTGGAAAGAGACAGGTCTCTGATGGATGAATTTGTCAATTAAGCTTTATAAATGAGGGGTCTGGGAGGACAGACTCCGTGGAGTCATGGAAATTCATGCATTATCATACAAACTCGTTGCATCTCTCTGCCAGAGTGCTAGTATTTAAAAGGCAAGGAAAAGCATGGCTTCTACAGAAAGTGCTCAAGACCAGCATCCCTCATCCACAAGCCTACCAAAAACAAACAAACAAACAAAAAAATCAGGTCCCACATACAGGCTTGAAATTCCCTCAGACCTGTTTAGGATGACAACCTGGAGAAAAAACTAGCTACTCAGTAAGTCAGACTGCAGCCTTCCTCTGGAGAAGCAGTTGCAGGAGCTCAGCCTGAAGCCTAAACTGGGTTTCCACAGGCAGAGCAAGTGGAGTCAGAGTGGCTAACCAGAAGCCGTGCCATCGATTACGGATGGCAGCTCTCCCTTCTCCCCCAGTTTAAATCTTTGCAGCCTGACTGCTGCAACACAAACACACAAGCTGGCTTCTGAACTCCCCTGGTTATCTCCCACATTGCCTCTTTCAAGCATCCCACCACATACGTTAGCATAGCCACTGTTTTATACAGTCTCCTCTGCAACCTCTACCTATTTAATTTCCAGCTTGCTACTGCCAGCTGCCTGCTTACATTGCAAAAAGTGTTGCTCTCCCTCCTGGGCAGCCTTATGTAAAGAGCAGGAACGCCCTATAAAGAGCCCCAAAGTGAAGCCTACCACTCTCCATCAGCCCATGAGCAAAGGTCTCATTCACTGTAACATATCCAACACTGGGTAAACAAATTCCACCTACTGATGCCTACAAATGCCATCAGGTGTCTCCCAGAAGGAAACATTATCTCCACCTGCAGCACAAACAGATTAAAAACCCCAAACCACACACAGGACCAACACAGACATGGTTAGGGGACTTCAAGATACAGCCTTCATTCTGCAACACCTAGGCTGAAAAGAAGGACATTTTATGGCCAGTGAGGCAGCCAGGGTATTTTGGAGGCAGCCTCCAACGTGATGCAGAGGCACAGCCCACAGCTCCCAGCAATATTCAGCTCCATACTAGGGTGTGAATTTTCAAGTCCTTACAACCTTCATGCGCAGGAATCATGAACTCATCCAGCAGTGGTGGCTCACTCCTTGTACTAAATAAAATATCAGCTGCAGAGGAGAAAAAACACAGCTGTGAGAAGTCCGGGTTTCCCCATGAGGAACAAGTGCTTTCCTGTGCCTATGAAGAAGGTGATGTTCCACTCCCTGTTGTATAAGAGAAGTCCCACATCCCAGACTGCCTCCCACAAAGTCCTTTTGGGACTCAGAGGACCACCAACAGTTTCTCAGCAAGGGACTCATTTCTCAGCCTTATTACACAAACAAAGAGGGATAAAATTCCTGCAAAGTATGCAGCGAAGGACAGCCCAGGAGGCAAAAGCTGCTTCTGTTTCTAAGCAGGCTCATTCCGCAGTACATGGTCTCAGAAAGACATACCGCTTGCCAGCTAGTAGGAAAAAGAACAAAATGAGGACCTTCTTCCTCCATAAGGTCATCCAGGAAGCCCAAACATACCCTGAAGTTCTGGCTGGCAGAGAAGGAACCTACATGGCTTGCAGTCACAGCAGGAGAGACAAGAAAGCACTGTGATTTATATCAATAGGTTTTTAGTCTAGTCTGTGAACTATAGAAACTCAATACTGCTAGAGGGAATTCTGATTAGATCCAGACGGATCTTGCCACCTCTAGTTGTCAGAGCTCAATAGATTCCCTTCTTAGTGCAGGTTATTAAATGCTAAAGGAAAAAAAAAACCAGGCACAACAAAAGAGTTTAATTATATTCCACACACTTAGTGTATTTACTCATCAGCTTGTTATGTGATCTCAGTTTACACCATATTGATTCACAATAGTGTTTCTCCCAATAAACTGTGATGTGTAGATGGTGTAAAACATGACATATTATTGGACAGCACACAAGTGCTATGCCTATACAGCCCACAAAAACACAGGAGCAGAACAGCCACACCTGTGAAAGCTTTGATCCAGTGCATCACAGTGACAACACAGAATATGAGGAAGAAGAAATGCTACAAGGAATTAAAAACCCAACAGCACCAAGAAAAGAACTGGGAGAAGGTGACATCAACCTAACTTAAGCCACGTGGATAACAGGTAGATTGACAAGAAAACTATTCCATGGGTTAAAAGTTACCTCAAGAAGGTCAAGGATTGAAAATATTTGGAGAGAAAGGTTGTTCCATTCAAATATGAAAAGACTAGTAAGGCTTAAGATGGATTTCTTCTTATGTTTTTCTGCTAATATTTACATTCCTGAAGAAAATCAAGAAGTGTAGTGATAAAAGCCAGGAAGGCACTAGTTACAAAATAAGGTGTCTATCAACAGCTTTGGTTCTGCTTTAAACTGCTGCCATCTCGTGGTCTTGCTCTACATCACCAGGGCTCAGCGCCTGCTCCAACAATGGGCAGTCATTAGGTCCGATTCACAAATGTCAGAACAAGACAGTACCAGGAAAAAGAAGAAAAGTTTGTCCAAGATTTCAGAGAGTCTCTGGCCATCAGTAGGTGTATAACAGACCTACCTCTCTCACCCCACTATTATCTACTGGTTGCTGGGTGTGAATGGTGTTCTGCAGTAATTTGCCATCCTGCATATGAGAAGAACAAAAAATCCTGGGATGTCATACTGAAACTGTGTTTTGTTAGAACAACATGAGGATTATGGGATGACATGCTTTCTGAGTTGCACTATACCAGCAAAAAAGGCCCTTAGGACTGAGTAAGTCCAGCAGCACACTGACAGCCCAAAGCAGCCAAGCCCTAGCTTTATATTCATCCAGACCTGGTTCTGCTGAGCTTCATGCAAGGAAATGCACAGCAAAAAAGAAGCGTTTGCCTTAAGACAGCTCTGGGAAGAAATGAGGGTTCCCTCTATGGAGGGAAACTCTTCGGCAGGATCCCAAGTGACAAAGGGCAGCCACGAGCACATTAGGCCCATCTGTAAAACGAGATTAAAGACTCCATCCACAATCAAACTTCTGCAGTGTAACCACCCAGTAACTGAACCATGCCCTTGTATGCGCTATTGGCCCACTGCCTGCACAAGGTAAGACATCTCAGATAACTCAGCTGAAGTGTAGTAAGCCACCAACCCATCTGGTAACTTGCCATATATATCCATATCAATATATGTGCAATTAGAAGTTTGAATTAATTCATCCAGGAGAAACTGCAAAGCTACCACAGAGATTTTTCAGAAAAAGCTAGTGAACCACCGACTCGGGTGTCAGTCCTTTAATCACAACTACAGCCAGCTCATCTGGAAGGGTGCAATCCTACACCTGTTCAAAAGATCACTTTATTACTGTATTTGAACCAAGGCCAGATCCTGACAACAAAAAGCCCAGATAAAGGGGGAAAGCATGTTGGCTGTGCACCGACAGCACCTCAACAGGACTTCAAAGCAATGCCCTGAACATCCCCAATCTCTGCTCACACGATTCTATGATAATAAACTATTAGTCCAAAAATATGAAAAAAAAAAAAAGCCAAACCCAAAATGTTTCTGACCAGTTCACCTCCAACTTAGTCAGGCATTGTTATGATGAGAGTGATTTGAGCTGATAGAAACATGCGCCCTGATCTCTGCACAATTACAGGGCAATTAGCAAGCCACAGATGGAGTTGTTACTCTACCCAGCACCCAGCTAGAATGCTTAGTGCTTGCTCATGTGCTAGAGGCAGCCAATTACAAAACCATAATAAAACCCTTCTTGAAGACTATTTTTCAACAGGAGTTTTTTAGCTCCTGCTCAAAATACTCCTTTCTCAGAAGAGAGAACAAGTGCGGATTTCCTGCCTACAAAATTCTGCTTCATTAAGTGTCTAATGTTGCCTATTTCCACAAGTCATCAAAAGAGGAGAAACATTTATATTATAAATATGAATGAGTTTAGATAACAGGTTGCAATGACTGAGATGCACCATTCACAGAGGAATAGGCTGTAAGGATAGATCCATCTGTACCATTCCTTTTGGTAACCTTTCTTTTGAAAGCCGATCCTGATACATACATTTTACTTACAGAGAGCTTCCAGACAGGGCTATATTCCACCTGATCATGGAGAAATATGTTAATAAATATCAACTTGCACACAAATATAACTTATCTGGCAAGCACAACTCCTGGTCATCAGGAACCCCCACTGGAGTTTCACGTGGAGAAAGCAGCAATGAGCTGGATGGTTTGACTAGGAAGACGAACCTTAATTAGGGGTGGATAGCTCCTGTACTTTTGAGGGAATCACTGTGCTACAAAGGCATGAATTTCAAAGGGGACCAAAGCAATAAACTTAACTAGAAGGAAGGTCTATAGCTACTAAAAATTGTAACCAGATTAAATATTGTATTAAGTCAGCAGCTATAAGAGCCCCAAACCTGATAAAAATCTCTCCCCATGCACCCTTAAAAAGCAAGAATATAATGCCCCATCTACAGTAAAATCTGGGAAACCAGGACACTGAACACCAGCCACATCATCCTCTCAAACTCTGCAGATCTGGAAACACACCACAGGCCTCTCCATCACTATCACTCCTCCAAATTGCATTCCCCTGCTGTGAATCCCCATCTTCGGGAAGATCAGGTGAGGCAGGTACCGTGATCCTGCACAGCTTCAGTAGCTGTAGAGCTGCCATCAATCGCAGCAGCTGCAAAGGTTTTGCTGTCCCAGCCCATCCTCCTTGCCACCAAGGAGCTCATTAGTTGTACTGATGTTTTATTAGGAACCCCTATGCCACTTTTGGTGGTTTATTTAGCAAATGGAACATACACTGCCCTTTGGTATTTCTCCTCTTCTCTCCATTCAGTCAGTATTAAGTTAACGTACTTTTGAAGTAGATATCGGTGCTCTCATAACAGCCAATGGTTCATTTACCAAAACAGTTAGTTCCATAGAGATCAATGAGCAGAAAGGGCAAGAAAACCCTTATTAATTTCTCCTGAAGTACCACATCTTTTCAGCCTGAGCTCCTCAACTCATAATCATGTGGCTGTAATCAGCAGAAGAAAATTAAAGAGTTGGAACCAAGGCTAGGAGAAGAGTAGGTTATATCCCTTTCCACAGCACACTCCATTGCTGTCTGTGAGCTAGTGAATGCCAGGGGCCAGCATTTAAGTGGAACTAAAGCAGCCCAGTCAAGTACTTTCAGACGCCGCAAGGCACAACCTCAACATTAAATTGAAAAAAGCAGGTGTTCCCCTATATGCCTCAAAATTGCCTAGACAGACAGAGCATCTTCAAGTAGTCATCAATATTCACGCAGAAGCCTGGCATAAAAAAAATAAATATCAGGGAGGCGTACAAAAAGAACAGCTTGTAAAAGAGCCAGATATCAGAGGCAATAGATGCTTCTCTCTTCTGATAGGCACCACCACTCACAGACTTGTGCCTGTGAAAGCCAGACACGTTTAGTTTTACTGTCTTTAGAAAAACATAAGAAATGCAATCAGCAGCCTTCGCTTTCCTACTAAAGGGGATGGTACCTTACCACCTGCACTTATCCCGAGCTGCCCAAAGACAGCTATAACAGGACAGCAATTTGCTTTATATGGTTTGATTCATGAACCATAGAAAGAGCTATTAGACTTGCCCTTACAATGTGAAATTATGTCTTTAAGCAGAGTCAATCAGATTTGTGCTCTAAGAGAGCTAAAAAAGTAGCAGTCACATCCTTAAACTGAGTTAAACCAAGGTGCAGAAGTTTGCTTTCCTGACAGGAGTTACAACAATATGGATATGCTCACTGGATTCTGGCAGATCACAGGAAAAAATACTGCATGAAAGGATTACGCAGTGGGACACTTCAATCCATTGCCCACCATATTTTGGTTACAAAGTAATAGTGGAAGATGCCTGGTGTGGAAATGGACCCTTCATCAACCATGATGACCTACTGGTTTAGTAGGTAGTTTACTCCTGTGAAATTCTTGGTCTTGATCTCCACCTCTGCTCTGATAACTGATTTAACTTTATTAAAAACATAAGCATTGATTTTCCCCCACTCATTACAGGCCAGTGGATTTATCTGCATTAATGAATGAATTCATCCAACCTCTTACTCCAAGAGCAGCCAAAGCCTGTAGGAAGGCAACAGCTACAAGCTGTCACCAACGTAGAAGCATCAAGTACTTCTTGCTCTTCTGACTCATCTGACCAGGAAGTTAAACTATTGCTGCAGCACTCAAGGCAGGCAAGACAGGTAAAAGCACAAAGAAATCTAAGAATAAAAGGTATTTCCTATTTTCTGAAGCAACAAGTGTTCTCTAACCAATGCATTCATCACAGTGCATCAATTGCAATTAAAAAGCCTTCATGTTTCTGATTATCTGCCCATTACAAACTCAAGCAATGCACTGGAAGGACATATACATTACCATGGGATTGGAGTCTGCAATCAGGTCACGCAGAGAATCCAGAAATCCTTGGTCCTCCACCATCTGGGCATTGATGTCATGCAGCTTTGCCACACAGACAGCTGCGGTCTTTCGTACATAAGGGTCTTCATCCTTCAGACACTTGCGAAGAGGCTCACACAAATACTCTGTGATCTTGTCCACCCTGATGCATCCCATTGTACGGACGGCCAGAGCACGGATAAGAGGGTTTGGGTCTTCACAGTCCTGCAATGGGACAGAATATGCAGTAAACAAATCTGCATCTCTAGCCACTGGTATCTTCAGGCTGTTCTTATTTCAAACAAAAAGCATTCTCTCTGATTACATGCTAAAAAAAGGCAATTATTTCAGATCAGGGATAAAAGATGGATCTTACTAGTTCACAGAAACATTCTACACCATCGCAAAATGTTTTCAGGCTATGACAGTTTGCAAAATAGTAAAACTGTGATCTCTGTGTCCCTTGGTTCTCTCCCCAGGCAAAGCTTCTTTCAACATGATCTAGCAGCCAAATCCAAAGTACAGCTAAGCTAGAGAGGCAGCTCTCACCACTCAAAAGCTAGCCGCAGGCAACTTTCAGACAGAATAAAATACTGGTTTCCAGCCTTACTGGTTTAAAGGAGAAAGAGAATATAATGGGAAAAGTCAACAAATACACACAATGCAAAAGTCATCAAGGTCTATTTCTCACAGGCCATCAGTTCTAGACACAAGCATCCCCTAAGTTTGCAACATATGAAGAACTAGGCAAAGGCTACTCTACAGGTGCTTTTCTGATGAGAAAAAAAACAACCCACACAGAAGGGAATCTAACACTTTATACTTCATGCCTACATAATTTTCCATACATCCAATCTATCTATGTCTCTGAGCAACACTCCTCCAAAATCAGCCCATAAAAGGATGGATGCAGGATGACCTACAAAAGCATAAGGTACATTTACCTTTCACTGTTTAAATTTCCTACAGCTGAAAAAACACCTGAATGCATCACTTTTAAACACATACAAGAGAAGTGACATCTCTTACCAGTGCATTCAACACCTTGAACTGTGAACTGCGTGCTGAGCTAGCGCAGACTAGTGTCAACACCTTCTTTTTACAAACACTTGTCCCTCAACTTGTCAAAAGGGACATCAGACATTTCCTTGCATGGAAAAGCATGAAGCTGGAAAATATCATGGGTTTCTGTTAGTCCATTCTAACAGAATTACACTTTAAAGACATGACAGACAACAATATTCTTTCCAGAGAGGGAGGTAGAGACATCTCTGGGGAGAAGAGCAGTCCTGCTCTCAAGTCTAGGTCCTCTCACCTCTTTCAGCCTCAGGCACCATGCTAGAAACTTAAAACATGATAGATTCCCCAGTCTCTCAGATTTTATAATGCTCTAGGAGGAATCTCAAACTTTCTCTAAGCACCAGGTTTTAACTTACATAACATGGGACTGAAATAACATTTCCTAGATAAGGAGAGGCAACTAGACAACAGAATTAAAGGCAATACAGCGATCAGGCTGTTATTTTTCCAGTGAACCATCATTCAGTTTCACCAGAGAGAAAGGTTTTCCACACAGAGCACAGCTGAAACATTCAAACAAGAAGCAGATATCCATATGACAGAGATACTACAAAGGCTGGAAGATGAAAAAAAATATAAATTCTGTTATCCAATATCAGCAGTTGGTCTTCAATGATAAGCAAAATGATAGAAGGAGCTTTTCCTGGAGCAGGCTCTCTCATAACTGCTTTCGGGGCGCTTGTCATCTCCTCTGCAATAACTAGCAGCAGCAAGTGAGAGAGAGGACCCAGACCTGTTGGATTCAGCATGCCAACTCTTCATTTTCTGCTCCTCTGCAAGCACCCCCAGCCCAGAGACTCAAGTACAAAAGCAGAGATAAACAACAGCTCAGAAAGGCTAACAGACAAAGGAGACGTGGTGACAGCCACCACGCTGAACCATTTTCTGATGAGCCGTGGGAGCAAGTTACCTTCACAAAGCTGTTGACAGCCATAATGGCCATATCTGGCTGACTTTTGGCGTAGTTCATCAGGTATAGGTAGACCAGCTTCTTCAACTCCAAGTTGTCGGTCTGCATGCAGTTCACAACATCAGGAAAAAGTGAGCTGGATAGACAACAGTAAGTGAGAATAGAGAAAAAGCAGTGAGATTACATGGTATGCAAAGGGGATAGTAACAATATCAAGGAAGCCAGGAAAACTGGAGTTCCACTTTAAGTATGCTGCTGTCTAATGAGAGGTCAACTTCCCTCCCAAAACAGTTTGCAATGGCTTTTTTAAACAGCTTTATCATTTAAACTCTTCTAAGGCTTTAACATCAGTCAGTTCTGGAACAGGTGAAAGCTAACGCAATTTCCTAAAAGTGTCTTACTTGGCAATTTCACCAAACAAGAAAACTTTACCATGCCAGGCCTGGAAATGAACCCACAAGAAAAAAAGCTGCTTAAAAATGTTTTGGTAATGCAGGACATTTACAAAGAACCTGCCAAATTTCAGACTAGTAAACTCTAGAGTCATTAGGAGCTTAAACACTGACAAGCTGAGTTTCACTCAAATATCAAGCAGCAATCTGTAAGCAGCGCTGCAGAAGAACAGAGGAAGTTACACAAGGATATCTACAGCTCTCAGGTATGCTGTGGAGATCTAAAGGTGAAGGGCAAGTGCTGTTGGCCAAAAAGATTATTTTTTCTTTCTCCCAGTTCATCTGTTCCTTCATTCTACAATGAAGTCATGATGCTAAATTTGCAACCTTATATTAATTTCCGTGGCAACAGACCACACTGCCATGAATCCAGGACTACTGCAACTTTATGGTAGACTCCAGTAACAGGAGAAGCTGGAAGGGAGAAAGCATTCACTCAAGCAAGTTTTTCTGGTTGCTGCAAAGACACAAAAAAGTATTGGGGACAATGTTGCAGAAGGTAAATGCCTGTGTCCTTTAGTCACTACGAGACAAAGGTTCAGTTTAAAAACCACTCATTTTAAAGTGTAGCTTGAATTTATGCTGTGATAAGTAAGGCTAAGAAAAACACTTGGAATTACCTTCCTAACACTAAAACCCAGGCTAGCAAGCAGTGAGAAAGCATCATCTAAAGTGACATATTAAATGGTTGAATTCTGGGTGGGTTTTTAAATAAAAAGGGCTAATAGCTAAACCGGCACTGAAAACAGTTGTTTCTTTTGCTTTCAGTAACATGAAGGAGCTTGCAAAAGCTGTGACTCAGGCATAGCATAGGCAAGGACTCAGCCATTAGAGTCACATAGTGGTAGACTCACTACCCAGCTGAGATGACAAGCTCCTGTTCCATGGAGATGTGTGCCACTACACCTGACAGAGTCCCAGGAGAACCAGAGCTGCTACAGGTGCAAGAGAAGTTGCTTTTACCTGACATCCTTCCCCACGGTCATGGCTGCAATAACCTTCTTTACAGCTTCTTTCCTCTTCTCTTTCTTTTCATTATTGAGTTCAGCCTTCAGTTCAAAAATCTCTCCTGGCAGAAGACAAAACAGATTGAGCCTCTTGGGAGGAGAAAAGGGTCTTGCTTTAGGGATAGTTCAAAAGCAACTTTTTACTTTCCCGGCCTGTTGTTCCCATAAAACTGGTACAGCAACATGTGGAAGCTCTGTCGGACCTTATGGAGAACACGGTTCAATGAGAAGCAAAGCTGCGGCACTCAGAGAATGATATGGGCTATAACTCGCTAACGAAAAAGCAGTTAACAAGAACCACGCTGCATGTTGCAGCTCTCCCACTTCTAGAACATTAAACCACATCACTGTAGCGTCTGTTTCTCAGAGGCAACTATTATATAACCAGGATGAAAAGATATTTGGAGATGCCAGATTAGAGCCTGCAAGAAAAAACTAACTTCGCTAGGAATTTTGCCCAGACTTTTTAACTTTTGCTCATCATCGCCTGCTTCCTGCAAACGCAATGAGAAAACAGCAGACTGCAGTGTAGCCAAAATGCTGTGATACACAGTGGCAGAAACAGGAAATCAAATTTAGTCCAGTGGAATAAATTCCTTCCAAGCTAGAAAGACAGAGCTACTACTAACAAAAGCAGCAAGTAACACAGCTCACCTGGATTCTGAGGTTGCCAAAGCAGCCTTTTCTATGACACTAACTCTTCCAGATACTACTGCATGGAAAGTCAGTTCAGGCTGGATCACAAGAGTGGCAAAGCAAGTTTGCAAAATAAAGCTACATGTCCAAAAGACAGCTTATCAGACCTGTTCCAGACAGAGCAAGCGGTGTGAAAAGGATAATGCTTCTGACTGACAGACAGTTTCCCCAGGAAGGACAGTGAGCGATATTCCCACTGGAAGGCACAGGCTGAGGACACATTACATGTATCAAAATATCTCTGACAAAACATATTTTAGCCCCTAATCTTCGATTCCTACACACCCATGCCACTTTGTCAGATCAGTAGCACTAATTACTGAAGAGCCTGGCACAGAAAGACTAACAGGTACCTCAAAAAAGAAGTTACTGTTCTGAAGAACACAGTGCAGTGACCACTTGTAATACCTCCTGCCTGAGAAAGAGATGCTCACATTACTCACACTGAGATGGTGCCCGGAGCAGAGCTGAGCCAGCAGCAGCGTCCTTACTAGAGCTCAGACCGTGCAGGCTGGCCTCGCAGCCATCCCAGAAAAATCTGCCTGATACTTTAGGACTGAACTTACAGAGAGCTGTTCGTTAGAAAGATGTGAACTGCATTTGCTTAACTTATGAGCTCATTCTGAAGCTTAATGAAACATAAATAGATAAACGCTGTAGTTTCTTCTCCTGGCAAGCATTCATCAGAAACATTCAGTCATTCTGAAAAGGAGAGGTTAATGTGAACCATTTTCCATATCTACTGGAGAAAGATGAGCAACAGCAGGCTTAAATTGCAGCTAGCAAGAGTTGGGATAAACACTGTTTTGTTTAAGAACAGGTTAGGAAAAAAAAGTCTGGCTGGGACAGTTTCAGCAGAACAAATCCTCCACTGAAACGGGTGAACGGGTAAAACACCCCCAAAGATACTTTCCCGTCTTCCCATTTTTAACAGCAGCAGTTTGTCCTGAGGTGAGGTGACCACCACACCTACAGTAAAGCCAAGGGAAAGTCAAACAGAGCACTGCAGCTTTGAAGGAAGCAGCAATAGGAAATCCCATTATCTTTGCAACAGCTTGATGTAGAAATATACACTTATACCTTAAATATTAAATGTCTCTTAATCAACTTAATCCTGTGATGCGCAACGAACAACCATCCTCAGTCTTGAACTTGTTAGTCCATAACTAAAACTTTGTCTCTGACCAGATCTGCACTCAAATCCCAATGTTTTGTTCTCTGATCCTTGAAAAAGCAGCAATTTGGGTCATTTGTGCATCACAAAACCATATAATACATCAGTTTTGTCTTTTGTCACCATGTGACCTACTTTAGAAGTTTCTCCCTGGATGATTAAGACAAGAAACAGGGACAGAGCTAACAGAAAAGCACAAGTTCTTCTGCATGCAGCTAAAAAAGCCGTGTAAAAATAGCCACCCACCACCTCCAATCCACTGCACCAGCTTAACACTAACCTTTTTTATTGGTCGTGAAGTATTTGGAGTCCGTCATGGTTCCAGTTCTTTAAAACACCTGAGAATAATAATAAAAAAAGAACAAGCAGTCAAACAGCATGCAGAGCTGACAACACCCAGTTTGCAAGGCAGGAACTCAGAGAAAGGACGGTTGGTGAGTGCGTAATGTAAGGGAAGAAGCAAATGCTTTACAACCACAGGCAGAAGTTTCACAATCTTCATGCTGCACCTGCTGCTGATATTACTTGGCAAACCCAGGGATTTAAAGGGCTCAGATGAACAATGTTAGTGAAAACAAAACAGCCTGAGGCGGATAGGCTGGGAAAGCAGTGGTGCTCAGCCCAGCTTTTTAAACTCTCAGTCTCGAGGATAAAAGGCAGTTTTAACTCCTTATAATCAGCAGATCTCGACATGTTCTGCAGCTGTCTTTCCCCTGGGTACACAATTTCATTTTCCAAATAAAGCACTGCACATTTAATATCTCGACTGGAAGCGAAAAGTCCATGTTGCAGACAAAGGCAACTGTGAACTCCCCCTAACGATACTTTCCTGTGTTGCATCTTGATGGAAGGAACAATTAACCCTACTTGCAATACCCACCCCGAGGCCCTTTCATTTATTTCCCTTCTTTTGTTCCCGGGAGATGCAAAGCAGGGTTTTTTTTAAAAGAAAAGCCATTACTTTTCAGTTCTCTCAAGCTTGAAATTGAAATCTTTCTCTGCCAAGATCTGACATCCCACCTCTGACACACACACAAGCTTATTATTTCAGTGCTACACTGCACTTTTGTGGACAGGACTGAAAAATGCCGCTGGGACAGCAAGTGCTTAGCACAGCCACAAGAACGGTCTCACCAGCACACTTCTTGCTCCGCGGAACCAAACTATTAATACCTTAGAATACAGGGATTGCCCAAACATATGTGGATATCCATCATTTTATTCTTACAATTGCCAGCTCTGTGACAAACATGACTCAAACAGTTTTCAAGTACTGGCTGAAAAACAAGCACAGGAGCAGGCAGCTTCACTGTTTTTGATGAAACAGTTTACACCAGTACTAAGAATCTATGACCCTAAAACCATCCCAAAAAAGGGTTTTCCTATCTCTTTCCTCCTTTTTCTATTTTTTTTGCCCAATTCCCCTTTTCTTGTACGTACTTCCATGACCTTAAATGCTGCTAGCAAAGCAGCAAGTCATCTGTTCCCTAAACGCTGCTTGTCTTCCCTCTAAACCTCGCAGGTCTTGCTGGCTCAGCAGCCAAAGGACAAGCTTAGCTTTGAACTCCAAGACACTGCCCAGCAGTGCAACCAGCTTGGTGTTTCTTAACACTTTCCTTCCTCATCCCTTAACCAGCCCCAACACCACTACCACTCTTTTTCCCCCCCATCTCCCTCGATCAATTTAATACCTCAGCAGTTAAATTCCCAGCAGCAGCAGCTGAGCGGTAATGCCACAATTTCTACCACCTTCAACACGCTCTACAGCATGGCAATGCAGAGCAGTTGTAATCTTGTCCAACTGCCAACCAACCAGATGAGAAACAACCTGTTGCTTAGCCCAGTTCCCTCGAGCTCCTGCCTGCCCTGTGCCTGCATGGTTACCGCCTCATCCCAATTAGGCGTTATTACTGGGTTTGGTTTGATTTGTCTCCCTTTCTGCTCCTGCCAAGCTGGAGAGCAAACGACGCCTGGGGACAGCTCTGGAAGCACGTTCCTCCTGCAGGAGAGGTTTGCCCTCCTTCCAAAACAGAGGCTGGGTTGCGGAAAGCCGCACGAGCCACAACATTGCGATCTTTCCAGAAAAAAAATCACAGCATCACAAAAGAAGAAGCTGTTGTGGGTCTTGTTTTATAGTTAAAAACACAGCCCATGTTCAGCTGCAATGTTATTGCTGACACAGTCCTTCAGATTTGAGCCCAGCTTAAAAGATGACTTAAATGTTTTCCTCTACGAGAGTACTTGGCATGGTGCCATGCCAAAGGCATTGAACATAGCCTTGCTGTTCTTTGTTTGCATTATATGTGGATTTGTCAACCTGGATCATACCTCCCAGCTGAGCTAGTCCAATATTGTTTTAACAGTGGCCAGAACAGCAGATTATAGAGAAAATCCAGGAGAAAAAAAACCCCACCATACACATCATCCCAGTTGCATAAAGCTACACAGAGGAAGAAACCTTGCTGAATTTCAGAGATGACCTTTAAAGCCAAAAGCAGGACATTTCACTGTTCTTCTAACTTCAGATCACATGCTTGGAAATACGAAGAATCCTAGAAACACTCAGACTCAGATAAGGCTAAGCACAGCACGTGTATTTACAACCTGTTTAGATAGATGTAAATGAGATCTGGCTTAGGTCAAAAAGCAAACTACCATATTCCAAGTGCAACACAGGAGAAAGCTCTTTCTCTCATGAGCACACAGATTTTTGCTTCAAGTATGTCAGAGCTTGCTTTGCACATTGTTCAGACAGCTTGCTAGCAGTACTGAGTATTATCTCATCCACTAAACAAACTCAGCGTGGTTTACAGCAAGTCCCAGATGAAGGCCAAAACCAAAATAGCCCAGATATACAAATAGCAATGTTTCAAACAACTCAAGAAAATGCCAGCTTCTTGTACCCAAATCTAAACTGAAGAGAGCCAAGATAAATTATGAAAACATCATGAACATCCTTGTAAGGAGAAAACCTACATTAGCTTGCCCCTTCCTTGTTCTGTGTCCAGCACTTGCTAAGGTGGAAACAGGTAAGAGGTTTTCCAAGCTGACAGCAAAAGGCTCCTGTTCCAACCCCAGCAAACAAGAAAAGATGAAACAGAGGAATTTCTCCAGAAGCTCTGGCAATGCTTGATGCTATAAGCATTGGCTTGACATTTAAATGTAGACTGAACCAAAAATACGATTAAATGAAAAGACTAAGGAACCATCATAACCAGAAAGATAAGCCTCTTCAGCCCAAAACCACAAAGAAAACTGGATCCTGTGTCTGACCAACACCCGCTTTGCCCCACGCATGACTCCAAATGACAGCCTGACCAGCTCTCCACCACTGACCTCACATAGGTGGAAACAAGAAGGTGGCAGGTTTAAGGCCTCAGTATTGATCCAAGCTCCCTAGCATTCAAACAATCCAGTGTTGAACCCCTAAATCTCTAAAGTGATCTCCAGTTTAACCTGGCTTACACTCCAGCTGGTGCCACCATCTCTTATCTGCACCCATCTCGCCTGCAAAGCCTCTCGAGTAGCCGCACGATAGCCCAAGCGTGGCTCAGGGCCGCCAGAGCATCAGGAAACGATACAGAGCGGCTGAACACTGACTGCAAAGGGAAAGCAGCGCCTCAGCTTTAGAAACCCGCAGCCCTAACAGCATGTGCTAGGGGCAGGTAATTTGTTTCCATTTTGGGGAGCAAACACCTCTTTGGTGCTCCCCATCCCGCTCTCCAATGCCCTGTGGTTCCTATCGCCTCCTCGCTCCTCAGACCCTCGGTCCCAGCTCTGCCGCCAGCCCCCGACACGCCACATGCCTCCAGCCTCAGCCCACAGCAGGACTCGCAGCCCCTCCACCACCCGCAGCACCCACCCACTCTCCTCCCAGGCATCCCCGGCCCGCTCAAACCCCCTGCCCACCAGCCTTCCTCCCTCAGCAGCATCCCCCAGACCTCTCCCAGTATCCCCCAGTTGCAGGAGTATCCCTCACCAATCCCAGCTCCCCTCCCCAGCGTTCCCAGCTCCAGCAGCTCTCCCTCAGTGCCTGCCCAGTCCTCCTCCGCGCCCCAGCCCTCATCCCTGCCCAGGGCCACCAGTATCCCAGTAGCTTGCTCTGCTCATTCCCCCCCCCCCATCTCCCTTCCCCAGTTCTACCAAGCCCCATCCCAGCCCACCCCCCAGCACCCCCACCCCCAGACCTGCCCTCCCAGCGCACCCCCGCCCAGCGCCTCCTCCCAGGGCCCAGCACCCACCCCCGCCCAGTGCCCCTCCAGTGCCCCTCCTAGTACCTCTGCACCCACCTGCCCAGTCCTCCCAGTGACTCTCCACCCCCTCCCAGTACCTCACCAGTGGCCCTCTCCACCCTATCCCACTACCCCTCCCAGTACGCCACCAGTGCCCCACCAGCGACCCTCCCCACCCTATTCCAGTCCCCCCTCCCAGTGCCTCACCAGTACCCCTCACCTCCTCCCAGTACCTCCTCCCAGTACCTCCTCCCAGTGCCCTCTCCCCACCCTCTCCCAGTCCCCGACCAGTGCCGCCCCCCCCTCCCAGCGCCCCCTCCCAGTGCCCCTCCCCACCCTATCCCAGTCCCCCCTCCCAGTCCCCCACCAGTGCCGCCCCCCTCTCCCAGTGACCCCTCCCAGACCCCCCCGGGCCCCGCAGCGGCTGCCCCGGCCCCACTCACGGCGGCGGGATGGACACACCGCTGTGGGGGCGGGGGCGGAACCGGAAGCGGAGCGGAGGGGCCGGGAGGACTCGCGAGGACCGAGAATAAACCCCGCCCCCGCCGAGAGCGGCCGCGCCCCTGCTACCATAGAGGGGCGCGGGAGGAGACAGAGCGCCGTCCGCGCCGCGCTTCCGGCATAGAGCCGCGCTTCCGCGCCGTGCTCCGCCGCGCCACGGGGGTACCCTGCGGGACGGGGGCTCCCCCTGGCGGCGGGGCGGGGCGCAGCCGGCGCCATGGCGGAGCTCGGCGCCCACCTCACGGCCGCCTCGGCCGGCGATGACCGGCCCTCCATCTTCGAGGCGGTGGCCCAGGACAGCCTGATGGCCGCCGTGAAACCCGCCCTGCAGCACCTGGTCAAGGTAAGGGCGAGGCACGCAGGCCGGGGGCGAGGGAGGAGGGGGGGGGGGCGGCGGTGTCCTCCTCCCTGCAGGCCTGGGGGTCCCGCGCTGCGGGGAGCGGGACGCTGAGGTGAACGGTGTCTTGAGGGTGAATAGTCTGTGGGGAAACTGCCTCAGAGAGAGACCCCGGAGAGGCTACGCAGCTCTGCGCTGAGCTGTTCGTCGCCAGGGTTCACCTCTGGCCATGCTCACAAGCTGGCATAACAGTTTTGACCCGCCCAGCTCGCTTTATGAACTGGAGACATAATTTATAGCTACCGTAATGTAGCACGTTACTCCGCTTCCAGTTCATTCCGTTTGGTGTCTCTTTCAATAGGTGCTTGCTGAGTCTAATCCTGGCCGATACGGCTTCCTCTGGCGCTGGTTTGATGAGATCTATGTCCTTCTGGACGTGCTGCTCCAGCAGCACTATCTGGCCAGGTGCAGTGCCTCCTTTTCTGAAAACTTCTATAGCTTAAAGAGGATACCCATAGGAGACTGCAGACAGCAGCCTCTGGCCACTGCTGGCTTGCCAAAGAGGCAGCACTGGAAGTCTCTCCTCTTGCTGGTTCTTGTTCCTTACCTGAAAGGAAAGCTAGAGAAACTGGTGTCCAGCCTGAGGGAAGAGGACGAGTACTCCATCCACCCTCCATCGTCGTCCTGGAAGCGCTTTTACAGAGCCTTTCTAGCTGCCTACCCCTTTGTAAACATGACCTGGGAGGGCTGGTTTCTTATCCAGCAACTGTGCTATATCCTCGGGAAAGCTCAGCATCATTCACCCATGCTGCGGCTGGCTGGCGTTCGCCTGGTCAGGCTGACTGCAGAGGATATCCAGGCCCTGGAGAAGAAACTGGCTGGAGCCACCTCAAGTCAAACACACAGGTATGTCAGAACACTGCTGAGCTGCTGCTTTCTAGAGGGTTCTGTGGGTGCATTAATTTGGAGGTGATGCTGCAAGGAAGACAGTCTTGTTCTGCAGAAATTCTTCAAGATTAAGTTTACCTCTGACAAACTGTGCTCCAAAAGGGTGTTAGTGTAAATAAGGAAACAAGTAGCAGGGATTAGCTTCACAAGATTTTGTGGTAATAAAGTTGCAATGTTTGGGGGTCTTTTTTGGCACTCCAGCCTTTAGCCTGTCCAGTCTTCACCTGCACTTTTCTAACAAGGGAAGTAGACTGCAACAGTATTGCTAAAAGGACTGAAACTTAGCTCTTTGATTTTTCTGAGCAGCAGCTAGTCATGATCACGCTTAATGTCCTGTAAAATGATGATCCACGAGTGAAACGCTCTGTGGTCCAGGTCCCCTCCATCCAAACTCTTCCAATTTAGACTTCTGAACAAAACAGGCCTTGAAGCTTTGTTAAAATACAAAGAATCTGGGAGAAACATCCTAGCAGATGCATCATTACTAACATGGGAAATGTTGACCAACTCCCTTAGCATTAAGAAGCTGTATAAAGCAGTGACTTACTCCCCAAGTCCTTTTTGCTGTGGTTTGCAGATGGACAAGTGTGCAGTAGTAACAATTTCTCCATACCTTCTCTCTCTGCTACAGCATTAAAACACAAGTGCAATCAGCAGTGAGGAAAGCGTTGGGTGGCATTGCCTTCTCCCTGTCTACCGGGCTGTCTGTCAGCATGTTCTTCCTCCAGTTCCTGGAGTGGTGGTACTCCTCAGAAAACCAAGAGACGATCAAATCTCTGACAGCGCTCCCAACTCCTCCACCTCCCGTGCACCTCGACCACGGGGCCAGCTCAGCTCTCCTACCCAAATTGAAGACCATGTGCCCTCTGTGCCACAAAATTCGTGTCAATGCCACGGCCCTGTCCACGTCTGGCTTTGTGTTTTGCTACCGCTGTGTGTATAATTATGTGAAAACTCACCAGCGCTGCCCCATCACAGGCTACGCCACAGAGCTGCAGCACCTTGTCAAACTGTACTCTCCCGAGAGCTGAAAGGCCTGCCCCGTGCTTTCAGAGAGATGCACCTCTGAGGCTGGCAGCTGGGTCACAGTGAGCCTAAATTTGCCCCTTCTTATGTCCCATAGAACTTTTGACCACTACAGCTCATCAGTGAGCTCTAAAGCTCCTTTGAACTTGGTGGTACCTCAGAGCTTTGCTGCCTTTGTGAATTCTGGTAAGGCTCTCCCCTTTGTTTATTAGCTGTTCAAACATCCTGTGACAGTTTCAGAGGGATTGGACAGCCACAATATGTCAGCCAGCACAGAAATACCTTCAAAGACCAACTGAAAGGGAAGAAACATTGATTTGGATAAGAAGAATGCAGATGTGAGGATCAAAGAGCATCCCTAGTAAAAGTCCTGCTCGAGGGCATGAGCCAGCAAATTAAAGAGGTAGGGAAAATTCTCTAGGCGAGTTATTCCTCCCCTAGCAGCTTCCCAGGCACCCGTGCTGCCTGGGGCGAGCTCTGGCACCGGTGCTTGTCAAAGAGGTAGAGACAGGCTTAAACCTCTGCTCTGATCATCCTGTTCTTAAAAGTCTCCCTGCATTTTCAGGCTACTCACCTTTGAATTGAGAACATCACACCCTTAATTCCCATCGACAGTTCTAAATTAAGACTTGTGACTCTTCAAAGGAACATGGGATGATGTGTACCAACAAGGATACAAGAGAGAGATTACATTTTCTGCACAAGGGAGAAAAATGACAAACCAGATTAAAGCAGCAACTGTGCCAATTGATGAGAGTTGTTTTTTGTTAAATAAGTCTTTGAATCTGTTATTATATGCTTTTATAAAGCAAAATTCTTTCTTGATTGAGAACCTAACTTATTTCTTTTCTGAGGATTGGAAAAAGAGAGCTTGCTCCTCTAGGGGCTCTATTTACATAAGGGAGACTAGACTAAAGCTGCTTTCATCTTTGCAGATGATGATAATGAATATAAGATTAGTATTTTGTAGGCTGGGAATCTTTAATGTCTATGTTTGCTTTAAGTATTACATTGCAATTATTCCAGTCCCAACCACGTAGCATATTTGTGTCATAAGAAAGCATCCTTTCATTGAACAGAGGAGAAAAGAAAACGTGTGTGACATTAGGTTCTTGCTTGACACCTGATTTTTCACGATGGAAGGTTTTTTCCTGACTCAGCTCTAGGGAGCAGCAGTTAGCTACTCCAGACATCACAGTGACATTGCTTATAGAATACGAAGAGCAAAGTTTGCTGCAAAAAGTACAAGGTCTTTCCAGATTAAGAGATATGTTCTAACATTTAATCCACTGAACCAGTCATCTCATTTTCCCCCCACTTTAGCTCTGCTTCAGAAGATAAAAATCTCTAATATCCTCCCTCACCTGTAAGCAAGATAGCAAGGTTATTGAATAACATGGAAAAATACAGTAATCTGCATCCTCCCAAAGATGCTCTGGAAAACACCTGTTGTAACAAATGAGATTTGTCCCCAGCGCTTGTCATCTTATCTCTATACAGCTTCCAGATCCTTCCACTATGGAATAATAATAAAAACTGTCTCATTTCTCCTTTCTCCAGTAGTTATGGGATCCATAAAGACATTCTCTTCTTAGAAAGCCAGTCAGAGCACACACATCTTGCTGGAAAAGAAATCACATCAAGGTGTAAGATTTTCTGAGATTTCAAATCACTTTTAACATAGCTGGATACTGATTCACATCAGTTGCTACATCAGTTCTGCTTCACACACAGATCATCATCTCTGTGAAAAAACAGCATCCAAGATGCTCCACTGCTGCTGCACAGTTGTACAATAACCGTATGATTAGACAGGTGTGGGCCCGATTGTCCTATTGACTGGAGTGCAACCACTCATTGAAATAAAGGCTGAAGGACTCGACTGACGATTCCATTTCAGGATAGGTTTATTTCCTTTTATCCTTCCTATACTTTCCAAATTATCTGTCTGCTGCTCAGTGAGAAGCTGGGCAGACCTGGGACAGAAGACTGACCGATGCTGACTCACCTGCCAGCACTGCACAGCTCTTGGGCAAGTTCTGCACCATCGTCCCCTGTAATCCAAAAGGATTCACTAACTGCTGAACAGCACGACCAAGTTGCCTGCATGCACACTGCTCCAGGGCCTCTACACCTCCTTCTGCCAGGGTTAATCTCTCGTGCTCTCTCCAGAATGGCCACCAGATGCCCGCCTGTGGGCCCTGGCCACCTTCCACTCCACCTCCCCCCACGCCACGCTGCACAACACCCTGTCCCTGCCAAACTTGGATTTGGGCAACTCCAGGGCAGCTCCAAGACCTGCACAGAACCATCCACATCTAAGCCTCACAGTTCTGAACAGCTGTAATTACTCTTTTGAATGTTAAATTGCTCTTTAATGCCTAGCTGACTAACAGGCATTAAGCCCACAATGGTGACAGGCTCCGTAGTTACCTGGCAGATTTTATTAGTCTTCCTGCAGATGGCTGCAGAATACCAACTTGGATTTGACTGCTTCTTCTAACCCTCCTGTCCTTAGTAGCCAAATACATACCCGTTTATTGAGTTAATTGCTCTAAAACAAAGCTACAAAACCGATTTGGGTTATGCAAACATTCCCGTTTATCTGCTTTTTAACTGTAATAGTGTTATTAAAGCCATGATGGTCTAAAGATGGACAAGAAAAGATTTTTTTCAAGGAACACCAACTTTATTAAATCAACCTTTGGACTTTTTATTAAATCAACCTTTGGACCTGCCTACTAATTTGTGACTTCTATACAGTCATGTATCATATATGCATTCAGGAGGCTTTGTTCTGTTCCTTAATATAATTACATCAACATTAACAGCAGCACTGGAGTTGCGCAATACATTACTGTCAGAACTTGACTTTGCAAGTCTTTTAGAAAATACTTAGTGAGCCTAAGCCACATTCACAACTCATCTAGACACTCTTAAAAAATTAGTGCATTAGCAACTGAGTTGCTTTCCCTACTTCCTTAACAGAAACCACGGGGCTTCTCCTGTTAAGAGAAAACCACCATAACTATACTCCTAGGTACGCGTTCCCCATAGAAGCTTCCTTCTCCACAGGAAGAGAGAAATGAATGTAAAGCTGTCACCAAGACCTGGAAGAGAATAAGAACTAGGTTAGAGAATAGCTCCTTATCTTCTCCTGTACTTGCTTGATTAGCCCAGCCTTTCCCCTGCCACCCCCGAAAGGGCTGCACTTCATCCAGAGCAGAGCACCAGAGCCAGGCCCAGCACCACCACAACTGACTTCCAAAAATACTCCTGCCTCAGTGCTGGCCATCACTAGGTGATAATACAGCTGAGCCAACTGCTAATGGGTGTCTAGGGGACAGACAGCTCAAACTCCATTTTATGGAGCCTGCATTGCATGTACAAACGGAGAAGATACAGTGGCAGAATATCTGGAGTTTCGTAAGCCATGTTGCACATAGGAGAAAAAACAAGACATCCCTCTCACTGCAAGCTCAGTACTAAATCCAGCGTTGCAGCAAGATACACAAATCCAAACAAGTATTTGCACTACTCACTTTTCAAATCAAGGTTTTGTTTTTCTGCCAGTAAAAGAAATCGCTAAAAATTCTTAATATTTTTTCAATATTTTTTAGGGGGCATCAAAAAGTTTCAAGTAGAAGCAAAGCTGTTTACTCTAGATGAGCTTAGCCTAAATAAGCTCAGAGAGAAGATTACGTGATCATGCCCTGGTCAGAGCAAAGACACAAAGTCTCAGCAATACCAGTTCAGAGTATACTTCGCTCATCATTGCTTTGGGCAAATGTATTTCCATTCAATATAGAGCTTGCTCCCAAGTCAGGAACTAGAACAGAAAAGGTTTTTTTCTAGAGGAAAAAGCAAACAAACACACACACACACACCCCTCCTCACCCCCAACAAACACAGATTAACTTGGGTTCTGGGTTAATTCTTTTCAGGATCACATGGCTTTCTACAGGACAGTTTGCAATAAATTTGCAATAAATTAACACTGACCCCTGGGAGATGAGACAGGAGTGGCTGTTACAAGCCTGAAAAAAATTAGCCCCGAGTTGCTTTTTCTACCTTCCTGTACCCACCTCTGTCACACAGCAGCACGGAGGAGTTGGGACTTTGCACCATCACTATGGACAGACGTACTCTCTCCAAACAGAGCTTGTTTGTTCAGCTGTGTGCATGACAAAGCCATGTTGGTAGAATAACACAGGCAAAAGCTTTCCATTTCCCCTTCCCAAACACCATTAGCTAAGCCAGCAAAACCTCTCTTTTTCCTCCTGACACACCTATACTCATTGGTCCCTTTTATTGCCACCCCACGAGGCAGAAGAGACTCCAAAGAGGCATTCATTAAAGCTTTGGCTGATCTGCAAGCATGCAACAGATAAAAGGAGCTGATTTAAGTTTTATGCTCATCCATGAATTAAGGGTTTGGTTTTTTCCCTTATCACCTCCTAGTGTTACAGGTAACAAGGGGATGAAGCGCATTTAGTAGGGGAGCAAAGGAAGGGAGGAGGGTGACATGCCTGATAGAACCAAGCTGGAGCTAGGGAAGATACGTTACAAGTTGTGGTTCCAAGAAGGTCAAGGAGAGCCAGTACCAGGCAAAAACAGAGGAAAAAAACTGTCATACCTTAAATGTTGCTGAAGTCAGTGGCTCTCCAAGGGTCCAGACGTCTATTTTGATCTAGCCCTTCCCTCATGCCACCCATTTGCATGCTATTTCCCATCACCCTCCCTGCATTCTCCCCCCAGGCCCCTTGCAGCTCTTCAGTGCCCAGATCAAGGAACAATGGTTTTAAACTAAGGGAGAGCAGACTTAGACTGGATTTAAGAAAGAAAGTTTTTACATTGAGGGTGGTGAGGCACTGGAACAGGTTGCCCAGAGAGGTGGTGGAGGCCCCATCCCTGGGAACATTCAAGGTCAGGTTGGATGGGGCTCTGAGCAACCTGGTCCAGCTAAAGATGTCCCTGCTCTTGCAGGGGGGGTGGACTAGATGGCCTGTAAAGGTCCCTTCCAACCCAAAGCATTCTATGATTCTATGATCCTCCGCCCCTGTCCACCCAATCCCCCTCAGCCCCCAGTGCCCTACGCCTGCCCTGCTCAGCCCTCTGCCCCCCGATATCCTTCCCCCGTCTCGCTCATCACCCCCACACCCCTTCAGCCCCAGATGCCCTACCTCGGTCGGGTTCACTCCCCCTCAGCCAGCTCCCCCCCGCACCCCTTCAGCCTCTCTGGCCCTGGCTCCCCACACCCCGAGCTCTCAGCTGCCCTACCCTGGTCCCCCCCACTCCTCCTCACCCTCAGGCACCTCAGGGCCCGGGCCCGGGCGCACATCCCCATCCCCTTCAGGGCCCCCTACCCTTAGCCCCCCCCACCAGGCCACCGCACTCCCGCTCACGCATGCTCAGTCGCGCCGAGGCGGAGCTGCCCGCCTTTGCCCCACCCCCCGGTGGCCAACAGCCAATGGCAGCGCGCGGCACTGCCGGCGAGGCCGGATGGGCGCCAAAAGGAAAGCGCGTTAGCGGAGCTCGGCGCGGCGCGAGCCGTTCCCGCCCTGAGGGCCCTGAGCGGACGGGAAGGCCCGGCCCGGCCCGGCCCGGCCCGGCCGGCGGGACGGAGCCAGTCCAGGCCTGAGGGCCCGGCTCTCCCGGCTGCGTGTTGTGTAGCAACGGCTCCACGACAAGGGGCAGCGTGAGGAGTGTGGTACCACCGTGACAACAACTAAGAAAAAAAAAAAAAAGAGGGAAGAAATAAAACAAAAAAAAGAAATTGTCGGGGAAATAAAAATATTCCAACAATTGAACAGAAGGTGCTTTGGAAGGAAAAGTGTCATGATTTAATATAGAAGTTAAAGTGAAATGCTTGCTTGTTTAAGGCCAGATGGGTAAATTCATCCTGTTGTTTTAAAGCAATGACTTGGTTCCTCCTTGGGCAGCAGTTTGCAAGAAATCCCTGCGTGTGGTGGTTTTCCTGGGGAGGGGGTTTCTGACCCTGCTGGGGTCTGTGGGATCAAGAGGAGGATCCAGTCCGAGAGGCAAAGACAGCCCTGTGACGTAGTAAGTTCGTAGGGAGACTCAGAGATCAAGAAACAAAAGGTTTTTAACACGCCGGTGCACTTTTTGGTTTCGTTCTGACACTGCGCAGCCCGCAGAGGAGAAATCTGTGAGGAAGGTAGGGAAGTCTTCAGGAACTGGTGGTGGGCACCATGAAAAATTCAACTGGGAAAAACTGTGCTTTGTAATGAATAAAGAGAAGCCCGGGACACCAGAATGGCATCCTGAGGGGGACGAAGAGAAAGGAGAAGACAACGGGCGAAGCAGGGAAGGTGGGTAGCACACCGGCTCCTGCCAAGGGGTTGAGCAGGAGACTCACTTTTACACAGTACGAAATCAAAAGCTAAAAAAGCATTTTTACTTTGTACGTGAAGCTGTAATCCTGCCCACAGAGTATGTTTCTATTTCCTTCCTGTTCTGCAAGCAAGTTTCCGCAGTCCGGCGCTAGCTTGCTCTTTTTGCACTATTTCATTTTCTCTCATCTCTCCTCAGAAAAATACATAACTTTGTTGAGCTGATACCCAGGGCTCACTCATCCACCGCTGTGCGAGGCTTCTCAAGGCTTTGCAATCAAGCCCACAACCTCCCCTGCTCTCGCTCCTCTCACTATTGCCCCAATCTCAGTGCCTTTGCTGGAATTTTGCCCCAAGGAGGGAGGCAACATTGAGGATGCTCCAAAGTGGCCCCCTGCATACATCTCTTTCATGGGGAAAAGTTATGAGACAGTTTTAACCCATAACTTTAATTATTTCAGCTGAAAGTTGTATATGGGCGTGATTTCAGTATAAAATTATTAGCTTTAGTGTGCTCTGTCAGTACAAAAAGGTAAGAAAATTGGATTTCATATTGCGAATGTTGTAAATGGAGATATGCAGACTATCTTCTGCACAGGACTTTCGAGCTTGCTATCCTGCTTCCCAGCTTCCAGAACTATATCTCTGATTTGCAGCTCTAAAAGTTTAATGGAACACCAGCTTTTCAGACTGAACAAGCAATGACATATGTAAATGCTGTAAGTTGGGGGATTTCTTCTAAACTTTTTTTTTTTTATTGGTCTCTTTCCTCTGAAATGCTTGGCCACTGGAAAAGTGGCAGGGGGAGGGAAGTAACAGCTCCGGAGGGGTGGGCTCCCAGCAAAAACTGGTTTTGAACTTCAGATAGAGCTAGAAAGAGCCAGTGAAGTCTGTGACCTCATCCAGGAAACACTGAGAAGAAAACAAAACTGGCAGAGAAGAAGCGAAACCAGGAACCAAGTTTCATTTCTTGTAGATTTTAGTAGAGGGAGGGGGCAGAGGAGAAAACAGCTAACATGCTCCGGATGCTTTGTACCCCTTTTCTGCTGCGCATCATTCTGGGACTTAAATATTTAAGGATTTAAAACTGGTATTTCAAATATTGATGTTTTAGCCCAGAGCTAAGAAGAAGAGGTGGGATAAGTCCTTTTCTCTGTCACACTGGGGGAGTCTCAGGTCTCAGCAGTCAGCCAGGCTGCCCTGTTGCAGCAAGCTGGAGTCCAAAGTCCGAGTGCCAAATGGCAATGAGCCGAGATTCAGCCGCCTTACTAGCAAGGGTGGCCAAATAGAGCTGAAAGTAGAAGGGTCAGTTGTTATTATTTATTGATTATTAATTGGTAAGATTACTGGATTCTTAAGATTGAGGTGAGGCTTAGCACAGCCTTTTCTGAGTCAGTACAGGGGAGGAGGAGGGGGCATGCAGTCCAGGAATATGTAAAGGGACGGTGTTGAAGGCAGTAACAAGCCTGGCTGTAGAGAAACTATTTGAGACTGCTTTTGTGTTCAAAGGGACAGATGGCAGCAAGGTCCCTACATCCCCTCATGCTCAAGGACAGAAAAATAAACACCTGGGCACTGAGGACAAATTTGGGTTTTAAGCAAGCACTCTATTTTGGAAGTGGAGGAAATTTCCTGTTGCTGTCATCTCTGTGACTCTGTGTATTTATTGTTCAAAGGATGGCCACTGTTTAGCTAATGTTTTTGGAAATTTTTGGAAGATTGATGTTGCAGCATAAATGGTAATTTTTTACAATTGTTTCAGGCCCAGAATGGCTCTTGAAGACCATCAAGAACAGCAGAAGGTCTGCGTTAATTTAGCAACAGAGTATCCTGAAGTAGTTTTGTGTGTTGGAAAAATATGTTTTGGTGAAAAAGCAAGAAAAAAGATACCAAAAAATTCAAAACAAGATCAAAAATACACCCTTGCCTGTGCACTGTGTGCCTTGCTGAACTCTGGGGGAGGTGTTGTAAAAGCAGAGATTGAAAATGAAAACTACAACTTAGAGAGAGATAATATCGGACTAGATTTAGAAGACACTTTTCGGTCTCTTCTTTTGTCTCCAGAGTGGAGAAAATACCTGGACTTTGAACAGCGAGATAATTACCTTTTGATTTTTATTAAAACTTGGAGCAGGAAAAACGAATCCTCAACCTCTACAAGTACAAATCCACCGATCTGTAGCCTGAGTACTGGGTTGTACGCAAAAAGTGGTGCTTCTCTTTCCCACATGAACTCTACTGAAGCTTTAACGTTCCTTAAAGACAAGCAAGATGAGGCCAGGAGAAAGCTTAGCCTAGGACCACCTGCTAAGTTCAGGAAGACAATGACTACTGAAGAAGATGCAGATATTTTAAATAACACTCTTGACAAGTTGTTTAATAGGGACAAACTGCAACATGGAGAGATACTGACTTGCGCAGAGTCAGAACATGCGGAATTTAAGCACTATCCAACTGAAAAATTTTTGACTCGTGTCAAAGAGATATTACCTCAATATATCGCTGGATTTGCAAACACAGGCGGTGGGTATTTATGGATCGGTGTGGACGATAGCAGAAGAGTACAGGGATTCAGCAGTGATGATGAGGACCTTAAAAAATTAAGTCTAATAATCAAGTCCATTCAAGAAAAATTAACCCCCTTCCATTTATGCGAGAGTGGAGATACACACAACATAAGGTATGAACACAAAATCTTCAAAGTATACTGCGAGGCTGAAGATCACTGTGGCTACGTCTGCGCTGTGAAGATTCATCCGTTTACTTGCGTCGTGTTTTCCGAAAACCCGAACTCGTGGGTAGTGGAAGGCAGCACCTTCAGGAGACTGGGAGCGGTCGAGTGGGCTTTGTGGATGACTGCCACTGATCCAGGTCCAAAAGAGCCGGGACAATCCCTTTCCATTTTCGATACTTCCTTTTATTTTCTTGCTCCTGGCCTGGCAGTGTTGTTTGCCTTAGATAGGCTTACCTGCTTTTCCGTGTTCTTTGAGGGCCTGACCAAACCACCCCATTTGAACTGCTTCAGGTCCTTGTTAAATACCTGTCTTTCTGCTGCTTACATTCCTTAATGCTTGCTTCAGGCTGCAGCAGGTCCTGGTGACTAGCAGCTTATTAACACCAGTGTTAGTGCCTGCTTTTGCAGCATGAGCTCTCCATGCCTCAAGTTGACCACTTTTGAGGTTAGACCCTAGTGCATATGGTTTTTTACATAATTGCCATAGTCCATGGCAATTGCCATTTGCTTTCAGGCTTAATCTATACTTTCCCTCCTGCTTTTTAGGGGCATTCTCCACTGCTGCTGCCAGTCTAAGCTGAGAGCTTACAGATAAACAGATAAACTGTTCGTTGGCCAATTCTTGGGCAGTGAAAGGGGTATCACTAACAGTTAGAGGTCACAACAGCAGCTAATGAGATAAGAAAACCAAGAGCAGCTCCATGGTCCATGACCTGAGCCTGTTCTGTTGCTAATCAGCTGCTGTCCAAGTGAGCTGCAAGGTGTCTGTCTATGCATTGCATTTGTTATTTTAAAGAAGAGTAAAAGATTTAAAACCAGCACGAGGACAGCTTGTGGCTCTTGCACTGAGGGACAGCAAATGCTCATGCTGTATCACATGTTTTTATTTCTTTTTTTCCAGATCTTTCAAAGTTTTCTGAGACCTTTAGGCTAGAGCTCAGTCTGAAAGAGGGGCCTCCTCTTGCCAAGCCAGTTTATTCACACAAGGGCCTTGACAATGTTGGTGATCTTTGTAAGCAACTGTTTCCAGGTAGGTCTGCACATTGCTTTCACTGTCTGGTAGGTTTACAACATGAGTATCAAGGGTATGGTCAAGGTCAAAGATGAGTTTTAAGACATTCTTTAAACAGGTGAAAGAGATGGAAATAGTTTGCAGATCTGACAGCAACATTGCATTCAAACACCTGATGACCCCCTTCCCCAAGGACTGATCTTCTGCCAGCTATTGACACGTGTACATGACGGAGCTCAGCTAGCTGAGCTTCTCCGGGGACCAAGCACAGCCATGCCAACGTCTTTTTGCAGTCCAGTGAAAAATGGGAAAGGCAGGAGGAGAAGGTCACTTGGAATCAGCCCAATGTAAAAACATAAAGTGACTGGGGCCGTGACCAGAGTGGAGAGTCTGCTGCCAGTTAAAGCCCAACGTTTCTGTGGCATTGCAAGATCAGCCAGGTGTCCGAGGGCTTTTCTGTTGAGCTGTTATTGTTTCTTTGTTTACTCGCCAGCTCTCCTAAACAAGGTTGGCAACAGCTGGTCCTGTGTCGGCATTTTTAGCAAAGGGATTGAGACCTGGGTAGGAGATGAGGATTGAGTTCCCTGAAGAAGTAGTCGTTGCAAAAGAATCTGGAAACATGGAGTGGTTAAGGAAAATTTTGAAGAAGCAAAAAAGGTATTTCAGGCAGCTATAGTCTGTATTTGTAGCCTTTAATCAATATTAATTCCCACAGAATCATTTCAGAGGGCTGGATTTGCATATCTTATACTAACACTAACCCTTTTTCTGCTTTGCCTTGGTAGTGACATCCCACAGCATAATATATACTCCAAAAAAACTCAGTGAAGATCTCTTCCAAGAGCATCCAGGATTGGCTATTTTAATGGAAAATCAACTGAAGGAGCTTTCTAAGGGAATTCTGATATTTTCCAGAAGCTGGGCTGTTGAGGTTGGCTTGCCAGAAAACCAAGACATAATTTGTGATGTTCTCCTAATAGCCATAGATAGACCACCTACCCTCTATACAATCTGTAAGCATTGTATCTCAAGCAATTTGTTTGAATACTCAAGATGCATAGCCTGCAAGCTGAAGGAGAAATTAGTCAACACTGGGAGCTATACTGAAAAATTGTGTGTAATACCAAAGCTACTGACTTTGCCTCCCAAAATTAACTGTGGAGGAGAATGGGATCTGAATATTCAAGAAATGTATCCCCAAAACTACAGCCTAATCAACAGTTACAACTTAGAGACCTTCTTGCATGCTCTCACAGTAGCTCTGCTGACTTTCAAGTCCTTTTTAAGTGACCATGTTGGTTCTGAGTTTTTGAGCCTCTTGACCATCAAACAATACCAGCTGCTGTCAGAAAATATTCACAAAACTAAGAAGCTGTATGTTTATGGTCTACCAGGAACAGGGAAAACTATAGTGGCCCTGAAGATCATAGAGAAAATAAGAGCTATGCTGAACTGCACAAACATGGAAATCCTTTATATATGTGAGAACCAGCCTCTGAGAGATTTTGTGCGGTAAGTATTTCCTCCAATTATTCATGTCAACATCCTGTTATTTCAGCAGCATTTTTAAATAGCTGAGTACTGATTAGTATATTTGGTATGCTGTTTGGTCCACCACCATTGCAGTGTTTGAAGTAGGTAGGTGGTAGCTGGGATGCGTTTTTAGTAAGGCTCAAATTCTTTTCTCGACATCCTGAGAGTCTACTAATAAATATGACTTCGATATCATGGGCATTCACTTTGTTCTGATCAAGTATCACCAGTAGTTTGCAACGCAGAGATTTTTTTTTAATCTACTTGTATCTCTTCTGTAGGCAGAAAAACATTTGCCAAGCTATGACAAGAGTAGGCTTTTTGAAGGCACACTTTAATAATGTGAAGCACATCATAATTGATGAAGCACAGAATTTCCAGGATGGGGAAGGTGATTGGTACAACAAAGCCTTGAGTCTAACTTCATCACCAGATCTCCCTGAGCCTGGCTTTTTCTGGATTTTCTTGGACTACTTACAGACAAG
Source organism: Mycteria americana (assembly GCF_035582795.1). Taxonomy (NCBI): domain Eukaryota; kingdom Metazoa; phylum Chordata; class Aves; order Ciconiiformes; family Ciconiidae; genus Mycteria; species Mycteria americana. Next base: position 7,836,325 of record NC_134379.1, on the reverse strand, counting down.
TCACCGCTTCTCAACTGGTCTTCCAAACGCAACATGGCACGATCCTATCGAGTCACTAACCAAAGTGGTTCGTAATGCTAACAGTATCTATGGCTATCTCAAAGAAGAGATGGAAATGATTGTAAAGCACTCTACCCTAAATATTCCCAAACAACGTTTGGAAAACTTATTATGCAGAGCCACATGTTGTCATGCTGTGCAAGGCTGTATCGAAATAAAAGAAAATCTAGACACAAACGGAATAGCAAAGTATGTGGCAAAACATTGTCATGAATATCTTAAAAAGGGTTACTCCGAGAAAGATATTGCTATTCTGTGCTACAGTGATGAAGAAGTAAAAGCATACAGTGGAATACTAACATCAGAAATGAGGAACTCAAAGTCAAACATATCATTAAGTAAAATGGAGAAAGGGCTAGAGGAGCATGCTATTCTTGACAGTGTCCGTCGTTTCTCTGGCTTAGAAAGAAGCATTGTGTTTGGTATTATTCCTCAATACTTTCCATTTCAGGATGAAATTTTAAGTAATATATTGGTCTGTGTAGCATCCAGAGCTAATTTAAATCTACACTTGTTATTTCATCACCAAGAATAGGTAACCACATAGGATACCAACAAGCCCTGATAGGTCAATGGTTATGTATGTTTGACATTTTTTTACTCTATATCTGAAGTAGAAGGATTTCCTTTGTAATGGCTGGTCCTCTCTAAAAGCCAGGACATTCTTGGGAAGCCTCTACAGTCTGTTTTAAATCAAATGTAAGGTTTCAATAATGCAGAGAAAAGAGATACTTTGAATGTCAGTAGAATTACATCATTCCCTGAAGGCTCCTTTCAAGCACTTGCAATACCTGACGCTCAGCCTTTCACTGCATGCAGGTGCACTGCCAAGCGACAGCCACTATGCCAAGACAGGAAACTGGAAGACTTTCTGGCTTTCACCAGCTCACTCCCATACTCATAATACTGCTCAGAAAAGTTACCCAAACAGCAGAAGGATCCAGTGTTAGAAGCCATTTTATAAAAGACAGCCTCTATTCAGATAGCTAGGAAAGTAAAAAAAGGCCTTCTGCCCATGTTTTAGCTAAGAAATACAAATAAATGGCTTTTACAGAAGTAGTTTCCCCACTCAATTTCAGCAGTTGGTATGGGTTAGAAGAACCCAGTTACTTCAAAGAGGAGCTTTAGTGGGAGAGGGAAAACTTTGCCTAACCCCCCTAAGATACCAATGGCATTTTTTGTCTTGGTTTCAGACATGCTGGTTAGATAAAACTCTGTATAGTTAGATACAGAGTACTTTTAAAAGACAGATCCAAAATTCCTAAAACTGGGTATCCAAAACTGAAGGCTGGTTGAAAACAAACCCTATTTTTTCCACTACAGAAGGACCTGTGGTTCATTTAATTTGGAAGAACGGTCTGATACCCTCCTAGTGTGATTATAAATCACCAGTGATTTAACTGAACATAGTTACGGTAAGGAGAAAACATTGTACACAGCTGGAATCACTCTCCAAATAAATTTACCTTTTACCTTAAAATTTCTTGTTTTTCTAACTTCAGGAAGCTAGAGGCACTTTTCATTTTTTTTTTTCCTTAATCAACGTACAAGGAAAAAGCTATCCCCATGGTTCCTTTCATAATCCCCAAACCTCAACACTTAATCATGCCATGCCTATCATGTGAGGATCACTGACATTTAGTATCATCAGAAATATTTTAATGCACTCGTATTCACATTTAAATAATTGCTGAGTAAGATATTTACTATATGCTTAGCTTTTCTTCCCCCTGGGGACTAAAGCAAGGGTCTGTGATTTTCTGATATCCATAGCATGCATAAAGAATCTGTGCTGCAATGTAAACATTTATATAATAAAGTTTAATGTGATGACCGACTGGTGTGTTTGCTTCTCATCCCGCTTCTTCCATAAATATCTTCCATAAATGAGATATTTGCAACATCCCCCATTGAACCAAACACTGTGCCCTGGTGCAAACCTCAGCTTAACCCATTAGTGCCACCTCCTCGTACAGCCTTTCATGGTGACTTTGTATGTTCATTTGAGCAGCACTGGATAGGTTGCAAGCGGTGAAAATTCAGCCTGTGCTACCAATTACTCCAGCTTCCTGGGTACGATGCAAGGCTGCAAGTGGGAGTTGCCTTAGATTCTCCATTTGCTTAATAAAAGCGGAACAGGAATTCCACATGGAACAAAGTAGTGAATTTATTAAGAGTTCATCCACCATCCTCACACTTTGGCACACCGCTTAAGGCTGTTTAAAAATACCATAAACGAACAAAAAAAAAGCACACAGCTAAAACCCAACCTGTTTCTGACTACAGGATAGAAGGCATTTAACCCTCCCTGTTCCATCATTGCTAGACATTCCAGAAGTACCAGGAGCTGTAGATGGCTGCAGAACGGATTTCAGCTCAGCTGAGTTTCCTTCCAACAGCCCCCTGGCACATTTCCAACACAGCCAACTCTTTTACAGCTGGGCCTTGAAGCTTTCATCATTATCAGCTGAATGGGGGCAAAGAAAGGATTTACACCATCTGGGAATTAATCAGATGGACACTTCCCAAATTTCCCAGGCAAATGTCCCCCTTTTCCTCATACAGCTTCTGATCCTCCAAAGTTGTCCCCAAACTATTCTGTGCCTTGACAATGGCACTAGATTTTCCTCATGGCTCTCATTTCCCCACATTTCTCAGTAGCTTTTTCCCCCACACACACATTCAGCCTTTTTTTTGTGATTTTCATTTCCTCATGCCTGAGAGAGAGGTTTGATCAGCCCATAATCCATGAACCTCGTGAGGCAATCACGTGCTACATTAATGATGTGCTGCTTCTTGGGGTCATCTTCTTGCTTGCCAATGTATGTCAGGATCTCTAGGACCTCCGACTCCACCAGCTTCTTTGCTAGCTCTTTGTCGGCGCCGATTAAGTTGAAAGCAATGACCAGTCCTCGGTGCTGCACTTCCATGTTATCATGCAAGCAGAGCCTCTGCAGGATTTCAAGCCACTGGGTGGTCTTCAAGGGAGAGAGAGATCGTTAGTATTGATCTGAAGAATACCGCAACCAGAAATGTGAGTTTGGCAAGGCATTTCTCAGCAGAGGAAGCGCCGGGACTCACCCTTCATACTCATGCCAGGTATGGTTATTTGATTCTTCAGCTAAGGAAACCTAGCTCCAAACTTTTGAACCCAGTTTTTGTTACACTAAAGTCAGAAGCTTTCATGGCACTAGCACCACATGAAACACGTTTCAGGTTTAGGCTGCTGCAAATCTCTGTGCAAAGAATGTGATCAGAGTATTGACACAGCTGAGATGACCAGAAGCAGACCACCCACTCCCCCCACTGATTTTCCTGAGCCCCTCAAGGGCCCAGGAAGGCCCTGAGCTTGATTAATCATTTCCTGAGCTTGATTAATCATTTCCTGAGCTTGATTAATAATAATTTTGATTCTGACAAGCCCCAGTGTCCAACATCAGCGTGTGTGCAACACAACAGGGTTCATGAGTTCTCAACCACAGCTCTTCGCAGATACTCAGCTATGCAGGGTCTGAGTTCTCAGGACATACTGATCTGTGTGGGAAATGGAGAGGTTTGGGGATCTGTAAAGCTCAATAGATTATCTATCAAGCTCTTCTCATTTCCGAGTGAAACAAGTTTTGGGTTTCAAGTTATTTATCAAAAGCTTTGAGGGCCTATAGAATAATAGTCTGCATTCCTAACCTTGCTTGGCAGTTAGGATTCTGGACTTAGCTTGAGGAATAGCTATATAAAAATGTTTCGGCTCCGAGATGAAGTCTAGTATAAGGTAGGCTGGTTTACTTTGTGCAGGGACAGACTAAGAGCATGCACACCCAGGTCTCAGCTTCACCACTAAGCTCCTCACTATCAAACTGGTGGACTACACCTTCCTTTTGAGAGGCATTTTTATGACTCAGCCAGGCCCCTTCAAGGGTATGTCTATACTGCTAATAATCCGACTTATGGTCTTACCACTTCAGTCATCTTAGAGCAGAGTTTCTTTTGTGCTGCTGTAAGCATGGCCAGGGCTCCTGCTGCTGCAACCTGGACTTTCTCATCATCCTCACCACACAGTAACACCACCAACTTCAGCCGGTCATTTCCATCAGCCACAAACCGCTCTTGAACCTAAAAAACCCCCCATGATACCAGAGATAACACATTTAGGAATGCCTCATTGCAGTGGCTCACAAACTGGTGCACACAGTCAAGTCTGAGATGCCCAGTGAGTTACCTCCTTGTTGACCACCAGGTTGCACATGCACTCTGTGGCTGCCTGTCGAAGTTGGTCGTGATTCTCAAACATATAGTTTTCAATATCTGGCAGGGCCCTCTCTTTGACTATCTTCATCCTGTGTTGAAAAGCAGTCCAAATAAAATACATCATGGGACAAGCAATAACCAATTTATAAAATATTAACTGCAGACAGGGAAGGCCTTGAAACAAATCAATCCAAAGCACTGGAGCTCACGATGTGGTTCATTCCCTATCTAATAAAGATTAGGTTCATGTCTTTCCTCCTTCTAGAGGAAAATGTGCCATACTCCTCCTCCTCCTCCTGGCTATTTTATTAATTTTTTAGTTCTGAGACCTTTGTAGCTCTGCCAAAGGTAGCTCAAACTGACCAGTCTTCACAGTCCTACAAGACAACTGTTGAACTGAAATTCACATTCACTCCTGGAGTAGAAAGAAGGTCAAAAAGCAGTTAAACTCACCTAAGTTTATCACTTCTTCCTGAAAAGTTAGTGAGACCTAACAGAGCCTCGTAATTCTGGAGGCCATCTCTCTCTGTGTTCAGCAGGCTGATGAGGGGCCTCACCACCTCGTACACCTAAGAAGAGAAGGCATGTCACTGCTTTTCCAGCTCACAGATCTTGATAATTCCTTTAGCAAATGAAAATTGCCAAGATTTTTTTTTAATTCTTTTTTTTTTTTTAAGCTTACCCTCTCCCCTGGGAATGCCATGTCTGGATTGGAGATAGCAGCAATTTTCGCCAGAGCGTGAGAAGCCTTTATCTTGCCAACTTCTGTGCCTTCCACAGCCAGAGGTATCAGGGCCTAGTGACACACAGGAAAGCATTCAGTGCCTCCGAGAAGATTTACAGGATGGCCTTCATATACTAAAGTAAGTTAAAAATATCCTAAAGTTGTGTCTGTTGAAGAAACGGGTCTGGACTGTAGCCAACCGCAATGTCTTGCTTTTGTTCTCAAATAGGCACCACACCAGAGCTTGTAGCTCACACACAGTTGTTTCAAGAAGACTGCTTCATTGGAGGCTTGCAGAGGTAGGACTGGAGTGTCAGGGGCTACCAGCCCCAGGGGCTACCACGACAGCTCATGCTTTTCTGCCACATTCCCTCACCGTAGACACGTTGCAGGCTCCCAACAGACATTAACTGCACATCAGGTTGGGCTGCAAACATAAAAGCAATCACCTTTCCGCCGCCTTGAGCGACAACGGTCCCGCGGTCCTTGGGGTCTTCACACAAGGCAAGAAACACCCTGCAGAAGCACAGCAGCGTTTAGCGAAGCAGCCATGTGGGAAGGCAATAACCCACGTCCCACATGGGAAGTGAGCTAAAGCTTTGCAGGCGTGCCAGATCCACCAGGTAAATTCCAGTGCCCACAGCACTCTAGGAGGAAGCAACAAATGGCACAGTAAGAAGTTTCCAGGCCTGTAAGATGAACTATTCCAGCCAAAACCAGCACAGAGGACTAGAAATTCAAAAATGCATCCTAGCAAGGCAGCCCTGTAAGCCAGCTTCAAGGTCAGAACATGGATTTTTATGAGGTTGCTCAAGAAAAACTTTGGTTTTAAACCTTTTCTCCCTTTCATCTCACCCCCGTAGGCAGAATGCACCACCCCACGAAGCAAGGAGCCAGCCCAGGTGCCCATCTCAGTGGCACATGGGCTGGCCAGCACTCCCAGCTCCCACGACAGCAATGAAGGCACCTGGCGATGAGCTCCTTGCTCTGGTCCGTCAGTATGGCGGTGTCTGCCTTCACCATGCAGGCCAAGGCGGAGACGACGCCGGCTTTCAGCAACCGCTTCACCCGCTTCACCACAAAATCCTTCTTGTCCTAAGGGGGGATATTAGAAAGGGATTAGCCCTTTAGCAGGTGCCATCCTGCTAACTACAGCCAAGACAGCAAAGCAATTTCAGCCTCAGAGACAGGAGACCTGAGGTCTGTGGCAATGGATACACTGAAGAAAGTCTTCAGGTCCAAGCATCTCCTCGCAGCTCCCCAGCTGTAGAAAGCCTACCTTTGGATGCTCCTCAGGCACGTGCTGCTTGGAGAATTTTGCCAGTTGCACCAGCTCTGGGACCAGCTCCTTGGTATCATAGCTGTTGGTACAGTTCACCAGCACAGAAGCCACAGAATACAAGATAGTCTTGTCGCTTGCCTGCACAGAAAAATAAAAGCTTATGTGAGGGTGAGGAGGACCTGGCAAGGAAACAGGTCCCTTAGGACTGCCATCATGGTGATTTGCACTAGCTGAAGAGTTCTTAGGCTCATCCCCAGCTATATAGCCCAGGGCAGGAAAAACCAAAAGTTTTTATGGTCAAAAAGGCTGTTTGACATCATCAGATGCTGTCAACACCTTGACGCACGTGGCTTTCATGCAGTTGCTGACAGTAAAGGTGAGAGCATCTTTCCTCAGCCTTGGGAGAAGAGCAGGACGATAACAACCTTGAGGTGTCTCCATGGCCCAGGCAAAACTGATGTTTTGCTAAACTAGAGGTGAGGAGTTGGGGTCACAGCTCCTCCTGCCTGGGAAGACAGTGTTGGGCTGGAGGTCTGGGAGAACTTGATGCTACCAGAGGAATGACAGAATGAGGTAGGGAGATAAACCTTGGCTAATTCAAACATAGCTCGCAGAGCTGGCTCATCTTCAACAAAGTCATCTTTCACATCTGCATCGAGGGTTAGATATGCCAGCCCTTCCACAGCCCATTTCCTGGTGCGGGCATCAATGCTGGTGTTACACAACCATCTGAAAGAGAGGAAAACATCTGCATGTCTCAGGAGCCAGGACTAATTTCTCTGGGAGAAGAGGGAGGAAAAACAGATACTGAGATGGTTTCAGGCCTGAACATGTACTCAGGGTTCTGCTGCAGCTCCTAAAGACTGTGGATGCTTCCCTTGAGACATGACCTTCCTCCCATGGCCCAACTTGAAGGATCTAAATGCTGCAGGGAAAGACAGGCCAGAACAGCTACTCAGCACTGCTTTGCCTCCACCGTCACATGAAACACGTCATGCCCTGCTATCCAGTGCCAGCAGCAATGATCACCCATTCACTTCTCAACTTCATCCCACCTCCTTGCTTAGTCCACCTGGTAAATTCACCTTCAGAAGGTGCGTATTCTAGATAGCGCTCGATTAGGCTGTACCATTCTGGCAAAGAGGGAGGCACCATGTCTGGTGTCTTACATGGGAAGGGAGTGAAGGAGAACGCTCGTCTGGATGTTGAGGCAGGAAAGACATATGGTTGCTTGAGGCACAGAAGAGCTCCAGGTCGCAGTGCAATGGCCCTGGGGCACTGTCAGCTGTCAGGCAGCAACAGTAAATGAAGGCAATGTGTGGGCAGGATCTCTGGGTCAAGGAGCATATTGTATCTTGCAAAGTATGGAACAACAGAAGAAGAAAAAAAAAAAAAAAAGTAAAATGACTCACTTTCGGCACTGCTTGGCTAACTTCTCCGTGGACCCCTCAGCAAACTGCCGCAGTCCATAATCTGTACCTCCTGCTGAGCCCAGCTTGCAGAGACCCTGAGGAGGATGAAGAGGATACACCAGTGAGAAAGGTTCATTAATCCTCTCGTATTGCTGCCCCAAACCAGCCTAATCCATATCCAAAGTTTGAAGTCAGTTCTAACAAAGAGGAAGCATTCTAATACCCAGTAGATCATTCAGCTTGTAGCACAGCAAAGTGAGGTTTTGTGCTCCTATTGGGTGTCTTTAATGGAAGATTAACCAGTTTTGCCTTCAAAGTTACCAGTAATCCATGTGCTCTCCTGGTCTGCCATCTCCCCTTTCCTTGTAGGGGGAAGCACCGTAAACCATTCCCTGGCTGAGGTGAGTGAACTCAACATGTTCCCAGGACCTCCCCCCTCTCCCAAGTCTGGGGTTAAGCTGGTGAGTGTGGCCAGCGATAGAGGCAGGGGCTGCCATCCTTACCACCAGGGCACGGATTTTGATCTTCTCATTCTTGGTCTTCTTGTAGATGTCCTTCAGGAGTGTCACCCCATTGGAGATGATGAAGGTGGCCCGGCTCAGCTTGGTGGAGGCATGGATGAGGGCTTCCACAGCCACCAGCTGGTCAATCTCCCTCTCAGACCCACACAGGGCAACCATCATCTCCATGACTCCCTTCATGCCAAGCAGCTTGTTGCCTAAATCAAAGGGCCCTTGCAGAACTCCAGACACCATCTGGATGGCATGGAGTGTCTTATCCATGTCCTGTGGGTCAATTTTGCTCCTGCATGGGATAGAGGGAGTCAGCATATGGAACAGTAGCTGCTTACAGTTCTCATTCCCTTGGGCAGGGAACATCTTCCCTCGGATCAGGAACTGAGCTCCACTGCTGAAATATATAGGTATTTGGGGCACAGCTGAGCCCAAATTCACGCAAAGGCTGTGATCCAGCAGGTAGGAGTACAATGCAAGGATCTGAGGATCCCAGCTGAAGGATCCAGCAGGATCTCAAGCAAATCATTATCTCCCAAGGCCTCAATTTGGCATCCGAGTGGATTGCAAGTGCCTTATCTCATCCTTAAGACCTCCTGCTCCTGTGCCTCTGGGCCAGCTCAGCCCCAGCAAGCCAGCCCCGACTCACTTGATGTACTCCTCGCAGATCACCCGGTAGTTGTCACGCTCCGGGTCGCAGCGCAGGTCATCGTAGAGTTTATTTAGGAGGACGGAGGCAGTCAGCTGGGTGTTCTTTGTCAGTGGCAGGCAGTCAGGCATCTCAGGAATCTGGCCCACCACTTTCAGTATCTTTTTTAAGCCTGGAAACCATGGAGAGATACGTCTGTTAGAGGGGAGAGGGTCAGTACAAAACTCAGGATACTATTTGTTGGTTTCTTGCAGGGAAATAGGCAGCTTGGATGATTTTCAATTACTTTGCAGCCTAATCACATAAGCCTTAAACAAAGAAGGCACTCGGATATTTACTGGGGAGGAGCTTCTGCTGGTGAGATTACAGGTCTGCAGCATCAGGTTTTTATCCAGCTCTCAGAGCGAGACAAGCAAAACTGTGCATTTGTTCCCTGGCTGGATCAGTTATTTTTGTCAGGAGGCATTAAAGCTACTGACCTCTGAGGCTGGAGGCTTTGACTGAGGAAAAGTCAGTGACTTTCAAGTGATGTCTTAACCCTCCTTTTGCTAAAGTGTTATTTAATAACTTCCAAAATGGTAACACACATACGCATTGGAATTAGTACAAAAACACCCCCCACACAAATCCCTCACCCCCTTCCAGTTTTACAAATGACTAGTTTAAGGATCCAGCAAGCTCAGCAGGTGCTTATCTCATCCTAAGCTAGACAATTTATCCAAGTCAAATCCTCCTAACATTTGCAAATACTTTGGAATAAACTAACCAGAGAAGTTAAGTCAGTCCTTTAGAAACCGAAAAATTCTTCTCATACACAGGGTTTTTTTTCCCCTCTTAATTTTAATACTGTTTCCTGCTAATAAGTTTAACTTTGCTCCAGGCTTGCATGCACCAAAAAAAGCCAGAGAGGATTTATTTTATAGAGAGGATCAGTCCTACAGGTATTCAGGCAGAATAGACAGCTCCACATCTCAAACCAAAACAGGGTGGAGGGGAAGGACTCACCATTGTCGATGACAAAGATGGTCCTGCTATTGTCATGGTCTTTCAGGTCCTTCCTCGGTATATTCTTGTTGAGGAGGTTGAGAGCTTGGTCTCGCCCTTGCCCAGATACTTTCTTACTGACCAGCATATCCAGCAAATGCATTGTGATCATCCTCAAATCTTTTTTAGTATCTACACAGAAGCAAAACAGTACCAGCCAGTTACAAGAAATTATCTTTGAAAGCAAGTGAACCCAGTGAAAACCATTCAAAGCCATTCCATGGCTGGAATATAGGTATTTAAGTTAACACCATGAGACAAGAGCTGTGTGCAGGTTGTGATCCTGGACAGCTGAAGGGTAAAGTCCCCACTTCACCAAGGAATAAGGGGGACATCCCAGGAGCAGAGCCCCCCCTGCTCACCCCGATTCTCCTCCAGCAAGGCTGAAGGACCACCAGGTCATGCACCGTTACCTAGCACTACAGCCTCCTCCTTCCCGTGATGCTCCTCTTTCCCCTGGCCCAACAAGCAGTCAGTGATGGTCTGCAGGAGGTTGCAGACAGCCAGGGAGATTTCTTCATTGTCTACCGACATCCACATACAAATGTTGTCAATGCCCAGGTAATGGAGAATGGCTGTGGCCTGGCCCCAGAAAGGAGAGAGCAGGGCAGCTGTTAGCGAAGGGTACGAGCCTTTCCTTCCTGCATGCTTTAGAAAGGTCAGGCTCAGCTTGTACAAAGCAAGTACTTACCTGGGTGTATCCCAACTCAATCACAGAATCACAGGACCGTATAGGTTGGAAAAGACCTTTAAGATCATCGAGTCCAACCGTAAACCTAACACTACCAAGCCCACCACTACACCATGTCCCTAAGCACCTCATCCAAACATCTTTTAAATACCTCCAGGGATGGCGACTCCACCACTTCCCTGGGCAGCCTGTCCCAATGCTTGATAACCCTTCCAGTGAAGTAAAATTTCCCAATATCCAGTCTAAACCTCCCCTGGCACAACTTGAGGCCATTTCCTCTCGTCCTATCACTTGTGACCTGGGAGAAGAGACCGACCCCACCTCTCTACAGCCTCCTTTCAGGCAGTTGTAGAGAGCAATGAGGTCTCCCCTCAGCCTCCTTCTCTCCAGGCTGAACAACCCCAGGTCCCTCAGCCGCTCCCCATCAGCCTTGTGCTCCAGACCCTGAGGGCAGAGTACAGGGCAGAGTTTTGCTTTTCATCCTTATTTTATTTGTCATAAGACAACTCCTAAAATCTAGAGTTGCCAGTAATGCAACAGACTATTTCCAGTGAGGATGTTGAGATGAGCATGGCCGGATTTGGAAGAGGCCCTCACACAAGGTTGTTGACAAAGAGCCTGTTTGGTGCACAAACCCCATCCTGGCTGTGAGCAAACCCCGTGTCACCACACAGCCTGTCCCGTGCACGGTGGGACATCAGCAGGTCACGGGAGGCATGTTCAGAAACACACTGACCTAGCGGGCTTTGCAGAACAGCCTTTTTGCATATGACAACAGTTAATGTTTCAGAAAAAGAAAATAGGTCTCCACTCCACTGGATTATTATCTAGTAGATTTTATTTTTGTTGTGTCGTAGTTCCCCCCCCAACTCCTTTGTGCCGTTACACTGACACGCATATTCATTTTGCACATGTCCATCTCCTGCTTCCAACCACATAACACAGACAGGGCTTCTTATGAGCTGTTTTACACTATACAAAAGCTGTCTTGGTGTAGAGTAAGATATTAGCTGGCTCAGAGACCCCTGGGACTTGCCTTGGAATCTTCACGTTCTTGTAGGTCCTCCCTGCTTTTCCTTCATCTAAGCCTTGGACAAAAGCTTGCCCGAGTTAGTTATTTGTTGCTTTTCTGAGACCTGTGATGAAGGACGTGGATTTGACCCAGCCCTGCTCACCACAACTTATGTGGTAACAACTCATCGTAAGTTTAACTTCACCGGCACACATGAAGGCACCGTAGGGAACAGAATCACAGAATCGCACAGGTTGGAAAAGACCTTTAAAATCATCGAGTCCAACCGTAAACCTAACACAACCAAGCCCACCACTACACCATGTCCCTAAGCACCTCATCCAAACGTCTTTTAAATATATCCAGGGATGGCGACTCAACCACTTCCCTGGGCAGCCTGTCCCAATGCTTGATAACCCTCTCGGTGAAGAAAAATTTCCCAATATCCAGTCTAAACCTCCCCTGGCGCAACTTGAGGCCATTTCCTCTTGTCCTATCACTTGAGCACGTACAGCTTTGACCCCGGAGGTGGTGAGCACAGTAACAGAGGTAGTTTCAATAGTCTGTGTTAACCCCACTTGCTTATTTGTATTTTTTCTCCCCAGAATGAAAAAATTTATTTGTAGGATTTAACGTTTTCCCACTGCTCACAAACATTGCGAACTGTGGCAGTTTTCCACTCCCCCAGGTGCAAGGCAATAGCAGTGAAGGTCTCGAGCACCCCATTACTTACCCGAGCCTTATGTCCCGTGCACATACCCGAAAGCGTCCTCACAGCTGCCAGGATCAGCTCAGCATTTTTGGTTTCTATCAGCTGCAGCAGCAAGCTGACCCCATTGTTCTGGAAAATCCTCTCGGCACCCGCTTCTTCCCGCCCCAGGACTATGAGGTTGTTTGCAGCCTGGGTGGGAGACAGAGGAAGCAGGGGTCAGCGGCACGGCCCTGCCGGCAGCCTCCAAAACACCTCCGTGCAGCTCTGGGATGTCCTGGTGGGAGCTGTGGGGTGGCATCTCCTGATGGATGCAGTGGACCAGGTCTGACCCCACCAGGCAGTCTCTCCAGGGACATCTGGGGATCGGCTTTGCTCTGCCTGAGAAAAGCGGGTCACTGCTTGGAGGGAAGCATGGGGAAGGTGGCAGAGATGGGCCTGAGCAGAAGTCCAGTCTGATCCCACCTTTGGAATTTCAGGAGGTTGGCCCACCTTCCCACAGCACAAGGGTGATGCCTCTTTGGGGCATTTCCCCTCTTGGTTGTCTCTGAGTGCAGTTCATCTCCCAGCTCCTTACCTCGTCCTCCATCCGGGGGAGGTGAGGAAGGGAACCCAGCCTTCTGCTCCCCAGTGCAGCCTCTGACATTAAACAGCAGCAATTTGTCCTGTCAAGTCCAGGACAGTTCTCACCTTTTCTCGCTTTTCTTTCTCGCTGTTCTCATCCAGCAGGATTTCAAACATCTTCTGCACCCTCAAGTCTGTGGAGAACTGAGTGCGCAGCTGTGCCAACAGAGCATCAGAGGGAGAAAAATCGAGGAGCAATTCTCCTTTATCACTTCAAGGACATCACAGACCCTCAAACCGCCGACAATCTAAGCTGAATAACAAAACAGGCATCGCTTCTCGGTGACCAGCATTGACTACCCATCTCAGACTCCTGGGCAAGGGCAGAGCCAACCCTAAGCCATCATCTCTGAGACCTCGTGGTATGGAAAGATGCAGGGACTTCCTCACAGCACCCCCATAAAGGTAACTAAGTCAATGTTGCAACTGCCAGACCCAGTTGCCCCACTGGGCGACAGCTAGTCCAACGCTGGTCCAGTTCCTTGCCAGGACCTTACCAAGACATTCAGGACCAGGCCAGCCTCAGGAGCAAGCTGCCATGCTTTTTAATTTAACCATTCAATCTGATCCTCAGATTTACATGCATCAAGTATGAACTCCCAGTTAACGGAGCCTATTTATCCCCCTACATTGCTATAAGTTTCCAGTATGACCAACAATCCATCAGTGTAACCCAGAGCACAGACTTCCCACAGCTGGTTTGTGAACCTGGGACTGTTCCCCCAGCATTTACCTTCTCTTGGATGTCGGCCCCCAGTCGCCTCAGGGTCTCCTGGAAGTTTTTGTTGCGGGGTTCGATGGTGGCACATTTCTGAGCATCTTTGAACGCTTGGTCCAATTTCCCCAATTTTTCCAGAGCTTGGCTGCGCCGGTACAAGGCTTTGATATCCGAAGCATTGATGTCAATAGCTGGGAAAGCGATCCAAAACCAGGCATCAGAGTTTGTTTCCTGGAAATCCTCTGTGTAAACTGTGATTTGCTTTACAGTGACTACAGCTCCTTGAGACGTAGCTGTTATTAACATCGTGAGTGAATTGGTACCTGATTAGCACCGATTGCACCGGCACACCAAACCGGTGCAGCTTCTTTTGAACCTCCTCTATTAATTCCCTTGTGGCCTCAGCACTTGGGTGTTAGTGGACATCAAGGAATAAGACCACAGTGCCCCAAAAGCAGCTGTGAGAGCAGGCTGGAGCAAGCACACCCAGCAACGCAGCTCTCCTTTCTCAAAACAGCCCCCTCCTTACCTCTAGATGCATCCGAGGCTGCCTTGGCATATTCCTCCTGTTAAACCAGAAGGGAGGAGTGGTTCGTTAGCAGTGGAATAGCAGGGCACGTCCCCATTGCTGATGCACCTCTCTGTTCCCACTTACTAACAGGACACCCCAGTGAAATCAGCAGCAGCCTACAGAAGGAAAGATGGGGTTTAGGTACCTTTTCATCACTGACGGGGCAGGGGGAGAGGAAAAGGTCTGTGATGCAGGTGAGACAACATAGGCTGCTGCTGACGCAGCGGCAGACTGCGGGCAGTGATGGAAGGGGGGATACTCACAACAGCCTATCTGCATTTTGCTTTGGGTTGGCGTCACTTCTCCTGGATTAGTGAAAATTCAGGAACATGCAAGCAATCTGCTAAAATCCCACAGCAGGTCGTTACAAGCTGACTGCAGGAAGCTGAGACAATTTTGGTACAGATAACAATAACTTTTTGTTTTGCTAAATATCTACGTCTGCTTCTCTTGTGCTGGGACAGGCAAGAAGAGCAATGCCTCTGCACCCCAACCCGTGGCTTACAGAGCTCTCCCGTAAGCACGGAGCAGGCTGGCTGCCAAAAGCTTCAGAGCGATTAAGTGGGACCGTCTCCGCGCTGAACCGGCATGCTCAGCCCCATCAGGATTGAAGCAGGGAGGCAGCTTTGCAGCTCCAGGACAAGCCCAGAACAAATAATTTCAGAGCGGTTTCCAAACGCTCTATTCGATAAATGGACAAACCACACAGTCTACAGCTGGCGAGCGCCCTTGGCCGCCTCCCTGCTCTTCTCCCCTCGAGCACTGCCCAGGCAAGCCAGGAGCTTTTCTCACCTTTTTCAGGAAACACGCTGCCCTGTTCCTGTACAGCACCGCCTGCAGCGCCTTGTCTTTGTTGAGCTTTATGGCTTGAGTGTAGCTTTGAACGGCTTTCTCATAGTCATTGGCCTGAAAATATTTATTGCCCTCCTCTTTCAGCTGGATGGGATCCTCCATCTGGAGAGCTTTAAGGAAAAACACCGATTTGTGTCCTGTTTTCAGCTGCCTGGGTCACTGGGGTCGCCTGCCTACTCCACCAAGCTGAGCTTCACCATGAGACCAATACGTAATTAACACACCCATTAATAAAAGCAGCTTACCAGGCTGAAGAGTTTGGAAAATGAAGACCTAAATTGCTCCTCAAGGCTGTGGCTTCTCAGAAGCTTTTCCCACAGCTGTAGATCCTTAGGAGTCAATTAATAAAAGAAAGAAAAACAACAAAAAAAAGAAGAATTAAATAAGTTCGCCAGCACCACGGAGGGTCCGTGTGGCTCAGGAAAGAGCTTGCCTCCTGCTCCAAGTTTGGGCAGGACCTGGCAGCTCCTGCTGTCTGTCAGCGTCACCTGTCACCGCAGGCTGTCCCCCTCCCGTGCTATATAGCGCCTGGGGAAGGCTGCGAGCCAGGGCCCCCGGCAGCCAGCCCAGCTCGGGGGGGCCCCTGCGTGCAAGCGGGCAGCACCTCTCTGCAGCGAGAGGGGATCCCCTCCCACCCGCCGGGGCAAATCCCTGCTTCCCTCTACCTGCAGAGCTGCACAGGGTGTGGGGAGCAGGAACAGGGGGGTTTCATGCCAAAAAAACCCCCGCAGCTGGAATGGCTGACCCCCATCGCAATGCTCAGACCCTTTTCCCTTTCTATTTAAGGAAGCGCGAGACAGCTGAGCCTCAGGGACAAGCGGCCCCATGCCAGCAGCTGCAGCAGCACCCAGCACCTTCCAGAACGCCCTGGGATGGAAAGCTGACTCGCACCCGCCGCTGCCTCCTCCTCCCAGGGCCTTTGGGAGCCCACCCCGCTGGAAAGCCCACCCGTGTCCGGCACTGCCACCTCCCCTCGTTTCGCAGCCCACCGGCACACACTAACACAGATGTCTGTACTGGAGCATGCTGGCCCACTGCTGTGATGAGAGTTTCAGGTCTTGATTCAAGTGACACCGGTAGACAGAGCAGCACCAAGCTCCAAAAGAGCTGAGCCTTTCAAACCCCCCTGTTTTCCAAGGGTCACGGTCAATCAGGAATTCCGCTTTGCAACTTTCCTCCCCCAAAAGGCAGGCCTTGCCTTCCTGAGCGTACCTACGGGCATCCCAGCTATAAAGCAAATGGGGGCACTGGCAGTAGGGATGGGGAAATGACCGAGGAGAACACGGGCTGACCGGTATCGGCTCAGTTGCCCCAATCAGGCTTATACCACAGAGCTGAGCTATAGCAGACGACACTCTTCCACGCTGAGACACCACCAAGAAAAAAAAATTAATTCTCTGTAATACTGATGATCTGTGTTGTGGCTTGTGGATCTTATGCAGCAAGAATTGGCATAAGACTGCCCTGTTCAGGTCTCCTATGTTATTCACCCTGCACCACAGCACTGTTCAGTCCCTGGTATCTGGGCAGGAGGTGACTGCAAAGTTTGTAGGTCCCTTTGCAGCACATCACCTGCACAGCAGTTGCAGGCAGCTCAAACACCTTCACCTCTTTGGGGGTAGGTCCAAGGCACAAGGACCACATCTGTGGAGGGTGTAAGAGGCCATCTCTGCCTTAGGTAGACTCAGTACAGTGGCTTTTTTAGGACTCACATGGACTAAAATGCCAGAAACCCCTTCCCACATTGCTTTAGGTATAGGGGAAGGAGGGTCAGCTTGCTTCTTTTCAGTACTCATGGTGTATATAGTTATCTCAAGTTATCCAGAATAAAGGCTTCGCTTTCACAAGCGGCAGCACTGCAGATACTTCAAGTAAAGTAAGTTACAAAATAAAATTGTGTTTGATGCTGCTAATGTTTGAGGCAGAGCTACAAGTAACCTGAGCTCCCCTTGGTCTGCATTTTTGGTCAGGGGATCGGTGATTATACTGCACTGGCAGGGAAGAGCAGCAGCTGCCCAGGACACGGGTGCTGGCCCCAGGAGTTACCTTATCCCTGTGCCTTCCCACAGCTGGAGCAGATGTGTCAATGCACTCTGTGACAGCCCCTGAGGGGCTGGCAGGGCAGGCAGTCTCAGCAGCAAGTGCAAGGGGTCCTCTTCAGGCCTCGGCTGAGAAAGGAGGGCAAAAAAGCTTTTCCTGGGGAAATTCAAGTCCCAGGCGGCCAGGGAGGGGGACAGCCTCTGGGCTTCCCCTGCAGCAAGCCCCTTTCAGGGACAGAGCTGTCCCCATCTGCAGGGCAGCAAAGACCCCCCCCCCCCATGCACCTTCATTTTCCACCCTGCAACCCCAACTGCAAGCATTGACTGATGAGTCTAACCAAGCCCAATCCCGGGGTCCCACCTTACCTCATGGCTCCAAGCCACCTTCTAATCCAGGACCTTGCAGAGAGCTGGCAAGGTCCACAGTGAAATTACACTCCAGAAAATCCCAGGATGAGCTCCAGTAGCTCTAGAGCAACAGCGTGGTTGCAGACATAGCTGTGCTGAGCACCCAGGGCTTGAGCTTTTCTCCAACACAGCATTAGAGACCTTCACCTTGGGGTAAAGCTGCATGCAATGTTTTGGAACTGCCCCCCAAAATCCTAATGCAAGTTGAGGGCAGCTAAAGCATGTGCATAGAGCTCAGGTTCATAAAATAACTTCAGAAATTACAATTAATTTTTTTTTTCCTATGCACATCAACTGCTCTCCCAGCAAGCACTCAGACCCCACCAGCTCAACAGGAGACCATGGCTCTGCCCAGCCATGCCAGCAGCAGAAAGCCCAGAGCTGAACGCAAGCTATGCTTTTAAAAATGAAACAAGCCCTGCTCAGACGTGCACAGAGCTCTGTAAGAAAAGACTGGAGCAGCCTCACCTCTATCTCCTACCTCTTCAGTCTGTCTCAATTTTTAAACTTAATTTCCCCCAGCCTTCTCCAGGAGCAACATCTACCCCCAAAACCAACCAGGCCAGGCTCTGGTTCTGTTATTTATAGAGCCCGGGAGCTGTGGCATTGCTGGCACCTGTGCTAATGGTCATTTAACGACAGCCGGGGGTGGGGGGAGTCCCTAAAGATAAGGGGGGAGTCTCTATAGGTAAGGGGGAACGCCCATTTCTGTTTCCTTTGCCGCAGCTCCCGAGCAGGCTCTGGTCCTCCCAGTGTCCCCGCTGGCATTGGGCTGTGTTGTGGGCTGGAAACCCCCGTTTGTCTGCGTGCGATTCCAGAAGCACCCTTGGGTGTCAGCAGCTGCAGAGGTTTTTCCTTGCCGGGGCCAGCGAGGAGGGGAGGGGCCCCGGAGCGGTGTCTGCAGGCAGGGGCCGGCAGCGCTGCCCCCCAGCAGGGCCGGGAGGCCCGCTTGCTCCCAGGGCCCTTGCCGGGCCCGGACGAGGACCGGGGAAGGAACACCCTCGCTGGGGAGCGCGGGGCCGGCGGCTGCCCGGCGGTTTGGGTGCGGGGCTGGAGCCCGGCCGCGGCAGCCGCTGGACGGGAGCGCGGGTGCGCGCCCTGCCCGGCCCTTCCGCTGCCTGCAGGAAGCAGGAAGGGCGGCGGCAGGGCCCGGGGCCCCGGGGCAGCCCGGCTCGGGGTGCCTGGGCGAGCGGGAGGTGCGGTTGGGGTGCAAAGGGAAGGCAGGGCGGTGAGGATGGGGAGGGGAACTCGGCGTGGGGCTCTCTGTGTTCCTGCCCGCCCCGGGGGCTCTGCTGAAGGTAGCCGGCATGGGGACGCGCCCGCCGCGCCGCCCCGGGCGCGGGAGCTGAGCCGTGGCGATGGCCCTGGGCCAGCCCGCTTGCAGGATTTGGGGCTCTTTGGCCCTAAAGGGGGACTAACACTGACCGCAACCACCCGTCCCAGACGCGGCCTGGGTAGCGTCTCCGCAGCTCCGGGGACGGGCTGTGGCTTTTGCTGCACGCGTGGGGGAGGATCCGGGTCAGGACGGTGCCAGATCCCCTCTCCCCGCTCCTCCGCAGGTCTCCTCTCTTCTCCCGGCCCCGCGGTGCTCCGGGCCGGGGCTGGCCAGGGCCATGGTGGTCCTGCGGGCTGGGCTCTGCCCTGGTCTCACCGAAGAGATGATCCAGCTTCTCAGGGCGAACGGCATCAGGACGGGTAACGGGGCGGCAGCGGGGTCTCGGGTTGGGGTACGGCGTTCCCCGCGCATTTGGGGTGGCACGGCACTCTCCTCCTCTGCAGGGACCCAGCTGCCAGGCTGGGTGGTCTGGGCTGTGGGGCAGCCCCTGGAAAACATCTCCTGCCTCTGTGGCTTTGGCTTGCAGCCCAGAAGCTGCAGCGGGGAGTTTTCTTAGAGAAAACTCCTTCATGGAGAAAAAACTTCATGGAGAAAAGGAGGGCGGGCGCAGGTTGTCTGCCATGAGCACGCTGGGCATTGACTGCAGGAGCCTGGGGCCCTGCAGCTCCAGTCCCTGCTCCCGCGGCGTCGTGCTCACTGGAAGGGCAGTGTTGGTGCAACGTCCCTCTTGTGTCCTCCTTGCTGGATGGCTTCTGGGTCGCCCGGGTGTATATGATGAGTCAGGACTTCTCCGTAGGAGCAGGACAGTGTTAGGACATGGTAGGGGTCTCTGCAGAAGCTCTTTGAGGAACAATCGATTATGGCTTTTAGAAGATGTTTTGGGAGGGTCTGTGCATTTTGCCTCTGAAAAATGCCCACGCTTTTGGCACACTGCAGCCTGGGCACCTCCTGCTCTTAGAGGGGAAGGAAAAGACCTCAGGTTGACTCTTTACTTGCTCTGAGAAACTGGATTAGAGCTGAGAAAAACAGCATTTTATTCTTGTTAAATGGAGTCCGTGAGATCCTGTGCATGCTAGAGCCATGGATGTTGTAATCCTTGTTTTCCTTATAAGAACTGCTTTTTACCATTGGGGTTTTTTTTAATGAATAACATACACAACTATCTGAAAAAATGAATAATGGAGTGGTTTCTGGGAGCAGAGATGGGGCCACTAGTTCTTCTAACTTCTGTGGCTTTAGCCCTTCCTGGCATGCCCAGGGCTGGCACTTGGGTCAGTCACTAGCCCCTTGAGACTGTGGTACACTGGCAGAAGGGGACTCTCTTGGCTGGCCCCAGCTGTCTGATGGCACTGGGCAGCTCTTGAGCAAAAAAGGGAGAATTTTTACCAGCTTCTCTCTCTGATCTGTTTTGCAAGAAACAATTTGTTTTGCAACGGGCAGTGGGGCCATCTCGGAGGAAAAACTCCAGTACTCCATTTTGTGGGGCACCCTGCTCATCCACTTCAAGTGTTAGCAGAGGGGACAGGCATTTTGCCTGTTGGTGCATGCAGGCAGGTTTTGTCTAAGCTGTTCATCTCTTTGGTGTTTGTGGTCTGTCCAGATTTGGCTTCCAACTTCTTGTCCCTCATGTTATTTGCAGTGGTAGACTTTGTGTCGTCAGACCTGGAGGATGTTGCCCAGAAGTGTTCCCTGTCGTACAAGGTAAAGGGTGACTCCAGAATCCTGGTACGTTAACGGGGGAGCTCAGAGCTGTTCTGCTCACAGCTTGGATGGGCTTGTCTGGGGGGGATCTTCTGCAGCGGACATTGGTGGCCCTGGACTTCAGAGGGCCACCCATTTCCAGATGTGTCTCTGCCCACCAGGCGCTCGTTGCAGTGAGACGTGTGCTCCTGGCCCAGTTCTCTGCCTTTCCTGCCAATGGAGCAGACCTCTACGAGGAGCTCAAGAGCTCCACGGCCATCCTGCCCACTGGGAGCCCAAGGTGGGTACATTGCCCCGCAAGCCAGCAGGTCTGCCGCAGCTGACCTTGCTGCAAAAGGCCATGGTTGCCCAACGCAGGCTTTGGGTTTCAGTGTGGTGATGCCCTGAGGCAGGCTCAGTGGTGTCCAGACCATCCCCAGCAGCTGTTCTAAAAACTTCCAGCTACAGCCTGGCTCTGCCTTTTGTGAGCAGGACATGATTATTCTTCGTGTCCTGTAGCTGCAAAGCCAGCTGGTCTGTGTCCCTTGAGGGAATGACATTGCCGTTGTCCTTGCGAGAGCCCGCATACCTTTTGGGAAGCGGTTGCGTGTCTCACTTCTAGACTAGACAACATGCTGCCTTCAGCCTTTCCCTTGAGGGCTCCAGAGAGGCGGGTTTTATGGATCTGGGAGAACTGTTGAGTGATGATGGTCCAAACTGTCTAGATCAGGCATGGAAATGAGTTACTCTATTGCATGTCCTTATTTTCCCCCATCTCCTCGCTGGGTTGCTACAGTGACTATGGAGAGAAACCCTGGGTATTCAAACCTTGCTCCTGGGACCACAGCTCTTCTCCAGCTCAGGACTATCCTCTTGTAGCCACCACACTGCAGATCTGCTGTTGCCCACAATGTGGAGAGAGCTAAGGATGGGAGGGAAGGAGCAGAGCCTGAGGCACTTGTCTGCATCTGGGAAGGGGACTCTAGGGACAAATATCTGGGGACTGCTGCTTCCCGATGCCCCTGCCATTCTGGCTGAAGATGTGTTGATAATCCCACCTTGTGTTCAACCCGTAGCCTGGACCAGCTGCTGGACTCCGGGCTGTACACGGGGGAAGTGACGGAGCTCATGGGAGCACCGGGGAGTGGGAAGACGCAGGTGAGTGGGACAGAGGAGGGGAGAGGACAGGTAGGGTGAAGATGCCTTCAGGTGTGTGAAGCAGAGGGACCTGGGGGGCTGGCTGACACTCGCTCCCTGCCTCTCCAGGTGTGCCTGAGCATTGCGGCCAGCGTGTCTCTTGGCCTCAAGCAGCACGTCGTGTTTCTTGACTCCACGGGGGGTTTCACCGCCTCCCGTCTCTACCAGATGCTTCGATCCCGGGCAGAGGATGAGGAAGAGCTGGCAAGTTCCCCTGGAGCTGGTCCCACTGCTGCTCCTCCACTCATGCTAAAACTGCCTTGGCTCTTGCCTGCAGCCAACCCCCAGAGATGTTTTTTCTGTCCTGCTCTGCCTTTGTCCTCATGGGCTTTTTTGGGTTTAAACTCTTCCTCCCAGGGCTGGGTGGGTGCTGTGCTCAGGGACAGACACTGCACTTTGTTTTCTTTTCTTGGGGAGAAGGGAAGGGCTTGCTGTAGTCGCTCACGTTTTCACTCCCTGAGCTCAATGCGCGTTGCTTCTTCCATCAGTGCAGTGGAGCCAACGGTGTTCATGGGGTGGAGGCAAATGTGGAGGAAATAAGGGTCCCTGGCTCCATGGCATGGTATAAATGCAAAGAGCTGGTAGTAGCTGGGCAGGTGGAATATGGTGGGTCCTGGAGAGGATGAGGCTGTTGTTGATGCCACTTTGTGCTGCAGCTGGAGGCTCTGCAGCGTGTCCAGGTGGTCCGCGTGTTCGATATCTATGAAGTGCTGAGTGCCTTGCAGGAGCTGCGGGATCGCCTCTCCCAGCAGGTAGGACCAAGGGTCTGGGCCCCTCTCCCTTCCCCAAAGCTGCAAGGAAGGCAGGCTTGCGTGCCTGACGAGTGACACCAGATCACCCCGTCCTGGGGACATTTGAGCCTCTGTGCAGCTCAGGACCTCCAAAACTGCTGGATTTGTTATTCCACATTGCACGCAGTGCTGCCTCCTTTCAGGTCATGAGCTCCATGGGACCTCTCAAGATTGTGGTGATCGACTCTGTCTCTGCTGTGATTTACCCACTGCTGGGCGGCAAGCAGTCAGAGGGTGAGCTGCTTAGTTAGGACGTGCGATGAGGTTGCAGACCTCTCTGCTCGTCCTGAAAGAGCATCTTCTTCCTGCATGTGCTGTGCCTGGAGCAGGATGGATGTGGGCGCAACTGCTCCTAGCTTTTCCTTTGCGGCTGGATAAAAGGGGAGTCTGTTTGCAGTGTTATCGGCAGAAAATCAAGCTGGCTGTGGTTGTGCAAGCTCATGCCAGTGGTCTGAAACCTGGCCAGGGGACAGAGGAGGCACTGAACTGTTTGCCCGCAGAGTAAAACCTCTGCTTACAGTGTCACAGATACATCGTGGTTGCTGGCACAGTTTGCAAAGCTCTCCTGAGGCTCTTTCTGCCAGAAAGGACCATAAATCAGGAGTGAGGGGCTTTCTGCTTGCTGAGATGCTAAGGAGGCCCCTCAGACACCTTCCAGAGGGTCTTGCACGCCTGGGTAGCAGCCAGTGCTGTCACAGGAGGTCCCCTCGCAGCCGTGGGCTGGTAGGAAATGAAGCTGTGAGCTGGAGAGAGGGGTCCTGTACCTGCTAAATCAGCCTGGCCAGATTTGTCTGGAGCTCCTCCTGGTGCTTTTGTAGGTTTTTTTGGCCTCAGGGCTTCTCAGGTGGGAAAGGAGGGGGTGGGACAACTTGGGGATTGGTCTGTCCATGCTACATCCATTCGACTGAGGTGCCCCGGAGTGTGGGTGCAATGGGTACGTTGGGGTGCTGGTAATGGAAATGGGTTGAAGGTGCCCATGAACACCAGGAGTGGCACTAAATCTAGTGCTCGTGTAACTCCAGATGTCACCTGCCTCCGAGATGCACTGTGGGGATTGCTCCTTCTGTTTTGGTTGATCCCCAAACACCCAAATGCTTTGTCCTCCTCCAGGTTTGGCCATCATGATGCAGCTGGCCAGGGAGCTGAAGACACTGGCCAGGGAGTTCAGCCTTGCCGTTGTGGTGAGTGTTGCTGCACGTTGTCCTTCACGTGCTGGCGTGTGTCATGGTGAGGAGCCCTGGAGATGTTTTGGAGCCCCTGGGAGGGGGGACCCCACTCCCAGCAGAGCAGGAGCAAGAGGCCTGTATCCCACAGCGCTCCGCTCCCCGACATAGCTCTGCTTCTCTGCAGCCTGTGGATGTCTTGTTCCAGCAAGCGTGGAGCAAGAACAAGGCTGAATCGCTGCCTGCTTTTATTGCTGTCCTCAGCCAACACGGCGTTCACTTGATTGAGCAAGGTAGAGTTGAGTACAGACAGATTGAAAGGTTGCTTATATTTATTTTTGATATAACACCATTCATATAAGGGGCTGGCCAGCTTACTAAGTAACCTCTTGCTTAGTTGCCTTGGAGGAACTGCAGGGCATTGCATCATCCAGGAGGAGCTGGGGACTGGAAGGGGCTCTGCTCTAGTCTTCCCCAGCTCTTGGCCAAGCAATTGCGTTTGCTTCGATGCGCCCAGACAGGGTTGCTGTGACCGCAGTTAAAGTGTTTTGAATTGGGAAGGCCATGACGGAACATGGTGGTCTGCTGAACCTGGCACTGGAAGGTGTTGAGACAGTCCTGCCCTTTGCTTTGCTTAGCAATAAAGTGACAAGGACGGGGTGCCTGGAAGGATGCTTGGAGGCTCCAAGTTAAACTTTGTAGGTGGCTTCAGCACCAGGAGTCGCTGCAGCTTGCAGATATGAGTGAGCTCCTACCTGAGTGCATATCTGGGACAGTTGCATGGGCTACGTTTAGAGGGGATGGCATGGGTGTGCCAAGAAGGAGGGCTTAGGATGGAGAAGAAAAACTTCACAGAAGTAGCAGATTGGCCGTTAGCTCCTGGTGATCTCCAGTGTTTCATTACACCGACTGGCACTGCTTTTCCTGGGCACTGATAAGCCTGTTTGTGCTGCAGGTGACTAACCAGGTGACAAGGGACAGCAGCACTGGCCCACTGAAGCCAGCTCTCGGCCGCTCCTGGAGTTTTGTGCCCAGCACCCGGGTGCTGCTGGAGAGCAAAGAAGCCACCTGGGAGAAAGCCACCACGCAGCGCGTCGCTTCCTTGGCGAAATCGCCCCGGCAGGTGAGGCTCCCTGGACCAGCCCCTCTGGTCATGGAGAAGCTATGTGACGTGGACCTGGCTTTGGGGTAGAGGGAGGCTCCTTTTGGGGATGGGGCAGGATCCCATCCCTGGGTGACCCAGGTCACCTGCAGAGGTGACTTTGGCTTGAATCCTGCCTGCGTATGGGGCAGCACTGCCTGAACCTCCTGGCTCTGAGCCCGCTCTGCAGCCTGATCCACATGGGTTTGGATGTGGTGGCATGCTGGGCAGCAAAACGCATCCTGGATGTGCTAAATAATAGCGTGTCTGGGGATATCTCGGAGCAAGATGTTCTTTCTTCACGAAATTGCATTCTCTATGCAATCTCTGTGTTCAGCAGACCCAGTTAAAATGAGGGCACCAGCAGAAAGAAATCCTCAAGGGGATGTAATTGGGGATTTTTGGCTCTGGGGCAGGTGGAGTGATGTACAGGTTTGCCCTTAGAGTCCCAGCAGGCTGAGGTTAAGCTCCTCTCTGTTTCTCCCTGCAGCCCACGGGGATACAGGTGGAGCTGGATACTGGAAATGGTGATGTGCAGGAGCCAAGCCCAGTGACACCCACACAGGGGCTCTGATGCGGGTGGAAAAGCAAATGTCAAGGTCCAAGAGAGCTGCAAAAAAAGCAGGCAAGCACACTGAAGGTTTTACAGACTGCCTCTGAGTGCTGCAGCCCTGGGAAGGACTAACATGAAGAAGTTCTTGTTCTCCTGTGCTGGGGAGAAAATGAGCATGGGGTTCCCCGGAGATCTCCTTGCTTCAGCAGATGCTGCCTGCAGTGGCTGGGCTGTGTGGGCAGCATGATAACCAGGTTCTCTCCTCTGCTGCAGGCTTGTCTTCAACCAGCAGAGCCAGCCCTGTCTTAAGGTGTTGGCTTGGGACCAGCTGGTGCATCCCTGCACGAACCCATGCCTCCTCGTGGTGGTTTTGTTTCCCCCATAACTCGCTGCCCTCTGGTCCCGGAGCTCTGATCGTCCTTGGGCAGCCCACAGTGGTCTTGGTTCAGAAATTAAGAAAAGATATTACATACTGCTGTGGTTGTTGAGAGCTGGAATTCAATTAATGGCGACTGCTGTTAACTTAATTAAAACTTTGAGGATTAGTCCCTAGCAGGACTGGGGTGGGACAGGCTGTTGATAAGCAGGGACGTGATCGGGTGCTTGATCTGGCCTTCTCCCCAGAGTAACACCAAGCCCTGTAGGGAGCTGCTGGTGTTTTTGGGGCACTGCTGTGCTGCATGAAGAATTGCTGTTAATTGATGAAGGTTATGATCTGGATCAGCTGGGGTGGATGAGCCCTGACTGACACCAGCTGGCCCTGCCTGATGCTCAAGGACCTACTCAATTGCACGTGGTGAACTTTAAAATAATCTCTCCTTGTTCCAGTGCTTTCCAGCTGCTCTCGTCTGCTCTGGGCAACCTCCTGGGGGCTTGTGCAGTGCTGGGGAGGGGATGGGAGGCTGGGACGGTGCTCTCCTCTTGATCCCAGATGTCTTAGATACCCTCATCCTCTGCTTAATAAGAAGCCTCACTGGCAGGGGAGCTGAGCTATGGCTTGCACTTCCAAGGCTGCTGATGTAGACTGTGGGAGCTGGGACTCATCAGGGCATGCTTGTTAAACTAATAACACAGCAGTACAGCTCCTGGAGCCTTCTAAGGCTGTGCTGGGCAAAGAGGAGTCTGATTTAGCCAGAATTTGGGTGCTGATTTCTCCAGAGTAGGCATAACACCGTACAGCCCTGTATTCCTGAGCAAATAGCTGCTGTAGGAAAGGGACAGCTAAAAGGGGTATGTGAACACGCATTTTGGTTTCCCAAGAGGCGGTGCTGCCAGGTCTCGGCACAGATTTTTGTTTTGCACTTCTGTCAGAGCCGTCCTTCCTGCGAAACCGAGCTCTCGGTGCTCCCAGGGCTGTGATTTACAGGGCAGGTCCCACCTCCTCCATCACAGCCACCGCAGCCCCGTGGACGTGGCTGTGGGAAAGGCTGTGCTCCCAGCAGGTCCTGCCCGAGGAGGGGAACGTGCCAAAGCCATGTGAGCTGTACCACTAAACAGTTTTCAGTAAAAATAAATGTATTTTAAAGTTGTGTGTTTATTTGCATGTCTGGGCTTTCCAGGCTTGGGAGGGGAGGTTTGGCCCCAGGGATTGCAGACTGGCTGGCTAGGGTGAGGATGAGGAGGGTTTTCCTGTCCACTGGAGACCTGTGCTGGTGTGACTGGTCCTTACAAGCAGAAAATTTAGCTTGTTATGTCTCTTGAAGCTGTGGATAAAGAGCTGGTACACAAAAGTTTCAACCAAAACTGTGTGCTACTATTTTATCTCTCTGCCTGAGCTTCTGTAGGGGAAGCAAAGCTCTCGGGAGGGAGCGTAGAGCGGGGGAAGAGCCAAGTAGAAGCCTCTTTGGTTCTATTTGAACCAAGGGGGCTTTCTCGCTGTCTCCTTCCCCTAACTAGTAGGAGGATGAGAAGGGGAACAGCCCACCTTGAACCTGGCATCAGCCTCAGCATGAGACTAGCCATGCGCCCAGCGTGCATCTTTGCTGTGGCCCCCGGGAAATGACAGAAGAAACTCTGTTCTTGCACTTAGTCACCCGGGAACAGTCATGGGATGGTGATTCAACAGGGACGGTGCCAGTCGGTCAGGAAGAGAGTGGGGAAAGGTGACGATGCACAGGCTGTGCTCCTCCAGAGCTACCCATCTGGGGGATTTTCTCTGTTTGGCAATTGGCTAATTGCAGCTGTGGGAGTTTTATGCCCTCTTGAGAAACACCTGGATGGGTCGGGGAGGACTGCGTGATATGGGGCACGGCTGAGCTTCAGGTGGCAGCTCCTCTGCTCCCGGGTTCGCTGCCGAGGTAGGCAGCGTGTGTGCGAGGTGATGGTGATGTCCTGAATTTCTGGCTGCATTGCTGCAGGGAAGGTGTTGCTGTGGGTGCTGGTTATTGCTCGGTGCGGGGACAGCAGAAGGGTTCAGGCTACAGGAATCTATTACCCAATCTGGAAAAACTTGACTTCTTACTCAAGCTGCTTTGCCCTAAATTTGCATAGTAAAATTAGGCTGAAAAGAGTTTCTGACCTAAATATCCTAATTCAGCCTTTCTCCTCCATGCTCAGACAGGCGCTTCTGCAACCCTGTAAGACAGGGCCTGGCTGTGCCACCCCGCACGGGGACGTCCCCTCTCCCTGCTCCTTCCCGTTGCCTAAATCAGCTGGAAAACTGCTGGGAGGGCCCGGAGCGGGGTGATAAAACCCATCCCAGGGCAGACAGGGCAGCCCTCACCCCAAGCGGCGGGGATGACTTTTGGCACTGAAGGCTCATTTGCCCTTGATACGCATAAAATACATATATAAGTGTGTGTTTATATGTATTGTGTGCATGTATGTGTGCATATATGTATATACGGGGGGGTGTGTACCTGTCTGTGTATATATGGCTGTGCGTATACATCTGTATCTGGGTGTACCTGTATGTATATGTATGCTTCCCGCGCAATGCAGCTAAGCCCCCGTGCACGCAGCAGAAGCTCCTCCGAAGCACATGGGACCCCCCCCGTCCCCCCACCTCGCTCCCCGCTGCCTGGACGGGGTCTCGAACCCGCGGCTCTCGGAGCCGTCGCGCCCCCCGAGGGCGGTGCCGCCCTCTCGGCCTCTTGAGGGCGCCAGAGAAGCCGCCGCGCCGCCAGGGGCGGGCCGCCCGGTGCTGTCTAGCTCGCCGCTCTATGGCCGCCGCTCTGGCCGGCCTCTCTGTGGCTGGCCGCCGCCGCCGCGGGCAGTTGCCATAGCGCCGCCGCCGCCGCGCCGAGCGGAGGGCTCGGGGCTGACCCGCGGCCCGGCCCGGCCCCGCCGCCCCCTCCGGGACGGGGCTGCCGAAGGAGGCAGGTGAGGGGGTTGGGGCGCTGCCAGCGTTTGGGGGGGGGCTGCCAGGGCGTTGGGGGGTGGGGCCGTGGCGGGGGCTGCCAGGTTGGGGGGGGAGGGCTGTGCAGCCTTCGGGGGGGTGCCAGGGTTTGGGGGGTGTGGGGCAGCGGGGGTGCTGACAGAGTAGGGAGGGTGCGCGGGGTAAGGGGGGGGCAGGGAAACGTGGGGGCCGTGGGGCAGCGGAGTGGTCACTGAGGGTTATCAAGGGGCTGTGGGGTGGGGGAGCAGCTGTGGATTGGGGGTGTCGTTAAGTGTGGGGGGACGTGGGGCGGGAGGGGGCGGCCAGGGCCTGGGGGGCACGGGGCAGGGAGCGTGGGGCTGCGCAGACCAGGGCTGGCAGGGGGAGAGGGGGAGGCTGGAAGGGGGCTGCGAGCACCTGGATTTTAGTTTTGGGGAGATGAAGTGAAGGGGCTCCCTCACGGGGAGCGCTTGCAGGGTTTCCCTAACAGGGCGGGTGGGACTCGGGTACAGCCTCTTTTCTCTTGTTTAAAAAGTGGTGTTCAGAAACTCTTTCCTTTTCTGAGTTACGCTCCCAAAGGCACTCTGAGGTTCAGTAGGTTATTCTGCTCAAAATGCTCTGAGAACTGAGGAATTCTGGATATGCGCCAGCCTTCAGGACAGCTCTTTGCTTAAATTGTTGTCTCGTTGCATGTTATCGTGTCCAAGCTACTAATTTGTGTGCTATGGTGGCAGTGTACCTGGGGTGGGTGATGCTTCCTTGGTGGCAAGGACCCAAGTTGTTTTCTTAATGAGGAACTCTGCCCCGCTTCTGCTCAAAATCGGGGGTGTGTGGCAAAGTGAAAGCTAAGAAAGTCCTTCCTTTGCCAAAGAAGGCAAAAGGAGTTCAGAAAATAAAAGTACTCAAGCGTTCTTCAGAACAGTTTGTTCCTGTAAACTGGTCAAGGTGTTTCCTGTGGAGAAAGTGTTGACATATCGTCAAATCAGTTTCTTACCAGTACTTCAGCATGTGATTGCAGGTTAATAAATGTAAATTCTCTGCAGTGAGAACGTGCATGCAGTCCATGAGCCTTTACAGATCAGGGACTTGGCAAAACAGCTAAGGATGAATGCGCTCAATGTTATGACTATATGATAAATAAGTTGTTGCACTTGATCGTTTCACGTGTTTTCAAACACTGCAAGGATGGCCAGGCATACTTAGATACTGTAAAGGTAAGTATAATATTAAAGCGTAGATAGGAATGTTTTAGTTTTATGGTTCTTTGATTAAGATATGTTCAGGGTAATGTTTAATTTGCTGAGACATAAAACGGTTTTGTTTGTGTTTTCTTTGAGCTCACTTCCTCCTCTCTGACACGGAACGTATCTTCCGTGGGTAGCACAGGAGGACTTGGACGTTGTTTTGGGGGAACTGTTTCATGGCAGTCTAGGAACTTGTGGCAGTTTTCTGTTCTTTCTAACCCAATTATGGGATCAGTGAAGAACTTAACTGCATTTACAAAATGCTTTTTTAGTTCTCAGTTTCATTAGGATAGTAAATGACAGGTGCATTATACTTAAGTTGGCATTTTTTTGTTTACATTGTAGTGGGTTGTATTTCAAAACTTTGAAGCTCACATTTTAAGATAAATCGTCATTAAGGCAGATAGATGATTACGTGAAACAAACAAACAAAAAGAGTATTTACCCTTTGTGATCATTTCCACTGTTACCTTGTTTTTCCAGAGCCGAAAAGTGGAACACAAAGCTGTGAGCTTCAAATGTTGTTTCTTACGAATTCCAGATCCTTGCGTTTACCTACCACCACCCATCAAATACCGTTATCTCTTTAACAGGTTTTGTGTTCAGGGAGGGGTATCTTGTATTCATTCTTTGTAAACATAATTGCTTTTGGTAGAACAATTGGGTCTAATGAAACAAAACCATTTACTTAGGCTATTGTCGTGTTTTCCAGTATGGGCAATTCTCTCTGCTTGTGTGAATCCTGGTGCAGAGTTACCCGGCTGCAGCACTCTGTGGTTTGCATGTCCCCTCAGCTGGTAGCAATTGAACTTTTAATTAAAAGCTGATTGCCTTGACATTGGTATTCATGGGTTAATGCTTAATTGCTCAAGTGTTTGTTGAATTAGATTAGTTATAAAGCCATCATTAAAATATTGTGTTTAATTGTAGGGTAGAAAAAGTAGGCTGACTTTCAGCGAGGCTTAGTCTTTCTCATTGGCAGGTACATGTGATCGGGCTCTCAGGAGTTAACTTAAAATGGAAGCCGAATGCAATAGTCTGCAATGAGAGTACAAAGCAGTAATATATATGAATTATATTTTGGAATTGGTGGTCACTAGTTGAGTTTAGGACCAAAATCTATCTTCTTTTCTCCAGGCCTTCAGTTTTCTCTTTATTGTGGTTGACTTCAATATGGTTTTGTGTTGGTTTGTTTTGTTTTAAATTGTGTAATTTTCACTTGTTAAGCAACTATGTACCACGGTTTGTTGTTTATAACAACTTAGATTGTACGCTCTTCAATCAGGCTAGAGCATGATTTGAGTTGAATCTCCAGCGCTATATATAGAAGGGTTATTAAAACTTGTGCTTTAGGCTTTGAACCAGCTTTTGCATGGTGGAAGGGTGTAAGCAGATTTTCATGCAGTCATCTGCTGCGGTGTTCTTGCGTCTGTGTGCCTGCCGCTGACTCACCTAGACCTGCATTGGAGGCAGGCTATAGAGCTAGACAGGCTGTGTGCCTGACCCAGTCCTGCAGCTTTGTGTCCTCACGTCTAGCCAGGTAAAATGCTGTCCTCATCTAGTGTATGTTGGTTTCACTGTAATACATGTAGGAAAAAGTGTGTTTAATTAGGTTTAGGCTACCTTCCCATCCCTTATAGGAAGAGTGCATTTTCATATGTATGTAGAATATCTCAGAGCGCCTCTTCTCTAAAGCCTTTCACCAGTCCTGAGTGATACAGAGCCTGATCCAAAGACAAGAAATTAGAAAGTATGTTGAACCAAGTACTTGGTGCTTAATAAAACACTTTGCTGGCAGAAGGATAACGTGAGATGCAGATAGTTGCGTGCACATGTCCCGTTTTTGGACACACCTGCATGTGAACTGCTGCTGACTAGGGAGAGAGGACCTATTGGTACGTGGTAGTAAAAACTGAAGGGGCTCACTACTTCTCTATAGTCTGAGCCCTGACTACAGGCATAGCATGGCTTTAAATTACCTGCATATTGCTAGCAGTCTGGTGTGGGCTAAATACTTGAGTATTGATCTAACTTCTCGGGGAAGCGTTATGGTCAATGCTGTGGTAAGGTCTGTGCTGCTGCGATGACACTGCTATTTACCTGCGCGTCGCAGGTATTGCCTGTGCGTTGCGCTCTTATATAAAAGTTGCGCAGTTTATATATTTTTATTAGAATTTATGTTATTGCCTGCGCGTTGCTCTCTGCGCTTAAACGTATTCATGTGGTGCAAATGTTTCTCCAGCCCTCCCCTGATTGCCCGCTTCCATTGCGAAACCCCAGCCAGTCTCCTGCTCCCCAAAGTAATTCCAGTCATTAGTCTTGATAGTACCTATCTGCCTCTCCCCACATCACGCTTGTTTTCCTCCACTTCCCGGGGATGGTCATTACAAGAAGCCAGAAATTAGTACTTTGAACTCGCACCAACTGGAATTCAGGGAGCACGGAACACTTTGCAGGGACGAATAAGTGTAATCTCTGTTTCACAGGTGGGGAGAATCACATCACTGCTGAATTGATGTCAGAAACAGAAGTTGTCTGCATGCCAAGTCTTCTAACCACCTGATGGTATGTCCCTCTGAAATCGGTTATTCAGTCTTCAAAGAACATTGCAAGGTTGAAAAATTTACAGTTTTCTTTAAGAAACAGAGTATGACTGTCAGATCAAGAATTCAAATTTTGTATTACTTTCTCCCTTCTTTCTCAGCCGGTTTCCTCAGAACTGAGAGATGGCTTATTCTAACCTCTGAAAGCCCTTTTTGGCTTTTAAAATTTATGTTCATATAAGGGACTTTCTTTAAAAAGAATTGTTGCTTTCTGAGGCACTGTTTATTCTTCTCAGTGTCTGCAAAATCGACGAATTCTTCACATTAATTGCTCTTGAGGTTTTCACTTTACTTCAAAATATTAATTAGGTGTCTTTCTCTAATACCCTCTGGCTTCTCTGCCAAATAGTCTTGGAATAGGAATTTCCACATTGTATTTCAATGTAGACTAAAATATTAATTTAACATCAGCTTTTTTTTATGCTGCCACCTTTTTATTTATATTCAAAAGTTTGTGGGATATGCTTATAAGAATATATTTAATCAGCATATGCTTTCAGTCTTTTAGTTTAACCTATAGACTGATGTTAAGTGAGATTTCAAACAGGCAAATTTAAAATACTCTCTTTTGAGAGTAGCTTGTTGCATAGTAACCTCTACAGCAGAAGGATAGTTCCTTTGGGCATTATATATTCTATATATACACATATAATTTCAAATTGCAATGTCACAAGTGGCATCATTAAATCAATACCGCTTACTATGTGCATGAGCTTATACTGGTTTGGCTTGCTCCCCAAATGAGTCAGAAACCATAATAACGCATCCCGTGGAAGTCCAGACTGAAACCGATGGGACGCTGGTTTTTGTTGATGTCAAAATACCTTGCTCGGAAAGCAGCGGCGTCAGTGAATGACTTCCACATTTCATTCACCCAGCTACTTTGAGTCATTAGAATCACTCAGATGAGTAATTTCTCCGATGTTGTGTTTGAGCACATACTCTGCGAGGCTGCATCGTGCATTGATAAGTTTTGTTCCGTGAACATGTTGGTGCTTCTTAGGACTTTGCCTGAGCCACAGTTATTTGGGAACCTGCTGAGCAGTGGTGTTCTTGGGATGGGAGGGTTGGTGAGCAGCAAGTTAATACTCTGCTGTATTTTGGTGTTACAATAATCACGGCTGGACTGGAACTGCAACTGGTACTGCTGCTTTGTTGCAGTGAGGAATCCCTTCTCTATAGGATTGCCTTTGCATTTGTTTCATACGTATCTTAAAATGGGGCTTTTATTCATCTGGTGGAATAGATTTCTTTATGGACACTTGGATTTGATAATTTGGAGGACAAACAGGCCCATGGTTTCCTGAACAGGTTTTAAAAATGGCAAATTAATCATTAAAAGAAGGGAAATGTTTCTCTTGTTTAGATTAACAAAATAACTTACTGAATCCTTGAACCTCTTCCTATATATGCCCTGTATTCTGGGCTAGCAGCAGAGACAGATAAAATGTCAAGCCTGCTAGATTGTTGGAGCTGTTTTTTGGTAGTTAAACAATAATGAATCTGTTATATGCTTGCAGGGAAACACTGCTCTCTGTGTGTGGACTTCGTCCTGGAGAAAGTTTCAATTGTTCCAAAGAAGGGCGATTTCTAAAATGCAGCTTCTGTGGCTAGTCGCACAGCTGTCTAAATTACTGGCTGTCTTGAGGCCATTACACAAGCATTACAAAATAGTTTGGAAACAGTTTATTTTTCAAATTCCAAATAAAGTGTAGATTTCAAAGTCCCTTTTGACCATATAATCAAAAAAGTAGAAATTGAAGCTGGTGTTTATATAGAGACTGATTTATGCTCTTGGAGCTCAGAATGCAGGTTTCTTCCAGTCAGAGGCTGATACTTGCATAATTCATACCTTATGTTTCTCGGATTGAAAGGCTTATCAGTCGTTGATGTGATCATGGATTTCCTTGGCAGTTTAGTCAACTCTAGTCTGTCGTCGTGTGTCTTTTTGTGCAAAGGGCTCTCGGGTAAGAGGAGTAAGATCTTGTCTCATATGCAGAAGAGAAGCAAGAGGGAGTTGATGCAGGCATTTAATAAAAATAAAGCCCAAAACCTCAGTCTCCTTTTTGACGAACTTACTATGCTTTCTATTTCCGTTGTTATTTATACTTCTTGTTACTTGCTTCTCTGACTTGAAGACAGATCGCAGACTGATTTTGCAATGGAAATAACTGAATCAAGAATGGCATTCTGAGTGAAGTAAGAAATTCCTGAAAAGAATTGAAATACGTTGTTTAGCTTGCTGCTGGAGCTTCAGAAGTGAATTGCAATGCCTACAAAATGTGCATAGAGAATGCAGTTGGAATTCAAAGCACTAGTAATTGACTACTTGTATATAGCAAAGTAACGCATTTAAAAACAAAGTACTTGTAGCATTTCTTTTTATCTGCTGGCATCTGCCTTCAGAGACATCTTAAATCTGTAAATAGCTTTACCTGATAGTGAGGAGTGGTGTTGATACCATCTCTGAACTCTTCCGTGGGTGAAAACCTATTTAAAGATTTTCAAAATGTGTATATTTTAGAGGTAATATACAGCACGTTTAACACAGTTCTACCATTTTAGTTTGTTCACCTTTTGCTGTGTTAAATGCCATTTGTATCGCATTTTCAGACAATGTGTTCGACTGCATATAATGAAGCCTTTTCATACAAGAGAATGTAGGCCAAACCCAAGCCTCATTCATGAAAGGCTTTACTTTGTCTAACTGAAGTAAGATGATCGTTCTTGGAATGAGTCCTGTCTCTTCGTCAGTGTTTTCCAAGTCGTGTTCTGCTGAAAACCTAAGTAACTTGGTAAGATATCGTTATGGAGGCCTAAGCTTGTTTTTTTACTTCTGGATGTGTCTCTTAGTAACACAAGCTAAGGCTTTTATTGCCCTGCCTGGTATAACAGATCCAAGCTTGACATTAAATCTGTAATATGTGGTAGTATTTCCTAAAAATTCCCCTAATAAAAACAAACGTGAAGAAAAGGATATAAACTATTACTGTCTACTATGTACTTGACTGATCAGCTTTAAACCTTGATTATGGAGGAAACAGTCTAACAATATTTATTGAAGCTTCTGAACTTTTAAATAAAAAGGAATTTTTACAACATCCACAAAAGATTTGACATCTAAAATCCTAGATGTTTTTCTAAACAGCAATTTCATAGCATGATGCCTCCCTCAGATGTTATTCTTGTCTCAAGTATGAAGAATGTCTTTTTTTTACAAGGCCACATTTGTCAGTGAGACTTTTTTTTTAAGTTAAAATACCCCATTAAGTAAAAACAAACTTTTTGAGCAATATTTTATTCTGCATGTCACCATAATTTTCACTGTGAACTGGTAAAGAGTAAAAACAAACAAAAAAAACCCCAACAAAAAAAGACCAAAAAACTAACTGGACTTGCATTGTCTTTTGCACTTGTGTGAAACATAAAGTTGGCCTCAAAATAATCTTGTCTTGTCCTTTTTTTAATATTTATGTGTTTTGTTCTAATGTTAAATTGTTAGGATGCTCTGCAAAAATCCAAGCAGGTTGTTCACTATAAGCCTTTCTTCCCAGAAGTGCCTTACTTCTGTGAGCTGTGATAGTTCTCTGAAAGTATTTAACTGCATTATGAATACAGTACTGCTTTGAAGAAATGAAAGATTAACTTTATTCCATTCCCTGATGAGATATTATCTGTATTTTATGTATGGAAAACTGAGGCACAGAGAATTGAAGTGGCCCAGATGCACAGAGCGTCCTTAACAGAGCTAGAAACTGAAACCAAAAATCCTCAGCCCCAATTGTCCCATATTAATTAATCCCATTACTAATCTGAAAGTAATTACCCAATAGAATTTATTGAACTTCAGGTCTTTTTTTAAAATAGGAATAAGCGGTATGCGATTTTGTGTGTGTAATCAAAAATGGGGCGGTTTCTGCTGAACTACTGAAGTAAGAAAAGTAGAACTCAAAATGGAAGAAAGTTCATGTTGAAGTTATCAGGTTATTGGTGGAAAAGATTGTGTCGCAGGGAGCTTCTTAGCAGCAGAAGTCATGTCCGCTTGTGCTGAAATGCCAGATAAGTTATTTGTTTGGGATCTGAGAAAAGAAGTGAAGATGTTTTGAGGTTTAATTTAAAAAGTAAGTGTTCTTTCTTGTTAAAGGGCTGTGTGAAAGTACAAGACAGCATAATATCTGTTCCCAACTTCCATGATAGTTGGTATGGTTTTTTTTCTTAATGCCCTAATGCCAGGATTTAGTCTAATACGAAAATCTTGTCTGTCATTTTACAAAGCAAACAAACCCAGAACGGAAAAAAGTGCTCCTCCCAGTTACAGAGAAGCAAAATGAAAATGTGATGATGCCTGCGTACTGCAAAGGTTGAGGGGAAAAAAACCCCAGCAAACCCAAGGCAAATTAAAAAACCAAAATTAAATAGATTTATTGGTTTACAAAACTCGGTGATTCACTGACTCATGATGTCTGAATGCTTGGGCTTGCCAAAAGCTGTGAACTGCAACGTGACCCTAGTCTGCTTGTCAGCCTGGGCCATATATGGGAAATTTCCTCTTCGTGACAAAGGTAGCGAATCCAGAAGATGCAGGTCCTTAAAGGCCATTTGAAGCATTAATTACCTAGCATCCTCTCAGTCTCTGAATCTCCTAGGGATGTTACCCTTCAACTCAGTAACCAAAAATACAGGACAAGATGGTTGTTGGTTTGTGGATTCAGTTTGAATAAAGCCCAGATTTCAGTCTGCGTTGTTTTGGGGTTACTAGTCCATAACGTTCTGCAGAGATTGAGGCTGGAAGAAGGAGAAAGGCATGGCAATTGAACAAGGGCAGTGGTAAAGCAACCAATTTAGAGTCTTTCAGCACTAGAAACAAACACTGTCGATGGTTGGAAATGGACTTTTTCACCTCTGTCCCATGAACGTTACAAGTAGTTCATGCTAGTCCTACTGACAGACACTGGATGGTAAGGCTTGAACTTTCCCTCAGTTTTCAAGCTCTTATCCAGGGCTGCATGTAAGCAATTTTGAATTTCAAACCCTTCAGTGCTAAATGGAGATTGGCACAAAAATAATAGTTAATATTTATGGAAATGCTTTTAAGAGTGCAACTTCAAAGTCTCTCTCAAACTTTCACCTGTACTGACTTACTTCACATGAGGGTGGGGTATTTTTCCTCGTCCACAGATGAGGTGACTAAGCCATAAATAAACTGACTTCTTTATTCCAATACCTTTTGTTGTCTCAGAAAACTAGTATTCAGGTTTGTTGCTTTTCAGTGCTGTATTCAATATCCTGGACCTTTCTTTAACTGCTGATAACCTCGTAAGTATTTCTGCAGTCTGGGAGAACAGAGCTTTCCACGCCGTTTCAGATGTGACGCATGTGCTGGTATTTGTACATGTCTACCGAAGGAGATGATATGCAGTTGCATTTTATTCTATTTCAGCACCTAGTTTGGATTTGAATTGAGATTAATTTGGAACAGGCATAGCTAAGAAATGAGTCTGCAGTGTTTGTACTTGTTATGATGTGCCTCAATTATATACATTCAGATCTTTTTCAGTCTAGCCAAATAAAAATTATCTTTTTTCAAGCTACAGTTAAGTAGGTTAGAGGTTGCCTACCAGTCTACACAAATCTCTGTTGCATGCAATTTTACTGCAGCATCATCGATCTGAACGTGCACTTTTCCACATGTATGAATTCCATGGGGTTTAGGTTGATTTTCTACTAACAGCTCCTGAAAGGAGCAGGGGGAGAAAGAGTAGGTTTTGTGTGTGAGGAATTTTGAGGCTATCTTTTGATTTCTGGGGGGAAAAAAAAAAAAAAAAATTTAGATGTTTACTGTTTAAAAAATAAACCCTAAGCTTGGCATGAAAAGTAATTTACGGGATTTCCAGCTGGTGTTATGGCTTATCAGCAAATACTCTCGATTCTGGGTGTCTCAGAGACAGTGATAGCACGGAGTCTTTAGAGCATTAGTGCCAACTGCAATCCCAATTTCAGACAAACTTAATGTAATTCTGACTGCTGATACTGTACCACCTCCAAGCCAAGCTCAGCTCTTGGATGAGTAACACTGCAAGACTTTGCTGTACTTACTACTGTCTCTGTTTTGGGAACAGCTGCTTTAGAGTACTTCATCTCTCTGAATCTTTGTACACCAGGTGGGATAGGGAGTTTCCGTGCACATTGCTGCAATTTGTGGTGAGATACCTCCTATTTTCTGTGTCCCTACCCTGCCTCTGTAGACTGGGGGTAAGAGTTTTTATAAGCTGGAGGAGCTGTGTCTGGGATAATGCCTCTCTTTCTCCTCCGTTCAACTGCCCCCATATGCTTGTGCTTCATTCCAAAGATGAACTGGCGATGAATATGTAATTTATCCAGTTGGAGAGAAACCTCCTGTCACAATGAAACAAGATGTACAGCTGTCACCATAGGCCTCTTGGGCCAAGGATTTCAACGGAAATAGCTTGATCGCTTTTTATCTGAAGCGGGAACTCTAGTGATATGATGAAAATACAACTTGACATCCTTCCTCCTCCCCTTTATTCTCCAGCTCCCTGCATTCCCCCCATTTAGAAGAGTATCATTAAAGCCATCCAACAGTGGTTACCTTCTTCCATGGTGAAAGCTGAGGTGATTCAAAGCTGTTCCCCTGATGTCCCTGGAATCCCCACAATGTCCTAATTGTGGAATTGCTCCTGCTTCTTTGTAATAGCTGAATGCTGAAGTCATACCAGTCTTTCGCAGCACAGCAGAAACTTAGAGTAACTTTCTGTTCTGGGCAACGTAAAATTTGCAAAGAGAGCAAGGTATTTGTAGTGTTATGAGGAGGAAGACTCCCTGAAAAGCTTATGTTGTACCTTTGGAGACCATTTCTGTTTTTCAGGTGGGCACAGATCCAGGTAACCTTCCCCAGCTATTGCCACGTGGCTGTCGCAGAAGAGTGGTCTAGGTGGGTTTTGAGATGAAGTCTGGGGAGTATGGAATGATTACCTCCCTTGAATAGAGCTGGTTAAGGAAGCTACACAGTTATTTGAATTTTCAGGTTTTCATTTAGCAGTTTATTGCTATATATTGCAATGGCAATTTTAGCAGCTACCCACTGCTTGAAAAAAACCAGCTAGCTAAAACTAAATCCAAGGAAGACTTGTGATGATGCAAATGAACAGAGAAAAAAATTCAGAGCGCAAGCCAGCATTGACCTTTTTCCCCACAAGGAAAAGGACTGATTGAAATGGTACATGATAGTCTAGGATTCCTGGACTGCTCATTGCTAAAGTTTTGACAGAGAGCTTCCACTTTCACCGCCGCTTTGTGTGTGGGACAAAGGATAGAGACACACGTACACCCACGCAGGATGCTAGGAGGGTCGGAATGGTAACAAAATGGAGCAGGCTGGAGTCTTATTTCTCCAAAGTTTTCTTTGTTCTCTTTCTGACTTGGTTCATGCTATATATTACAGCTGACTTCATTTTGTCTTCCTGATGAATACCATACTAGTGTGAAAGAGTGCGCCGGATTTTTTGTTTTTCAGCATAGCAGGAGGGTGGAAGGGAGATAGCCTGTCTGAGGTCACAGCATATTACTTGGGAAGAGGTATGGGACTAAGGAATTAAGATAGACTGGGTAAGATAAATAATTTTCTAAGACTCATCACATGATTTCATTAATCACTTTGTTTTACTTTGTGTTAACTTGCTGGAAGAATGTCACTGACTTGCAAAGGAAAAAGGCTGTTGCTGAATTTCCATCTTGGCAGATGTCTAGAGACCTAATTACAGTTAATAGCAAGAAGAACTTTTTATCTAAATATTTTTTAATATATAAAGTGCAATTTTGGGTCAAAATAAACAGTTTATATTGAAACAATACACACCCCAGGTACCCAGTTCCTTTTAAAACAAAACAGGATTTCCAAGCTTCTCATGTTAAAATTGGGAAGAATCATTTGGTTTTACTTGGGCTACAGAGGAGAGAGAAAGTGGGCGAGTGTTGAGTTTGCAGTTCAGGTGCAAGGCTGGGAGTCAAGTGAGAGGGTTTCTCTTTCTGCCTTTGGAATTAGCTTCCTGTGCAATGCTCTACAAACCACACAGCTTTCTAAAACCATTTTCTCAATTTTAAAATGAAAATTGCAGCTCTCCGATTTCGAAGAGGTGCTTGAAGCTTAGATCCTTTGTGCTTGTAACAGTATCAGTGGGATTTGCTGATGGGCAAAGGCCTTTCACTGAAGATCTCTAAATCTTCTAACAAACAGAACACGGGCAAGTGTTGCTGAGAGTAAGCTTGTGAATTACTTGTAACTTAGCATGCTGATAAACACTGGTAAAGCTGCAAAATGTTCTTAGAATACCCACTGTACTTTTTGCATGTATTTGAGAACTCTAATTCTTCATTTTCCTCTCTTTTAAGCGAATTTTCTAAGGGCTCACCTTGCAAATGATTTACTCCCCTGTAAACCAGGTTATAGCAGTATAAAAGGATCTTTGTCTGCCTGATGGTTTCCTCTGTACCATGTAACTAGGAAGTTACTTTGGTACTTCTCTCGGAAGCGGCAATAATTTAAGGCGATAGCATTTCATTGCAGTTGTGTGTGGCTGTCTCCGTGCTGAACTACTGCGGCCCCATTCCAGCTTTTTCCTGTGCTGCTTTGCACCCTGCCCCAACGGGCTCCGCTGTTTACTTTCTGCTCTGTGGTAAATGGATGTCACTTCCTTGATTAAAATGCTGGTGCGCAGCCAAAGGCTCTTCCTTTGGGCTCGCACGCTCGGAGAAGCAGCGCACCTAGTAAGCGCCCACGCTGTTGAATCCAGTTGTGCGCCACGCTCCTTGATCTGGCTCCGGGCTGGATGCGTTGGGATGTGCCGCGTCTCCTGCCTTCTGAGATGCCCGGCGCCCGCACGTAGAGGCTTTTGAAAGCATCTCCCAGGTGGAGAAGCACAGATGCAGCTGTGTCATGCTGTATTAAAGAGGGTCTGAAGATGGATTACCAGAAGGCA
The DNA here is from genome assembly GCF_035582795.1 of Mycteria americana. NCBI lineage: Eukaryota > Metazoa > Chordata > Aves > Ciconiiformes > Ciconiidae > Mycteria > Mycteria americana. The sequence goes on along the minus strand of NC_134379.1, from coordinate 7,794,753 downwards.
CAAGCTGAACTAGCAGCCGTGTACTGTCCACATCCAACGGGGAAGGTCTAGACAGCGTCCGGGCATGGGGTGCCAGTATCACGGTATCAGCCTGCTCTGTCCATCGAAAGCAGCCAGTGGATGTGAGTATGCAGATGCTGTTCAAGTGCAACTGCTAGCCCTGATGTGCCCGACAGCGTAGGCACTCTTGGATGCGCAGAAGCCTGACCAAGACGCCACAGAAACTAACCTCGACATCCAGTTCAGACTACGGTCGATGCAGATTGACCTGGATGCTCTGTCCTCTGCCTTTGTGGCTGGCCAGTTTCTCACCTGAAAAATTTTAGACTGACGTCAAAGTTGCTGATCAGACTGGTGAGCAATCATGTATTTGTCTTTGGAAAGATTATTGGTATTGCATACTTAGATGATTAGAGATGTGAAATGTCTCCAGACATTTTGAAGGCACAGAACAAAATGGAAAAAAGTCTCCTCCCTCCATACCAAGATTTCAGTCTCTCTTCTCTCTGAACATTCATGTTTCTAGCTGTGCTGATACTTATTTATGTATTTTTGCAAGATGTGCATGTTGTCACCTTAGGCACATGTGAACTAGTGCCTTTACTCATAAATATATTTTTTTCTATCCCTAGGTAAAAATCTAATACGTTCAAACCACTTGTATACAGCGAATTAGATTTACGTGCTTTGTGATAGCCGGGGCTGGTCCCCACTCTTCGTTTTCTTACACTTTGTACTGGTTAAGACACCACCTCTGCAAATGTCATGCTCAGACTGGCATCCTGCCTCCTTCCCTTGTGCCTCCTCCGAATGGCTAATTTGCTGACTTTTCCACCTGTCGCAACATATGGTTGCCCCCATTTATCATAACTGAGGTTTGTGTGCCTGTGAGACAGGCTGATAAAAATAATACTTCATGCACAAAAGTCATTTAAGCAGATTATTCTATAGCTCTGTTATCAAGTAAATACTAATTTTTGACCAAGCAAGCTGTGAATTTGGTTTGTAAGTGGTAGGTTATTAGTAAAACTAATTTTAGCGAGGCATTTCTTATCCGTGCAGGTTTACTGAAGGAAAAAAAAAAAGTAGTAAATTGTAACAATGAGCAACTGTGCAATGCTATTAATGATGCACCAAGATGGTTAAGTCATTAAATACTTAAATCATTGCAAAACAGCATTCATGAAAGTGGGATCTGATGAATTTTGCAGGGGATACAGCATGGAATAATAATGCAAAAATAATAATTTTAAATGTGCTTTAGCAAGACATCAGTAGTTTAAAGCCACACTGCCCTGTTCTGGCTTCCTGAATAGATTTTGGTGATCTTCAAGCTACTAGAAATGGCAGAAACTACTGCTTTTGTGAATAACGTTAATCCCAGCCTTGGTGCGTTGTCTTGAAAGTGGTGTCTTACCAGTGAAAGTGGTTTTGCTGTTGTGGAGGCCACACAAGGGATAACAGGTTGGATATGCATTGTTGTATGGCATCTATACTTGAAGCACACAGACCTTACTGGATTCTGCAGTTTGGCAGTTACCTGATGTTTGGCAAAGAGTGAGGGAAGGTGGAGAGAGAGGACTGAGACACTGCAGTAATCTCTGGGGAAACTGCTGAGAAACAGGAGAAGACAGTTCGGGATTATAGGGGGGTTCTGAAAGGTAGTGAGAAGGTAGTCAAGGAGGATGGCCTCTGATGAATGAGATGGAAAGAGGAGCTTGATGGTTCAGGGAGCTAATAGAAAAGCAGCTCATTGTGGTGAACAGTCTTCCTCTAAATTAGGAGGTGCAAGGGCAGCTGATAGAGCTAATGAGCAAACATTGTTGTAGGAAAGCATGCCCTAGCAAAGCTGCTGTTTGTCTTGCATCTCCCTCCCTTTTTGGCACCCTTCTTCATTTGCAGTAGCTTCAAGGGTCATCAGCCCTAGTGTTCCAGTGGTTGAAGGCCTCTCAGGAGGAGGAGGAGTACTTGTTGCTGTGGCTTCTCCTTGTGTGGGAGCAAAATCAGCTGCCCGTGGGAGCTCAGTTCCTTCTGATCCCTTAACTCGAGTGTCTTGCTGGTGCTACTGCATTCCAGCCTCCAAATTCCTCAGCAGTCACGAAAAGAAGCCAGACACAGTCATAGAGAGCTTTATTATACAGAGCTGAAAGCTCAATGATTCCGAGAAATGTTCTTTTTGCTTATTCTAGTCCCTTATTGTTTGCACTTTTAGGAGAATAAAGGGAAATTTTATATTCAAACATAAACCACAGTTTTCCTATACAGCCAAAGCCTACCCTTTGATGGAAATCCACAAAGCATGTGTAATAAATCCTGTATGTAGACAGTGATCTCTGATACTCCAGCCAGCAAGGTTATGGCATTAATATTGCATATATAGTGAGAACCTGAGTTCAAACACTTTTTTTAATGAAGATGGAAAGTATAAAAATCCAGGCTTGCATTATGAATACTGTCTTCAACAGTGTATGGGAGGAAAACTTTGACATCACTGGTATTTCCTCCAGATTTAAATCATGCTTGCAAATTTATACAAAACTCACGGTGATGTATAGAACATGGTAATGAACAGGTGGTGAAATGAATTTCACTCTTCTGTTTAAAATCAGTGAAGCGAGTCACAGCATTCACAGCTTCATACTGATAAAAGAAAAAAAGCAGTCCATCAAGAGCGTGGTAGTGTGCTAGCACTGCTTTGCCCACAGACCATGGCAAGCAACTCCCTGCCTCATCCAATATTTATTGGATTTCATCTGGCTTTTCCTTAAAGAAACTCAAGAAAGAAGATAAAACAATTCCCCTTCCCAAAAACAAGCCCAGCGTGATGATTGCCGCGTGGGTGGATGTGTTTGCAGGTCCAGGATGGAGTGTTTAATTTTGCATCTCCACCCTTGGTGAAGCTCCTTCTCCCTTTGCTCTTGCAGATGCTCCAAGCACAACGTGCAGTTAGAATTTAGGGCAGGTACTTTTTGCCTGCCAGAAGTCATCTGTTGAGCGCCTGCCATACAGATTTCAGTTTCCCCAAACCACGCTCAGCTGCATAGTTAAAACAGTTATTTTCTGTGGCTGCCATTGACCAGTATGAGCATCATGTCCAAGAATAATGAAGACTGCTGATATCAGTAATGCCTGTAACGTTAGTCATGCCAGTAAGTCAGCATCTTTTATTCAAGAAGTTGCTTGAGAATTCCTGAAATCTATGGTGTCGTTAACTTTTCCAAACCGACATGTTAATACCAGTCAGGTTACTGTAAGTGTTTACCAAGCTCTGGAGCACAACAAAGAAGTAGCTCTTTCTGCTGGTAAATTTTATGGCTGGGTGTTCATGTGTCGCTTCAGTGTAATTGGGGAGCTCCTTGCATGCAGAACAGCCATTCATCTGCAAAGGATTGACGGGCTTTACACAGGGCAGTTTCTAGTTATGATGCTCAAACTCCATCACATCGGTACCAACAACCCATCTGTCAAAGCATTGCTTATGGAAATTATCAGTTTCTGGATGGTGCTGACCACATTCCGCTGAATGGGTAACAAAATAAATAAGGGAATAATTAGGCTGTAGCAAACATTGTGGTGAGATCTAGGAAATTGCCATCCTGAAATTTCACTGTGAAATTCTGCTTGCCACTACCAGTCCTCTCCCACTGGCGGTGCTTATTTCCCCAGGTCTAAAACTGATGCTGTACAGAACAAGGGAAAAATCCCTCTTGAAGCAGCTGCTGAATCGTACCTGTGTTTCTTGGTGTTGTCTTAAGGCAGCTGTAGACAGAGACGTTTTAGCATATGAAACCTCAGTCATATCTGCTTGGTAGTATAGCTGCCAGTTAGCAAAGCTGTGTCTAACTGGTGGCAGCATTTTAAGTTCCCATGTAGCATCCACTGCATGTTCCGGGGAACAACAGCGTAATTCTTGCTTTTCAGCCATTGTGGTCTCCTGGGAATTTGGAAATGGTAGCAGGTATCTACAAAATTAGTTGGGGCAATGTTGACTGAGATGCAGAGCGTGATGGCCAGTGCATGGGCAGAGGTGGAAACGTGTGAAAGCTCCTTTTCTCGCACTTGGAGCAGTCCAAGCTGCAGCTGGAGCAGGCTGCGGCATCGCCCGGGGCTGTTCCCGACCTGTACGCCGTGTTGAGAGACGATGGTTGCTGGCTGGCAGGTATCCCTCGGTGTGCCTGGAGGAGAATCCCGCTTTGCCTAAGAGCTGACAGTGGCACAAAAGAAACGTGGGGTCCCTGCTCACAGTGCAAAGTACGTGCTCAGCAGGAACCCACCAGCCTCCCGAAATGCTGATAGTGAAGTGAGAGCTGTCCGTTTCTCTGTGGCTATCAACCATCAGCACAAAGCAGTTTTTCGGTGAAGCATCTTTGTCAATGGAAATGTGCTGCAAGTAGATAAGCCCTAACTTAAACTTACACCTATATGTAGAGGTCCCTAAATAATTAAAACCTGACGTACAGTTGTACAGGCTGAAGTAGTGTGCCCGAGTTGTATGAATGGCTGTCATGTTTCCATGTGCTCCTTTCTCTTAAAGATGGGAGACACCCTTGGAAAAACATTCCGGCTCAGAGGACAGTCCTGATTATTAGTTGCTTGTTTATGGACGTTTCCCTTCCATGCTTTTGTAGTTGAGCAGGATTAAGGTTCTTCTAAAGCAACATCTGAGCCTTTTGTCAACCTTTTCATTTCCTGGCAATTACACAAAACTACAGCTCCAGCTGAATGCTGAGTTCTGTCTTACTTTATCCGCGTTTGTGCACTCCCTTGTGTTTTTCTTCCCCATGTTTGACATGTTGCAATGTTCCAGAGTGAATTAGTGGGCTGTCTTTTTTTAGGAAAACAAAATTTTTGGGGCAGGCAGTAGCATTTGTGTATTCTGTTATCGTGGGTGGCCTTCAGTTTGCAGGGGTCCTTGAAACAGGAAGGGAACTGAACTACGGATGCAGTTTTCCACTGCTGCAGAGGTTGTGAATACCCGTTTGACTGTGGAGCTTTCACGTTGCTTAGACTTGCAATTCCTAGGAACAAATTAAACCTCCAAACAGCATAGTTTAAAATAGAAATCCAGTATTTTTGCGATAGAAAGGATGTGTTAACTTCTGAGTGGGACTGATAGCTTGAAAATTAATGTGCAGAAAGAGTCATTGTTTGTTTTACGTATGATATCCAAGGTGTGTGTTTTGATCGCGGTGCAGAGCTAATACAAATGGATGATAGGTTATTTCTGTTCATGGAACGCTTCTCTCCATGTATTAAGTGATAATTACCCCTGCTTATACAGGGTGAGTACTGTGGCACGTGATTAGGCTAAGACACTGCAGTTGTGCCATTAATGTTTTCAGGCTTCAGATCCCTGTGTATCAGTAAGAACTCGCACTGTTTTTCACTGATTCTTGTTTATGCTTATAAATAATAACTGTGTTTAAGCTTATTATCTTCTGGCACCAGGTTTTGTACACAGGGATGTAACACAAATGAAAGTTGTTGGTGGCCTAAAGGATCTCGTCGTTTTGCTGTGTGGTGACTATCCCAAGTGTTTTCTGTGCAGAGCACACACGTTCCTGCCAAGGTAGTTTGCTATCTGAAGCTGCTGGGGAAGCACAGCAGCTTGCTTGTTATGTCTGAGAATAGCTCCAAATAATGTGGGAGGAGGATGGTCAAGGCACCCCAAAATTTTATGTCAGCACTCGGTGAGAGGATTGTAGGGGATGAACATATTGATGCTGCTTTAGTATTGTGATTTTCACTATTTGATAGAATCAGCATTTGATAGCGTTGGTATCACGACTATCTGCAGTAATAGTCTTGTGCCCTGTGTGTCTCTGCTGTGCCTTTGGTCTCCCCGTCCTTCCAGCAGCCAGCTGGTGCTCCTTTTAGTCTGTTACTGTTCTGTTATTAGAGCTCTATTTGCCCGTCTAAGTGCAATTTACACTACAGCATTGTGCACATCAGTTACACTAAGAATTGTTTATCTGTCATGAATCGGTAGATTTTCACTTAAACATTAAAATCTGCTGAGCCTGCAGGGCAGAGTTCATTGGTAAGCTCACCATTGTGGATTTTGAAAGGCATATGTCCACTGCAGCGACAGCGGTGACTTTGACGAGCCAAATTCAGCTAGATTTTGAAAGGATTAAAGATGCCTCTAAAGCTACAGATACTGGAACAGCACCAAACTGCAAAAGCTTCCCAATTCGAGTACATCAACCCAAAAGACTTAACACAGCTTTAGAAAAAAAAATTCAGCAGAACAGTATGTTAGTATAGTATACCAAATAACCTTTAGGACTCATACCAGCCCCCTTCCCTTGGGAATCTGGAGTTTTACAGCGGCAATACTTACTGAGGCGAAAGAAATGAATTGGCTGTGTAGCTGAGAAATGTTTTATTTCCAGAAGTTTATAAAATCGAGCAGTCCAACACTCAGTGATGGACCTGATTTTCAAGACATAAAAGAAACACAGTTCAGGAACTACAGTGCGAATGCAGAAATGCAGAGGAGGCAATTTGTATGCTGTTTACCAGTAAGTGATGACACATGGTGTATGCTCTAGAAACTGAATACCCAGATGAATTCAGATTTCTTTGTAAACTCCCAAAAGCAAGTTTATAGCAGTGTGTTTCTGGAATACTTCTGCATGGGTGGTCTTAGAAGACTCCAAAACTGTGCATTTTGAACTGGACTGTTAGGATTTCAGGTAAGTGTGTGTGTATATGTAATTATTTGGCTTGCAAAAAAAAATAAACAAGCGATTATGTGTCTCAGATGCAATTGTTTTCCCAAGTAAGTTACCAGAAGCTAATATTTGATTTTTTTAAGTTACTGACATTTACTTGCTGTGTGATGACTTAGCCTTGTAATGCTGCAAATTCAGTTGAGAATTGGCATATGTTAAATCAGTGGCTCCACTGTCCTTGTCTTTTATTTTGTCTCTTTAGATTTGTAGCTGTAAATCCGTAGAGGGATTTAGAATAAAATTGAAGAATAGCCATCTATGATCTTGCTGCTGATTTTATTTAAATAATGTATGAGACATAATTTGAGCTTCTGTTTGCTTTTCCCAATGCACAAAAAACAAAGTCAGCGTATTACAGCTTACATGGAATACAGACAGCCTGTTACAGCAAACTTGATCATAGTCTTGTACAGCCAACTGGAACATAAACTTTATCTTATCTTTGCTGTAATATCTTAACTCTAAGAAATTCCAGTAATAACTATCCTGAACTTTACTTGTCCTTTCTCACCAAAGGCGTACCATGCTGCACGGGGTGTGTGGTTTTTGCATGTGCCTGTAAGTTAGAGGAAAGATCAAAACTTGCAAACACACCGTCAAAGATGAATTGCTGGTGGGAAATTTAAATACGCATTTTATGCATTGTTCTCACTTTAGCTGACAGATTGTTTCCCATGTCATTTCTAATGTGTATCTTTTCCACTTTCAGTTACTATGTGGGCAAGCTGTTGTAATTGGTTTTGTCTGGATGGCTCACCCGAAGAGATGCAGCCGCAGCCGCAGCAGGGAGCCAGAGCCCAAGCCTATTCCAACCCCGGGTACAGCTCCTACCCGTCTCCCACTGCTTCTGAACAGAGCTGCAAAGGCTGTGGGGTGCACTTCGACAGCTCCTCTAGGAAGGTGAGTCGCAAACGCCTGCTCTGGCGCCACTGACTTAGGGGAGCGTTCAGTTTGACTGCAATAAGCCATCTGACTTTCATTTAATTACAAAAAGCCAATTTGAAGAGAAACGGGTGCACATTAGAGGCCTCCGATTTGAGGACGTACCATATGGGAAAAGAGATTGCCTTTGCTTCTGTGTCTTTAGTCGTTCTTTTGCAATTAGCAGACATAGTTAAAGATGACTGGAAATGTGGTAGTTAACCTTCAGTAGACTTGGCTTTCTGGGCGCTGAAAGAAGCAAGCCAAACTGCTTATAATCATTTAAAGGAGCATTAAGTTGAACATGAGTTTTAAATTTGGTTTTTTAAAAACACTAACATACTTAAAAAAAAAAAAAAAAGTTGTGGCAAGAAGTTTAGTAATCTGTTTCTGCTTTCACTTAAAGGAAGATCTACACATCTCTCTCCCAAACTATTGTTGCTCAAACTAAAAAGCCATATAAGTTTATTGAGGGTGTGTGTTGAATTGCTGAAGCTTGGTGCCAAAAAAAAAAAAAAAAAAGATAAAATCCATTTTATCTTGTTTGTAAACTTCATTTGTGAGCATATAGATGCCAAAATAATTGTTGCCACCAGAGTTTTAATTAGACAGCAAACCCCGTCTGGGGACATTATTTGGGCACGGTTGTTCCTATAATGCTGCCTGAAAAATGTTTTAGAGAGGAAAGTTATTCAGAGTTCAAACTCTGTGGCTTAAGAGTGTCTTCTAGATAGCATGTTACTGAACTTAATAATGTGAGAACTTAAAAATTACAGTGAATTTTGGCCACAGCCCTTTTAGATTAGAAGGGGAAATTACTAAATTGTTCTGTCTTGCACCCTTTTTCATGCATGCTGGCACCTATCTGAGAAAGGGTAAGTCTTGGCAGAGCTGTTGCTTTCTACGCACAGAACAACAGGGGTGTTTATGCATTTTTGCACTGAGAAGTGTTATTGCTCCAGAAATCACTACAAATTTAAATGTTGGTATTATATTTTGGGGGTTGGGTATATATGTTAATATGTTTTGGGTATGTAAGTATGCCTAGACTTTTTCTGACAGTAGGCAGATTCTGGGTGAGGTGGGAATGGTGCAGTTACTGCACATGACTCCACATAGTGTTGCCTTTAACACTGTCCTCATTAATGGGATGTATCTTTGCAAACACTTGTGGAAAGAATTATTCTGAATCCAGTGCTTACTCTTCTGCATAGTGGCAAATAGTGGATGTAGACAATTCTGCTCTTGAAATGAAAACAATTTATGCAGTTAAGTGTGGATTATACAGTAGCAGTGCTAGAACCATGGTCCCATTTTTCCTGGTATCTTCTAAAACGTATGTTCTAATATACGCTGTCTTTAAAGCAGTCTTTTGTATAAGAGTCATCAGTACCGCTCCAGATATGTGAAAACATACTGACCGACTGGGGCTAGGTAAAGCTCTGGTGTGCAAATTGTAGAGGATCTGCTAAAGCAATTTAAGACATTTCTGCCCCCAGCAGACTTCCCCGTTTTTCTGCTGGCGCTGGCTGGCAGTGTAACTGGGGCAGCAGAGTACAATGTGTGCTTGTGTCTCAGCTGCTCCTATTCAGTGCAGACTATCAACGACAGCGAGTTTGAGGTTTATATTCTGTATTGTGAAGGGGGGCTCCTAAACTTTCCTTCTGCCACCACAACTACTGACTGGGACCGACTTGAGCTAGATGGCTACAGGTGGCAATGCTTAAACAGCTGCAGGCAGGTCTGCTAGCTCATCCGCCAGTCCTTGGTCTCCAGAAGAGAATCTGAGATCAAGAACTGAGTACATAACTTGTAAAACACTGTCATGTTTGTAAGTCATGTTAATTCTTTAATTCTGTTGATATGGACCAAGACATGTATGAAATCTCACTTTGCTGCAACAAGACTACTGAAAACTCTGCGTTTTGTTCCAAGAGAGGCAGTAGCTTTGAACTCTAGTGTTAGGTTAATGTTTATATTGAAATACAGTAGATAAAAATTGATTCCTTCCGCACTGGTGACCATAAGGATAACTTAGATTGCTTTCAAAAAAACCAGCCAACCAGCAACCCCCTCCCCTGCACCGCACACCCCCCCCGCCCCCCCCCCCCCGAATGATGGTCTCTTAGGTCCTTGGTCTTTTATCATAATTGTATTTTAATTTTTGTATAACATGGCACCTACTAAAAGGATTGGGGAGGGGGGTTTGAATGGAGCATGTATTTATAAGATGCTTTTAACTGTTGGAGCATCTTTAAAGGATGTAAAATTCAATCATGGTAGCAAAAATCTCTGAGGTTTTTTTGGTGTTTTCCTTCTCTTAGATGACGTTTTTGATCTTGGTTTTCTGTAGCAAACTGATTCCACAAAATCTTTTAAATTTAAAACAAGCATTCTTCATTTCCCTCTCTGCTGATAGAAAGCTATGGCAGGCATTCTTGGTGGATATGTCAGATTGTTATTCCTTCCTCCCCCATTTTCTGATTTCAGTGCCTTAAATTGGCTGACATTTTCAGGAAGATGCTTTTCTTTGCATACTTACAGAAAAAGCTCCTGGCAAGCTAGAGTCTAAGATTAAAAAAACTCCCCGAACAACAGTAGCCATAGTGAAAGCTTGAATGTTGGCATTTCTGCATTTTATCCTGCATACAGAGAAGAGCCAAGTGTATCAAAGCCCCATCCTGGTATCTCTGGGAGACTAGCTGTTAGAGCAAACAACCAGGAACAGCTTCCATTCTGGACAGGCTTCTGATTTAAAGTATTTCTGTTTGACCATTCTGTGATTGTGCTGCCAGTTCGTAAGCATCATTCAGAAGTGGTCTGACCTTCTAGTAACAGGATTTAATTTACAACAACATTTGAAACCAATTGTACTGAAGAGAACAGTGTCTTCAATCGTTGCCCTTTCAGTCAGAGTTCAACAAATATATCGAAGCTGTAAAAGCTGCTTAATACTGAGACGCGGCAAACAACTTCTGTGCATGTTTAAATACTTGATGCTCAGATACAGGCTGGGGAATTTTTTTTTCTCTGAAGATGAATCCTAGTGGTGAACTGGTAAGCCAGAGACATGCCTGGTTTTGTTTTGACTTCTCAAAGGTATCATTTGATAACTAAGGCAGACTCGCGTTATTACTGTTAATTGCTTGCAAACCCCATGTTGGATAATGCAGCCCTTGTACTGTGCTCGCTTACGTGATATCTAAACGCGTCAGTACTCAAGTAGGGGTTTTCTGGCTGGAAGGTCCTTGGCCATACAGTGGTTCCCTTTGGAGCCAGTTTGGCAGGCTGCAGAGCACGGGGGACGCTTCCCCCTGCCAGAGTAAAGCAGGGTTGTTTGGTTTTTGGTTTTTGTTGGTTTTTCTTTTTTCCTCAGTTCTTCTGATTGCTCCCCTGTCAGAGATGGGTGATTGAGAGAGGGAAAGCGTTGTTAACGGGGTTATTTTCCATTACTCTGCCTTTGTGGAGTGTTTGTTCCCCTGCTCTAGACACATGCGTAACCAGTAGTTCCTGTCTCTGCCCTGAAAATTTCCTGAGAAACTGGATTGCTCCTGCAATCGTAGGGTCAAAAAAAGTCTGATACATACTAATGTTTTTTATAATGACCAAGTTAAGGAAAACTTTTCAAAACTGGATGGTATGTGGAAATTGCCCTTCCTGTCTTGCTTTGTGATTGATGAGTCACTTTTACTTGGCAGGCCCCCAAACAGCAATTTTGAGATGAGGTTTCAAGTTTGCATGACCAGAGATTCTCTCTGTGGTAAAAATTTTCATGTCTTAAAATGCTTAGGCAGGAAATTGGGATTCTTTCCACTAATTGTCATTGTAAGTCTATTACAGGGCCTAAATGAGAAGTCTGTTGGTTATAATTGTAAGGGTGTGTGTGGGGCAAGGGGGCTGCCAGGCTGTAAAGGGGATCAGAAGGAGCTTATGTAAGCAAGTACGTATTACACATTTTAAAACATGAGAAACATCTGCTTTCTTTGAACTGTGACGTTAAAAATGTCTTCTAATCACTAGAAGCAATTAGTGAAACAATTTTTTTTGTCTCCGAGCTTGTATTTGTTGCTTCTCCAACTCTGCATGTGTATTTTTCCTTGCACAGCTCTGAAGGGTCAGGATGTCAGGATTTCATAGAGACGCTTGTCTTCTCTGAGTTTGTGAATTAGCATTTTTAACCAGCACTGAAACCAGTTCTTTCTTCCCTCAGGACTTTTTAAAAGGCACGTAATGCGGCTGTTCTGCTGCTATTCCTATTGGAAAACGTAGAATTTGACTTTCCAAAGTGTTGAACAGTCAAGTTTCTGCGGAAGTCAACAGGGACTGTGAGTGCTTGGAACTTCTGAAAATAGAGCCCTGAGTGACGAGACCAGAACAGTATAAAATAGAAACATGAAACAACAGAATTTAATCTGTAAAGTTTTAAACATCTGGGGCCTAATATTTCCAAAGCTTCCAACGCTTTCTGTCTAGCACCTAACTGGCACGCACTGTGCATATTATTTTCAAAATAAGCTGGCTATTTTTATTGCATAAATAAATGTTGAGTTCTTTGATGTCTGTCAGATACTAAGCCTTGCTGTTTCCTTTTCCTCTTATGGTGAAAAAAAGATTCATTGAGTGATTGCAGCAAATTGGAGGGACAAAAAAAGGGGGGGGGGTGTCACTCATAGCAAGTATTAAATTTATGAAATAGAGAAATGTTTTTAAGTAGTTCCCTCCAATGCTAGAGCTTGCTTAATGCACAGAGCAATGTTTCATTGTTTTATAAAGCAATGCATAACTAGTTGTAATTTACTTGAAAGTCTGCTGCCTCATAGATATCTCCTGACTTCATCTGTGGCTTAAACTGGATGAACAGGTCTGGAATAAGGTGCAGAAAACTCCTGTCGTTCGAGGGAATTGTCTACGAACAGAATATTTCATTCTGGGTAAATGGAGTGTAAATAGCGCTTTGCTAAGAACTGTGAGGAATCTAGTGATCTGCTCATGGGATCTAGGAATGATCTAGGATGATCATGGGATCATCATCTAGGAACACGAGTAACAGACTTGGCACTTTTTCATAAATTAGAAGGTTTTTAACAGAGGCTACTACTTACTTTGGCTCACAGAGGGTAGGGGAGCACTGCCTGCGGTTGTTGTGCACCTCTGGTGCCGGTCATGGTGGATCGATTTGATTCTGTTCCCTTCTCCTTACCAGCACATCTGCTTGGACTGCAAGAAGAATTTTTGTACATCCTGCTCAAACCAGCCTGAAGGTGGTCCCCTTCTCTGCCATCTATGCCAGCGTTTCCGAGCCACAGCTTTTCAGCGGGAAGAGTTGATAAAGATGAAGGTGAAGGATCTGCGAGACTATTTGGCACTCCGTGAGATTTCCACAGAGTTGTGTCGTGAAAAGGAGGACCTGGTATTTCTGATTCTTGGCCAGCAGCCTGTAATTACCCAGGAAGATCAGATAAGAACAAATCAATTTAATACTAGTGCCTCTGGACAGCAAGACTTTGTGATTCTCCCACCAACCAGCATAGCATCTTCTACCTCACATGATGCATCTCCCATGTCTGCAGATCCCGTCTCAAGTTCACTAGCTCAGGAACATCAACAGGTACAGTCTCTAGACAGAAGCATCTTTTGCAAACTCATTCATCTTTATTTTTGGAGTAGCTACTAACATGTTGCACAAGGTTTTTCAAGTCGATAATGTGCCAAAAAAATTTTACGTTAAAGGTGCCTGCTTAAAAAGCAAGGAGGGCTTCTGTTTAGAACAGATGACAAAAGATGACTTCAGTTGCATTTTATACATGCTCTTCTCAGGTTTGCTTTTAATTTTGAAGTGGGGACCTCAAACTTTCTTACAGAATAATTAGGAAAGTAGAATGAGTTATTTTACACTGCCTTGCTGTGTAAAACTGTGACTTGCTGTCACCAACTTTGACGTGCTATTCCCTTTCTGCACGAGTGGAATTTAATTTGGTGGGCAGCGTTGAATATATTGAACATTCACTCTGAGAACATCGCTGTTCTGAGATGTTTTCTCTGGTGCTCTGGTCCACACTTGCCATTGCCGCTGGATACTCCTGTGACTGGTTCCTCTGGTACTTGATGCCTGTGTTGGTGCACAGTCTATCTTGTTGTTCTGACAATTGTATGTAGGTGTTAGATGAAATGGTTGCTATTGTTCTTTAATTCGTGTGCAAAGCAGCAAGCACAGTTTAAAGCAATTTTGGAACTGAAACTGATGAGAAAGATGATTGTGAGATGGGAGAGGTTTTTGGTGTCTTCTGCACTCAGATCAATAGAAGACAGCCTCAGTCTGTTGTTAAGTCTTCAGTTTATGATGAACCCTGCTGTTCCGACCAGCCTTGTCAGGGGCATTTGAGCTTAATTATTTTTTATTGACTTTGCTTTGTTTGTCTTCCTGCTATCTGGTATGGGAAGTTTACTCAGTGTTTGACATCTGCTCCTAGTCCTGTTACGAAGTTAATAGGTGTATCTTGTTCCTTGTGGGCCAGAGCTGTGAAAGTGTATGCACCTTCTGCTGCCTCAGCAGGTACATCTAGTACAAAAGAAGAGTTTTCCTGGGAGGACATTTTTTACAAATCATTAAAAGGCCTTTTCATTCTCTGGTTTTCTGGATATTGCCATGCCAATTTTTACCAGCGAATTCAGCTCTGTTGTCTTTCCTTACTGCCCCACGATACACTTCAGCTTCTTGTCTCTACTTGCATGGCATCCTGCTACAGTTCAGGCTCTTTCATTGTTGTTATTCTTTTGCTTTGTAAATATTAACAAGTCACCACTTAGATAAGTAGGATGGTAACATTACAGTCGTCTTTGTCAGTAGGGAAACCACAGAGGGGACCGATAGCTGCCGAGGGCAAGTCGGTTAGAATTACACTGCAGTTCCTTCCATTTTATCAAGTGCCAAAGCAACTGCCCCTTCTCATTCTCCAGCTTTGTCGCTGCTGGTCCTTCACTTAGTATCTCCTACTCGTCCAGTCCAGAACCCACCTGAGGAGGTGTTTCTGTGTGGTTACTTTGAAGATGACCTGTAGACTTTGAGCTGTGTTACAGAGGAGTCTTATACAGAGCCATCAGCTGATATGCTGATATAGCTCATGTGCCATCAGAGCTGTGATATCACACCATGTCACACTGCAACACTCCAGTGAAAGATTGCATATACACACACACACACACATACACGTGGTCTCCTCCTGATCCAGTCTCACAAGAACTTGGGGGATCTGTGGGATCTTACTGTACAAGTACTCTATCAGGGTTTAAATAAAACGAGGCTTTAAAGGGTCAGATGCTGCACTTCAGTTTCAAAAAGTTTTACTTGTTTAAAGTTTATTTGTTCTTGTAAGTGCTGCACAGGAAGTACCTTCTGTGAGTGTGCCTCGTTTTTACCTTGTGCTGCAGTTTGTCCTTCCAGTGGGCAGGGTTTGCAGTTACGCTGAACTATTGAGCTTATTTCCCTTTCGATGCACAGAGATATGCTGGTGGTGAAAGCTTTATTTCCTCTTCTAGGCAAATGGTTATGTGCCTCCAAGCCAAGTCGGTATGACAGGAGTTGAAAATGCAGCAGAAGCACCAACAGAGGAGGAGACACAGGTTTGTGTGTCCTGGAATTAGATGACAAAGAATACCAGGTTTTCTAGGCTGTATTTGACACCACAGAATCATTACTGCAGAGATGAGTGGCCAAACAGTAATTCAGACTGATCACTGGCAGACCAAATGAACCCTTTTCTTCAGCATCGTCTTGTCCTCCGCATATAGAAAGAACTGGTGTTGCTTGGACACTATAATAATAGAAATTATTTATTTCCGTCCTAGGACTTGTGTTTCTGATAGATGAAGGAATTTACAGAGTAAGCAGTTATATGTACATCCAAACATGAATTCCTGCTAGTGCACGTATTGAAAGTTGATTTAAGTTGTAGTGCTAGGTGTCGAGGGCAAGAATCATTCCATCTTTGTTCTCTTCCAGTCTACTGACTCAGAAGATAACCTGGTGCAGGGGAGGAAGGCTTCTCTCTCTGATCTAACAAGCATCGGAGACATCAATGCACTCTCTGTGCGACAGCTGAAGGAAATCCTTGCTCGCAACTTTGTCAACTACAAAGGCTGCTGTGAAAAGTGGGAGCTGCTAGAGAGGGTGACTCGTCTTTATAAAGAGAAAGACCTTCAACATCTAGGTAAGAAACTTAGCAAGCATGTACCCGTTCTCCAGATTTTCCCTTTCTACAGACAGTTGCAGAAGGGAATAGAACTTACCTTACATTTCTGTTTCGTGCAAGTGAGGAGAATGGAGGGAGTGTTTCTGATATGCATGTTAGAGTGAAAGTAACTCAACTCTACTCACCACAACTTGTACTTGTTTAAGAAGAGAGCATTACGGTAGCTCTGGAGCATGACTTCCCTGTAGTAGCAACAAATGAGAACTGTGTGCCCTTCATCTCGGGATTCTGTATAGCTGTGGCAGATCGCGCTGGTCACTGCATCACCCACAGAACAGCTGATGCACGACTGCAGATGGATGGCTGTAAGCGCTGGGGTGAGCTCTTATCTGTTGACTCACGGTAACTGGCAAAGCGAGCAGGAAAATGCCTTGCCCTAGCAGGAACATGCCACCAAAAAGCTGCCAGGCAACGTGGAGCGGGCATGTGCTCAGTGACGGTGGCTCCCACTGCTGAACAGTTGTGGTTATCTGTGATTCGACTCTGTCCTCTTGATCACAAGAGTGTTCCTGCTGGGCCTGCACAATTGACTGATGCAGGTATAGCGGTGTGATAGAGGTGCACAGAGAATGTATCTGGCTTGACTTTCAGGTGCCAGTTAGCAATTCTAGGTGATTAGTTAAAAAAGACATATACTTGTAAATTATTTACAAGAGAAACGTATTTTATCACTTTGATTTCATAGATAGGTTTGTTTCTCAGTGTTGTCCAAAGTAGTGTTGTTTTCTTAAGCACATCTCTCTAAGCTTTGTCCTCTATGAATGATAAAAGACAAGTGCTTTGGTTTTATTATTCTTCTTTCATTGTATCTTGTGCTTTTGACAGAATTTATCCTTTGCTCTTAATCACTGTTGCCTGTGTGTCTCAGCTGTGCTCAACAGTATTGGTGAGATTGTGTAACACCAAAGAAACTGGCACAAGGGGCTACTGAAAGTGTAGTTCTAGGAAGCCAAACACTGCATAAATTCCAAGGCTGCCTTAAAAATTGATACATCACTTTACATAGCTGCTTATCTTTGTGAAGCGTTAGCTATTGTGTAAGCTCAGTAAAAGAGAAAGTTTCTTGCCCGTTGAACCAACCTATCGTCATCAGGTTCAGCTTGAACCTCTGCATGGGGATCAGCAAAAAGCAGTTCTGGTTTAGTAATCTCCCTTCAAGGCTTTCATCTCCTGCTTCATAATACTGCTTGAGTAAATTTTTTTCCAGCTTCTCTTATTCTCACCAAATCACTTTCTCTTCTTATGTTGCAGTTTCTGACACTGACGATCAAACTGGTAAGTGATATTCTTAATCACAGAATCGTATAGGTTGGAAAAGGACCCTTAAGATCATCGAGTCCAACCCTTAACCTAGCACTGCCAAGCCCACCACTACATCATGTCTCTAAGCACCACATCCAAATGTCTCTCTTAAATACCTCCAGGGATGGCGACTCAACCACTTCCCTGGGCAGCCTGTCCCAATGCTTGACAACCCTTTCGGTGAAGTGAAATTTCCCAATATCCAGTCTAAACCTCCCCTGCCGCAACTTGAGGCCATTTCCTCTCATCCTGTCACTTGGGAAAAGACCTATGTTGCTTCATTCGCCTCATTGCTAAGAATCTTAGTGGTATTTCTGTTTGCATCACACAGAAATTACTGTGCAAAAGCTAAAACGTTCTGCTCCTTGCCAGTTAATGGAGCAGATATATCCACATCAGTGTAGACTCAAGGGGAATTTTTTTCCAGACCTTCAGTGTGCAAAAGTACATTAGGGAGGCCCTTTGATAAAGCCAACTCACAGATTGCACAAAAATGACATACCTTTCTTTGCCTCATGCAAACCGTGGTCTCTCGTTTACTCAGGTGGTGCTGGGCTCCCTGGCACGGAGGACAACCTCTGCAAAATCTGCATGGACGCACCCATTGACTGTGTCCTTCTAGAATGCGGCCACATGGTCACTTGCACCAAGTGTGGGAAGCGGATGAGCGAATGTCCCATATGCAGGCAGTATGTGATAAGGGCTGTCCATGTCTTTAAGTCCTAAGTGAGTGTAAGGAAGACTGGCGATGCCTTAAAGCCTCATCTGCTGTTAAGAGAAATGGTCAAAATCGCTACAGATAGTTAGGTCAGAGATTAGCATATGGACCCCATTGGAAGCTGGAAGCAAGGGAAGGCTGAAGCCTGGGGAAAATTGCTCTTACTCAAGCCATGCCTGGCTGTGCTCTTCCCACTATAGTGCTTTACACCACAGTGCCTGGACTCCTTGGAGCTTACTGCCAGCAGCAGACACAGAAATCATTAACAACCCACATTCTAGAATAACTTGATCCACTAGTGTTGGGGATAAATGGATGCTTGGCTTCCCACCATGAAGATCAGATTCAGAGGCTTCCTATTTTCCCCGGAATAGTAAACAAAAGTGGACTGGAGTCTCAGAAAGTGACATTTGTTTTGCTGCTTAGGCTATACACCCAGCAACAATTTTATTTTCAAAGATTAAAATTCTACTGTGCTTGTTAATTTTATTTTTTTTGTTAATGTTAAATTCTTATGCTTGCAGGACAGGCAGACTGCCACTCATTCCCTGTTTAGAATATGCATAATTCTAGCCTAGTGCAATTGTGGAAAAATGTGTAATTTTATTTGAAGATGGACTTTGTGTTATTGAAAAATGTAAGGGGAGTGAGACTCTGTGAAACGTACAGCCTTACCTTGTGGGGTGGTGGTTTTCTGTTTACATGCCAGTGAGAGGGAGATTTCTGGTTTGACTGTTGTTCCTTTGACTTTACAGGCTTCCTTACACTATATGCCAGCAATCATTTTAAAACTGAACTGACTTCACTTGATTAAGGAGCTACAAATCTAAGGCTTGGGTCTCTTAGAGGGTTTAGTGAGGAAAACATACAGCTAAATAGCAGTATGGATTCCATTGCTACACAATCGTATTTAAGTACAGGTGACTTTTTCTTTTTAGAGGGGAGACATGAAAGAAAGCAAACTTTATCTCCCTTGAATCAATGAGTGATCATCATTGTGGATGCTTCTGTTTACTAATCGGCTTCCCCCCATCCTCCCCTTTGCTCAATTTTAGTCCTGTTACATTCAGACTCCTTATCAAAAGCAATTTATTTTGTACTCTTTCTGCATGTGAGGGTGGATAGGAGATTCTGTGATCTGATACGTGACAATTGCAAGCCCTTACAGCTATCCTCATGAACAGCACATTCATTTGGAAGCCTTGCTAGAGAAAATTGTAACTTACTGGCATATTTTTCCCTCAGCAAGCATTCACTCCCATTTGGCTGGTAACACAGCTAAGTTTCAGAATCTTGATGCCTTAAGTTTTCAGCCACTGTGGGACTATATACTCATTTCATTTCAAGTCATTTGTGAAGTTGAGTACCTTCTGCTGCAGGTTTTTTCCTGTCTAGCTTTCCCCTTTATGGGGGGCAGGGGTGATCACTCAGTGTTCAAACTGAATCTCTGCATGGCTGCCAGCAGAGGAACAGTGTAAAAAAAAAAACCAGTGTCCACTTACAGCTTCTGGAGTAGTGGAAGTGTAGTTACAGAAATGATCACCAAAGCCATCTGCTTTTGCAGTAAGTGGTAATATATGTTAACAGCAAATTAAACTTCCATAATCTTTAACATGGAATATTGCATGAGTAGCAACTCACTTCTCAATTGGTGTGGAGTGGAGGGTCTCTGCTCTCCAAGTTGGAATCAAAAAAGCCCTTAAGATGAAGAAATCTGTCACTCGGTAGGTAGCAGAACCTCTGCACTATTGAGGTGGTCTCTGAACTCCACAGAAATGCAACAGCTGCTGAGGTTTATTGAACTAAAAAAGATTCTGAGTTTTACCTCTTCCCCTGTTCAGGTTGTTCTCTAATCTTTGGCTTACAGTTTAACAGCTTCCAGCATGAGAAGAGTACTGGTACAATTCAATACATCATGTTAAAAAAAAAAAATATTGCAGGTAAGCAGTGACTGTATTTACTCTTCAAGAGGTTCACAGGGACCTCTTTGAGAGGTACAGGAATACACATACAGTGTTGAACAGCCTCATTTAGTAAATTCACTGTGAAAATTCATGTTGTCATATTTTTCAATAAACTCAGGGCTGGGGGAATTTAGCAGGAAGAAGATTATTCCCCTGTGGACAGATGTACTTTTACTTGTAGAGGGTAGGCTTATTTTTTACAGCAGATAAACCAAGTTGCAGATCAATGCCTGAAGTTTTAGGAAGGAGAAGATACACCCACCCTATGACTCTGAAATGTGCTTTCTGAAGGGAGGACTCTCTCTCTTTTTTTTTTCCTTTTTTGCCTGACTACAGCGTTTCTCTTGCAAAAATGGATAAAATTGAGTTGTTTTTAAAGGAAAATCAAAATCTGGAGGAAACTCATTAATGATCCAAAGGAATATAATGATCTGAACTAATAAAGTAAATGGAAATATTTATGTGCTTTATGTACACTGTACATTGTTTAAATATTTTAAAAGTTAATATTCTACTTGAAAGGGCATGTTATTCTCTATTAAATCCTCTTGGTACTATGCTGGTTAAACTTACTAGTTTTGGTACAGAAGTTTGGTTTATAATTTTATAATAAAGTTGAAATGTGATTTAGGTGACCTTGTTTTCTGACTCTGTTGCCAACAGGCTAAGAGAAAGCAGAGATCCTACAGCTACTTCTGAACTTGAGCCAGAAAAGGCTTGGGATACCAGGTGCTTAAATATCATTAGAGGGTGGGGTACAAGTACAGAAGAGGTTGAAGGAAAAACATTAACTGAAAACACTAACTTTTTAGCAGTACAATCTTAACTTTGTGAAATTACAAAGGGTACATTTGCAAAATAGTTAAGTTAAAATGAACCCCTCTTTCTAAAACCTATCATTCTTATTTCATTAATATTCAAGTACTTGGAATAGTTTTGAACAGCTTCAGAGAAGGAGGTCTCTCAACTATCCTAAAAGATCCAGATGGTAGAGTTCCTTTCTCAGCTTTTACATGTTGAAACATGAATAGCAGAACACATGAGCAACATAATCTAGAAAACAAACACTCCAAGAGGATGCTTCGATAATGCTACAGCAGTTGCTGTAATGGAAGCTTATCCTAGTTTTATTATGAAACCTACGGCAGAGGTATAAACTGCTACTGGATACAGACCTGTGCTGAATGTTAGAAGACAGGAAAGAAAAGTCAAACCAGAAGGATGTGTGTCCTTCATGCAAATTGTAGCCATGCAGCAAAATTATCCTGGCACTACAGCCAACAGTTTCACGTATTTGGTGGTCTGTTTTCTTGTCCAAGCAGAGAATAACCTTTGGAAAATAAGTCCTGACAGCAAAGGAGAAACAGCTTCGGTTTTATTTCTTTATCTATAAAAATACCCAAACTTTAAAAACCCAAGGAGGCTAAGCCAGCACCTAGACAAGGGCATTGTTCTACATTATGGGCAGAAAAATGGATTCAGCAGTGACATTTCTTCAGAGGGTTGTTTTAATTAATTCCATATGGTTGCTATGGATCTTTGTAACTACCTCTGATAGACTTGGGCATTTTATTTCTATCCGTGTCTCCACAGAGGAACCTCACCATTTCTTCCACCTACCTAGTTCTCAGCTGTTTCCTTCAGGGAATTCTTGTGTCAAGACTGGTCAGCTGCCCCACATTGCTAGCATGGGGCTACCAGTCTCCGTTTCCGGATGCATTCCCAGATCCAGTTGGGAGACACACGCTTAGCATCAGGATTCTCATCAATGTCCCCTATAACATGCGTTGCTGAGGCTGTGTCAAACTCTGGCACAAGATCCCCATCATATGCTATAAAGTACCGCCGGATCTTGTCAAAGTCCTTCACAGAGGGCGATAGGTAGAGCTTCACACCAGTGAATATGTCCAGCAGTGTCTGCATATTGTGAAAGAGGATGAGAAGCACAGGTTGGCAAAAACATTAGATTGGCCTAGAAAGTACAGTAAATTCTTTGAGGCATGAACGAGTCCATTCGCAGTTCCCGAGCTTACCATTCTAATCCCATGCCTAATAACTGTAAGTTGCTCTTTGGACTGCCATTAAATCATACGCAAGAGCAACACCCATACAGTTCCTCTGAAAGCCAGATGTTACAGCTGAACAGTGCTTCCCAGCTAAGGGGAATTATTACCCCATTATTCCTCTCAGTGATGATGCCGACATGGTCCAGTAAACACGATCTTAATGTCTTTGTCTTTACAAGCTGATGCTTCTTAGTTAAAGTAGGAGAACATAACCGCACTGGGAGGGGACCTGCTTTTACATCAAAATAGCTACTCCAGGCTTATCAGGAAATTGTAGCTCAGTGATTCTTAATCCACTCCTACAATTTGCTGCACAATGGGCTAGAAAGGACAGTTCTCTCCTTTTACAGCTCCCAACTCTTCCGTATGCAGCAGTCAGGAAGAGCAGCTGCTCAGCAAGCACACCACTTACTGGAGCAGGACATTGTTGGTGGGTGAACACACAGTATTGGCCTTTAACGTGACAAATCCAGTTATGCCAGCTCTGCAGACAGGAAAAGAGAGCTGCAGCCATCTACCTCCTTTACAAGGGGGCTTGTTGCTGCTATTTCTGCCTTTATGTTTCATTTTAATTAGGGTGCACCTATAGGAAGATTTCAAAGACTTTTCCAGATGGAAGGCAAAAGTGAACAGACAATTGAAACTGCCTCTGCTTCCTCCCACCCCAAAGTGGTTGCTGTCCAGCTGTCCGTACCTTTTTTCCATTGTCATCCATCTCAGATGCTTTTCGCTTCTCCCCTCGTTTCTCCTCTGATTTTTGAGGGGATCCAATGACTGGTTTGCTTTCTAAAAACAAAAACTTGTCTCATTTGTGCTCTCTGTCCAGATACCGGTTGTGTATTAAAGTGGGGGGAGAAGAGTGAAGAGGGTAAAAGGCTTCCCCCCCTTTCTGAAAAATCCATGAATCAGAATGTAACTAGTAAGACACATTTTTCTACTGCAAATGGCGCAGGGCATCTTCCTGCCCTCATCTCCAGGATGTTGCTGTTCAACTTCCCTCCTTGCTGTCACCACACTGCCTTTTTGAAACTGCTCAGAAATTTGCTTCAAGTTACACCCCAGTGACAAAGCACTAGTGAAGCAAACTCATTTCACAGCTTTGCAATTTACTACCTGGAAATCCCCTCCATCCAGGTGCCGTATTATATGCATGAATTTCATCCAAATAAAATTAAATACTGGTTCATGGCCAAAAATGTCTAACCAAAGCGTATGTGACCTGCAGGAACAGGAGCAGCAGGTTTGCTCTTCAGACCAGTCTTATACAGTCTGCTAAGGACCTTTAACTAATAAGATTAAAGGTGACTGCAGTCCCAAAGAAATCCCTCCAAAGTAGTTTTGGTACTCACTGAGACTCTGCTAGGTTCAAGATACCTGTTCTAAGCAGCATATAATCTCAGAGAGCTTTTATTGTCTAAATGAGTTGCCTAAGCACCAACCTGAACAGCACCATCAGTGCTGTTTCCACCTTCTCTCAATCCCAGCACACCTCAGAGCTGTGGCTATTCAATCCATGCTGTGAACAACACAGGCCAAACCAAGGGTCTAAACAGCTTTGCCCATTAACCCTGACGTGCACATGAAAGCTGCCATGGGATCTTCAAGCATCTGACAGAAGGCAAAGAGCAAAAGCCAGCTTGCCCCAAACGCAGCGAACACACCCTGAGGCTCCTCTCCCTGGAAAGGACCACCTTACCTTCTGGCTTCTGGGCTTTTGCAGGTGACTTGCTCGGAGGAGTTTTAATAGCGCTGTGTGGTGTGGAGGACCTGGAATTTCCCTCATTCTCTCCACTGCTGCCAGCCGTGGACTCATCTTCCTCCCCAGCAACAACACTGAAATCAGCCTTCTCTTTGGAGAGCTGGTACAGCTCCTGTCCCACCAGAAACAAAGCATTGCCTTTAGCCACAGTGAAACCTCTGATACCAGATGCGAGCCGTAATCCATGTGCTCCTGTTTGTTTCCCCCCTGAAGTGTTTGTTCATATGCTTTTTCTTCCTGCACCTCTTTAGCCATTTTCCTGTCAACTTTGTTCAAGCTGTCTGCATTCCACCCAGCTGCTTGACATTAAGGGAAGCCACACCAGGAGGTACCAAGAGCCATATTCACATGATCTGCTACAGAGCAAGACAGACTAACTCTTCAGAGCCTGGCTCCCTAGCCTGAAAAATTAACAATACCCACTGCTCACTGAGGGAATAGTCTGTCTGAAGAGGGTATTTTACCTTTTTCTCCCCTACCTGCACAGGGAGCCAGAAAGACTGCTGGACAGCAGGTGGGCTGAATCACTCCTTGCTTCGCTGGCATAACAAGCACTTACATCTGCTGCCAGTATCCCTGTAGGCAGTGTGAAGACAGCCCAAATGACAATAACTAGACTGAACAGAGCTCATCAACAGCTGACTTACTGCTGGGGATGGCAGCAAGCCAACAGGTTTCTATCAGTAAAGGAGGCGTAGAAGCTGTGTGGGGTGGGTGCAGCCCCAGGGGTCCTGGCAATCTGCCATTTGGCCCCCGCGCACTGGAACTGGGCCAGGCACCCTCAGTCACTTCCCAGATGCCTCCCCCAATCTCAGCAATTAATGGGAGACCGAATGACCATAAACACTTAAGAGAATAAAGGTCACCTCTTTCAGGAAGGAAATTCCTCACCATGAAGGCTGTTACAAGAGCTGATACAACTAGCTGCCAGCACAGACCTTCCTGAAAGTGCGCAACGCAACAGCTCAAGAGACTCGAGAGGCCCATGAAAGAATAAGATTCACATCAAAATAATCCAGCAAGCAGCCTGAGCCTAGAATAAAGGGAAACGTAACATGCCATCATAGGTACCAGTCAGCAGATATCTTCACTACGCACCCTGCTATCCGAATTTGTCTTTTTAAATATAGGCTGTTGTCAGAACTTATTCTTGCACACGCTGCAGACATACTGTGTTAACTCACCTTAAGCTGCTGGAGGTTGGTGGCTGTCTTCCAGTCTTTGTCATCTCGAATGCGGGTGCAGCGAGGGAAGCGAATGGAGATCCCATCTGCAGTGTGGGCTTCAGCTTTAGAGAACTCAGCCCCTGTGATCTCCCACACTGGGGCTTTCTAAACACAGTATTGAGGAAGTCACATCACATTCCTGTGTTCTCTCATGAACTAACTCTAATGCGTCTGTGTTCCTCTACCTCTACAACAACCCCCCTCCCCACCACAGCACACAGAGTTCCATATACACAAACTGACCTTCTTGGTCACCTTAATTAGAAAAAATTATATTTTTTTCAGCAAGTCAGAGATCCTCAACTAATATATAATGCCAGTTTCTAAATAACACCTCTTCTAATCAGACATACGTGGCACAAAACATACTGATAAATTTTGTAAAACAATAGCAACTCTTGGGTTACAGTTGTGCTTCAACTGTTTTAAGTCAGATTTTTCATGCCCCAAATTTAAAGTAAGTTCACTTCTGGAAGGAATTTAGTGTCTAGATATCTTAGACAAGAATATTTCCCAGAAGCGCTGCAGGTATGATTTCTTCAGGAAGCTCTTAGCCTCAAATGCACCTGCAAGACTCAGAGATAAAAACTCGCACTTAATTTCCTGTTCCAAGTATGAAGACTAATCTTGTAACAGAGACAATTGGTACACTTAAAATGAAGTGTAGTAGATTGCTCTATCAGGGCTGGAAAACATAGTTAAATGACTATGACAGCACTTACCTTTGGATCTGGGACAATGAAGTCTGGGTAGTAGATTTTGTTAATTTTCAGCCACCTTGGAATTTTACTAGGATCCTATTAATTAAACGCACAAAACCAAAGTGTTAGCACGTATGATGATATATGAAACTATTTCTACAAAAGAAGTTGCTGGAAGATAACCTAGAAGTAGATTAGCATAGAGGTATTACATGGCCCTTGTACGGATGAAACTTGCTTTAGCTGCACTGCAAGGTGCACTGGTCTGCAGCAGTTCCTCTTATCTAGAGAATCACAAAAATTAGCTGTAACAGCTCTCAATTACTGTCATTCTATATGTAAAACAGGAACATTGTTGCTCCAATTGTGATTCATATAAAACTACACATTTTTAAAGATTCTATAACCTTGATGCCAATGCCTTTCAGGATACCAAGTAAATATTAAAATTCAGCCGTTTATATGTCGCCTTGAAAAATAAGATTCCTCACCTAAATAAGTCACTCACAAAAAGTCTGAACTCCAACATGCCAGGTTGTTGGAGTTGTCTAGCCACAAGACAATAGTCTGACTCGGGCATTTCTCACCTGCAGCCCCATCTAGCGACTGTCTTCACCAATCTCAATATGCCCCAAAAAAATGGTACTTGGTCTGCT
Source organism: Mycteria americana (assembly GCF_035582795.1). Taxonomy (NCBI): domain Eukaryota; kingdom Metazoa; phylum Chordata; class Aves; order Ciconiiformes; family Ciconiidae; genus Mycteria; species Mycteria americana. The sequence continues at coordinate 7,768,454 of NC_134379.1, read as the reverse complement.
CTTCCCAAGAAAACTTTGTCTTAGCAGGAAACAGATGGTGCCTGGCTTCCCACTCAGTGTCTGAGTACAAATCTCAGGCAGCGACTCATCTTCGGGAGCTGGCTGCACCTACGTCTCATTTGTGTCAGAGCAGTTTATCTGCTTTAACTCTAATTGAGCCTCTATTCATTCCCAGCAGAGCACTTCGATTCTGCATTTAGCCAGCACCTCAACTGTAGCTCAGCAGGAAGAAGGCTTTTATCAAGCCCTTTGCTGAGCATCCCTTTGATCGCCTCCATGCCAGAGCCCCTCTCACCTTGCTGATCTTCACCATATCCAGCTCTGTTTGCAGACGCGCCAAGGTAGCATCATCATGGCCACCAGAACACTTGGTCACAGTGCACCACTTCTCACTCTTGGGATCATAGCAGCCCATGAGGAAGATGGACATCATCCCACCTGAGGAGGGGAGAGCAGGGTGGTTCACATCTGCTGCAGGACAAGCCACAGCTTTTCAAAAAGCAAAGTAATGAACCAAAACCCTTTTCCATCTTCAGGAGTCAAAGGGCTTTGGACTTGTGATGGCTTCACAGCATCAGCTCCCATATACAAAGCTGAACAGAGAGCCTCTGTGCTGTGTAAGAGCCCAGCCCAAGGCCTAAGGCTTTGCTGGGCCAACTAACTCACAGTAAACTCAACCTGGCATGGGATGGGCTGCAGCAGAGGGTCACTGCTACAGCCAGTCTCATTCTGGTAGGACACCAAATGCTACAGGAGGCCTGGGATGGGGAAAAACTCGAGAGTTTTCTGAACTCACAGATCTCTGGCTTAAGCCAACTCCAGAGACTTACCTTTACTGCCTTGTCCATAGAAAGCTCCCAGCACCACCAGGTCCGCTGTGTCAGCCATTGCACCCTCATTTAGGTAGTCCTTTTTCACTTTCAGCCAGTGTCGTTTTCCTGGTTCATAATTACCCTGTGCAAAACAAGGCAAGAACCCCCAGTCTGAAATACCATCTGGTGGACAGCTGTCTCCTCAAATAGCCCGTGCTTTTATCCAGCTTAGCGGTACAAGAGCACAGCAGCGCTCAGATATATGAGGAGCAACTTGGATTGGATGTCAGCATCGACAAAAACCCAAAGATGTTTCAAGGATGCTCAGCCTTGTCTGCTTCATCCACAGACCTCTGTCTGTTGTTATGCCCCAGTTCCCAGCGTACACCAGTGAAGAGTAAATGTGAACCTGCCTTTATATCTTTCAACACCAGTCCTTCCAGTCCCTCACGGATGACTCGGGTGATCATATCTGCCAGATCTGAAGCTTTCTGAAAAGGACAGGAATCATGGTTAGCTCAAGACTGTCAGAGGGCTGTGGTCTTCAGGCTTTCTATTTGGAGCAGTGGTGCACTAAAACCAAAGCAACTGCAGAGAGATGAATGGGCAATTTCATAAAAGTTTTCCAAGGAGAGTCCCATGCGTGTTCTCTTTGCTGCACATCCAGTGACTAAGCTGAGAATATGCCCCAAGAGAAGGGTTCGCTAGTTAAAAAATACTCCTCAGAGACGAGGTAGCCACACTGAGCGTGTGCTGAATATGTCCCATACATACAAGACCAGAGTTTCCTCAGGCAGCAGTGCCTGCTTACGTCTCTAACTGCCTTGTGACCTATGCTCTTTTCTTCTTCCCAAAATGCTTTCTCTGCCCCAAATGTCCAAGCATTCTCCACCAAAACCAGGGTGCTACAGTAATCAGTAGCACTGGGGAACAATAATGGGACATAGTACTTGTGCATAACAATCAAAGGAAAAACTGAGCATGCTGCTGTCTAAATGCAGTTTTTAGCACTCAGGATGTATCTGGGCTGTGTGGCACTTGAAGTTACCAGTTTGGGAACTGGAAGCAGTCTGGCTCCCTTCAGTCATACTCAAGTCTTCTCTACACAGCTCAGCATTGCACAGTACAGGCTAAGTTGCAACAGGCTTTAGCTCCTCCTAACAATGTCAAAGTTACAATGGCTGCAAAATCATTAAGAAGCCAAAAAAAGAGATGTACAAGTTAAGACTCTACTCAAGTGGTTGTAGCCGAGACAAGATGGGAGCACAGGCATGGCCCTCTTGAACAACGCTAGCTCAAAAAGCCTTGCACACAGACCAGAAGTAGAACCATTTTGGCAGGCAGGGAATTGCTGGATTTACAGCCTTAATCATAAAAAAGGCCATGTGGTAAAGGAGCAGTGAAGCATCCAGAGTGCAATCTGAGATCACCATGCATGCTATTGTAACGTTGAACTCACTGTGACATGCTTCATCTCCGAGAAGAGGATCCGGTTGGGGATTTCAACCATGTTATCGTGGAGAAACTTACGACGTTCACACAGAGGCCTAAACCAGGGTAAGGATAATTAAGGACAAGCAAGCAATTTCAACATGAAGTACCAGTCATGTGAACATTGAGAAAAGGTATTTAAATAATTAAATGGTTTTATCCTACAGAGTTCCAGAAAGGACAATCAATTCTTATTTCCTCCAGGAAGTTATAAAATAGAAGTTTTGTGTTAAAAGGGCATTTAGTTTCAGAGGACATAAGATGAGCTGGGTACTGAACCACACTGAGTTCAGCTGAAAAGCAGTTAATCCTGATATTTTGGAACTGCAGAGCAAGATGGAGCTCCATAGTGAAACTCCTTAGCACAGCAAGGATTCTCCCGTGCTGTCTTGATTTTACAGGGGTAGATGGCCAGTCTTAACAGCCAATGTGAACTGCTCCCTCTGCAGTGCTGGTGTATTCCAGAAAGTTCATGCTGGAAAACGTGTCAGGCTACTCTGACGCTGTGCCAGATACACACCTGTCCATCAGGCTGATGTCATTGAAATAGATGCAGTCAAACACAAACAAGCAAACATTGGCATCTTGGAAAGCAGCTTTCTGAAAGACAATTCAAATCGATTAAAAGAAATCTGCTGTCATAGCAAGCAGCAACATGGAGTTTTAGAAAAATAACAGTAACAAAAGGATGTATTTTTATCTCCATAATCTTTCAGTTACAATAAGCTTAGGCTTATTCTAAAAGACAGACGTATTCTGAGAATTAAGATTTAGACTGAATGTGTCAAAGCACAAACTAAGAAAATAAAACATGCTAATTTCCTAGTGACAGGGAAATAATGCCACAAATATTAATGACTTCGGGCAACGTAACATCTGTCACTACTGCTGCAACAAAAAACCAACAAGCATTCCAGAGACTTCAGATTAATGGCTACTTTAACTTAAAGCACTTACAATTTAATTTTCATTTTACTGGCCTCTTTTTCACCACCATTTAGTCTAGACATAAGCACTACATAATATTCACATGGACTAAATACTCCCTGCATCATTCTGGTCTTCCAATCTGCCATACACTGCTACAAGCAATGATAAGCAATAACAGAATTGCAAGATTTTTCCAAGGGTTTTTTAATATTTATCTTGAGCTGAAGTTTCCTTACTGTCCTGCTAGTGATCAGGTTAATATCAAATCTATTATATCAGAGCAGTACCTTTTCGTTAATATCAGCCTTCTCAGGGATCCTATTTTTCCCCCAAATGCTCTAATAAGCACCAGATCTCCTAAATTATCCTGTGCTAATAGATCACATGCTAGCGCGTTTAAGTCAGCAGAATAACAGCCTCCAACCACAACAAAGGATTTATTTATTTTTTTTTTACCTTGTGCACACCAAGAGTCCCAAAAGGAAGTGGCTTTCCAGTTTTGTTATCAATCAGAAGAACTTCTGAATCCAGGATCATACTTTGCCCACCAGGGAAAGCCTGGGGGATGAAGTCCTTAAAATGGGCTACCTTGGGAAACAAAGAAAAGAAAAATACATGTCTACTGGCTGAAGAGACGGACTCACTCCAACGCAGATGTCTTCTCCAGAAGCATGTCTGAGGCACGTGTAGGCATATCTGCAATAGCTTTATTTTCTACTGTGGTATAGACAGCACAGTCTACAAACAGAAAAATGAGTCTTGAACAAATATAACCAGGTCACGCAACTGGCCTCAAGCCTCCCCAAATGCAGTGCATAGAGAGGACTCTAAGGCAGATAAGTTAACTGTAGTTTCAAGCTCCTAATGTCCACCAAAACGAATTGATTACAATTCTATTAATTGTTGCTTTTCCAGATTCCGAGTACCTACACAAATTAGACAAAAAAGTCTACAACAGAAGGTATCCTCCCTGCCTATAGAAACTGTTGTGAAATTCAGTTGTGTTTACAGAGGAGGAAAGTAAATGCTGGCACAACAGAATAGACAGTTTATAGGTGCTTACTTTGTGAGGGAGGACAGGTTTGAGGCTTCTGCTGAAGTAGCTGAAATGATCTCCATTTTTATGGACCTGCACCCGCTCGCCATCATATTTGATCTCTGCATACATGCCATTTGGGCACTTCTTCATGGCATACTCAATTGACTTGCAGGCTTCAGCCTTAGAAAGGTGGAGAGAGAAATTCCAAACAAACTCAGTTGATATCTTTACAAATAAAGCTACTCTTACCTAATTTCATGAATGGGCTACCAATTCCTTTGTAGATCTTTCTGTCCAGGGTCTCTAATATCAAGTCCAAGTTTTCTTTTTCTTAATTAGTCATTTACTTAACATCATCTGCATATGCCCAGATAATTATAGCTTTTCAGTGTTTATGTTCTCCAAATACTTAAAGGTGTACGTACTGTGCCTTTTGTAGGAGTGCGCTTAGCCCAGAAGTAAATATTTAACTCTGATTTGTTCAAACAAAACCCCAAACTTATTTGAATCTCTAATCCAATGAAAAGCTTATGCTATTTCCAGACAAAGGATCAACTTCTGGAATGACAGCAAACAAACAAACAAAAGTCACTTCTGAAGGGAAAGCAAGTCAAGATTTTAGCTTCTGCAGTGTCACTGAAGCTGCAAGTACTGAGTACATTGAACACTGACTGGCCTCTTGGCAGAAAACACTTTTTATAAAGTGGCATTTAACATAAAAATCAGTGCTGCATACTCTATTAGCTTGTACTATATGCAGTCACTTATCTGCCTACTGATTCTTAAAGGTGAGGGTCTCAGAGTACATATGAGGACTCCATCTCTTGCTCGGCTGAAGGTTACCATTGCAGGGGAGCCAACATTACCAGCATGGGCTGAACCGGGGTCATCAGAGAGGCCTCCACACTGAGGGTTCGCTTCAGACCTGGCATCTTCTCGGCCTCCTGCTGGTTCTTCAGGACTCGCTCTACCACATCCTGGAGGTTGCGTGACGCTTTGAACGCCTCATAAGCATTAGGATCCAAAGCATCCAACCTTTAACAAATTGAGGAGGGAAACACGGATCAGTCTCAGGTCTGCTGCTCCTGGCTTATGAGGCTAATGCCCACTTCTGGTTTTATCTCACAATAAAAGGTAAGACTTACACATGCTTTGCTCCAGCATTCATTTTCAAGTCATGCTTAATTAGCCTGATGATGCATTTCAGGTCATTGCCCGTACATCTGAAGTGCAAGAGAAGATTCAGATATGGCAGACATTTAACTGAACTACATTCCAGCTCAAATAAAGAACCTGATCCAGGCCCCTGTAAAAAAAAGGTCCTCCCCTTCCATAGGGTTAAAACTCAAATGAGGACATGTTACTAGCAACATCACAGAGGCACAAGAGAATATCCAAAAGGCTTTTTAGCATCTTTATGTTTGAGGCAGATTAATTCTGCCTCAGTGTTGACATACCTTCCAAAATTCACTTAATCCATCATGAGTAAATGATAGTAACATCCTCGGCCTTAGAGCAACCCCAACTGAGCCAGACCAAGAATCTTCAACATGTCTAAATGGCTTGAAGGCTTTTCCCAACATACCTAAGAACAGCAACTTAATTAACAGCTAAGTACCATTAAGGTAGTTCTGCAAGCCACTTGTTTAGTACTGATTGAACAGTGTCTTGACAAGCAAGGATGAAATTCTCTGGCATGAACAGGAGCCATACATGTTCTGCATTGCTGGTCAGCAGTCAAGGTGTTTTAATCAAACCACTAATAGCACCTTACAGATGTTAAGTTCAGTCTCTGTGGCTTATGATTAGTTTTTCACCCATTCCAGCTTGTGATATGTAGATAACCACTCCTAGTTTTAAGGTAAACCTTCAGAGGCCCATTACTTTCCTTACCTGCGAGTGATATGTTGCAGCACACTTTGCTGGTCGTCTTCCTTAGTAAGCTTTGATAGCTGGATTAGGAATTCATCTACCTCTTGGATGGTCAGGAGACTTTTGGCTGCTGGAGGACAAGACTTGCTCTGTTCAAAGAAGAGGCGTATGGTCTCGGAAACATCTCCCTGTCTCCAAAAACAAAATAAGGGTGTGGATCAGAGCTATGGCTAGAGAATGGGGACACCACTGGGGATTCAACATGGCTCCAATAAGTAGGATAAAGCATAGGAATGATGCTGGGATTGCATGAAGCAATTGGAATCAAACATTAGAAAAAAGCTGCCATGACACTGAATAAAGCTTCTCAGCTGTTTCACTTGCAAGAAAAGATTAAGTAAGAGTACCAGTATCATCTCATTGCTCTATTTTTCACTGCTGCAGTATCACGGACCCTTTATTTCCTCAGGATGAATCCGCTTGCAAATCCAAGGATCTGAAGCAGTCTAGTGATGTCACTAGAAGGCAGTATATACCAAGGTAATGGAACAGAGGCGAAAGAATTAGCTTCATTATCTAATTCACTCATTTTCTCCATCTTGCAATGAATCAGAAGTGTACATAGTCAATTACCAACTCCTATACACAGGAATTAAATGCACACATGTGAGCACTTGCAATTGTATCAGTGTAGTGCAATTGTATGAACCAACTTAGGGTCCCAGTAACAGATCTGTTAATTGGATCACAGTTTTTGATACGTGATGTTACAAAAAAGTACATAGGAATACGCTAGACAAAGTGGATGCAGCCCAACTTGCTTGGATATTTTAGTCTTGCTTTCTAAAGTTTTGCAGGTGAATTCACATCTTGTTTTCTGTTCAAACATTATTTTCTAAAGGTTCCAGATGGCAGAATGTGCTATGAAAACTGCTAAAGCAAAAAAAAAAAAAAAATCACCAACTCCCATTCTAACAGTCAAGCTAATAATCTTTCAAATAGGAGTAAAAAAAAACATTACAGAATTTCCATACCAAGGGGACTGAACAGCAAAAATCAAGAGAACTGCTGTCTGTACTCACCTGTTCCAGGTCCCGGACCATTTCTTCTTGGCTGCAGTTAAAAATCCTACTAAACAGCTTTACAATCTGCTTATCGTTCAAGTTGTAAACAATTTTAATGACGCCTGGTAACAGCAGCTTAATGGTCAGGTACACATCACCATGAAAACCATCTGGAAAAAAAAAGCACAGACCATTAGAAACTGTCACAATTTATTGTCATGTACAGGCTCTGGTTGTTTGTGCCCATTAGCGTGCCCCTGGGAAAAAAAATCCCGCAGCTGGGGCTTCCTTTTTCCACCATGCTGTTCTGCTTCGCAGGAAAGGAGATTTCTTAGGGGAAACACCCACAATTGTCCTCCAAATCTGATCTCAGCACTAATTTTGGCAGCACCTACAAACATTCCCCGCAATCCTAGACTAAGACATTCTCATCTGAATTTGTTATTTGGATAAACAGTTCCCTTCGCAAACATTATCTCCATAGTTCAGAAACCATCACAGCACACAGCTTGGACTACACAGCAATCAGATTTTATTTCACCCTTGCTTTTGAAATAATACTTTGAGGTTGATTTTGAGAGGGCTTTCATATGCTGAGAATGCCAAGCAGGAATCATACCTCCTCCAGATCCCTTCTTCAGAAAGTCCTGGATGATCTGCGTTTTCACATTATAGCTAGGCTTTTCAGCAACCATGGCACAGAGCTTCCTGAACTCTCGCAGCAAGCAGTCTTTGTGCTTCGGATCACATTTTTTTGCAGATAGGCTAGACTTGTGGGAAGAGTTTGCAAAGACATCTTCTGAGTTCTTTGGCTTGGCTGCATCAAAGACATAAGAAGTTGCTTTTTTAACAAGTAGAATATGGTGCAAATTTTGAAGTTGAAGCTACCTCTGCTTGGCAAGCTGAAAAGAACAATCCCAGTATGCTGGTAAAGCTTCAGAACTGAATAATGATGTGTGCTATGCCAAAATTTGTGACTTTAAATGTTAATTATCATTAAAAAAAAATTTAAACTATTTTTTCATTAGTTTTGCTCTTCACAGTACACCAGAATTTTCTGCACCTTAATTCTACCAGACAAGTATGATTAAACTTCGGTGAAAAGGAATTCCTGCTGACAGATGCTTCTGTTTTATTCCTACTTTATAGGCCTTTGCCCTTCACAGCAAGGTAATTTCTAAATCCTAAGATAATTTCTAAAATGGGGAAAAAATGTCCCCATCCCCTCTTCTCTCATAATACTAACACTCCTACTCATCTCTTTGGCCATGTATGTGGCAACACATGCTCTGGGTGGTTCAGAGCTACACGTCTGTGTCAGGTCAGTCCGTGCTCACACACTGTCCTGCTGGCAGCTGTTTCTCAGGACAAGCTGCTGAGGAGTAACAGGTTTCCGTTCCCTGAACACTGCAACTGGGAATCGTTCACAACCAATTTTTTACAGATTTTGAGCTCCACATGGGATCTCTTTAGTCTATACCTTCACAGTTTGATTGAAACTGGCCAACGGACTAAGGCAGTAGTGGAGTCAGCCTGATAATGTGGGTTACTGCATAAACTTTTGTTTCCTTGGGAATACTAGAAACTCAAACATCAGTTCTTTCAAGACTGGCAGCCTAAGAAAGCACTAACAATTTTTGGGAAACCAGATTTTAAAAAAGTAATTAAAACTAAACCATCTTATTAAAACAAAACCATCTTCTATAGATAAAAACCTACTGATCTGAGCCAAGTTAAAACACCTCTGATGCTGATATTAGAAGAGAAGGATTTCCCAGAATCAGTTTCTTAAGTCCTACCTGTGAAGCCAGAGAACTTCTTTGGCGATGGACTGATGAGAGCTAATGGATCTTTTGTAGTTATTTGTCCTGTGGCAGTGAGCTTAGCTTGAACTATCACTTTTTTCTTCGGTGTACTTGCAGCCTTGGAATTAGCTTCTGTAAAACAGCAACGTTCAAACCAGCAGTCAGAAATAATCTCATACATCCCTCAACATTTTATGTCAGATATACTGCAACAAACAGGTCTTAAAAGAACTGGGGATGGAGGAGAAAAAAACAAAGTAACATTTTTCAGATATTAAAAGTTAAAAGACTACATCATTTACTAAAGATCATGGGAAAAAAGCTGAAAATGGAAAATAACTGATACTTCCTCCTGGGATTTATCTGCCCACATCTGCACGTGAATTAAATCACCTAGATCTTTCTCCATAATCAGTTGTGACAAATGAATTAAGAAGTGCTATTGTAGAAGTAACTACTTCTTCCCTTTCCTACAGGGCTGAGACACAGATTTGAGCAGCGTTCCCCACTTTGTCACCAGGTCATACTAATACATCAGTGAGGATTTCATGGTAACGGCACGGCTGTGTGGCAATCGGTGGCATACCCTTAAAATGAGTAAAGTAGAAAAGTCACCCAGGTGCTGCCTTGTGTCTCACCTGAGATGTGCTTGTTGATTAATTCTTTCTCCTCATCTTGTAGCTCTTCCCACCCTTCCAAGTCTGTGATGTCTTCGATTTTCTTGGTGGTGGCCCGGGCCTTCTCTAGCTTCTCAAACATGCACTTCACATGGTACCACTCCTTCATGTCCCCACCAGACTCCGTGAAAGGATTAGGAACAATTTTTCCAATGCGCACCACTCCTTTCACGATCTTCTCCTTGCACTTCTTGCAGCCTGCCGTGCCACGCTTGGCATAGTCTACGCAGTACCTCTGCTCTGCCATGTCCTCTGCAGCTGTGCAGGCTTGGCGAAGCCAAGTATGCAAAAGCAGGGAGAAATGGAAAGCCCCAGCACCACCACCCCGGTTTCTGCCTGCAGACCGGAAAGATACACTCCTTAACAGCAGCTGGTACCAGTAATTGGGGCTGGCCCCGGGGAGGCCAACACAGCAAAAGTAGGGTCTTGGCAAGGAGACCTGTGTATGGGGGGAGAAAAGTCCTGTGCCCCTGCCGAGTGCCCGGGCAGCCTGTGATAGTGTCCTGCTGCCTGCGGGCATCCAGCTTGCTCCGGCGTGTGCTGCAACCGAGAGAGGAGACACTGAGTCACCCCCGGCCGCCTGTGGGCCCTGTGCCTTATGCCCGGTGTGGGACGTGGGGCCGCTCGGATCCCTCAGTCCTCACCCCTCTCTTCCAGGCCTGCCCCACAGCTGCCTCCCCTGGGACCCAGCCCCCAACGGCCTCCATCACCCCCTGAGCCTGCCCCATAGGCCCCGATCCTCCACACACTCACACCACAGCCCCCTCCTCACCCTCTGGCCCTCAGCCGCTTCTCCCCTCACACGCGAGCGCCGCCACCCCCCGCCCGCCCGCCCCACAGCCGCTTTCCCGCCCTGCCCAACCGCAGCTTCCCGCCGCTACAGGCCCCAGGCCCCCGCCGCGCCCATCGCCGGCCACCGAGGTGAAGGGCTCACCGAGATCCTCACGGCGCCGCCATCCCGCCCTCACCTCCGGCCGGCGGCCGCGACACCCTCCAGCCCTCGCTTTAGGCCGGAGCCGCCGCCACCGCCGTGCCTTTAAAGACGGCCCGCAGGCTTCCGTAGAGCAGAGCGCATGCGCGCTGCGCCGCGTCCCTCCTCTTCCGCCCGAAAGTGGCGCGCAGGTCGTGCGCGTGCGTGAGGCGCCGTTGCAGGCGGTTGGCCCCGCCCGCGCGGGGCTGGCCCCGCCCCCGAGCGCAGGCCCCGCCCCTTGCGTCGCCCCGCCATGCGCAGGCGCTGTGGAGTGTCTTCTCGCCTTGGGCACGCGTGAGGCGATGGCGCTTCGCGGGCAGACGGGCGGTTCTGCGGCAGCGCTGCGCCGTGCGTGGCCGGGTCTGAGGCGATGCCGTATTCCCGGCCTCCCAAATCGGCCTTCCGAGAGCACTACGTCAAGTTGGGGCAGGTCTGAGGGAATGCCCTATCCCTGGCTTCACCAAATCGGCCCTCCATGTGCTACACCATGTTAGTGCGGGTTTGAGGCGCTGTTGTATCAACTGGCTGTCAAAATTGGCTTTCCAAGAGCGCTACGCAGTGTTTGTGCAGGTCTGAGCAACTGCCCTGTCCCTAGCCTCACGAAATTGGCCTTTCAAGGACACTACGCCATGTTTGTGCAGGTTTGAGGTGCTGCCATGTCACCTGGCCTTCAAAATGGGCCCTCCGAGAGTGCTACGCTATTACCTGCAACAGGCCTGAAACACTGCTCTACCATCTGACCTCCTGAAATTGTCCCTCCAAGAGCCATACAGTGTGTTTCTGTGGGCCTGAGGTGCTGCCCTATGCTTGGCCTCCCAACAGAGGCCCTCCAAGAGCACTCTCCTGTGTTTGTGCAGGCCCTGAGGTGCTGCTGTGTCACCCCAGCCTCCTGAAAACAGCCCTTCATCCCGGTACAGATGGGCGCATGCCTGCAGTCCAGCTGTTGACTCTCTGGTGGTGGCAGCTGTCCCTGTTTCTCTGACGGAAGTGCTGTGGTGTGCCAGGAGGCTGCTGAGGAAGTTGGCGTGGATGCCATACACACCACCAACAGGATTCCTGCCTTCATCCCAGAAAAGGATGCTGTGTAGGTTGTCACGGCTGGGCTGTCCCTGACCCGCTTTGCTATACCTCAAAGGCAGAGTATGAGGCATAAGGTACAGAATTTGCTTCACCAGATGTGTCTTTTTGCTGGCTTCTAGCTAGTTGCAAGGTGAGCTACAGGCGGTCTTCCTCTTTTTCTCAGCACACCAAACTCCAGCTACACCAACCACACTATTTGGAGCTGTGGATGAGCATAACAACTACATCTGGTCACAAAGCTGAGATGAAGTCCATGAGGTAAGCATTTCTGATCAACAGGATCTGGCTATAAAGCAGTCAGTCTGCATTACTTTGCAATACTTTACATTGCAATACTTTGCTCTCGGACAATGCATTCAATCCGTGATCTCAGAATAGAAACACACCTTCCTGCCCCTCGTGGCCCAGAAGTGGTGGAAACCCCAAAACAAAAGAAAGAAACAAGCTCCCCCAACCAAATCCAACTGAGGCTTTGAGTCACAGAAGAGGAATTGCAGAAGGATTCAGGGAATTCATGAAGGACTTCTCGACTGCTGTTGACTTTATGTGGAAGGCATCCAGACCAGCACTATGCTCCCGTTTTAAAACGCTGAACCAAAAGACTGTATGCATTCAGCTCCAAGACCATGCACAGACTCGGGTTTAAGGTATGTGTGCAAGTTTAATGTGGTTAAATTTTTTATCATTCAGATTGCTTTGAAAAATATGTACCATTGAGAAATTACTTACAGAACCAGCAGTGACTGGTGCAACAGTTTGCATTAACACTGACCTCTCATAGGGGGAGAAAATGATAAAACCCAGGAAAAGATGTGGTGGGTACACTGCTCAGAGAGCTTTCAGGGAGCACAGAGCACGGTGCAGTGTTCACGGCATTGCCTTTGGTGAGATCTCTTATTCATTGTGTGTTTGAGCCTGGTAAAAGAGATGGAAAGATAGGCTCGAGGGCTGACACTGCAGTGCATCGTTACCGGATTTAAATAAGGCAGCTGAGCAACCTCTCTGAGGTAGGATTCGCTTCCTTAACTTTTATTGTCTGGAAGTCAGCAACATGATCTAAACTAAGCTGTGTCTATAATCAGTAGAGGGCATTCAGAGGGCATTCAGAGGCTTGAGTTAGGGTGAGATGATTTGCCTTCTGGCTCTTTTCAGTCTGGAGGGTGTTTAGATGGCAGCATGGACAGGTACGTGAAGTAGGAGGGCTCCCCTCTGGACAGTTGTGCTGAGACTGGAGATTGATGACCTGACCAGTGATGAAATGCAGTATGCACAGGCAGGTGGCAGAACGCTGCTGGGAGAAAGTGTGAGTTTCAGATTAATTTCTTCAGTGAGAAACAGACACAACTGATGTTTGGTTGCTTTTGAAAGGCCTGGGAATAACAGCAGCAAAGCTGGGGTGCTCTTAATTCCAGCTCTCTTGAGCAATGTAGCTGAAGACTCTTCAGCCTGGAGCATTAATTTTGCTGTTCTTCCACTGTGGCCCCAAGGGAATGGGTGGAAAGTTGAAACTATGCATCTTCTGAGTTTTTTGTGGCTAACAGGTCTGAGATGGCATTAGGAAGTGATAGGGAAGTTTCAACTGGCATGGGACTGAAGGGCCCTGATTTTGGTCACTGCTCTTGTTTTCCACATAAGCAATTCCTTCCCCTGAAGTTGCAATGTGCATCTACTGTTCTTATTCTGAGTGGGAAGGTATGTTTGCAAAGGGAGGAATTAAAATTACTTTGGGTTTTACAGTCTTATTTCAGTAAACTCCTCCAACTCCCACTTTGGCCAAGATGTACGTTTAAACAGCTGTGAATAGAGCGATATATTCAGTGAGTGTCTTTCCACAAAACTACAGGACACTGAGTTCACAGAAAGCTGAGAGAAAACTAGGAGACAAATCTTGCTCATCCTTTGAGAAACAGCAGTGGAGTCACTGCTGGTGTCTCTCTTGGTAGCTAATACTGGAATTGCTGAGATGAGCCTCTTAACATAATGCTCTCTCTCTGTAAAAGTCATCAGTGACAGACTAGTAGGAAAGCCCCTAGGAAAGTAGAACTCTGTTTTAAGTAGTTGATTCCACTAATACAGGGAAGATAATGCCCAAAAAGTCAGATTTAAACGTTTAAGTCTGTCCTTGCGTAAGCAAAGTGGCCATCAGGAGTCCCGTCAGGAGTTAAAATATGCGTGAAAGTGAAATAATGGTCTCAGGTTTTGTTTGTGGTTTTTTTCTCAGTGTTAAGAAGCAGAAAACAATTTTAGTTTAATCTTAAACTAGTGTTGAAAACAGTTCATAAAAAAAGATTCACCTTGTCCGTATCTTCTGGGGATACCTTAAATTGATGCAGTTTTGAACTGAAATTAAAGTTTCAATGCAAGACTTCTTTCAGAGTTAATTCCAATGAATCCAATCTTCTTGGTATTGAGAAAATGCCCAGAATCTCTCTAAAATCAAATAAAGGGAGGGAGATGTTTAGAATTTTAATAACTGCAATGAACAAATATATCTCCCTCTCTGGCTGCTAAAGAAGATACTGAATCTGGACATGTGGTTTATTAAAATACAAGAGATAAGAGAAATGGAGATTATAGAAAACAGACATATATACATGAAATACATTTGAAAAAAAAAGGAAGTGATGTCAGTTAAATAACAGATCAAGAAGCCATGTAAGGGAGTTATAAAGCTCAATATTACTCACTTATTTGCATATATATTTGTTGGTAAGTCTTACTTTGTTGGGGCTTTGAAAGGAAAAGCTACTAGAGGCTTAATGGTGAAATCAAACACAGAGTGGTAGATGGCAGTTCAGTCTGAAAGGATTCACAGGGCTTTTGGTTTGAGAGGTGGCTTACAAGGCTTGCTGGCTTCCAAGGGTGTGAGAAGTGGAAGCTGGATATAACAGGAATGAAATCTCTTACAAACCTCTTTTCTGGCCCTCAGTTTGGTGGGGAAAGGGGAGAATATAATCTATTGTCAGTTTACAAACGAGTTTGCTTTTCTTCAGTTCACATTTTGTTCTTATGGACAGGGAGGGTGTTTCCTGGAACCGTAAGTGGGACTAAATATGATCTAAGGTGTAATGCTAAAAATTTGGATCTCAAAAGAATAGGTGTTCCCTTCTGCAGGACATGTTATCAGGTGTACAGACGGTAGTTCGCCTTTCCTTTCCCTCCATGTTAGCGCTCTCCAAGGCGGTGCTTGTGATTCAGTGCATGTGACACATGCAGCCATGTAACCCCTCTGCATCCCTGTTCCCATCGCAGTGACATGCCTGCCTAGGGCAGTGACAAAAAGATGGCAATGAATGTAGTATTATCTTGAAATTGGTATTACAGCCCTCTGCGGAGGAGACAGTTTTGGAATGTGAACTTTGTCCTTTAATCCAAACACAGCAAAAGTCTGTCTCTCCCCTCCGTCTTACCACATCTCGGCTGTCTTTTTGAGGGAAAATCTTGACATTTGGTATATGGACATTATGAATATCTGAGTACAGGGAAAGAAATGTGAAATTTGTCATTTCTGGTGCAGGTTGCCCAAAGAGTCATTTAACAGCCACAAAAAATGTGTCAGAGATTTCCAAAGGCGTTTAGGAGATGCTCATGCCCATTTGCTGTTAATACTAATGAGAAGTGAGTGTCCAAATCACTTGGACAGGTTTTGGAAAGTCTCAGCTAGGTTCATGTCTTCCTGGAGGAAATTACATTTGACAGGAGGCTTCTGATGCAGAGAGAATAAGGGCATTGGAGGCCACTATTTGAATTCATTGTATTTTGGTTCAGAAATCTGCCAAATGTGCAATATATACAGATGCTGATATCTACACCTCTATTCTGCTGTCAGCTAATATAATATCCTTTATTTTTCTGCTTACTGCATATGCTGTTAAGTTAGATAGACGTATTTGCAAGGTGAATGACAAGTGTAATTGGCTATAAATGCTCCATTTAGAGAGATTGCAAACTATGTTTAAGTTACACCCAAGTGCACCTGTACTTGAGATGCAAAGTCATTCAGCTCCCACAGCACCTTCATTATAACCATACTTCATCCTCCCACACAAATAGATTCTGAGGAAAATAATTTCTCCCCAAATGTACATCTGCTGCAAATTATACCAGCATCATTACACATGCAAGTATAGTGAACACAAATCTCATACTATATGTTGGTGCTGATTGAAAGATGACACCTACTTTTGGAAAACAAAGGAAAGCTAAAATAAAAGCTTGACAATTTTTTGTTTGTTTGTTTCAAAGCATTTCCCAAATTCATTTGTCATTTCTGCATGCTTGGAGAAGACTTTTTCAAAATCTTAACTGAAAATTTTAGCTTTGAATCCTTGAGAATGAGATTGAAACCACGGCTGAAATTTTTTTAATTGAGCTTGTTAGGCAATCACTGTTGCTAAAACCTAGAGATCATTTTGATACCATTCTTTGAGACATTTAAAATCAGTTTCAGAAAAACATGAATATTTTCAAGGAAGGCTATAAAAGTTTAAACTTTTTTGTCTTTTTTCTTTTGGAAAGTCTTTAAGGCTTCTGATAAAAAGGCTATTTTTGAATGCAAACAGCTTTTTATTGAAACACTTCTGACTAGTTCGACTAGTTCTCCTGCAAAGTAACACTTGTGACCAGAAAGAAAATGGTGCAATTTAAGCGGTGCCTACCTTTCATTGTTCCCGTCAGATCTGCGGTTGGTTGTGTTAAAAGCATATGCGTACAAAGCACTGCTTATTATCTTAACAGCCAGGAATCTTGCAGGTTTCAAATTCCCAATTTCTCTTCTCTGTTTCTTCATTATACTAAGTGGCAGCTGTGTGCCAATACAGAACAGGCAGGGCCGAGGCAGTTTTAACTTCTTTTTGTGTCTCAGGTAATCTGTGTTCTCTGCTTTAATACAAAGTAGTCCCAAGGCTGCTGCACGCTTTCCTGTGTTCTTTCAAGCCACATCTGTCAAATCTGTACTCGACAGCTGGTCTGTACGGGTGTCATACATTCAAAGCAAAGACAGTTAAATGAAAGAAACTCCTAAACAAATTCAGTATAGATTGTGCCCTGCTGCCTGCGATGTGGGACTGAGGTACGCCTGATGGCAGATCTAATCTCGCTCTGATACCTGAGTAGCAATAATGACAGTCGCTCCATTTTGTTCTGCCCAAGGAGGCTGTGGGATATCTTTAGCTATATGAAGTATTAACACACTTTAGGCTTTCCACAGCCAAGACCATGTTTCAGAAGGCAGATGGAAATTTAGGTACAAGATGACTTCTGGAGACTCCAGCTCTTGGCCTCTGCTGTTCAGCAAGTGTAGGAGTTGTTATCCCTGGGTTTTAACAGAGCCTCAGGATGCCACCTGCTAAGGAGACATAGACAAACCTCTGCTTGGAGGGAAATTCTGCTGTTTAATGTTACAGGGAACTTTCTTACTTTAGTGCTAAACTACGTTATTTCTCTTTGAATCTCTCCCAAAGTAGTATGCAGCGTTACACATTGCTGTGCTAAGGGCTGTATGTGTAATTAGCGACTTGTATGACTCCCAAAAGCTACAGTCTAAACCTTAATCCAACCTTTGTGTTGATCACCATGCCACATCTCTTGAAAGCATTTATGATCAGGGGACTGCAATTCTTAGAGCCAATTCCACACTGGAGCTGACTTTTATTAGGGAGACAGGATGTTAAAAAAAATATTAAACTGATCCTCATTAGAAACCGGAGACATAAAAGTCTCCAGAGCCAGATTGTGACTGCCACTGCAGAGCT